>NC_092335.1:518130000-519330000 GCF_046630445.1 Rutidosis leptorrhynchoides | reverse complement strand
GGGATAGATCATATAACTAAGAATACTATCTCACAGGTAAGTCTGTACAGTTTTTTTTATTTTTTTTATTTTTATTTTTAACCTTTTGATAATAAACGCTAATTTATTCGCTATAAAGTATTAAATTGGTATTGAATAAAATTAGGTTTGGCGACCGAAATTATTGATATCATTCAAAAAATTATTACATCACTGCGAAATTTAACGTTTATTCTTAAGGTATAAATATCTTTAATCAATCAACCCAAAATATTTCAAAAATTCGTCATGAGTTAAATTAGGTCTTGGAACCGAAATTACTTTACCGAAAAGAGGGGCGCATATTTTTGATAATATTTGATTGATTAAAGTGGGATAAAAAGCCAAAAAGATTTTTAATTTTATTTTTACCATGTTTTTAAAATTAATATATAAATCTTAAATTAATATTGTAAACTTTGTAAAAACAATATTTTTAAAATTGTAAATATTTTAAAAAATTTATATAAGTTTGGTGTGAATTTATAATATGAATTTTTTAAATTAATTTTGGTGTGAATTTTTAATTTTTAAAATATGAATTTTAAATTGTAAGTTTGGTGTGAATTTTTAATATTAATTTTGAATTTTATATTTAAATTGTGTGAATTTAAAAACAAAAATTTACTTTATCTCATTAAGTTAAAAATATGATTTTTAAAATTCGTCGTAAGTTGAAGACTAGGTCTTTGAACCGAAATTGCTTTACCCGAGAGAGGGACGAGAACTTTTATTATCATTATTTTTAATCTTATTGAATTAAAGTATGCCAAAAACATTAAAAAAACCCCTAAAATCTTAGCTTTTAAAACAATCGCTACAAAAAGACAAATTTTAAAATTTTGTCGAAGGACGGACTAGGACATCGATCCGAAACGACCTCGTCCTAAATAACAAGGGAAACAAAATTTTAAAATTAATTACTTAATTGTTTTAATTAGTATAAGATGTTATAAAAAAAAAAAAACTCCGCGACTCACGGAGTTTGAAGAGTAAAAACACCGCGACTCGCGGAGAATGAAAAATCCAGAAAAAAATATATACCGATCGAACTGATCAGTCTCAACCCACAACACAGAATAACAGCGAAAATACTGCGCGAAAAAACCCGAAAACACCCCCAAAATCACAATTTTTAACCGTTAATCATCAAATCTTTTACTAAAATCATGTTGAGAAGGATGCTATCAAGGAATTACTCAAGAAAAACGGTAAATTTCTACACCTAAACACCATTTAATCCGAAAATTAGTGTTCTTGAGCAATTTTTTCCCCAATTTGATTTTGATGCTTTTTAGTGTAATTATGCTTAAATTGTTTATGTATTATGCTTGTATAATCTAGATTGATGCTATTTAACATGATTAGAAGCCTTAAACTTCAAATTTTGAGTAATCTAGGGTTTGTGTTCTTGAGCAAATTTGGGGCTTTTTGATATAAACAGGTTATGGCCGATTTTTGTCATGAATTGTTGCTAAATTAAGTAGTGTAACATGTTTAGGTAGTTAAATGATACAAACTTTGAGCCTAAACATGATTTTGAGAATTAAAGTGGACTTTTTCAAGTCTAAAAATTCATGAACTTGATTTTTGAGAGATAATGCCATTTGAAACTTGTTTAATTGCTAGTAATGATTATTTTGACATGTTATTTGAGTTGAATGCTTATGAACTTGGCGAACATTTTCGTATATGCTTATTTGAAAAAGTGTAGATTTGATGAAAATATGAAAATGAGCTTAAGTTTGATATAAATTGATCATGTCATTGTAATTATTTTGATTGATGATTTTGCTGACACTAATGCATATTTGGATGCACAAAAATTGTGTTTGATGTGTTTTGCAGACTGAAAGGGGTGAATCTTCATCCCAAGCTCGCAATGCTCCTGCTAAGAATGCGGAACAACAGGAGGTGGATAACTACTACAAGCAAGATATACCTCATCCAGTCATGACATTTTCTGATATGCACTTGGAAGATTTGCACCCGAACCTGAGATTTGACAGACTTTGGATAGATTATCCAAAATACCAAAGGGGTTTGCATACTCTTCATTCTAAAGTTGTTGAGGTACCTAGGGTCATAGAATGGGGACCATTAGAAGCTGTAGAATTGGCCGGGCCAATTAGGGAATTACTTGCACAGAGGTATGGTAATTTTACTTTTAATGACTGGGTACGTTTATTCACCATGCGTAGACCTGTATATAAAGTATGGTGTGAAGAATTGTTGTGTAGTATAGAATTAAATGATCGGGTAGCTAGTTTAATCGATCGATCTTTTATTAGATTTTTGTTAGGAGGTTCGATGCGCCACATGTCTTTACTAGACATGGCTCAGGCTTTACGTATATATACGCCTGAGGAGTTAGCATCTGCCGATTGTAGAGGGTTGATACTAAATGGTAGAAATATAGATGAAAATTTTGATACACATGGTGTATGGAGTCAAATGACAAGCCATCACCGATTCAAAGGGGGAAATTACTCTTATTTGGATATAGATAGAGCTGAATTAAGAGTGATTCATAGGTTTTTAGCTAATTCGATTACACAAAGAGGTAAGAACAAGGAAAAGGTAAATGAACAGGATTTGTTTTACCATATGTATATTCGAGACCCACAAAGCGCTGTAAGTATACCTTATTGTGTGGGTTATTATTTATCAGCTATGGTTAGGGGGATGAGACCGCATAGCATAATAGGAGGTGGTATTTTTATTACTTTGATTGCTGAATATCTCGGTGTGGATATAAGTCGGGGGGATTATTAGTCGAAGAACCAGAACCCCGCGATACTATAGGTTTAAATGTATACCATGGTGCGAAAGTTTTGAAGAGGCGAAATAACGCCGCAGTACAATACCATGGTAGACATCCACAGGTTGAGAGAAACCAACAGCAAGGTAATGTAGGAGGGGGAAATGAAATGCAAGAAATGCAAAGGTTTATAGCTTCACAGGAGCACGAAAATGCTAGACAGAGAGCATTTGAAGATTGGCAAGTTCATCAAAACCAAATCATAGCTCATTGCCAACATATAGGTAGAAACTATATTCCTACTCCAAAACCCATATTCCCTCCCTGGTCTATAGAGATGCAACCATCGTATCCTACATATAACCCAGCCGAAGCATTCTATAGCACCTATGGTTATGCTTGGAACCCCTATTGGTATCAGTATCATCCCTAGTCTACTTAGTTTTATTTATTTTGTAATTTGTAATGTTGATACGTTTAATACTTATGTTAATATTGTAATAGTTTTTATAATTTTCTAACTTTTATTCTTAGATTTTAATAATTTTTGAATGTGGGGTAATATACCAAACTTCAAAAATATGTATATATGTTTGCAGTTTATCTTATGTACACAACAGGGTAAAACAACGCATTTTCAAAGACTGGCATTAAGTTCAGCAAAAGCAACTAATTTTGACGACAAGATGTAAAATATATGTGAAATAACAACAAGGCGGAATGAACAAATGATGTGCACCATTTATCATTCAGCAAACAAACGCCAATATATTTGGAAACTTTGGTAAAAATTTAATCATTTTCACACAAATCACCCTCAATAATTTAAATTGTTACTGATTTCTTGCAAATGAGGGCATTGCAAGATCTTAAGTGTGGGAAGGGGTTAAATTCTTTCGGATTTTATAATTTTTATCTTAAACACTTGGTTACCATTAAAAATACTAGTAAAGCAGTAGTTGTATTAGAATCTAGTGCTCTCTGATAATAAAGAACAGCCCTAGTCTTATATACTGACTACCCAATTCTAGTAAAATTTTACAAAATTTTCAATTAAATGAACTCAAAATCATGTTTATACATATTTATGAACGATAAAACTAGGTTTTAACACCGAAATTATTGTAACCTCGGAAAGGACATAAATTGAGAAACAAACCAAAATGTTAAAATTCATTTAAAATGAAATATAGGACAATAAAAAGGAAAATAAAAGCCAAGTGTGGGAAAATTCTCCAAGTTATTCAAAACATATATCACATATTTTTGTACAAATAACTGAAAATACTTTTGCTTTGGACTAAACTAAAAAGTTTTACCTGATTTACTGTAAAAGAGATGGATCTACACGATGAATCAATTCCATCATTAAAAGGAAGTAAAGTCTTCCGAAAAAGGCACGCGCTTCTTGATTTAAGTCAGGAAGTTGTCGTCCAGACCAGCTGTAGGTTGACGAAAAATCTAGAAAAGTTATCACTAAAATTAGCAGGAAATCCACGGACCTCAGCATCAAACAGGGTCGCCAAGTGGTCAGATTTATCCTAACCATGAGAAGGATTTATCTCGTACAATGGGGGGGCACCGTGCAAATTAGCTGGATAAGACTAATGAATCAGATCCCCAGAAAAGATAATCTCCTTAAAGATTAAAAATTATCTTTTAAGCCTGATATTACTCAATCCTAGAGATTGACCTTAAAGATTGAGAATTCAAACTCATGGAATTCAATGATATCTAAACTCGAGCTTGAACGAGAAAATATTTTGATCAAATTATAAACCGATTTGTTTTCTGAAAACCCTATTTTCAATGCGTTCATTACCATTAAACGTAAAATCCTAGGAATTCACCTGGAATTCATTAGGTCACCTGAACCAAATCGGGTGTCAACCGTAAGAACAGTAGTTGTATAGCATGGTCAAAGACAGGACCTTGTGCCAGACCGAAAAAATCATAGGATGATCTTTACTATTGCTCCTACCAAGGATAGTAATTGCGTCCGACACGTTATAGACCATAATTAAAAGCATGTCAGGGGACATTGCCTTAACAGTTGCTTGTTCAACGCTTTCCTTTACAACCGGACGGTAGTTTACCGAAAGGTAATATACGGGACAAGTAAACTGGACGTGTTGCTTTCTAAATACAAGGTTAGCAAGTGGGTGACACAAAACCATAAGTTTTGAGCTAAAATTTTCAAATCTGAAACCCACCAAACCCACAAAAAGAATTTGCAAAGACCGGTGAAGGGTTATTTCGGAAAACTTATCTAGGGTAAAAACTAGATTTAATTTTCAAAAGATCAAATGTTTTCATAAAGATCCAATTTCCTTAATGGATCTAAATTTTTATAGTCATGTGGGACTGTAAACCATATCGTTACTACCATTGTTTATACCGCCATATAGAAATCACTGATGTACAAAGTGTGAAGAATAAAGAAGTGATTCTAGTATTTCAAGACGATATTGCTTGAGGACAAGCAACGCTCAAGTGTGGGAATATTTGATAATGCTAAAAACGAACATATATTTCATAGCATTATTCCTCAAGAAAGACAAGCTTTTAGTTGCAATTGTTCTATTTAAAAGTGATATTCGTTTAAATAATAAAAGGTGAAGACAAAAGACAGATTCGACGAATTGAAGACGCAAACGACCAAAAAGCTCAAAAGTACAAAATACAATCAAAGAGGTTCCAATTATTGATAAGAAACGTCTCGAAATTACAAGAGTACAAGATTCAAAACGCAAAGTACAAGATATTAAATTGTACGCAAGGACGTTATAAAATCCGGAACCGGAACCAGAGTCAACTCTCAACGCTCGACGCAACGGACTAAAAATTACAAGTCAACTATGCACATAAATGTAATATAATATAATATTTAAATAATTCTTATAATTATTTATATATTATATAAATAAAATAAACCGTCGGCAAAAAAGACTCCAAAATGGAGTGAGCTGTATTTACAAACTCCGCGACTCGCGGAGTTTGAAGGCAAAAAGGGCCGCGAGTCGCGGAGTACCCCTGAACTCAATTCCCTATAAAGCCAACCGAATTCTGATCATTTTCATCATCTTTTTTCTTCTTCTCTCATAAAACGTATTATATATATATATATATATATATATATATATATATATATATATATATATATATATATATATATATTATAATTTTAATTTTAATTTTAATTTTAATTATAATAATAAGGGTATGTTAGCAAATGTTGTAAGGGTGTAAGTCGAAATTCTGTCAGTGTAACGCTACGCTATTTTTAATCATTGTAAGTTATGTTCAACCTTTTTAATTTAATGTCTCGTAGCTAAGTTATTATTATGCTTATTTAATCCGAAGTAATCATGATGTTGGGCTAATTACTAAAATTGGGTAATTGGGCTTTGTACCATAACTGGGGTTTGGACAAAAGAACGACACTTGTGGAAATTAGACTATGGGCTATTAATGGACTTTATATTTGTTTAACTAAATGATAGTTTGTTAATGTTAATATAAAGATTTACAATTGGGCGTCCCTATAAATTACCATATACACTCGATCGGACACGATGGGCGGGGTATTTATATGTACGAATAATCGTTCATTTAACCGGACACGGGAATGGATTAATAGCCACTAGAATAATTAAAACAGGGGTGAAATTATGTACAAGGACACTTGGTATAATTGATAACAAAATATTAAAACCTTGGGTTACACTCAGTCGACATCCTGGTGTAATTATTAAATAAAGTATTAAAATCTTGTTACAGTTTAAGTCCCCAATTAGTTGGAATATTTAACTTCGGGTATAAGGATAATTTGACGAGTACACTCGCACTTTATATTTATGACTGATGGACTGTTATGGACAAAAACCAGACGGACATATTAAATAATCTAGGACAAAGGACAATTAACCCATGGGAATAAACTAAAAATCAACACGTCAAACATCATGATTACGGAAGTTTAAATAAGCATAATTCTTTTATTTCATATTTAATTTCCTTTATTTTATATTTAATTGCACTTCTAATTATCGCATTTTTATTGTTATTGTATTTAATTGCACTTTTAATTATCGTACTTTTTAATTATCGCAAGTTTATTTTATCGCACTTTTATTATTCGCAATTTCATTATCGTTATTTACTTTACGCTTTAAATTAAGTCTTGTATTTATTTATTATTTTACATTTGGTTTTAACTGCGACTAAAGTTTTAAAATCGACAAACCGGTCATTAAACGGTAAAAACCCCCCTTTATAATAATAATATTACTTATATATATATTTGTATTTTTATAAAAGTAAACTAATATAGCGTTAAGCTTTGTTTAAAGATTTTCCCTGTGGAACGAACCGGACTTACTAAAAACTACACTACTGTACGATTAGGTACACTGCCTATAAGTGTTGTAGCAAGGTTTAAGTATATCCATTCTCTAAATAAATAAATATCTTGTGTAAAATTGTATCGTATTTAATAGTATTTTTCTGCTAAAATTAATAGTATTTTATATACACTCCGCTACCACATCAATGGGTAAGAAGTTTGACGTCAAGGAGGACGGAACACGGTACTTTGCTAACCGAATTTGGGTACCAAAGTTTGGTGGATTGAGAGAACTAGTGTTGGAGGAAGCACACAAGTCGGGATACTCAATTCATCCGGGATCAGATAAGATGTACCAGGATTTGAAGGCATTTTATTGGTGGCCAAATTTGAAAGCTGATATCGCTACTTATGTCGGGAAGTGCTTAACTTGCGCTAAAGTCAAGGCTGAACATCAGAAGCCATCAGGATTATTAATTCAACCAGAGATTCCCCGGTGGAAGTGGGTGTAGTGACCCGAACTTTTCCATGTTTATATATATTAATTGAGATTGATATTTACATAATTAAATGTTTCCAACATGTTAAGCAATCAAACTTGTTAAGACTTGATTAATTGAAATATGTTTCATATAGACAATTGACCACCCAAGTTGACCGGCGATTCACGAACGTTAAAACTTGTAAAAACGACATGATGATATATATATGGATATACATATGGTTAACATGATATTGTGATTAGTAAGTATCTCCATAAGTATATTAACAATGAGTTATATACATATAAACAAGACTACTAACTTAAGGATTTCGAAACGAGACATATATGTAACGATTATCGTTGTAACGACATTTAAATGTATATATATCATATTAAGATATATTAATATATCATAATATCATGATAATATAATAATTTAACATCTCATTAGATATAATAAACAATGGGTTAACAACATTAATTGAGATCGTTAACTTAAAGGTTTCAAAACAACACTTACATGTAACGACTAACGATGACTTAACGACTCAGTTAAAATGTATATACATGTAGTGTATTTAGATGTATTAAAATACTTTTGGAAGACTTCAAGACATATATCAAAACACTCATACTTAACGAAAATGGTTACAGTTACTTTTCCATTCTTTTCTTTCATCAAGAATTCTAGTCGTATTCTTACCCGTATTATACACAGCTTCAAAACGTACTTACTATGAGTATATACCAATAGGAACTAGCATGGGATTCCACTCTTGATTATGTCATATATGACTAATCAATTTTAACTTCTACCATGAGCTAGTCAACTAACTAGAACTCCTTTTAACCCCACTCACCACTCACCAATTACCACTCATCATTCACTCCATTTCACTTCCAATTCTCTTTCTAATTCTCTCTCAACACACACACACACACTATTATGAACGTATTTTTCCAGTAGTTAATCATCATCTTCATCAAAAATCACTTCAAGAATCAAGCTATAATCATCATAGGAAGAACACTTCAAGAACACTTCAAAAATCCCTTCAAGTTTACTAATTTACTTCCAAGCTTTCTAATCCATTCCAAGTAATCATCTAAGATCAAGAAACCTTTGTTATATACAGTAGGTTATCTTTATTATTCAAGGTAATATTCATATTCAAACTTTGATTCAATTTCTATAACTATAAACTATCTTAATTCGAGTAAAAATCTTACTTGAACTTGTTTTTGTGTCATGATCCTACTTCAAGAACTTTCAAGCCATCCAAGATCCTTTGAAGCTAGATCATTTCTTGTCACTTCCAGTAGGTTTACCTACTAAACTTGAGGTAGTAATGATGTTCATAACATCATTCGATTCATATATATAAAACTATCTTATTCGAAGGTTTAAACCCGTAATCACTAGAACATAGTTTAGTTAATTCTAAACTTGTTCGCAAACAAAAGTTAATCCTTCTAACTTGACTTTTAAAATTAACTACACACATGTTCTATATCTATATGATATGCTAACTTAATGATTTAAAACCTGGAAACACGAAAAACACCGTAAAACCGGATTTACGCCGTCGTAGTAACACCGCGGGCTGTTTTGGGTTAGTTAATTAAAAACTATGATAAACTTTGATTTAAAAGTTGTTATTCTGAGAAAATGATTTTTATTATGAACATGAAACTATATCCAAAAATTATGGTTAAACTCAAAGTGGAAGTATGTTTTCTAAAATGGTCATCTAGACGTCGTTCTTTCGACTGAAATGACTACCTTTACAAAAACGACTTGTAACTTATTTTTCCGACTATAAACCTATACTTTTCTGTTTAGATTCATAAAATAGAGTTCAATATGAAACCATAGCAATTTGATTCACTCAAAACGGATTTAAAATGAAGAAGTTATGGGTAAAACAAGATTGGATAATTTTTCTCATTTTAGCTACGTGAAAATTGGTAACAAATCTATTCCAACCATAACTTAATCAACTTGTATTGTATATTATGTAATCTTGAGATACCATAGACACGTATACAATGTTTCGACCTATCATGTCGACACATCTATATATATTTCGGAACAACCATAGACACTCTATATGTGAATGTTGGAGTTAGCTATACAGGGTTGAGGTAGATTCCAAAATATATATAGTTTGAGTTGTGATCAATACTGAGATACGTATACACTCGGTCGTGTATTGATTCAAGATAATATTTATCAATTTATTTCTGTACATCTAACTGTGGACAACTAGTTGTAGGTTACTAACGAGGACAGCTGACTTAATAAACTTAAAACATCAAAATATATTAAAAGTGTTGTAAATATATTTTAAACATACTTTGATATATATGTATATATTGTTATAGGTTCGTGAATCAACCAGTGGCCAAGTCTTACTTCCCGACGAAGTAAAAATCTGTGAAAGTGAGTTATAGTCCCACTTTTAAAATCTAATATTTTTGGGATGAGAATACATGCAGGTTTTATAAATGATTTACAAAATAGACACAAGTACGTGAAACTACATTCTATGGTTGAATTATCGAAATCGAATATGCCCCTTTTTATTAAGTCTGGTAATCTAAGAATTAGGGAACAGACACCCTAATTGACGCGAATCCTAAAGATAGATCTATTGGGCCTAACAAACCCCATTCAAAGTACCAGATGCTTTAGTACTTTGAAATTTATATCATATCCGAAGGGTGTCCCGAAATGATGGGGATATTCTTATATATATGCATCTTGTTAATGTCGGTTACCAGGTGTTCACCATATGAATGATTCTTATCTCTATGTATGGGATGTGTATTGAAATATGAAATCTTGTGGTCTATTGTTACGATTTGATATATATAGGTTAAACCTATAACTCACCAACATTTTTGTTGACGTTTAAAGCATGTTTATTCTCAGGTGAATACTAAGAGCTTCCGCTGTTGCATACTAAAATAAGGACAAGATTTGGAGTCCATGTTTGTATGATATTGTGTAAAAACTGCATTTAAGAAACTGATTTCGATGTAACATATTTGTATTGTAAACCATTATGTAATGGTCGTGTGTAAACAGGATATTTTCGATTATCATTATTTGATAATCTACGTAAAGCTTTTTAAACCTTTATTTATGAAATAAAGGTTATGGTTTGTTTTAAAAATGAATGCAGTCTTTGAAAAACGTCTCATATAGAGGTCAAAACCTCGCAACGAAATCAATTAATATGGAACGTTTTTAATCAATAAGAACGGGACATTTCAGTTGGTATCAGAGCGTTGGTCTTAGAGAACCAGAAAATTTGCATTAGTGTGTCTTATCGAGTTTGTTAGGATGCATTAGTGAGTCTGGACTTCGACCGTGTTTTCTTTAAAAATGATTGCTTAACATTTTTGTTGGAAACTATATATTTTTAACATATGAATATTATGTGATATATTAATCTCTTAACGTGTTTGATATTATGTGATAGATGTCTACCTCTAGAACAAGTCCCATTGACTCACCTAATAATAATGAAGAGTCAAATGTAAATTGGAATGATTCGTGGACTGATTCACAAGTTCTCGAAGAGGAACCGGAAGAAGAGTCGGAACCGGAAGAAGAATCGGAACCGGAAGAAGAATCAGAACCGGAAGAAGAAATAGAACCGGTGGGGGAAATAATAAAACGGTTAAGTAAAAGAGAATCCTCAACCAACCAACCAAGGATAATTATGGTCAATGGTGTTTCCGCCAAGGAAGCAAAATATTGGGAGGATTACCAATTCTCCGATGAATCGGATTCCGACGAGAATTCCGATGATGTTATAGAAATTACCCCAACTGAATTTAAAAAGGCAAAAGAAAATAATAAGGGAAAGGGCATAAAAATAGAGAAATCTAATTCCAACCCCGATGAACTTTATATGTATCGTCAACCCCCGAAGTCCTTAAGTTGTAACAATGACCCGAGAACCTCTAAACCACCAGGTTTTTCTAAACCAATGTGGACAACGACGGCTCGTATTAGGGGAACATCATATATCCCTAGAAACTTGGCAAAACGAACCAAAACCAAACAAGAAGAAACGAGCGAGTCGGAATAAGATAGTTGTATTCGTGTGGTGTAATATATGTAATATAGTGTGCTTATGCTTTATGATATATGTAAAAATTGCTTGTATTAATAAGTTTTTTTTCTATGAATCTAACTCTTGTCTATTTTACAGTATAAAAACACAAAATGGATAGACAACCCAATATTTTAAGAGACCTACCCGGAGACATGATTGATGAAATCTTGTCTAGAGTCGGTCAGAATTCCTCGGCACAACTATTTAAGGCGAGATCAGTTTGTAAGACATTCGAAGAACGTTCCAAGAATGCCTTGGTTTATAAAAGGCTTTCGTTCGAAAGATGGGGGATATCACATTGGGAAATCCATAAGTTACGATGTGTTTACTTTGACACATATATTGCGGGGAACCCAAATGCTATTTTACGCAACGGGTTAAGAAATTATTTTGACTCAGTATATCCGAATATAGGACTTCGTGATTTAGAAAAAGCAGCTAACATGCAACATAAAGAAGCATGTTATGCTTACGGGTTAGTAATATTCGCTTCTCACCAAAGTGAGAACAAGAACATCGGGCTACAACTATTAAACAAAACGTTCCCACAAGTGACGGAGTCGGTAATTGGGGTAAGAAATGAGGTTTTTTAGGTTATTACGAGACTGTTGGTCATTACGTAACCCTCGTCCCTTTGACGACGTTACAACACGTTGTCTTATCAACGGCCATAACGGTTATGTTCCACAAGACCAAGGATGGGAAGTAGTCCTAGTAAAACCAGAATGCATGACTTGTTTCTGGACGTATGAATTACGTGTCTTTATTGCCTTTGCTGAACGACTTGTGTACTAGCTAGAATTATCTTCACAACTATCTTGTATCAAAGTTATTGTGTGCTATATTTCATGCTTTATGTAAAATAAGCGGTATTGTAAGTTTGTAAAATATTGTATAAAAGTTTGAACGCGAAATATTATTACAATCAATTTTTCATATAGAATTGTAGTAGTTGAATTGTATATTAGCTACTAAGTATGAACTTAACGGGTAGGTACTACCCGAATTTAAACTTATAAAACGCTAATATGAAGAAAAAGCTTTTATAAATGAGTTCATATTATGCTACGAAATACTATTAACTACTCTTAATATTCTGTATGATTAACTTGTTCCATTTGACTATTTTGAAGGAAATGGCACCGACTACTCGACACACCGTGAATATGAATGTAGAGGAATTCCGTACTTTTCTAGCTTCAAACATAGCCGCAGTACAGGCTGCGCTACATATCAACAATAACCTTGGATCTGGCAGTACAGGAAATCATGTAGGATGCACCTACAAAGAATTCACTGCCTGCAAACCTTTGGAATTTGATGGAACCGAAGGACCGATCGGATTGAAACGGTGGACCGAGAAGGTCGAATCGGTGTTTGCCATAAGTAAGTGTACTGAAGAGGACAAAGTGAAGTACGCTACGCATACCTTCACAGGTTCTGCGTTAACATGGTGGAATACCTATCTAGAGCAAGTGGGACAAGATGATGCGTACGCACTACCGTGGTCAGCATTCAAGCACTTGATGAACGAGAAGTATCGTCCCAGAACCGAGGTCAATAAGCTCAAGACAGAACTTAGAGGGTTACGAACCCAAGGATTTGATATTACCACGTACGAAAGACGATTCACAGAATTGTGCCTATTGTGTCCGGGAGCATTCGAAGATGAGGAAGAGAAGATCGACGCGTTTGTGAAAGGATTACCGGAAAGAATCCAAGAAGATATAAGTTCACACGAGCCCGCCTCCATACAACAGGCATGTAGAATGGCTCACAAACTAGTGAACCAGATTGAAGAAAGAATTAAAGAACAGACTGCTGAAGAGGCCAATGTGAAGCAAGTCAAAAGAAGGTGGGAGGAAAACGGTGATAAGAATCACCAATACAACAACAACAGCAATTACAACAATTATCCCAACAATCGCAACATCAATCGCAACTACAACAAACGGCCCAACAACAACAACAACAACAACAGCAACTACAACAATCATCCCAACAACAATAATAACCGCAACAACAACAACAATCAGAAGCAGCTATGCCAAAGGTGTGAAAAGTATCACTCGGGGTTCTGCACCAAATTTTGCAACAAGTGTAAAAGAAATGGTCATAGCGCGGCGAAGTGTGAGGTCTACGGACCAGGGGTTAATAGAACGAAAGGAACAAATGGTGTCAGAACGAGTAATGGCGGAGCAAGTAGTGTCGGAGCAAGTTATGCCAATGTAGTTTGTTATAAATGTGGAAAACCGGGCCACATTATTAGAAATTGCCCGAACCAGGAGAACACGAATGGACAAGGCCGCGGAAGAGTTTTCAATATTAATGCGGCAGAGGCACAGGAAGACCCGGAGCTTGTTACGGGTACGTTTCTTATTGACAATAAATCTGTTTACGTTTTATTTGATTCGGGTGCGGATAGAAGCTATATGAGTAGAGATTTTGTGCTAAATTAAGTTGTCCATTGACGCCTTTGGATAGTAAATTTTTACTCGAATTAGCAAATGGTAAATTAATTTCAGCAGATAATATATGTCGGAATCGAGAAATTAAACTGGTTAGCGAAACATTTAAGATTGATTTGATACCAGTAGAGTTAGGGAGTTTTGATGTGATAATCGGTATGGACTGGTTGAAAGAAGTGAAAGCAGAGATCGTTTGTTACAAAAATGCAATTCGCATTATACGAGAAAAAGGAAAACCCTTAATGGTGTACGGAGAAAAGGGCAACACGAAGCTACATATTATTAGTAATTTGAAGGCACAAAAACTAATAAGAAAAGGTTGCTATGCTATTCTAGCACACGTCGAGAAAGTACAAACTGAAGAAAAGAGCATCAATGATGTTCCCATTGCAAAAGAATTTCCTGATGTATTTCTGAAAGAATTACCGGGATTACCCCCACAGCGATCCGTTGAATTTCAAATAGATCTTGTACCAGGAGCTGCACCAATAGCTCGTGCTCCTTACAGACTCGCACCCAGCGAGATGAAAGAACTGCAAAGCCAATTACAAGAACTTTTAGAGCGTAGTTTCATTCGACCAAGTACATCACCGTGGGGAGCTCCTGTTTTGTTTGTCAAGAAGAAAGATGGTACATTCAGGTTGTGTATCGACTACCGAGAGTTGAACAAACTTACCATCAAGAACCGCTACCCACTACCGAGAATCGACGACTTATTTGATCAACTACAAGGCTCGTCTGTTTATTCAAAGATTGACTTACGTTCCGGGTATCATCAAATGCGGGTGAAAGAAGATGATATTCCAAAGACTGCTTTCAGAACACGTTACGGTTATTACGAGTTTATGGTCATGCTGTTTGGTTTAACTAATGCACCAGCTGTGTTCATGGACCTTATGAACCGAGTGTGTGGACCATACCTTGACAAGTTTGTCATTGTTTTCATTGATGACATACTTATTTACTCAAAGAATGACCAAGAACACGGTGAACATTTGAGAAAGGTGTTAGAAGTATTGAGGAAGGAAGAATTGTACGCTAAGTTTTCAAAGTGTGCATTTTGGTTGGAAGAAGTTCAATTCCTCGGTCACATAGTGAACAAAGAAGGTATTAAGGTGGATCCGGCAAAGATAGAAACTGTTGAAAAGTGGAAAACCCCGAAAACTCCGAAACACATACGCCAGTTTTTAGGACTAGCTGGTTACTACAGAAGGTTCATCCAAGACTTTTCCAGAATAGCAAAACCCTTGACTGCATTAACGCATAAAGGGAAGAAATTTGAATGGAATGATGAACAAGAGAAAGCGTTTCAGTTATTGAAGAAAAAGCTAACTACGGCACCTATATTGTCATTGCCTGAAGGGAATGATGATTTTGTGATTTATTGTGACGCATCAAAGCAAGGTCTCGGTTGTGTATTAATGCAACGAACGAAGGTGATTACTTATGCGTCTAGACAATTGAAGATTCACGAACAAAATTATACGACGCATGATTTGGAATTAGGCGCGGTTGTTTTTGCATTAAAGACTCGGAGGCACTACTTATATGGGGTCAAACGTATTATATATACCGACCACAAAAGTCTTCAACACATATTTAATCAGAAACAACTGAATATGAGGCAGCGTAGGTGGATTGAATTATTGAATGATTACGACTTTGAGATTCGTTACCACCCGGGGAAGGCAAATGTGGTAGCCGATGCCTTGAGCAGGAAGGACAGAGAACCCATTCGAGTAAAATCTATGAATATAATGATTCATAATAACCTTACTACTCAAATAAAAGAGGCGCAACAAGGAGTTTTAAAAGAGGGAAATTTAAAGGATGAAATACCCAAAGGATCGGAGAAACATCTTAATATTCGGGAAGACGGAACCCGGTATAGGGCTGAAAGGATTTGGGTACCAAAATTTGGAGATATGAGAGAAATGGTACTTAGAGAAGCTCATAAAACCAGATACTCAATACATCCTGGAACGGGGAAGATGTACAAGGATCTCAGGAAATATTTTTGGTGGCCGGGTATGAAAGCCGATGTTACTAAATACGTAGGAGGATGTTTGACGTGTTCTAAGGTCAAAGCTGAGCATCAGAAACCATCAGGTCTACTTCAACAACCCGAAATCCCGGAATGGAAATGGGAAAACATTACCATGGATTTCATCAATAAATTGCCAAGGACTGCAAGTGGTTTTGATACTATTTGGGTAATAGTTGATCGTCTCACCAAATCAGCACATTTCCTGCCAATAAGAGAAGATGACAAGATGGAGAAGTTAGCACGACTGTATTTGAAGGAAGTCGTCTCCATACATGGAATACCAATCTCTATTATCTCTGATAGGGATGGCAGATTTATTTCAAGATTCTGGCAGACATTACAGCAAGCATTAGGAACTCGTCTAGACATGAGTACTGCCTATCATCCACAAACTGATGGGCAGAGCGAAAGTACGATACAAATGCTTGAAGACATGCTACGAGCATGTGTTATTGATTTCGGAAACAGTTGGGATCGACATCTACCATTAGCAGAATTTTCCTACAACAACAGCTACCATTCAAGCATTGAGATGGCGCCGTTTGAAGCACTTTATGGTAGAAAGTGCAGGTCTCCGATTTGTTGGAGTGAAGTGGGGGATAGACAGATTACGGGTCCGGAGATTATACAAGAAACTACCGAGAAGATCATCCAAATTCAACAACGGTTGAAAACCGCCCAAAGTCGACAAAAGAGCTACGCTGACATTAAAAGAAAAGATATAGAATTTGAAATTGGAGAGATGGTCATGCTTAAAGTTGCACCTTGGAAAGGCGTTGTTCGATTTGGTAAACGAGGGAAATTAAATCCAAGTTATATTGGACCATTCAAGATTATTGATCGTGTCGGACCAGTAGCTTACCGACTTGAGTTACCTCAACAACTCACGGCTGTACATAACACTTTCCACGTCTCGAATTTGAAGAAATGTTTTGCTAAAGAAGATCTCACTATTCCGTTAGATGAAATCCAAATCAACGAAAAACTCCAATTCATCGAAGAACTCGTCGAAATAATGGATCGTGAGGTTAAAAGACTTAAGAAAAACAAGATACCAATTGTTAAGGTTCGATAGAATGCTCGTAGAGGACCCGAGTTCACCTGGGAGCATGAAGATCATATGAAGAAGAAATACCCGCATCTATTTCCAGAAGATTCGTCAACACCTTCAACAGCTTAAAATTTCGGGACGAAATTTATTTAACGGGTAGGTACTGTAGTGACCCGAACTTTTCCATGTTTATATATATTAATTGAGATTGATATTTACATGATTAAATGTTTCCAACATGTTAAGCAATCAAACTTGTTAAGACTTGATTAATTGAAATATGTTTCATATAGACAATTGACCACCCAAGTTGACCGGCGATTCACGAACGTTAAAACTTTTAAAAATGACATGACAATATATATATGGATATACATATGGTTAACATGAGATTATGATAAGTAAGTATCTCCATAAGTATATTAACAATGAGTTATATACATATAAACAAGACTACTAACTTAAGGATTTCGAAACGAGACATATATGTAACGATTATCGTTGTAACGACATTTAAATGTATATATATCATATTAAGATATATTAATATATCATAATATCATGATAATATAATAATTTAACATCTCATTAGATATAATAAACAATGGGTTAACAACATTAATTGAGATCGTTAACTTAAAGGTTTCAAAACAACACTTACATGTAACGACTAACGATGACTTAACGACTCAGTTAAAATGTATATACATGTAGTGTATTTAGATGTATTAAAATACTTTTGGAAGACTTCAAGACATATATCAAAACACTCATACTTAACGAAAATGGTTACAGTTACTTTTCCATTCTTTTCTTTCATCAAGAATTCTAGTCGTATTCTTACCCGTATTATACACAGCTTCAAAACGTACTTACTATGAGTATATACCAATAGGAACTAGCATGGGATTTCACTCTTGATTATGTCATGTAAGACTAATAAATTTTAACTTCTACCATGAGCTAGTCAACTAACTAGAACTCCTTTTAACCCCACTCACCACTCACCAATTACCACTCATCATTCACTCCATTTCACTTCCAATTCTCTTTCTAATTCTCTCTCAACACACACATACTATTATGAACGTATTTTTCCAGTAGTTAATCATCATCTTCATCAAAAATCACTTCAAGAATCAAGCTATAATCATCATAGGAAGAACACTTCAAGAACACTTCAAAAATCCCTTCAAGTTTACTAATTTACTTCCAAGCTTTCTAATCCATTCCAAGTAATCATCTAAGATCAAGAAACCTTTGTTATATACAGTAGGTTATCTTTCTTATTCAAGGTAATATTCATATTCAAACTTTGATTCAATTTCTATAACTATAAACTATCTTAATTCGAGTAAAAATCTTACTTGAACTTGTTTTTGTGTCATGATCCTACTTCAAGAACTTTCAAGCCATCCAAGATCCTTTGAAGCTAGATCATTTCTTGTCACTTCCAGTAGGTTTACCTACTAAACTTGAGGTAGTAATTATGTTCATAACATCATTCGATTCATATATATAAAACTATCTTATTCGAAGGTTTAAACCCGTAATCACTAGAACATAGTTTAGTTAATTCTAAACTTGTTCGCAAACAAAAGTTAATCCTTCTAACTTGACTTTTAAAATTAACTACACACATGTTCTATATCTATATGATATGCTAACTTAATGATTTAAAACCTGGAAACACGAAAAACACCGTAAAACCGGATTTACGCCGTCGTAGTAACACCGCGGGCTGTTTTGGGTTAGTTAATTAAAAACTATGATAAACTTTGATTTAAAAGTTGTTATTCTGAGAAAATGATTTTTATTATGAACATGAAACTATATCCAAAAATTATGGTTAAACTCAAAGTGGAAGTATGTTTTCTAAAATGGTCATCTAGACGTCGTTCTTTCGACTGAAATGACTACCTTTACAAAAATAACTTGTAACTTATTTTTCCGACTATAAACCTATACTTTTCTATTTAGATTCATAAAATAGAGTTCAATATGAAATCATAGCAATTTGATTCACTCAAAACGGATTTAAAATGAAGAAGTTATGGGTAAAACAAGATTGGATAATTTTTCTCATTTTAGCTACGTGAAAATTGGTAACAAATCTATTCCAACCATAACTTAATCAACTTGTATTGTATATTATGTAATCTTGAGATACCATAGACACGTATACAATGTTTCGACCTATCATGTCGACACATCTATATATATTTCGGAACAACCATAGACACTCTATATGTGAATGTTGGAGTTAGCTATACAGGGTTGAGGTTGATTCCAAAATATATATAGTTTGAGTTGTGATCAATACTGAGATACGTATACACTGGGTCGTGGATTGATTCAAGATAATATTTATCAATTTATTTCTGTACATCTAACTGTGGACAACTAGTTGTAGGTTACTAACGAGGACAGCTGACTTAATAAACTTAAAACATCAAAATATATTAAAAGTGTTGTAAATATATTTTAAACATACTTTGATATATATGTATATATTGTTATAGGTTCGTGAATCAACCAGGGGCCAAGTCTTAATTCCCGACGAAGTAAAAATCTGTGAAAGTGAGTTATAGTCCCACTTTTAAAATCTAATATTTTTGGGATGAGAATACATGCAGGTTTTATAAATGATTTACAAAATAGATACAAGTACGTGAAACTACATTCTATGGTTGAATTATTGAAATCGAATATGCCCCTTTTTATTAAGTCTGGTAATCTAAGAATTAGGGAACATACACCCTAATTGACACGAATCCTAAAGATAGATCTATTGGGCCTAACAAACCCCATCCAAAGTACCGGATGCTTTAGTACTTCGAAATTTATATCATATCCGAAGGGTGTCCCGGAATGATGGGGATATTCTTATATATATGCATCTTGTTAATGTCGGTTACCAGGTGTTCACCATATGAATGATTTTTATCTCTATGTATGGGATGTGTATTGAAATATGAAATCTTGTGGTCTATTGTTACGATTTGATATATATAGGTTAAACCTATAACTCACCAACATTTTTGTTGACGTTTAAAGCATGTTTATTCTCAGGTGAATACTAAGAGCTTCCGCTGTTGCATACTAAAATAAGGACAAGATTTGGAGTCCATGTTTGTATGATATTGTGTAAAAACTGCATTCAAGAAACTGATTTCGATGTAACATATTTGTATTGTAAACCATTATGTAATGGTCGTGTGTAAACAGGATATTTTAGATTATCATTATTTGATAATCTACGTAAAGCTTTTTAAACCTTTATTTATGAAATAAAGGTTATGGTTTGTTTTAAAAATGAATGCAGTCTTTGAAAAACGTCTCATATAGAGGTCAAAACCTCGCAACGAAATCAAGTAATATGGAACGTTTTTAATCAATAAGAACGGGACATTTCAGTGGGAAGGAATTTCCATGGACTTTATTACGAAGCTGCTGAGAACGGCGGGAGGTCACGATACCATTTGGGTTATCGTGGATCGTCTCACTAAGTCCGCACACTTCTTACCGATAAGAGAAACCGATAAAATAGAGAAGTTGGCTCAGATCTACATTAAGTAGTCTCTAGGCATGGAATGCCTATATCCATTATATCCAACCGCGATAGCAGATTTACTTCCAGGTTTTGGCAATCATTACAGAAAGCAATGGGGACCCGTTTAGATGGAAGCGAACGAACTATTTAGACTTTTGAGGACATGTTGAGAGCGTGTGTCATTGATTTCGGAAACGGATGGGATAAGTATTTACCACTAGCGGAGTTCTCATACAATAACAGCTACCATGCGAGTATTAAAGCTGCACCTTTCGAGGCATTATATGGAAGGAAGTGTAGATCTCCCGTTTGTTGGAGCGAGTTAGGAGATAGTCAGTTGACAGGTCCTGAGATTATTCAGGAGACAACGGAGAAAGTTCTACAGATTTAGGAATGATTGAGAACGGCTCGAAGTCGTCAAAAGAGTTACGTCGATGTTAGACAAAAGGACATAGAGTTCCAAGTTGGTGACAAGGTTATGCTTAAGGTATCACCTTGGAAGGGTGTTGTACGATTTGGGAAACGAGGTAAACTGAGTCCTAGATATATTGGACCGTTTGAGATAACTGAAAGAGTTGGATCAGTAGCTTACAGATTGGAACTGCCACAAACACTCAGCGGTATTCATGACGTTTTCTATGTATCCAATCTTAAGAAGTGCCTAGCCGATGATAATTTGATTTTTTCCTTTAGATGAACTACGTATCGACGACAAACTTCATTTCATTGAGGAATCTGTTGAAATCTTGGGCCGTGAGGTCAAACAGTTGAAGCAAAGCAGAATTCCTATCGTTAAGGTTCGGTGGAACGCGAGAAGAGGACCAGAGTTCACGTGGGAGCCTGAAGACCAGATGAGGTTGAAGTATCTGCAATTGTTTCTCTAGGAAACCACTTCAGCGGACGATCACTAAAATTTCGTTATGAAATTTTCAATAACAGGTGGGTAATGTAACAACCCTGATTTTTTCGTTACTTTCGTTAACCTTCCGTTAGTTTATTTAACGGCGATTATTTAACTTTTATGCATTTACGTGTATTAAATGCGTACTTGATCTTCAGAGGGTTTTAGTAATTAATAAGGGTTGATATTAATTCAAATAAATATTTCGGATAATGAAATATGATAAAAACGGTACGATTATGATAATAGCTTTTTGAGCAACGAAACGCTCGGGTTTATTTTAATAATTAATTTTATTAATTATTAACTTTTTAAAATATTTAATTTATTGGGTTTTTAATAAATTAGACAATTGGTTGCGTTTAACGATCGGGTTAGCGTTCCGGGCCTTCGGTACGACTAAACGACACTTAAAACGGACCACGATCACAAGGAATTAGATAATACGAGCTCAGGAATATTTCCCATGTGGGCCACGGCCGAACCCCCTCTCCCCACCCCATATGTTTAAATTTTTGCAACTTAGGGGACTTATTTGTAATTAGTATTAGTTAAACCCTAATATAAATAGTATGTGTTAAACCTAAACTGCATTATATCCTACCCAAATTTTTGTGCAGTCGATTTCTTCCCCTCCCCCATGAACCGTCGCCCATCACCATCCAATAGCACCATCAATTTTTGCTTTTTAGTTTAAGAGTTCAACATCAAAGTTTCAATTCGCGTTATCCTCTACGTATTGGTGTAATTTATTTGGCGATCTAAGGTATATTTGCATGAACCCTAATTCTTAAAAATCTGATTTTTATAAAGTTTCATAGTTATGTTGTCAATTGCTCAAGTCTATACGCGTACGTGTTAATTGTAATCGTTGTTTTGATTGTTTGATGCGCTAGGGTTTAAAAACGAATTTGTATTTGTTGATCAGAAAAATTAAGTTTTTCAAATGTTAATTATGATGTTATAATCAGATTCCTTGCGAAAAACTATTGAGTTTAGGCTTTGGATTTGCTTGATTTCGTTTCCGTATGATTAAGTTATGTCGATTTGAATTATCGTTGTGTTTTTGTTGCTTGATCAGAAATCTGGTATTGATAGACAATGAATTGGAATGTGAGACTTATATCACTGGAAATATAGTTTAAAAACACTCAATTTGGACTAGGATATCATGTCATTTGCTTATGTATAGCCTGAGATATGCTAAAATTAGTGTAAATGTAGTTTTATACAGCACTTGCATGAAAATAATCTTATATGATAAAATGTGGAAACTTCTGTGATTAAAGTTTTGCATATTTGAAAAATAGAAAAAAAGTACTTCATCTTTCATGTAGATATCATAGGCTAATTGTATCTAGATCTTCGGATAATCGTATGCGAATGTGACTAACGAAATGGGAATCGAATCTGTAAATTGAACACGGTTTTGTACTTTTTGAATTTTGTATATTGATTGAGTATGTATACTTCTGTAAAATGAAACTTAATATGATATGTGACTTATTGTTAGTTTATTTCAATCTCTGAAACCTTATGTATTGGGCACAATAGAGCCATACTTTATGTGAATTCTGATTTGAGCTGAAAATAGAATGTTCAACTTGCACGAATAAACTGTATCAATTGGCTAAACAAAAGTTGCTAGATTTTTGATATGTGTTACTTTGATTTTTCTTTGAACTATGGCAACTGGTCTTGTATCAATTGCATGTTCCTAACTCCGGTTATAGCCGAAATGAAATCAGTGCGCGGTCAGAAACTGACTTGGCAAACCCCAAATGTATCCCTTCTGATTCCTGACTTTTAATTGTCGTATGAGTCCCTAGCCAGACTTTTTAGAATCTATTTTAAGTCTATTTATGATCTGGAGTTTGTCATATTTACTTGAATTTTGTACTATGAGATAATGTGCTACGTATGCTACGTGTTCATAAATTTTGTGCATGACGATAAACTGAAATTGTGAGAATGATCATTCATGACCTAAAACGTATTTTGACTTAGGTTTGACATGTTGACCAATATATGACATGAACCTACTGATGTTGACTTTAGTTGACTACTTTGACCAAGTTTGACTTTTGGTTTGACTTCGGTTGACTTAGTTTGACTTGCATGATATAGTTGACTTTTACTTTAAATCGCGTCGAGTCGAGCAATAAGACAACGTATGCTATGAAACCACACTTGTTTAAGATACATATATTGACCAACCTAAATACATATACTTAGGTTACATTACTCGGGTCTAAACCGTACAAGTCGTTTGTCTTTCATTCCGAGCTTTATTCAAAGGTGAGTCTACAGTCCCGCTTTTTACATATTTTCAGGGATGAGAATACACGTTGTTATATTTACGTTTTCAATTACTTTTATATTGACATGAGTACTACACATATGCATACTGAGTTTGTACACAAAGCCTCTAGCTTGAATACTTTTAATACCATCGGTGTAAGCACAATTTAAATGGACAGATCCGTTAGGTTAACAACCTCACCCACTATAAAAGCAGTGGTGCATTTATTTTGAACATTAGATACACTCGTACAGGTGTATAACATTTTAGGAGGTAAAGGCGGGTATAGTGGTTTCTATACTCGGGTTAATGCTAGTATTCAGGTGCTCGGTGTATGCAGCGATAGAATCTCGTGGTCAAAGAAATTAAACTATTTTTCTGATAACTGTTTTTCAGATACTATACAACGATATTTAAACTATGGTTTACGAGCAAATGAGATAAAACTTGACAGGGTGTTGTCTACAAATGATTGAAATTTGACATGGTAGTGTCAACAAACTTTTGAAACGAGAAACAGTGTTGTCTAAAAACTTTAACATTAAACTTTGGTGGTCTTTCACTAGTAAACGTTTTCGAAATGTTATTTCTTAAACATACTGTATTGTTTACCTAAAACCTGTAGATTCACTCAACATTATTGTTGACCCGTTTTGCGTGTTTTATTCTCAGGTATTAATTGCTTCCACTGTAGAATATTGCTGTTACGTAGAAGTCAAGCCAAGCACTGGGATCAGAATTAACATTCCGTTAAAGGGATTTGACGGGGTGTTACAAATATGTACCTTGTAAAAACAGCGCGCAGCTATACCTGCATTATTATTAATAAAAATTTTGTTGTTTATTTTTTGCAAGTAATTATATTTATATAGCGCTTTATCAATAATATTCATAACACGGACTTGTCCTTTGCAATTTCCAATTTTTATTATCGTGCACATAATAAGTATGTACTTTTGCGAAACAATCTGTATTCGTGTATATTTATACGTTATGAATCTTCTAAGTCCGCCAAAACGATCCTTAGGCAATTAATTAGCACCGCGAAGCATCTAAGTATGGCAAAATCAAATACTTAGGAAATAAACTTCCTTTCACGATAATTAATTTCTGAGTAAGTAGGCAGGTTCATCACTACACGACTTAGCCTTTGCGAAACATACCAGCGTTGTAAAACAAAATACTATAGAATATCGTAAGTATTCCGCTAAGTATGATTATTCTTATCAATAGAAACAAACCTTTCGCATATTCTTATAAGTGTTTACTTTTCATATTCTTACAAGTGTGATCAAGACTTGCAAAAATTAAAATTAAAACACATAATAAAAATAGCAAATGCAGGTTTTTTACATCTCATTTTGCACTTTGAATACACATGTGCATTGGCCAACACTTTATTTTTGCAAAGTTATGCATAATATCGCTTTAATAAAGCAGCATGCCACGCATTAGGGAGAGTTCACCCTTCTATATCTGCGAGTGTATATGATCCTGCCGCATTAATTGCCACAACTTGATAAGGACCTTCCCAGTTAGGTCCCAATTTACCAAGTTTTTCTGCTCTACTCGCATCATTATTTCGCAGCACCCATTCACCTACATCAAAAGATAATGCGCGCACTCTTTTGTTGTAATACCTGGCGATTTGCTGTTTATTATTTACCTCCCTTATAGTAGCCATTAACCTTCGCTCTTCAATTAAATTCAAATTTTCGCATAAGGCTTCACCATTTACTTCTTCATCAAAGTTAGCAACTCTATGCGTTGGCACAAGAATTTCAGCGGGTATTACTGCTTCAGAGCCATATACTAAACTAAAGGGTGTTTCCCTTGTGCTCTTCTTGAAAGTAGTGCGATGCGCCCATAAAACATTGAGTAGTTCATCCACCCAACCAGTTCACTTTTCATACAACCGCTTTTTAATACCGCTCACAATGTCACGGTTAGTCACTTCACATAAGCCATTAGCCCGTGGGTGTGCCATTGACGTAAACTTTTGAACTATATTCAAATCAGTGCACCATGTTTTAAAAGGATCTTTCGCTATTTGAGCACCATCATCGCTAACTAATTCGCGTAAAATATCGAATCTGCAGACAATATATTCCCAAACAAAATTACGCACTTGCACTCCAGTGATAGTGTGAACTGCCTTAGCCTCAACCCATTTTGTAAAATAGTCAAATGCCACAATTAAGAATTTGACATTGCCAGGACCTGCGGGAAATGGTCCTACAATGTCAATAGCCCACTTGTGAAATGGCTATGGCGAATTAACGGGAATCATATCATGCCTTGGCATCTTATTCTGCGGCGCATGCCTTTGACAACTCTTGCAACGCTTAACAATCTTTGCAACATCGCGATATAAAGATTGCCAAAAGTAACCCATCCGCATAATTTTGGCCGCGATGGTTTTATAACCTGAATGTAATGCGCAAGAACCATTATGTACTTCATCCATTATCATTTCGGATTCAATTGGGCTAACACACCGCATCATTAGGCCACAATATGACTTACGATATAAAATATCATTTTGAATGATGTACATTGGTGCCTGCTCACGAACTAAATGAGCTTCGTGCTTATCTTTTGGCAAAACACTATTGCGGATATATTGCAGAATTGGTTCTATCCAATTTGGCTGTTCTTCTTCAATAATTAAATCATTGTCTATTGATTTACTTGGCAATTCCTCGACCCAAACTTGGTTTTGAAAATGCGAAAATGTTAAAGCGGCCAGCTTACTCAACGCGTCCGCTTTCTTATTTTGACTTCTTGGAACTTGGGCAAGCTCAAAATTCTCAAACCGCGCAGCTAATTCTTGCAATAACTTCAAATATTTTTGCATTGAGGGGTCATGTGCATCAAAAGAGCCGCTAAACTGATTTGCTACTAGCTGCGAATCTGTAAAAGCGCGCAACTTGGTAACATTCATTTTATGCGTGATATTTAAACCCGCAAGCAATGCTTCATATTCAGCTTCATTATTTGTTACATCAAAATTGAAGCGTAGCGCGTATGTGTGCTCCTCACCACTTGGGCTTGCTAACACTAAACCCGCACCGAAACCTTCTGCACATGAGGCTCCATCAGTAAACAAATCCCAAGTTTCACCCTACACTGGCTTCAACTCTGTTCTCTCATTGATTACCTCCAGCTCACCAGACATTTCTGCAAGGTAATCAGCCAAAACTTGGCCTTTTATAGCATTGCGTGGAAGGTAAGAGATTTCATAAGCACCTAACTCTACTGCCCATAACGCAAGTCTACAAGATATTTCTGGTTTTGTTAAAACTTGCTTGACTGACATGTTACTTAGCACATGTACCGGGTGCCCTTGAAAATATCTCCCCAACCTTCGCGATATTAATATAAGCGCGCACACAAACTTTTCAATGGGCGCATAGTTTATTTCGCTTCTCGCGAGAGCTTTACTGACAAAATACACTAGCTTTTGTATTTTATCCCTTTCTGCAACTAAAACTGAACCAAAAGCTTCATTTGCCATCGATATATAAAGGTAAAGAATTTCGCCTTTAATTGGTGCTATTAACGTAGGCAATGTTTTCAACAACTTCTTCATTTCCTGAAACGTGGTTTCAGCTTCGCTTGTCCATACAAAACTTTTTTGTTTTAAGCAGCCTTTCAAAGTTTTGAAAAATGGTAATTGCCTTTCAGCGGCCTTGGACAAGAAACGCATTAACGCGGCTAACTTACCCGTCAAACTTTGCACTTCTTTGACCATCTTAGGCACGATCATGTTTTCAATGGCCGCTATCTTCTTTGGGTTAGCTTGAATACCCTGCTCAGTGACAAGATAGCCCAAAAATTTTCCTTCAGTTTCGTCAAAACTACACTTCAACGGATTAAGCTTCATATTTATTCTGCACAATGTATCAAATGTTTCCCGCATATCATTTACAATACGTTCTTGCATTGTGATTTTAATTACCAGATCATCCACATAAGCCTCGAGATTACGCCCAATTTAGTTTTCAAACACAGTGTCAATTAATCACTGATATGTTGCACCTGCATTGATTAAACCAAAATGCATCATTATGTAAGAAAATATGCCTTTGCCTGTGTGAAAAGCTGTTTTATTTGCATCCTCCCTAGCCATGGGGATCTGATAATATCCCCTTGCCGCATCCAAAAAACATTTATATAAAAAAGCATGTAATGATTCCACTTTTAAATCAATTTCTGGAAGCGGATAATTATCTTTAGGGCATGCTTTATTTAGATCTTTAAAGTCAATGCACATTCTCCACGAGCCATCATGCTTTTTCACCAAAACTGGATTCGTAATCCATGATTGATATTGCACTTCACGCAAAATACCAGCTGCCACCAGCTTTGTTACTTCTTCGCATAGCCACTTAGCGCGATCCGGGGCCATGCCTCTACGCTTCTGAACTGCAGGTTTTAAAGCAGGGTTTACATTAAGTCTGTGTTCCGCTATATGACGGGGAACACCAGTCATATCATTTTCGCACCAAGCAAAAACATCCATATACTGCACGAGTAACTGCGCAATCTGTTTTTTGGTATTTGATGTGCGAGCGAAGGGGTACGAAATATACCTATTGTTAATATGAAATACGGCAAAATATGATACAAGTTTTACACAAGTTATTTATTTATTTATAGAGTGGATATACCTAAACCTTGCTACAACACTATAGGCAGTGTACCTAATCGTAAAGTAGTGTAGTTTTTATTAAGTCCGGTTCGTTCCGCAGGGAGCTAGCCAAGTGTAACGCTATATTTTTAAACAATTATATTTGTGTGTGTGTGTGTGTGTGTATATATATATATATATATATATATATATATATATATATATATATATATATATATATATAGTAATATAATAGTATTATTATTATTATAAAAGGGGGGTTTTACCGTTTAATGACCGGTTTGTCGATTTTAAATAAAGCGTAAAGATAAATGACCATAATATAAATGACAGAATTTAAATTGCGATAAAGTAAATTGCAGTATTTAAAATGACAGTAAATAAAGGTACGATGAAATATGAAATAAAAGTATTATGCTTATTTAAACTTCCGTAATCATGATGTTTGACGTTTTGATTTTAATTTATTTATCTGAGTTAATTGTCCTTTGTCCTGGATTTATTTGATACCTATCTGGTTTTTGTCCATAATAGTCCATCGGTCATAATTATAAAATGCTCGTCAAATTAACCTTATTCCCGAAGTCAAATATTCCAACTAATTAGGGATTCGAACTGTAACTAGGTTTTAATACTTTGTTTAATGATTACACCAGGTTATCAACTGCGTATAATCCAAGGTTTTAGTACTTTGTTAACAATTACACCAATTATCCTTGTATGTAATCCACCCCTGTTATAATGAAATATGAATATTAATTTACCCACTTGATCAGAATGAATAATCAATTACCCAACCCGAATAATTAATTAAATGATCGTAAAAGATGTCGTATAAATGTCACTAAATAGGACATACATAATCATTTTAATAATTATTAGATTAACTAATTTGAAGATAGGTTCGACAGGTTCCAATGAGTTGTCATTCGATTAGCCAATACCCCCTACCTATTAATAGTCAATAGTCCAATGTTCACAAGTGTCGGTCTTTTGTCCAAACCTTAATTATGGTACAAAATCCAATAACCCCATCTTAATATTTAGTCTAACATCACTATTACTTCGACTCAAATAAGCATAATAATAACTTAGTTACGATACATTAATTTAAAAAGGAAGAACATAGCTTACAGTGATTATTTATCGCGTAGCGTTACACAGACAGAGTTTCGACTTAAAACTCGTAAAACATTTCTTACAATAACCCAACTAAACCATAATTTATTATTAATCTTAAATTAAAATTATTATAATATAAATATATATATAAATTGAGAGAGATAGATTGGAAAAAGGTGTGTCTGAATCGAGCAGAATGCGTGAGCTTTTATAGGCCGACTTTGAACTGTACAGCTCCGCGAGTGTGCTACTTTTATGCCTTACAGCTCCGCGAGTACGGAGCTTCGGATTCCAGCTCACCAAATTGAGTTAAACGTGGGCTGCTGAATATTATAATATATAATATAATAATATATAATTTTATATAATTATATATATATTATATTATATTCTTGTGCATAGTTGACTTGTAATTTTAGCTCCGTTGAGTTGTACGTTGATGCTCGGTTTATGTCTCAGTTCCGAATTTTCGAACGCCTTTTCGTACGCTTAGATATCTTGTACTTTGCATTTCGAGGCTTGTACTCTTGTCATTTTTAGGCGTTTCTCATCAATAAATTGAACCACTTGGATTGTACTTTGTACTTTTTAGCTTTTTGGTCATTTGCGTCTTCAAATCGTCATTTTCTCCTTTTGTCTTCGCACTTATTTATTTAAACGATTACTACATAAAAATAGAACAATAGTAACTAAAAGCTTTACATATTGGAAGGATATTGCGCCTAAATATATGTTCATTTGGAGCACTATCAAATATCCCCACACTTAAACGTTGCTTGTCCTCAAGCAATACAGAACTTGAAATTAAAATCACACTTCACTCGAATCACTTTTTTATTTTCACACTTTATACATCAGTGATTTTGATACGACGGTATACACAATGATAGTAACGATGTGGTTTACAGTCCCACATGACTATAAAAATTTAGATCCTTTAAGGAAATTGGATCTTTATGAAAATATTTGATCTTTTGAAAATTCATTCTAGCTTTTACCCAAGATAAGTTTTCCGGAATAACCCTTCACCGGTATTTGCAAAATGCTTTTGTGGATTTTGTGGGTTTCAGATTTGAAAATTTTAGCTCAAAACTTGCGGTTTTGTGTCTCCCACTTGCTAACCTTGTATTAGGAAAGCAACACGTCCAGTATACTTGCTCCGTATATTACCTTTCGGTAAACTACCGTCCGGTTGTAAAGGAAAGCGTTGAACAAGCAACTGTTAAGGCAATGTCCCGTGACATGCTTTTGATTATGGTCTATATCGTATCGGTTGCAATTACTATCCTTTGTAGGAGCAATAGTAAAGATCGCCCTATAGTTTTTCGGTCTAGTACAAGGTCCTGTCTTCGACCATGCTATGCAACCACCGTTCTTACGGTTGACACCCGATTTGGTTCAAGTGACCTAATGAATTCCGATGAAATCTTAGGATTTTACGTTCAATGGTAATGAACGCATTGAAAATAGGTTTTCAGAAAACAAATCGGTTTTAATTTTGATCAAAATATTTTCTCGTTCAAGCTCGAGTTTAGATATCATTGAATTCCATGAGTTTGAATTCTCAATCTTTAAGGTCAATCTCAAGGATTGAGTAATATCAGTCTTAAAAGCTGATTTTTGATCTTTAAGGAGATTATCCTTTCTGGGGATCTGATTCATTAGTCTTATCAAGCTAATTTGCACGGCGCCCTCCCCATTTTACGAGACAGATCCTCTCATGGTTAGAATAAGTCTGACCACATGGCGACCCTGTTTGATGCTGAGGTCCGTGGATTTCCTGCTGATTTTAGAGATGACTTTTCTAGATTCTTCGTCAACCTACAGCTGGTCTGGACGACAACTTCTTGACCTAAATCAAGAAGCGCGTGTCTTTTTCGGAAGACTTTACTTCCTTTTAATGATGGAATTGATTCATCGTGTAGATCCATCTTTCTTTCAAATATATTACAGTAAATCGGGTAAAACTGATTAGTTTAGTCCAAAGCAAAAGTACCTGCAATAATCTTGTACAAAAATATGTGATATATGTCTTTCTTTGCCTTTTTATTCTCTTCTATTCCATTTTAAATGAATTCAAGTGTTTTGGGTTGTTTCTTAATTTATGTCCTTTCCGAGGTAACAATAATTTCGGTATTATCACCTAGTTTTATCGTTCATAAATATGTATAAACATGATTTTGAATTCATTTAATTGAAAATTTTTTAAATTTTCACAAAATTTGGCAATTAAACTAAGTGTAAACCCGAGAGAATTTATAACCCTTCCCCACATTTGAGATCTTGCAATGCCCTCATTTGCAAGAAATCAGTAAAAATTTAAATTCATGAGGGTGATTAGTGCAGAAAAAATGATTAAAAATATCGAATTTGCAAACATATTGTTTTATATCACAATTGATATTTTACGTCTTGTCGTTAAAATTAGTAGCTTTTGCTGAACTTAATGCCAGTCTTTGAAAATACGATGTTTTACCCTATTTGTACATAACATAAAATACAAACATATATATACAATATATATATATATATATATATATATATATATTTATAAAACCTTTACTTATTAAAACAATTTAAATGAATAATTAAAAATTGTCATTTTAAAGCGAGTGTTTTAATAAGCAAAGATTTTCGGGGTTTTTTTTTTTTTTTGGCATGCTTTAGATCAATAATATTAAAATAATGATAATAAAATTTTTCGCCCCGTCCTCGGGTAAAGCAATTTCGATTCTATGATCTAGTCTTTAACTCACGACAAATTTTAGAAATCATTTTTTTAAACTTAATGAAATAAAGTAAATTTTATTTTTAAAATCACACAAAACTTAAATTTAAAAATGCATATAAATTTCATATAAAACCTATAAAACAAAAAATTTAGAATGGGGGGAGAAAACTAGTTCTTTAGTGTCTGCTAGCGGAAAAGACCAATCGGATTCCATTCTCGGAACTACACGAGAACAGAACAACTAACTCTAGAAAATGTTTTCTTTTTAGAACATTTGAATCTCCCCACACTTAGGTAGCTGTGGTGTCGAAATTGTGATTAACTTCATTGTCAATTTCTCTTGGACCATAATCAACTTGCATATCTGTGACTTTTGCTTTAAGCCATTGGTCGGATTCCTGTGTAATTTCTACAAATTCAACTAGTTTTGCCTTTTATTTAGGCGATAGATTGGATACTAACCGGCTACATAACTTAAAGTTCCCCTTGGTTCTAGCATCGCGAATCCGTTTAATAAGTTTCTTCATTGAACTATTAATAACGGGGTCATTTAATTTCGTATCAACAACGGGGTTCTTTGTTATCAGGTCATCATTAGGTGTTACTTCATCTTCCTCACACTTAGGTGTTTTATTATTGTTAAGCATTACCGTTGGAGTTGTTAAAACAACATGGTTCTTACCAATCGTTTTTGTTGGTTCAACGGTTTTGTTTGGTGGAGATTTAAACTTTTGACTCACAAAGGTGATCGATTTTTCATTATTACTAAGTGTCATTCTACCTTTTCTTACATCAAATAACACCCCGGTGGATGCTAAAAATGGTCGACCTAAAATTAGAGGAATGTTTGAGTCCTCTTCTATGTCAATGACAATAAATTCGAATAGAAAGGTTAAATTACCTACTTGAACGGGTACGCTGTCAGCAATTCCAACTGGGTGCCTAATGGTTTGATCAAAGAGTTGAACACTCATTTCCGTTGGACTTAACTCACCTACTCCTAATCTCTTATATAATGAAAGAGGCATAACACTTATACTCGCACCTAAATCTGCTAGTGCATCATACATGACACAATCACTAAGTAGACAAGGAACAATAAATTCACCCGGATCACCTAACCTGGGTGGAGGTTTTGGTGGAACTGTCTTCACCGGGTTTACTTCTACGGTTTTTGTTTCTTGCATCTTCTTATTCTTCTTCTTCTTTCCAGAGGTTTCACAAACTTTATTACCTATTACTTGCTCATACTCAACTCCTTTTCTTGGAAACAGGATGGGTGGTTTGTATGGTGCCACCACTGGCTTTACATACTCGGGTAGTGGTGGTGTTGTAACTTCTTCATTGTTACTCACATCTAAAACCTTCCCATCTTCTGATGCTGGTTTTTTAGAATTCGTTGAAACCATATTAACATTCTCATTCCGAGGATTTACTTCAGTATCACTCGGTAGCTTTCCTTGTTCCCTCTTACTCATCAAGCTAGCAAGAGTACCTACGTGTTTTTCTAGATTCAAAATGGAAGCTTGTTGAGTTCTTAGTGACTGATCAAACCTTTCATTTGTTTGGGTTTGAGATGTAATAAATTGTGTTTGAGATTCCATTAGCTTTTGTACCATTTCTTTCAGATTTGACTTTTTCTCTTCGGTTTGTTGTGGTGGTTTATACAAGCCAGGTCTTTGTTGATTGAAAGTGTTGTTTTGAGTTGGTTGGTTATTCGGACCTTGTTGGTTGTACAAGTTATTGTTGGGTCCATTTGGATTGTAAAGAATATTTTGATTTCGATTAAAGTTTGGCCTTGGCGGTTGATAATTATTTTGATAATTATTTTCTGGCCTTTGGTTCATGTAGGAAACATTCTCACATTGTTCCATCGTTTGTTCATTGTGACAATCTTTCGTTAAGTGTGGTCCACCGCATTGCTCACAACTGATTCGTATTGCGTGAATATCTTTATTCATCTTTTCCATTCGTCTCTCGAAAGCATCTATTTTTACGGAAACGGAATCAAAGTCATGGCTGGAATCGGCTCTAGCCGCTTTAGATGAACGAAAAATATCTTTTTCCTGATGCCACTCATGCGAGTGGGAGGCTGTGTTATCAATAATTTTGTGAGCTTCGGTTGCGGTTTTCTTCATAATGGAACCACCAGCTGCTGTGTCGATGTCTTTTCGTGTAGCGACGTCGAGACCTTGGTAGAATATTTGTACTATTTGATAAGTGTCTAAACTGTGCTGAGGACATCCTCTCAACAACTTTTCGAATCTTGTCCACGCCTCATATAATGTTTCATTTGGCTTTTGCGTGAACGTAACAATTTCTCCTTGAAGTCTCACGGCTTTAGATGCCGGAAAGAATCTTTTAAGAAATTTCTCAACTAAAACATCCCATGTATCAATCGCTCCTTCGGGTAACGATTCTAACCAATCTTTGGCTTCTCCCTTTAAAGTCCAGGGAAATAACATGAGATAGATCTGTTCATCCTCAACTTCTCTGATTTTAAATAGAGTACAGATCCTATTAAAGGTTTGAAGATGTTCGTTTGGATCTTCTTTTGGCGTACCACTATATTGGCATTGATTAGTTACCATGTGTAGGATTTGTCCTTTGATTTCATAATCTGGCACATTAATGTCTGGCTTAATAATGGCGTGTCCTTGGCCAGTGCATTTAGCTCTCATTCAGTCTTCCATACTTAGAGGTTCCGGATTTTCCATGATTGAATTTGTTGAATCTGAATCACTAGAGGATTCTGACTTAATGGTTTTTTCCTCGACAATCTCTGGATGAGTAATCTGTGGTTCAGGAGGAATGATTAGTGGTTCAGGATCTCTGAATTGTCCCTGAATATCCTCCGGATTCTCAATTGTGAGGTCGGGTTCAAAAAATGGATTATCGGAAATTTGAATTGGAGTACTTGGTCGACTAGATGACGATTCTAAAGAAAAATCAACGGCGACAATGTTGGATAGATGTCTTGATCGAGTTACAGGTGGTGAACGTATGAAAGGTGGTGAACGTTTTGCTCGGTGCATTCACTGAATATCCTATTAGTTATAAAAGATAAAAAGTATATAAGCTATCAAATTAATAGACTTTTCTGATTTTGCCCACGTTTCGAATAGCCAATAGATGCAGTAGGTAGCCAGGACCTTTTAAATCGGAAGCCCACAACTCGCCACTAACAAATTCAACTATTACTACGAACCAGAAAATTTGGATGTCTATCAATTTAACCGCTTAAAATAATTTTTCGTCGAAATTTTGAAATAAAAATCTATGTCCTAAAAACTAGAGCGTATAAATGAGAAAGAAAAAGAGTGTGTCGAAAAACGTCGAAAAATAAAAAGTCGAAAAATAAAAATAAGAAAGTAGAGCGTCGAAACTTAAAAGTCTAAAAACTAAATATTAAAACTTATGTCTAAAGGTATTAAAGCTTAAAGGAATTCTAAACGGAAAACGACAATTACTTAAAAGGCACTAAAATCTATTAAATATTAAAGCGATAAGCGACGTCGTAAAATTCTAAAGCGCCTAAATCTTAATCTAAAGAAAAAGCACTTAAGGGATTTTACGACAAAACCTAAAAACTAGAAATATAAAAATAACTACGGCACAAACTAAGTTTAAAACTAATTACAAACGATAAATATACAAATTACGAATTAAATGATAAAAAAATATACAATTTATAAAAAGAAAATAAAAAAAATGATAAAATTATTTAGTTTTATAAAAATATTATTTTTGTATTATTATTTTATAAAAGTATTAATTTTATAATTAATAAAACTAAATAAAACTTAAAAATACAAATTTAATTAAAACTAAAACTAATTACAACAACAACAACAACAACAACAATACCCAATCCAACGAAAGTGGGGTATGGGGAAGGTGAGTGTAGACAATCATTCCTCGTACCCTAGATTAGAAGGAAGTCACTACTCCACCCGCGGGTATAGAACCCGCGCCTAGATAAGGTCGTCCCTCCCTCTACTCTAGCGCAAAAGAGATTGCTTCCCAAAGGACCTCCGGCCCGAAGAGCTCATAAGAACGAAATAGAACTAATTAATATTTAATTAAACCCTAATTATAATTAATAATAATTAAATTATAACCCTAATTTCGTAATAAATGCAGGTTGAGTGTTTGACCTGTCAGACGGCTCCGCGAGTGCGGTACCACGTGCCAGAAAATCTCTGCGAGTGCGGAGTTACGCAGTCTCAGATTGATGCAGGCCAAAATATGCAGGTTCAGCATAATTTTTTTTTAACTCTATTTCTGATTTTAATATATTTAAAATATAATTTAAATAAAACTTATATTTTAAAAATTACTTATTAGTTTTATAACTAAAAAAAATTACACTTTTTAATTTCGTACTTAGAAATATAGATATATATTTTTCTTTTTTATGTTTTTATATTTTTTAAAAACTTATATATTTTTACAAAAATAGCTTAAAAACTATTTTTTTTTATATATAGCGTTTCGCTTTTTGTTCCCCGGCAGCGGTGCCAAAAACTTGATGTGCGAGCGAAGGGGTACGAAATATACCTATTGTTAATATGAAATACGGCGAAATATGATACAAGTTTTACACAAGTTATTTATTTATTTATAGAGTGGATATACCTAAACCTTGCTACAACACTATAGGCAGTGTACCTAATTGTAAAGTAGTGTAGTTTTTATTAAGTCCGGTTCATTCCGCAGGGAGCTATCCAAGTTTAACGCTATATTTTTAAACAATTATATTTGTATGTATATATATATATATATATATATATATATATATATATATATATATATATATATATATATATATATATATATATATATATATATATATATATATATATATATTAGTAATATAATAGTATTATTATTATTATTATAAAAGGGGGGTTTTATCGTTTAATGACCGATTTGTCAATTTTAAATAAAACGTTAAGATAAATGACGATAATATAAATGACAGAATTTAAATTGCGATAAAGTAAATTGCAGTAATTAAAATGACAGTAAATGAAGGTACGATGAAATATGAAATAAAAGTTTTATGCTTATTTAAACTTCCGTAATCATGATGTTTGACGTTTTGATTTTAATTTATTTATCTGAGTTAATTGTCCTTTGTCCTGTATTTATTTGATACCTATCTGGTTTTTGTCCATAATAGTCCATCGGTCATAATTATAAAATGCTCGTCAAATTAACCTTATTCCCGAAGTCAAATATTTCAACTAATTAGGGATTCGAACTGTAACAAGGTTTTAATACTTTGTTTAATGATTACACCAGGTTATCGACTGCGTATAATCCAAGGTTCTAATACTTTGTTAACAATTACACCAATTATCCTTGTATGTAATCCACCCCTATTTTAATGAGATATGAATATTAATTTACCCACTTGATTAGAATGAATAATCAATTACCCAACCCGAATAATTAATTAAATGATCGTAAAAGACGTCATATAAACGTCACTAAATAGGACATACATAATCATTTTAATAATTATTAGATTAACTAATTTGAAAATAGGTTCGACAGGTTCCAATGAGTTGTCATTCGATTAGACAATACCCCCTACCTATTAATAGTCAATAGTCCAATGTTCACAAGTGTCGGTCTTTTGTCCAAACCTTAATTATGGTACAAAATCCAATAACCCCATCTTAATATTTAGTCTAACATCACTATTACTTCGGCTCAAATAAGCATAATAATAACTTAGTTACGATACATTAATTTAAAAAGGAAGAACATAGCTTACAGTGATTATTTATCGCGTAGCGTTACACAGACAGAGTTCCGACTTAAAACTCGTAAAACATTTCTTACAATAACCCAACTAAACCATAATTTATTATTAATCTTAAATTAAAATTATTATAATATAAATATATATATATATATATAAATTGAGAGAGATAGATTGGAAAAAGGTGTGTCTGAATCGAGCAGAAAGCGTGAGCTTTTATAGGCCCACTTTGAACTGTACAGCTCCGCGAGTGCGGTACTTTTGTGCCTTACAGCTCCACGAGTGCGGAGCTTCGGATTCCAGCTCACCAAATTGAGTTAAACGTGGGCTGCTGAATATTATAATATATAATATAATTATATATAATTTTATATATATTATATTATATTCTTGTGCATAGTTGACTTGTAATTTTAGCTCCGTTGAGTTGTACGTTGATGCTCGGTTTATGTCTCAGTTCTGAATTTTCGAACGCCTTTTCGTACGCTTAAATATCTTGTACTTTGCGTTTCGCGGCTTGTACTCTTGTCATTTTTAGGCGTTTCTCATCAATAAATTGAACCACTTGGATTGTACTTTGTACTTTTTAGCTTGTTGGTCATTTGCGTCTTCAAATCGTCATTTTCTTCTTTTGTCTTCGCACTTATTTATTTAAACGATTATTACATAAAAATTGAACAATAGTAACTAAAAGCTTTACATATTGAAAGGATATTGCGCCTAAATATATGTTCATTTGGAGCACTATCAGTATTCGCATTAACATTGCATCCAATTTTAATTTTTTGATCATGATAGCCAGGATTAACCGCTACCATGTTGTCCGCAACATCAACAATTTTTTGAACTGCAGTTTTCACATTGACAGCCGCACAAATAGGCACGACGCTCGCTGAACTGATCATTGCAATGCCTTTACGCGTTGTAAATTTAATCATGCCATGAATGGTAGATGGAACGATTCCGAATTTACCCAACGCAGATCTGCCTAATAACATATTGTAGCGAGAAGAAGTCCGCATGACATAGAAATCTAGTTGTGCCTGCCGCACTAAACTAGCATCATTTTCATCAAAAAGCTCAATGTTTAAAGACAACAGCCCTATAGGCAATGAAGATTCTCCCGCAAAACCAGTCAGCGAGGCTGTGGTTGATTGTAAATTTTCCCTAATACTCTCTAGCAGTTGAACAAAGCATTGCTCATAAATAATGTCAACGCTACTACCATTATCAACATGAACTTTCATAATTGTGATTCCTGTCTGCGCGATTTTGCACGATATTACTATCGGCATTTCATAGAAATCTTCGCTTCGCATTTTGGGAAAACTTATTGGCACGGACTGCCAATTTTGAAGCATTTTTGCCGATTTTTGCTTTCTTCCCCTTTTTTGATCATTTGCTTGCATACTGACAGCAAGACCACGAACAATTCCTTTATCATTCATCGTTTCAAAAAATAAGCAATTTGTCAGAAATTATGAATGTATTCACCTGTGAATCATCAAAACAACACACGATTAAAATTAAACAAGCCAATTTATTGTTCAATAGCACAAAACAAAAAATTCCGAGTTTAATTTTGAAACGTGTCCCACGGATGGCGCAAATTGATCAATCCTATATTAAGAAGTTACTTAATTCAGGATTGAGTGCAATGATAAAGATGGAGGATTGGATGTTTGATGATTATTTTGGGCCCTGATGATCGTCTTTCACTTTTCAATCAAGTGATCAACCACCCCGACCCGGTCTTGATTGTTAATTAGCATGATTCACCTTAACACAATGTAAAAGTTCCTTGGGCAAAATCACAAGTGAAAATTACAAAGTCTCGGCAAATGACAGAGAATCAACAACCCATAAATGAGAGGCCAAACTCTCTATTTATAGTATTCAAAATATTCGCGGTGTCCGGATTTAACTGCTGTCCACGATAACTTAGCGAAGACAATCCGCAGTCTTTTATCAATGCGCCATAATCCGCAGACTTAACTTTTAGCGGATATGTCCAGTCATTTTGAATATACTTCGCATAGCTTCAGCTTTTAACTTTTAGCAATTGAAATATACATATGTAATACTATGTATATGATCAATACATGGAGTATATCTCAAAAATCCTTTGTACATCACTAGCTCTAATTTACAATGTTACTACATATATAAAAATTCTTTGTACATCACTAACAATGTTACTACATATATCTTTGCTTTTTTATTTTTATATTATGTATGTAAAATAAATATAATCAAAAATTAATTAATTTACTTTCTTTAATTTCTCGGACCTAAATAATATAGAAACACAACATATGGTTATGTTTACATATTCAACAAGTTATACTGTTCGGCCATAGTTTGCAAACCTCATGAAAGTTACAAAAATTTTACAAAAAGAAAATGCTTACAGAATTCTGTATCTCCTTTTCCGTTACAATTAACATTTTCTGCCACCGTGCTCCACCGCTCGTTTCGTTACTCCAATCGCCCGGCGATAACTGATTATACATCTACCTGAAACCCTACGACGACTTTTTTTCTCCGGCTGCCTTTTACCGATATTTTTTACTTTGATAGGTAATTTTTTCTTTATTATCTTCTGAAAATTAAATTAATATTTTTTCGTACGTTTAGTTTGATAGTTTTGTTAATTTTCGGCTCTGTAGCTAAATTGAAACCCTAATTTCGAAATTGTAACCCTAGCTATGTTGAACCCAAATTAGATTGTTGATTATTATTATAATTATTATAATTATAATACCTAAATAGCTCAATCTGCTCATGTGTGCAGTTAGGGGGATCGGTTTGTTTGATTGTGAAATTGATTAATTGTAAATGACAAATGCAGTGAAGTTGGCAGTTATTCCTAATTTTTCATGATAATGCTGATATAGTATTGCATTATTATGTACATAATTTTGACCAATTAGTTGCTATTGACTGTTGAATCGTATATATACTTAGCGAAACTGATTGCTGCTGATACAGTTTTCTGGATTAATTTTTTTTTTTTTTTTAGCTATCGTTGGTCATTATTAGAACATCTTCGATGAATTCAATACCGAAATTTTTACTTAATATGCTTTAATGCTTGTGTGTTGCTTATGTGTTTATGTTTATGGGTCGATATATTTATAAAGGTGAGTGTTGTGCAAGGGGCGGTACTTAGTTATACCCGGAGGGGGTGCCCGCCCCGTCCGGATTTAAAAATAAAAAAGTTTACACTAAATTTTTTATTTTTTTAACTAAAAAATAAGGGTTTTTTTAGTGTTTACCCGCTGTCACTGGTTTCGTTCCATCTGTAGTTGGCTCCGAGTTCCGACATTGGTGTTGTGGTACACTGATGTTGATGGACCTTTTTGTTGTGTCTGTGAGAGATTATGTAAATTAATCTTTGGTTATCAGTTGTTTAGACGTGTCTAGCTTTGTATGTAATCATTGTTTTCTGAATCCAAAATCTAATTTTAATGCATAGAACCTCCTAAATCAATTTTTACAAATATTTAGATTCAGATTGTTATTGTAATAGTTTTCTTTTTCCTTTTTGTATATATAGTTGATAGTTGAAGTATAAATTAGTTATAGAAATGAACAAAAAAGTATTTAGCCCAACCTAACTAGGGCTTCCTTTACCTTTTGCTAATAAGGACTCATTCCAACCCGAACTCATGTTGACACTCTTACAGTGTTACCCAACCTGCTACCTATAATCGTGTCCCTTATTTTGCAGGACACGTTGTAAATTTTCTATTTTTAGGTGGTTATACGAGACTGATAGATGTCTTCAAGAGGGCATGGACAACCATCTTATGGGTCCCGGTCAACCCAACCTCAAGGGATATTACACCATGTTGGTCAAAACATAGAGCCACAACGGTCAGCCGAAATAGAAAGGCTTGCTAGTGACAAACAAAGACTTGCAGCTATTCATGTGGCTTTACGCCAAGACTTGGTTGCCACTCAACAAGACATTCAAAAACTCAGGGCCCACATTGGAAGCATTCAGACCGAAAGTGACGTTCAAATTCGAATATTTTTGGAGAAAATGGCTAAAATGGAACCTCACATAAAAGCTGGCGAGAATGTGAAGAAGGATCTGCAGCAAGCTCACACTGAGGCCAGAGCTTTAGTGGCTACTAGAAAAGAGCTCATTGATAAAGTTAAACAGGCTACTGAAGAACTGGATAAGGTTCGTGCTGATGTAGAAAAATTACCTGAAATGAACGTTGAACTCGATAGGTTGAGGCAGGAACACCAGAAGTTACGGTTAGTGAACGACACCTTGGCTCTAATGTCTTTTAAGTTTTCCTAATTATCATTTTATTTAAAACATGGCTCAGTTGTTCATTGGGATATGGATACTTATTGTGTATCTGGTCCAAATGGGGTAGTCTTGTGCGGGTCGGGCTGAGTTACCGTTAAACAATCTTGTCTACAAATTCTAGTTTTTCTTAATGAATTTTGCCTCGTGTGATTATTAAATAAATATACAATATACAATCTTGATAATAATCTAATTATAATGACTATGTTAACTTTCATGTTTAATACATTATCATACATAGATGTCTTTCAACTTTTTTGACATGTCAACCTTTTTTTTTACCAATTAAACCAATTATTAGAGATAGTACATAACCCTAGTAATCTAATCTGTTTAATACATTAATCTTTTTTTATTTTATTTTATTTTATTTTATTTTATTTTTTTTTTTTTTTTTTTTTGGTGAGCGTAGGTCGACTTTTGAGCATGAAAAAGCCAAAAATATGGAAAAAGTAGCGCAAATGGAGGTTATGGAGAAAGATCTTCTTGAGATGGCAAAAGAGGTGGAGAGGTTGCGAGCTGAGGTTTTGAAGGCCGACCAGAAGGCAAATGGTATATATTTCTTTCTTTTTATTGTTTGATAAATAAATTTATCATGATTTGGTTTTCCTGTTAGTTCCTTATAAGCATTGTTTTGAAAAACCCCAATTACTTTCGATTAATCCCCGATTACTCCTTTTTAAGAACAATCCGTTCCGTTTTTCCAAAATCCGTTTAATTAATCGGTCAACATCCATTAATAGGTCAAAATCGGATTTGTTGATCAAAGTCGGTCAAAGTAGAAATTGGTCAACATTCTAACATGAATTTAAACTAGAATTTTGGAGTTCTTGAACAGAATGAACAACTTTTGACAACTATGTTATTATGTTTGTGGTTTTCTTCTATTTTTACACATACAATTTTGAATATATTATTTAAATGTATAAATGTATAAAAGTACAACCCGACTAAGTCCCGGATTACTGACTCCTTCCAGAGTCCCGACTGATTAATTCCCGAGTAGCGAATTTTGCAGCCTTGCTTATAAGCTAATACGCGATAATTTAATCGCATTTCACAAGAGGTCATTTTATCACAAGACACCCTTTTTTGGTCATATGTATTAATTCTTGAAGTATCATAAGCCGTTAAACGCTAACAATATATTTTCAGATTATTACAACCTCAAACAACAAAAAAGCATTCAGACGTAAACCTTCCACAACTTCTCTGATTACAGTTTATAACATTTCCATTTACTTGATTTTTGAGATCTACAATATGGAAAATGTGTACGCGTACGAATTTGAACAAGCATATTGATGATTTTTTTCTACTTGAATTCTAATTATGTTTACGCTCATTGCAGCACCAGCTATACACAGTGGAACCAACATGAACCAAGAAGTATACCCACCACCGCCACCTCAGCCACCTCAGCCACCTCAGCCACCTCACATACATGCCAGTGGTGGTGGCTATGTTGACGGGTATGGAAATCATGTCCCAATGGGTCTTGTGGGTGCTGGAGCCTATGGTGTTCATCCTAGACCAGGTGGCCCAATTTTTAATCCTCAATGGGGACCACCACATCCAATGGTTCATCAGGGCGGACCACATCCACCGCCGGTTGTTCCTGGTGGAATTGCACATTGGAGAGCCAGAGGACCTCCACCATATGACAACTCATACCCTAGAAACTGAACAGGCGTTAACTTCGATTTTTAGGCTTTTTTTTTACTCTCTTTTTTGGCGCTCTTTATTTTGTGATATATGCAGATATCACCCTGTTTGTTAGCAACTCATAAAGTATTATAGAATATTTCGATTTTTAATCTTGGATAAAATGTTCCTGATTTTAGTTTCATATCTAGCATTACTAGCATTATTCTCTTTTGAATTGTTTATGTGAATGTTGTTCTTTAGGCATGTTTAGTAAGCAATTTTTTTTGTTTCATATGTTTTTGAGTCAAACCCCATTTTCTTGATATAATTCATCCAATTTTAGGACTAAGGTGCAAGGTTTATTTATCAACTGTTGCATTTCATCTAATTTTAATACATTATAATTATATAGTTGATAGTTGATGGCGTTTAAACTTTGAAGGTTATCATTTTATAAAGTACTGCATTTTTCATTTTCAGCGGGTCAATTTATTCATGAAAATATATGTAAAATATTAACTCTCCATTTAATGCTTAATCATAGTCCTTAAGGTTATGATTATAATTTTTCTTGTTTTATTAGATACTATCACAGTTATTGTTCAAAGTTACATTTTAAACAATGGCGAATTTACATTATGAGGAGTGAGGTCTTGTGACCAGTCTGGAAATTTCTTTTACAAAGTTCTCTTACCACTAAATTTTACTGCAGGACCCCATATATTTTTAGGATTTATAGTTTTTTGGAGGTAAGCAACCAGTAAAGTACCCGTCAAATATAATTAGTTGTGAAAATTTTTTTAAGACCCTATTGAGTTTCAATCCTGGATTCGCCACTGATTTTAAATCTCTCACATTTCTAATAAATAAATCAACTTCGAAATTTTGCTTTACTATACCTTTTCAATAGAAGTTTATGACGAAAGTAATGTGTCGTTTGTTTTCTAGTTTGCAGATTTTATTATGTCTATGCGGCAGCAGACTTTTTTATTGCAGAGTAATTGTTTTTCCTAAGACATAATATAAAATAATGTCTTATGCTATCTGCAACCTTACAGACTTAGAAATATGCTTCTAAATGTTGTAGACATGATTAAGTTATTTTACATAATAAAAACAATATTCAATATTCAGGATACATGCCTTCAGGTCACATTTTCTTTACAGATGGTCCGTAGATCTTCAGATAAAATATCTTAAAAGCGTGAATTTTTGTAGTAGATTATGCTCTACGCCTTTTCTACATATGAAACACAAGTTATAGTAATACCATTGTGTATGATATCATCATAACCTAATATTGCTGCTATTTGGTTATTACCAACCCGTACAGTCTGTGTACACAGTTATATAGAATTGATTTGTTCCCGATCATATGTTTTGAACAACCGAGTCCAAATACCACACAATGACCGGAACAACCTACATACAAAATTAAGCAACTATTTAAGGTACGCATGTTTCAATGGGACCTCTTGGTTTAGAATCATCAATTACACATTTGACATGTCTAAAAATATATAAACATTTTTTTTTTCTTTCAGGATGAGTTACGCCGTTACGGGTAAAAAACTTTATCTAAAATTGTATACTTTGATATAAAAAAATAACAACTTATCCGTCGCAACGTACGAGGCCACTTTCCTCGTTTATTTTTATTTGCAAATGTCATAACAATGCCGCGATTCGGGGACGCATCGGTCGAGATCTAGGAAGGACGCGTTGACCGAGTCGAGGACGCATCAGGGATTGTATATTTATATTTATATATGTACAAAAATAGTTGATTGTATACCATAAATTTCTCAAATAAGAACTTGAATTTATAAACTATCAAACTTCATACTCGATTAATTTTACCGAGTACCTAATCAGCAAGAACACAGAGAAAAGAGCGGCCCAAAAAATAAAAACAAACACTACTTTTAAAACATATAAGATCTTGACGAAAATCTGACTAATTTTGACCGACTTTGACCAACTTTGACCGTCTTTGACAAATGTTGAACAAATTTTTAGCTTTGACCATCTTTTGAGTCGTTTTCATAAAAAATCGGACGAAGAACCTAAAAAACGACGCATCGACTAAGTAGGCCGACTTTTACAACAAGAAATTGAACAAGAAACTCGGTAAGTATTTGGTTTATACATAAATTAACCAAACCAAAACCTTATATCCAATAATGTGACTAAAATCAAAGGGCTAGAATGTACGCTCAATTAAATTAAAATGGCTGATAATGTAAAAATATTTTATTTTTAATTTTGTTTTATTTTTACTTCATTATTATTGTAGTCTCTTTCGTCAAAATCGCACAAATTTTCCCCAAATTCAATACGCTTAAATCAAACCTTATTTTTTTTATTTTTTATTTTTCGATCAGATAAAATTCATGGCCGAGGTATTCAATTGTAACAATTCATATCCGTACTTCTAGTTTCAGTTTTATACATTAATAATGTTCCGTTTTTCTTCTTTTGATATGTTTATGCAAACTCCTGGATTAATAGATTATAATCTGCATTTTGTTTTTCATTTTATGATCTAAGATTCATGATTTGATTATATATCGTTTATTGATTTGTGAGATTAGGTTTTTTTATCACTATTTATTATATCTGCATTAAATTTTTAGAATCTAGGTTTAGTTTTGAATGATTGTATATATTGTTATATGTACTAGGCACAATTACTAGTTGATGTATAGTAATTTCCACCATCGTGTATATGAAATGTGTTTTCTAATACTTAAATTTCAAAGAAAAAAAAATTATATTGTTCATTATTGTGATGTTGTAAGCTGTAGCATATGTATTTAAAGGAGGATGGAGCTCTAAATAAATTTTTTTCTTTGTAATTTAAAGGAGGTCAGGAAATAATCTTTCTTTATTGATAATTGTCGCTAACCGATACTTTGATGGATTATTCGAAGTTTGGAACCTGAAGACATTCGAGTAATTAGTGTTAGACATCTCTGTTTAATATTGTATCAGTTGCCTTGGATTAAGTCACTCTCAGTTTCATGTTTTATGACTATTTTGTTTTCAGATTGAATTGAAGACTGCACCCGGTGACTACCGTTTCCCAACGACAAACCAAAGCCGACACTGTTTCACACGCTATGTAGAGTTTCACAGGTATTACAATATCACTTCTTATGCTTTAAGCTCTGTTATATGTACTCAATCTGCTTTGAAAAAACCATGGTATCGCTGTAATTTGAATGTTGATTATGTTGAAGTACGTCTGATCACACACATTGGGCTATTTTCTTGGTATTCCGTATATTTCAGGCTGGAGTGATTGTAAATAGTGTATCCCAAACGGTATTTGAGGTACACTGTAAACAAATAGGAAAGTTTTAAAAATCTGAAGCAAAAAAAAGGTGGTGACAATAATGACATAGTAAAGAAGTAGTTTAAAAGTTAACACACCACCATGTGCAAGGACTTTGGTCAAATATTGTAATGACTGTATTATAAAGCCCGTATTATTTTGATCATAATTTCGAGATAGAATGATCTGGGAAGAAAAAAATAGTTCTATGTTATATATCACTTGAAGTCTTCTGTGTGTATTTGAATCAACTAGTAACTTATTTTACCGTTAGTTAGTTAGATATATCAAGCATGTTACATAGATTAAAATTAAGTTTCCTATTGTTTTTCATGATTGCAACCTGCTGAACGCCACTTTTGGGCTAAAAGTATAGTCATCAAATAAAAATCTCTAAGCCTCAGATATGCATCTATTTTATTCTTTAATGAGCTCATACACTATTTATTTCTCTTCACAAGCTGTTGTTGGAATTCGTATCTCGTTACAACTGAAAACTGACAGTTGAGTTCCTGTTATCGGGAAACCCCCTTTGTTCATGGATACATTGATTTATCTTCTTACCATCTGAAAATCCTGTTTATGAAGCGATGTTATTTTGCTTTGAGCAAATTACTATTTTTGTTATATTTATTATTAACTGCAGATGTGTGGCGGCAAAGGGTGACGATGCTTCTGAATGTGAAAAGTTCGCTAAGTTCTATCGTTCTCTTTGCCCTGGTGAATGGGTGAGTTTTCTGTCAGTTTTGCCTGTTTAATATTAATCTTTTAATTATGCACATAGATGCTGGGCCCCACTCAGCCCATTTGCAGATTCTCATTGGTATTTTGTTTGAAAACCACAACTTTTTGTTCAAATGTAGAGGTGGCAAATTGAGTGGTCTAAAAAGACAGTATTTAGTATGGTTAGATTTGTCGACCCAAAACATTGGTCGACACTTTTAAACCCATTTGACCCCTGTTTTCTAACATTTTTTCAAAATTTTACTCGTTTGACCTGTTTGAGATAAGTAACTCAAATAAGTGGGTTGACATTGTCGGGTTGAATATCTGGAATGATTATAGTTGAGAAATATCATTTTTGACCAAGTGTTAATTATTTCTTCTGTATAGAGACCGGGTTTTGGTTTTATTAAATTTTTTTTTTTTTTTTTTTTTTTTTTTTTTGTGATGATATTGAAGGTTGACAAGTGGAACGAACAGAGGGAGAATGGGGTATTTCCAGGCCCATTGTAATTTCAGTGCTTTCATCCGAAGGAAGCAAATGTGATGTTGGCATCAATATATGCTGTTTTGAATCTCTCTACTGTGTTTATGTTTGCAAGATATTTTGAAAATAAGACACCGATTTTATGGACGGACATGTCTGATTGCTTTTGCTACATTTCTTAAATTTTTAGAATGCTTTCGTTCGTGGTACAAAAATCAATCTTTTTCGGTATCACGGTCGAATGCTTGACATGTCGGGTCTTAATACCTTGTTAATTGTTAAATTACTATTTGCACAATAAGATTGTTACGTTTATCATATGCACTTTGAGGAACTTCTACATCTCGTTTGTAGGCTACTAATTAGTTCTTTACTTTAAGACCAAACAGCCAAACCCAAATTGAGATTTTAGAAATTGATGGTCATATAATTTCATTAGGTTCACATATTATAAAGGGATTATCGCCAAAAAGTCCATTTTTTTTTTACCTCTTTTGTATGATAGCTCCAAAAAAAAAAAATTTGTCAATTTGTCCTCGCAAGGAGCAAGGTGTCTTGCTCCCTTGCGACCTTGCTTTCACCTAGGAGCAAAGAGCAATGTGCCTTGCTCCTTGCTCCCAAGTGGAAGCAAAGACGCAAGGTGCCTCTTGCTCCCTTGTTTCCACCTGGAAGCAAGGTGCCTTCTTGCTCCCAGGTGGAAGCAAAGGAGCAAGAGGCACTTGCGACCTTGGTTCCACCTGGAGCAAGGAGCAAGGAGGTGCCTTCTTGCTCACAGGTGGAAGCAAGGGGAGCAAGAGGCACCTTGCGACCTTGGTTCCACCCGAGAGTTAGGAGCAAGGTGTCTTGCTCTCAAGTGGAACCAAGGTCGAAAGGACGCGCAAGGCGCAAAGGAGAAGGCACCTTGCTCCTTGGGAGGGCAAATTGGTAAAAAAAAATTTTTTTTTTTTGAGCTTTCACGCAAAAAGGTCAAAAAATGGGTGTTTTTTGGTGATAATCCCTTGTAAATTCAAGCTCATTCGAGTTTCACTTAAAATTGCGATACTTTAGCAAGAATCAACAATGCACATAAGGAGCAAGATTAAAGTACGAAATTTTGATCGCATTTTTTTAAAATCTATTTTATGTTTGTGTTACGCTCATCAGCCATCAACGTATTATATTGGTACTATAACGACATATTTATAGTACCAATAAAATACGTTGATGGCTGATGGGCGTAACACAAACATAAAATAGATTTAAAAAAATGTGATCACTTTGTCGACATTTTTACAAATTATGTTACCCTTTGAGTAAATGATCACTTTGTTTTTTTTAAGGATAAAATGAAAAATTGAAAAATACAAGATGGAGCAGAGTGGACTTACTAAAATAACAATGGGCTTGTCCACCTGTTATGAACTATAGGGATTATCAAATTTTACCCATTTTTTAAAACCTTTTTGCGTCACAACCAAAAAAAAAAAAAAAAAAAAAATTTGACAATTTGCCCTCGCAAGAATCAAGCTGCTTTGCGTCCTTGCGCCTGGACCATGGAATAAATGGGTCATAACGAGATTTCTACAAGGTGGAAGCAAGGTCGCAAGGTGACATCTTGCTCCTTGCTCCCGGGTGGAAGAAAGGACGCAAGGTGCCTCTTGCGACCTTGCTTCCAGGTGAAAGCAAGGAGCAAGGTGCCTTGTTCCTTGCTTCCTTCCAGGTGGAAGCAAGGAGCAAACTCGTTTTGACCTATTTCATGGCCCAGACGCAAGACGCAAGGCACCTTGCTCCTTGCGAGGACAAATCGTCAAGTTTTTTTTTTTTTTGGGGCTATGACGTAAAAAAGTTAAATAAAAGTGTAAAAAAGTGAACTATATCAAAATAACAAAGGCCATTAGGTCCATTACATCGACACACTACAAAATTTTAAAAAGGCCTGGCGCCACTCTAAAAACCTTCATATGTGCTGTTTATAACGAAGTTGTGATGTGGTCCAGCGATTGGTGGTCTGCCTCCTTTAGGGGAGGTCAGGAGTTCGACACCCGTTGACTACATATTAAAAACACAATTTCATCCTTGGCATGAAGTATCCACCCATGACACCTTTCCCATATCGTTTTGGGGGTGGGGGGGGGGGGGGGGGGGTATAGGGGAGGGGGTTTTACTTGGCCGTGCCCTTGGATCAATTTCAAGGTTTTCTCCCGGGCAGCGATGGGGGCGAGGTTATTATCGATGCATCGGCATAGTCGAAACAGGAGATGATCGCAACGGGTGGTTTAGTCCCCCTTGGGTGATCCTAATCGCTGTTCAAAAAAAAAAATGTGCTGTTTATAACTGAAACCGTACTTGCCAAATAATATCTTCACTTTTGCATTAGCATCCAAGGTTGATCCAACCATATGTAGTATTGGTGACTAGCACCAACCTTTGCTTCCACTAATCATTGAAACACTTTAAACTTTACGAGGTTCATCACTCCGGCCCAATAAGTGATTTTTCCATTAAACAAAACGTCATTTCTTGCGTTCCAAATCGCCCAATACGTAGCCGGTCGAATCATGTACCAATACTTCGCCGCCTTTGTACCCAACCCGTTGCAACAATCAAGAGAGGACTCTAGGATAGACGAAGACATGACCCAACAAACATTTCACCAATAGAACAAAGAGGCCCAAATGCTATTTGTCCATGAACAATGTAAAAGGAGATGATCTAACCGAATCGATATAACCCAAACACCAACAACATTTGTAGTTTGATCCATACCTTAAACAATTTCGATAACTTGACACTTCTTTTACCGGAATACCTCATTGATTTGATAGCCAATTAAATATGGCTATCATGGAAGGAACTTGTTTGTTTATTCCATATCACTTTTAACCGATCGAATTCCGAATTCACATCCGCTATATTCGTGATTTGACTCCCTTCCGCAATCGTATAAACTTTCTCTAGCAAGTGTTTCCAAAGAATCACATCCTCATTTCTCATTATCATTATTAATAATAAAAAATTTCAAAAATACCACTAAAATATGAAGTTGGGCAACTTCATACTGATCTCGTGTATCAGTTAGTCCCAAGTCCCACGTCATGTTTCCTTGTTTAACAAGAACTCCCATATCCCAAAAAAATGCATCATTTACAAGTTATAGTTCCCTTTCCCTAAATATCTAGTATTCCAAGTTGCTAATTTCATTGCTTCTTCTTAGTTGGTCGTTCATTACTATCGAACTTACTTTCAAGGAAATTAACGAACTTGTCGTCCTTATTATCTTTAATGATCACTTTGTTTGTACTACTATCTTGCGACTTTTAACGTTTAATGTTGGTAATGACAAATCTATCTTCTTGTTTTTTCGGAAAAAACAAGAACTTAAATAAAAAAAATCTTAAGCGTTGTTATGATAGAGAATTGATAACAACATATTGATCACCGTCCACACATCTGGGCTATAACCAGGCTCTGAAACTATTTGTTTGATCGATTTAGGTCCACTAATATGTAAAACATATAAGCTCATGAGTTTCACATTACTCTAAAATCAATTGGTGATAGAAGAGATTCTCATAAACTTATATATGCACATTTTTCGATGTGTAATACAATTAACTGATTAGCTTCGACATGCTTGGGTTGAATGTCCTTGGACTGTTCTCTATCACGTTACAAATGACACCGTATGCTTGACAAAACCCTGCAGTCGATTTATTGAACACAAATATTTGAACTAGATTCTAAAATACAACCATAACCATCCTATGAAAACTAAAATCCTTGAAACAATGCACCAATATACTCAAACCAACTTTTGAAAATCAACAAAAAACTGAAACGGCTAATGTATACCTAATGAAACTTACAAACGCTTGAAAACACAATTAGTTAACGATAAATCTACCTAATTAAAAATCTTACATGAAATTGATTACAACTTTTGTCGATTGTCATAACAGTGTCTATCTTCTTGTTGGTTGACACGTATATTGAAGATAAATATAGAAATGGACCAATCAAACATTCAACACCACACGTGTTTTAGAGTTTAATGATGCACACGTGCAGAGTACAACTTATTTCATGGGCATAGTTGTATTGATTTGAGTTCCTTAATTATATGTTGTCTTAGTCAATGAGTTGGACCCAAATTGATTTTTATGTCTCTACCCATACTCTATCTTGCATTATTAACGCCGTTAACGACTTAAAGGAAGTGATTGATGGAGAAATTTGAGTGTCAAATATTCGACTCATGATACCATGACAATGTTAGTCGTGTAATTCGATATAGTTTGGGTAAAAAAACTAAGAATTTTTTGTTTCTTAATCAAATTAAGAAAATCGTAGCATATAAGATATGATGCTTTGTAAAGAGACTCACGTTATAACTAGTTAAAGTAGTATTTAAATGTTTCAATGAGTTCTTAATTATATTACCTTCGATTCAAACTTTAACAGCCATGTTAACATTTACTACGGTTTAAATTATGCCTCATTGGATCATTGCACAAATAGTATTAGCAATCGTGGCTAAACTTTTCATCCTCTTAACCTTTCACATCACCGTCACATCAACACCAGAACCCTATAACTAACCTACAACTAAACACTCCCTATCATGGCTAAAACAATAATCCTCTTTATATACAATGTACAAGCAATAAAGCATACAAACAATTAAAATGAATGGACCACACTATATCTAAGAGTTCTCCTCAAATTCATAATGAAAGCGGGTAACTAAGACGTGTGATGACCCGGGAATTTCCGACCAAATTTAAACTTGATCTTAATATAATTTCGACACGATAAGCAAATCTATAATGTTGAGTCTAAAAACTTTGAACTGATTCTACATATGCAACCACTCTTTGACCAATTCCGACGATTCACGAACGAGTGTGTGTAAACAAATGTGATTTAGTTTATGTGAAAGATAACTCATAATAACTAAAACGGGATATTTTAATTATATAGATTATATTGAATGTAAATGATGTCGAACATAATTTATCAACATTAGCAAGGTTTTAAATATATAATATTATACTATGAGCTTCAGTATGTGTACAATCAATAAATTTACTTAAGTAATAAAAACTTGTTATGAAAAACATAGTTATATATAGTAGTAATTTCTATACATAACTATTACTATATACATATATATATATATATATATATATATATATATATATATATATATATATATATATATATTGAAATGTATAATCAATAAATATATATATAATGTATAGATATGAAATATTAAATAATTAATTATAAATAATATTAATATATGTAATTACAAGTTATAATATAAATGTTGTATTAATATTATTACTCTCATTATTATATTTAATATTAATACTAATACTAATACCAGTATATTGTTATATAATATCTGGATATAAAATCTGTATAATTTGTATTATCATTATTATTATTAATAGTAGAAAAATTATAAATTTTAATTATTATTATAAGTACTATTATTACTAAAATTTTATTATTTAACATTATCATTATCATTGTTGGTAAAATTATTTTTATTATTATTATTATTATTATTAGTATTATTATTATTAATAATTAATACACTTATTAATACCAATTATATATATGGAATAAAAAATACTGATATATATAACACAGAAAAGTCAATTAATCTGTTACATATCTACATCTGATTTATTTTTTTTATTTATTTTGTGTCTGCTTGATTGAAGGTGTCGACTTCACTTGCCATTACCAAACAAAATTTGATTATATCATCTGTACTACCTAATAATTCGTTTATCATCAATATATACTCCTATTTGATACTGTGTTCGAATAATTAGACAGGAAATCAAGAAAACAGCTCAACAAAACCTCTGTTCTTTGTTCTTTTTTATCAAAACTCGAATTCAAATCATTTTTCAAAATGTGTTAATGCCATCTTGTTAGGAATTGTTTCTTTAAACTATCTGTAAAATATTAAGTCTTAATTTCTCAAAACGAATTCAAATTTTACGAGTCAAAGTTATGAAGTAAAAAGTCAAACGATAAATCTTGATTAAATTCGAGTTAGATGTAGCAATTGAAGCTAAATTGGCGACTTCAAAAGTTTGTATGGATGATTTAGAACACATTTTATTTTATAAACATCCTATAATCATGTCCAGATTTCATAAATCAAATTCGGGTCCGTTTTGGCTATTCGCGAGCAGTTTTCTGTTTCCTCTATCTATATTTTTTTCCTTTCCTTCAATCCATTTAATCAATCATACTCGTTAATGTATCTATCTTAAGTCCTAAAATCGATCAAGTAATTAGTTGTGGTGATTAATTCGGTTCCTGGGCGATTGAGCTATGGAAGAAGATGATAACATCAACTTACGGGTTTTATGATTTTAGGATAGGGGTTTTAACAGAAATACTGAAGCAGAGGTGTGGTGATGGGTGTTTTAGGGTTTTCGAGAGGTCGGGAGTTCGAGCCTCGCATGAGGCACAAATATGTTCTTTTTGTTAAACCTTTTCCTAAGGTAGTTTCAATTTTATTATTATTATTATTATTATTATTATTATTATTATTATTATTATTATTATTATTATTATTATAATTACTATTATTATTGTATTATTATTATTCTTATTATTATTATTATGCTAATCAAAGTATTACTACCATTAATATTATGATTAATGTTATCATTTATAAAGTTAGATATTGTTATACTTATTATTAGTAATTGATAGGTATTATTATTAATATTATCATCATAATTATTATTATTGTTACTACCATTAATATAAGTAGTAGTTACCAACTATTATTATCGTTAATATAACCCTAGTTACAATTATAATTATTATTATTATTGTTATTACTAATAATATTATTATCAAAATAAGTATTAATATTAAATAATATGATTATTAATATTATCTTTATTAATCTCAAAAACTATCATTTTTAAGCAAATAAATACTTTGTACATAAAATATATTTATTATATATACTACACTTATATTAAAACTTCACATAAATATATATATATATATAAAACCTACTAAAATTATTTATATAAACACTTACAAACAACAAATTATCGATTTTTAAATATAATATTAAACAAGTACGTATATCAATATATTAATATAACTATAAAATATTAACCATTTGAATGAACACAAAAATTTAAAATATATGTTACTATTATAAAAGTAATGTAATTAATAAATTTATATATATATATATATATATATATATATATATATATATATATATATATATATATATATATATATATATATATATATATATATATATATATATATATATATATATATATATATTCATTCGAATACGATTATATGTATTAATGAATATACAAATGATTTAGGTTCGTGAATCCGAGGCCAACCCTGCATTGTTCAGTTTGTCTAATGTCGTCATATGTATTTTTACTACAAAATACATTAGGTGAGTTTCATTACTCCCCTTTTAAATGCTTTTGCAATATATATTTTTGGGACTGAGAATGCATGCGCTTTTATAAATGTTTTATGAAATAGACACGAGTAATCGAAACTACATTATATGGTTGAATGATCGAGATCGAATATGCCCCTTTTTATTAAGTCTGGTAATCTAAGAATTAGGGAACAGACACCCTAATTGACGCGAACTCTAAAGATAGATCTATCGGGCCCAACAAGCCCCATCCAAAGTACCGGATGCTTTAGTACTTCGAAATTTATATCATGTCCGAAGGAGGATCCCGGAATGATGGGGATATTCTTATATGCATATTGTGAATGTCGGTTACTAGGTGTTCAATCCATATGAATGATATTTTTGTCTCTATGCATGAGACATATGTTTATGAGAAATGGAAATATGAAATCTTGTGGTCTTTTAAAATTATGAAATGATTATTTATGTTAAACTAATGAACTCACCAACCTTTTGGTTGACACTTGAAAGCATGTTTATTCTCAGGTACGAAAGAAATCTTCCGCTGTGTAATTGCTCATTTTAAAGATATTACTTGGAGTCATTCATGACATATTTCAAAATACGTTGTATTCGAGTCGTTGAGTTCATCAATATTATTATTTAGTCAATTATGGTTAGATATATTATGAAATAGTATGCATGCCGTCAACTTTCGATGTAAATGAAAATTTGTCTTTTAAAACGAATGCAATGTTTGTAAAATGTATCATATAGAGGTCAAGTACCTCGCAATGAAATCAACTATTGTGAATCATTTATAATCGATGTGGACTTCGTCCGGATGGATTAGGACGGGTCTTGATAGTTGGTATCAGATCAGAGGTCTTAGTGAACCAGGTCTGCATTAGTGTGTCTAACTGATAAGTCGTTAGGAGGCATTAGTGAGACTGGACTTCGACCGTGTCTGCATGTCAAAAGTTTTGCTTATCATTGCTAGTCGGAAATCATTTGCTTATCATCCTTAGGAAAATTACCTGCTTATCATTCTTAGTCTAGACACGTTTTACTGCATTGACTGCATGAATAGTGTATAGATAAAATTCATATCTTAGCGTATCTGCTACTTCATATCTTAGTGTATCTATTACTGTAACTTTGCCTGACAACTTCCGTAGATTCCTCCGTAACTTATGGGATTTTAGTATTATATATGCATATGTAAATTATGTATAGCAGGGTACTAATCTACATCCTATAATCTATTTCTTATCGAAAAATCCTTCATCTGATCGTACGAGATGAATCCTGCAACCAGTTCGAGTCCCTCAGATTCTGATAGCTATTCTGATAGTTATTTCGACAGCTATTCCGACATAGATGTTTACCCAAGCTCCGAAAACAGCGTCACCTACATGAATCAACCAATCAGCCATTATCAATTCATCTGATGGGTTCGTAGTCGACTTAATTAATGGAAACGCGCAGAAGGCAATCCCTTCCACCAACCGAATTCACCTCTTGACAATGAACCTGAAGCGTTTACCGGCGAACCTGTTCGAGACACCATTTTCAGTCTCATTTCCGGGGTAACTTGACAAGATTATATCCTATCCACAATTCTGAACCTTATTCATCCGCTCGTTCCGACCGACAATCATCCTGGAGTAATAAGTCAACAAACTTCGCGCTCGAATAATCAATTCGGAGAATATGGTACAAAATGTACCAGCTTCAGCAACATCACCGGCACCAACAGTACAATCAATAACAGCACCAGTACCATCAACAATCCATGCTTCAATATCATCATCTGTACTTTGAGTATGATCTTCGTTCGACATGTCGAATATGTAATCTCTAAAGTTTTAAAGATTATTTATTCTAGTTCCAACCGAAAGGCAAATGAGTTTAATATTATATTAACTCATTAAATCCATGAATACATCTGAAGAAAATATATATGTATATATGTTTTCATAAAGATTGTAATTAAAAATTCTCTTGTACAAACTGTTAATGGTGAAAATATTTTAACGGGTAGGTAATACCCGAGGACTATTTAAATTTCACATTAATAAGTTACATTGTACGTTCTTCGAATCTGTTTCAACAGTCATATACTATCCTACTTACATCCACCGATATACAAATCCGTTCACCACAGAATAACCATATTCATCCAATTACAAATTTAGATTTTGACCTATCAAAATCCAACAAGTGGCATAATGAAGAAATAATGGACACAATAAAAATTGATTAGAAACAGATTAATTAACAATATGAAATTCTATTAAGAATCCACGCTAACAAAATTCTAGCTAACTGTTCCTAGCTAACTGCTAATTCCGTATTACCATTTAATTATCGCAATTTATTTATCGCAGTTTATTTATCGCAATTTACATTCTCGCAATTTTATTTATCGTCATTTAATTTCTGTTATTTACTTTACGCACTTTAATTATCGTCATTTAATTTCTATTATTTATTTTACGCACTTTAAATATCGGGACACGTATACAAGGTTTTGACATATCATATCGACGCATCTATATATATTATTTGGAATCACCATAGACACTCTATATGCAGTAATGATTGAGTTCTCTATACAGGGTTGAGGTTGATTCTCAAATAATATATATACTTTGAGTTGTGATCGAGTCTGAGACATGTACACGGGTCACGATATTTATTAATTAATTCGAATATTATATATTAAACTATATATGAATTACTCGACTGTTACTGTGGACTATCAACTGTGAACTACCAACACTGGACAATTAAAATGAATTAAAATATTGATTATAACATATGAAACTAAACAATTCTTCAAGTTTGCCACTTGATTTCATTTTAAACCCCATTCGTATCATCACAATTACAATCTGCGTTCAAACCTTTCATGATTCTTGAAAACACCTCAATCGATAGGATGAATCAACCGCACTTCATCTACGGGAGAAAAGATTGATGCATTTAGTTATGCATCTGAAAAACTTTCGGAAACTGAGTAAACGTTTAACACATAGTTGTGATAATTCCTTTAGTGTTATTATTACCAAAATAACTTGGTAATTCCTTTCAAAGTAGCAAATTTTGTCACAGCTCCAGCAAATCAACTTCGACTTTTCGTTCGAAACAACCTTATTATCACCTTGATTTATATGTATGCTCTTTTATTGTTACCGGGGAACCTTTTATATCCCACCATATTACCGTCAGCGTTTAATCATCTAAAAAAAAAACACAATTCTCTTGAAATCACCTCAGATCGATAATCAATGATTCAGTTATGGTAGCAGTAAATGTAGAAGAATCGGCAAGCAGTATTTTGAAAACTCACATCATATCTACATCAACAGTTATATGTATAACATTTATCTCTTAGAATAATGATCTACCATTCTGAAATTCTGAAGAGCACCCAGTCTGCGAACTAATACTCTGAATTTTGAAAAGTTGAATGAAGCAACAAAAACTGTAAACGACCTTAATCATCGGAAGTTTGATGATAAAGAATAGAATGTTGGAAAAGCTCAGAAAAGTTGGAACTGGAAAACGGATTGAGCTAACCACGAAGGAGACCAAGGACAAATACAAGGACCAAACCCTATATTCAAAGGATTCAGGTAATTCTGGATCCGTTGAAATCTTTAGAGAATATCTTGCTCCGAGGTCATGTTAAAATCTTGAGGAAAATCTTTCTCCATCAACTATCGAACTTAGAAATTCCAAAATATCATCATCAATATCTTCGATATTTCTGAGGATATTTTCATAAATATTCTCGTCCGAAATTATATACCTCCTCGTGCTTCCTGTGTATCATTATAGTGGAAACATTCAATAGAAAATTTAGTACCGAAAAGCGGATTATGCGAAACTATGAAAGAAGCCTTGGACAAATCACAAAGAATTAGTTTGACTTCAAAGAATCTAAATAATTCAATGTCTGCTGAAGTCTTTAACGAATATTTTTCTCATTACTCTAAACCCTTGCAGACAATAGTCTCCATCATCCTCTGATCTTAGATATTCAAAGATATTATCGTATCTTTCATTATAAATATCCTCAATATTTCTGAATATATTTTTATAACTATTCTTATCTGAATTCATTAATCTCTTCGTACTATCAGTGTTACATCATATAGAAACTGTTAGTTTCTATATTCTGTAAACTCTCGAGCTTAAAATATGAATGTGATTGAAGTAATATTGGGAACTGATGCATGAGTTAGTATAATATAATGACACTTGATCAACGTGATTATATTACAGTAAGTCATGCTGAGTTTCTAATGGGACATGATGATTCACAAATCATAACGTCATCATGTGCCATGTTACATAACTCTTTCATTCTGCTTAACTTCTGAACATATCAAGAAAATATATTCTTGATAGTTCTATTCTCAGTGATTCTAGTAATTTGACAAACTAAATTGTGCTACTACCATTCCTCTCTACCCTGTATATTATGATAATTCGAAACTCCATACCTACGAATTCTGGACTATTACTTGTGAAAAGAAAACAAAAGTATGAAGCTCTGAAATAGAAAGGGGATATAAATAGCAGCAAATAGGAGAGAGCATTAACTGTGAATGACAATGATTATAGAAAACAGAAGCAAGGACTTTGAAGTATAAGTGAAGATATAGAGCCCGATAACAACACATAAATTACAAATCGTAGATATTAATACGAATAGCAATATAAAGACACGGTATAATTAAGAATAGTATCACCTGAAGGCGATAGTAGAAGTAAACATATTTTTCTGGTGGAAGAATGAAAAGAAGGATGACAGAAATGATAATTGGAAAAATATCAAGGATTAGAAATGGATTAAGTATTTTCACAATCTTTTGGATGTATGAACTAAGAAAGAAAGTATAGGAATGGTGAGAATAATGGAACGGAAGAGCTTAATTTATAGTGGAAATATCAGACAGAGTAATCAACGCAGATCACCGTATTTAATTGAAGAGATCTTAATCTCCTTATTCGCCGAAGAATCAAATCTCTTAGATTTCGAAGATTTTCTTTAAATCCCTTGAACTCCAGAATTCAACCAAGATAACGTCAAAAGTTAAGACGCACCTTATTTTCTAAATTCAATCGTGACTACGTCAAAAGTTATATCTCTATCTCAATCTTTGGTGATAGCTTCATTCGTACTCTTCGAATAATCGAATTGTTTTATTTGTATTATTCAATAATGATAAAACTCTATTTATCAGCTCATATTCGTCAGGAAAACATATTTATTGTTAGCCATGACGACCTCACTCAAATTTCGGGACGAAATTTCTTTAACCGGTAGGTACTGTGATGACCCGGGAATTTCCGACCAAATTTAAACTTGATCTTAATATAATTTCGACACGATAAGCAAATCTATAATGTTGAGTCTAAAAACTTTGAACTGATTCTACATATGCAACCACTCTTTGACTAATTCCGACGATTCACGAACGAGTGTGTGTAAACAAATGTGATTTAGTTTCTGTGAAAGATAACTCATAATAACTAAAACGGGATATTTTAATTATATAGATTATATTGAATGTAAATGATGTCGAACATAATTTATCAACATTAGCAAGGTTTTAAATATATAATATTATACTATGAGCTTCAGTATGTGTACAATCAATAAATTTACTTAAGTAATAAAAACTTGTTATGAAAAACATAGTTATATATAGTAGTAATTTCTATACATAACTATTACTATATACATATATATATATATATATATATATATATATATATATATATATATATATATATATATATATATATATATATATATATGTATTGAAATGTATAATCAATAAATATATATATAATGTATAGATATGAAATATTAAATAATTAATTATAAATAATATTAATATATGTAATTACAAGTTATAATATAAATGTTATATTAATATTATTACTCTCATTATTACATTTAATATTAATACTAATATTAATACCAGTATATTGTTATATAATATCTGGATATAAAATCTGTATAATTTTTATTATCATTATTATTATTAATAGTAGAAAAATTATAAATTTTAATTATTATTATAAGTACTATTATTACTAAAATTTTTATTATTTAACATTATCATTATCATTGTTGGTAAAATTATTTTTATTGTTATTATTATTATTAGTATTATTATTATTAATAATTAATACACTTATTAATACCAATTATATATATGGAATAAAAAATACTGATATATATAACACAGAAAAGTCAATTAATCTGTTACATATCTACATCTGATTTATTTTATTTATTTATTTTGTGTCTGCTTGATTGAAGGTGTCGACTTCACTTGCCATTACCAAACAAAATTTGATTATATCATCTGTACTACCTAATAATTCGTTTATCATCAATATATACTCCTATTTGATACTGTGTTCGAATAATTAGACAGGAAATCAAGAAAACAGCTCAACAAAACCTCTGTTCTTTGTTCTTTTTATCAAAACTCGAATTCAAATCATTTTTCAAAATGTGTTAATGCCATCTTGTTAGGAATTGTTTCTTTAAACTATCTGTAAAATATTAAGTCTTAATTTCTCAAAACGAATTCAAATTTTACGAGTCAAAGTTATGAAGTAAAAAGTCAAACGATAAATCTTGATTAAATTCGAGTTAGATGTAGCAATTGAAGCTAAATTGGCGACTTCAAAAGTTTGTATGGATGATTTAGAACACATTTTATTCTATAAACATCCTATAATCATGTCTAGATTTCATAAATCAAATTCGGGTCCGTTTTGGCTATTCGCGAGCAGTTTTCTGTTTCCTCTATCTATATTTTTTTTTCTTTCCTTCAATCCATTTAATCAATCATACTCGTTAATGTATCTATCTTAAGTCCTAAAATCGATCAAGTAATTAGTTGTGGTGATCAATTCGGTTCCTGGGCGATTGAGCTATGGAAGAAGATGAAAACATCAACTTACGGGTTATATGACTTTAGGATAGGGGTTTTAACAGAAATACTGAAGCAGAGGTGTGGTGATGGGTGTTTTCGGGTTTTCGAGAGGTCGGGAGTTCGAGCCTCGTATGAGGCTCAAATCTGTTCTTTTTGTTAAACCTTTTCCTAATGTAGTTTCAATATTATTATTATTATTATTATTATTATTATTATTATTATTATTATTATTATTATTATTATTATTATTATTATTATTATTATAATAATTATTATTATTGTATTATTATTATTCTTATTATTATTATTATGCTAATCAAAGTATTACTACCATTAATATTATGATTAATGTTATCATTTATAAAGTTAGATATTGTTATACTTATTATTAGTAATTGATAGGTATTATTATTAATATTATCATCATAATTATTATTATTGTTACTACCATTAATATAAGTAGTAGTTACCAACTATTATTATCGTTAATATAACCCTAGTTACAATTATAATTATTATTATTATTGTTATTACTAATAATATTATTATCAAAATAAGTATTAATATTAAATAATATGATTATTAATATTATCTTTATTAATCTCAAAAACTATTATTTTTAAGCAAATAAATACTTTGTACATAAAATATATTCATTATATATACTACACTTATATTAAAACTTCACATAACTATATATATATAAAACCTACTAAAATTATTTATATAAACACTTACAAAAAACAAATTACCGATTTTTAAATATAATATTAAACAAGTACGTATATCAATATATTAATATAACTATAAAATATTAACCATTTGAATGAACACACAAATTTAAAATATATGTTACTATTATAAAAGTAATGTAATTAATAAATTTATATATATATATATATATATATATATATATATATATATATATATATATATATATATATATATATATATATATATATTCATTCGAATACGATTATATGTATTAATGAATATACAAATGATTTAGGTTCGTGAATCCGAGGCCAACCCTGCATTGTTTAGTTTGTCTAATGTCGTCATATGTATTTTTACTACAAAATACATTAGGTGAGTTTCATTACTCCCCTTTTAAATGCTTTTGCAATATATATTTTTGGGACTGAGAATGCATGCGCTTTTATAAATGTTTTACGAAATAGACACGAGTAATCGAAACTACATTATATGGTTGAATGATCGAGATCGAATATGCCCCTTTTTATTAAGTCTGGTAATCTAAGAATTAGGGAACAGACACCCTAATTGACGCGAACTCTAAAGATAGATCTATCGGGCCCAACAAGCCCCATCCAAAGTACCGGATGCTTTAGTACTTTGAAATTTATATCATGTCTGAAGGAGGATCCCGGAATGATGGGGATATTCTTATATGCATATTGTGAATGTCGGTTACCAGGTGTTCAATCCATATGAATGATATTTTTGTCTCTATGCATGGGACATATGTTTATGAGAAATAGAAATATGAAATCTTGTGGTCTATTAAAATTATGAAATGATTATTTATGTTAAACTAATGAACTCACCAACCTTTTGGTTGACACTTGAAAGCATGTTTATTCTCAGGTACGAAAGAAATCTTCCGCTGTGTAATTGCTCATTTTAAAGATATTACTTGGAGTCATTCATGACATATTTCAAAAGACGTTGCATTCGAGTCGTTGAGTTCATCAAGATTATTATTTAGTCAATTATGGTTAGATATATTATGAAATAGTATGCATGCCGTCAACTTTCGATGTAAATGAAAATTTGTCTTTTAAAACGAATGCAATGTTTGTAAAATGTATCATATAGAGGTCAAGTACCTCGCAATGAAATCAACTATTGTGAATCGTTTATAATCGATGTGGACTTCGTCCGGATGGATTAGGACGGGTCTTGACAAGACGTGCCTATGATACATTATGGATAACTACGGTAACTAGCGGGTAATGACGGATAATGGAACCATAGGAAGTGGTCTTATTATCATTATTATATTATTTACCGTAGTTAATCTTCAGATCCGTTTTTTTTTAAACGAAAACTCACACATTCAATACTTATTAATTCACCCATATGCTCATGATGCAGCGTGAAACTCAAGCTCTTTGGTTGATACGCTCGTCGGATACTGTTTGTCTATAAGTTCTTTGGTTCTGATATGTTTATTTATGTTATATATATATATATATATATATATATATATATATATATATATATATATATATATGTGGCCGTCTCAATAATTTCGAGGCCCTAGACGAAAATAAAAATAGGCACTCAAACAAGTTAATTTTTTTAATACATATAGAAAGATAACACTTAAATTTATCTATTTTTTTCACATACAATGTATATAACTATTTACAATTATACATTAATTGACAATTTTCTATTATATTTATTTGAATATTTTGAGAAAAGTATATACACATTAAAAAATTTTGGCCCTTCTAAATTTTTAGGCCCTAGGCGGTTGCCTATCTTGCCTATGCTCGAAGACGCCCCTGTATATATATATATATATATATATATATATATATATATATATATATATATATATATATATATGAGTGACTACACCTTTTATACCCGAACCTAAAACTACTTTTAGAGATTGTATTTAAAGACACACACGTACAAATATATCTGGACCTGTCCAACATACTAATATAGGGATTATATTGGGCCAAGCCCTGATCGAGATGAGTAAAGGTTTTGTAAAGGTACATTAAGCTTAACTGTATCTTAAAGTGCATTTGTTTTGATGATGGATATGAATAGGTATGGATATGGAATTAATACTATAGAAAATGTTTGGTTGCTAGGTATGGAATAAAAATGGGAATCATACCCAAAGATCCATAACTATCATAGATGGAGGATTTTTTTATTCATTCCGATTTTCGTATCAAATTAAACAACTATCAATCAAATACCCATAATATTCCTAATTTCGAACCAAGGGCTCCCTAACGTAACTAAGTGTTGAATTTACATTAAAACTCAATAGGTCTCATATACCACCGAACTATTGGTTGAGTGTAAAACGACTCGTCCTAATCCATCTGGACAAATACATTACATTTGGTTACATCGCGAGGTACTTGACCTCTATATGATACATTTTACAAACATTGCATTCATTTTTAAAAAACAAACTTTCTTTACACCGAAAGTTGACGGCATGCATACCATTTCATAATATATCCAACTATAATTGACTTAATAATAATCTTGATAAAATCAACGACTCGAATGCAACGCCTTTTGAAATATGTCATGAATGACCCCAAGTAAAATATCTAAAATGAGCAAATGCACAGCGAAAGATTTCTTTAATACCTGAGAATAAACATGCTTTAAAGTGTCAACCAAAAGGTTGATGAGTTCATTAGTTTATCATAAACAATCATTTCCATTATTTTAATAGACCACAAGATTTTCATTTCCATTTTTCATAAACATCATCTCATATCAGGCATTTCGCAAACTGCATAGAGATAAAAATCATTCATATGGTGAACACCTGGTAACCGGCCTTAACAAGATGCATATTGAATATCCCCATCATTCCGGGACTCCCTTCGGACATGATAAATTCGAAGTACTAAAGCATCTGGTACTTTGGATGGGGCTTGTTGGGCCCAATAGATATATCTTTAGGATTCGCGTCAATTAGGGTGTCTGTTCCCCAATTCTTAGATTACCAGACTAAAAAGGGGCATATTCGGTTTAATAATCCAGCCATAGAATGTAGTTTCATTTACTTGTGTCTATTTCGTAAAACAGTTATAAAAGCAGCGCATGTATTCTCAGTCCCAAAAATATATATATTGTAAAAGCATTTAAAAAGGGAGCAAATGAAACTCACGATCCAATATTTTGTAGTAAAAATATTCATACGACGAAACTGAACAATGCAGGGTTGGCCTCGGATTCACGAACCTATATCATTTATATATTTATTAATACACCTAATTGTAATCGAACACTTATATATATAACTTTATTAGTTATATCATTTTTATATTAAGAACATATATATAGGTTTCATATATTCATTTTGTATACAAATATAAATTTTGTGATGTTATATGTATTAAATACCTTTATATATATATATATATATATATATATCAAAACCGTTATTCTATTTATACTAAGTTAATACTAGTAATTATAAAAGTAATGATAGTAATATTACTAATATACTTATGTTACTAGTAATGGTTCTAAAAATAATGATAATGTTAATACTTACGAAAATACTAATAATTTATAATAATACTTCTGATAATATTAAGAATAATACTACTTAATAATAATATTAGTAGTGATATTTATATAAACTATATTAATGATACTAATTCTTAATAACCATGTTAATAATAATAATAATATTGGTAATATTGAATAATACCATAATACTAATCAATAATGATAATAATAATAATAACAATAATACTAAATAATAATAATACTTGATATTGATAATAATGTTAGTAATAACAATATTAATGATAAGTATAATTACTAAAATTGTAATAATAATTATTATAATAACAATATTCTTAATTATAATCATAATAATAATAATAATAATAAGTGTTATAATAACTATAATAATAATAATCATACTAATAATAATAACAATGATAATGTAAATGTTAATAATAATTATAATTCTAATAATAATGATATTAATAATAATAATAAAAATTTTGATAGGAAAACTACCTCAAATGAAGCTTTAAAAAAAATATTGTCGCGAACCGGACTCGAACCCTCGACCTCTCGCCCAACCGCTAACACCCTTAACCATCAGTCCACGCCTATTTTTCTGAATTAAACCCGTTTAGATTTTCTTTTATATTAAAAACAGTATTCATCCTCTTCATCACCAATTCAATCGCCTGTGATTTCTAAAAACATGAAGGTGTAATAAATTGTTGGGCTTAGGTATATTATTTGGAACAGATTCGACCCCCATTGATTACCAATTTAATAGCAAATAAAAAAAATACATAAACACAAAAACGGCAGTCGCTGTTTTAAAAAAAAAATATATGAAGAACAAAGAATTGATTTTCGACATTGAGGCTGTTTTAAATAAAAATTTCTACACAAACTAGTTTGCAAATCGTGTAAAAAAACTTTAGAAATCATTAATTTAACTGAAATATCAAAACGAGTTCTAATTTCCTCATGAAGAATTCGTTTGACTTTTATTTTCAAAACTTTGACTCACGAATTCGATCTTGTTTTGAAGAATTGGAGTTTCATATTTTGCAGATAGTTTTAGTGAATAAATCCTAACACAACTGCGTTTACAGATTTTGAAATTAAATACGACTTTGAGGTTTTGATTTAATGAAGCAAGAACAGAGTACGTTTTTGGGTGTTCTTCATTTGTTTCTATTTAAAATTCGAAATTGGGGTAATGGATAGTAATAATTGATGATGAATTGAATGAATGTCGATAATAGCTTTGTGAATCATTTGTTTTATAGCTCCATTTGTATTGACATGATTTAATTTCAATCAGGAACAGCAAATGAAAAAAAAAAAAATCAAGCTGTAAGATTCCATAGATTGGTTACGGTTGAAAATGATATGTAACAAATTGAGAACAAAAACAAAAACACAATACAGATTGACAGATACGTAAAGCTGATTCTGTTTTTTTTTTATAAAAATTAATCTCTAATAGTTAATATATATAATTATATTAATAATAATAATTCTATTAATATTAATAATAATAAATGATATTAATAATTATCAATAATAAAGTTAAATATGATATTAGTAATAATAATAAGAAAAATAATAATTATAATGTCATAATAATATTAAGGATAATGATAAATAATAATAATGATAATAATAATTTTACTTATAATAATTATAATATTAATATTATTATTGATAATAATATATTAGTGATAATAACAATTTATGTATACCAAATTTCATACCTATACATAATAATTAATACAAATTTTGATATTAACACTGAAGATAATAATATTTCTATAACAACTATTTTAACTTATAATTTAAATTTAATATATTAATATTATATATTATTAACTATGTGTTCTTTAATAATTACATAATATAAAATATATTTAATATTTGTTATATATATATATATATATATATATATATATATATATATATATATATATATATATATATATTACAACATATATAATATTGATTATGTTTAAGAATCATATCTATAAATATATACACACACACACACACACACACACATATATATATATATATATATATATATATATATATATATATATATATATATATATATATACACACATAGATCTTTATTATCTGATATATTGTTTTATTTAATTCTAATGTTTCAGTTGCATTTTATTATTTCACCAATTATATATATTTACATTTATATATATATATATATATATATATATATATATATATATATTTATTTATAAGAAATTGTTCGTGAATCGTCGGGTATAGTCAAAGGTCAACTGAATCCATATATCATTTTTAAAAATTTTTGGGACACAATATTTCCGATTTTGCTTATCGTGTCGGAAACATATAAAGATTTAGTTTAAATTTGGTCGAAAATTTCCGGGTCGTCACAGAGTGGTAAAAAGTCTCAGTTGGTTCTGGGCTTGTATCCTTGAAAAAATAGGTGCAAATTCAAATCATGAGGGGGGAGTTTTCTCCAAGGTTGTGCATCTGGTATCCTTCACTCTGTGTGTGCCAATCAGTTAACCTAAAGCATTCCAGGTACGCTTTGCGCGATGGATGCGAGGAGTTTCTTCATAATGGGTGTGTGGGTGGCAAATGAGAAGATTCGATGCCAAAATTATCGTTCTAAAAAAATAGGTCTCATATACTATATGTAAGGCAAAATGATCTCGATGTATATATATTGAGTGAAAAAACCTTACTTTATACATAATGTTGGTGATTTTAGTGTCATCTAACATTCATTTTAGTGAATTGAGATTTACTTGAATGCAGGGTTAGTTAGTTATACTTAACAACAGATTTAGAGAGTGTGGAGTACACGTCCGTAAAAGTTGGCTACTAACTGTCGCGCAAAATGCGAGGGTCAAGGGGACTACCCCCTTGCGGGGTCCAAGGGGCAGCGCCTCTGGCTGGGGTCCAAGGGGCAACGACTCAAAACCTCAACCGAAAAGTCACCATTCGGTTTAACGAAAAGGTGTCTTCCAACTGATTTTTCTGCCAAAACTGATGAGTTATGACTCTTCATATTAACTGTTGAAAACAGACTTTATTTAGGTTCTTTCCAATAGTTTTTTGCATTCAGAAACCCATACAGAAACACACACAGATTCTCTAATTCGTGATTTTGATTTCTTCTTGCATGGAAACAAAATCGTTCTTGTCTTATCCCAATTAAGATTTCGTGTTGTGACGCCCCGTACAAAATCAAAGTGTACGGATCATCAACAACAGGTCCATTACACGGTATAACACTATATGCTGTTTTAAAACAAGTTTTGCATTCATGAAAAGATAACGCCTTTACCAACGTCAAATGTTTTACAAAAGATAACGTGCTTCTACGAATAGAGAGCATTAACATAAGTACGTGACACAAAGGTCATTACAAAGCCATTGTTCAAAAATAACATAAGTTGTGAATGCAAAATAAAAGTTCCATGCTTGAGACATCTCTAAACAATGCAGCGGAAGTCTAACACAGCGAGTCTATAACAGCAAGTCTATAACACCAAGACTATAACAGCAAGTCTAACAGCGGAAGCAACAACGTCTAGGCACTTGAGAAATACATGCTTTAAAATGTCAACACGAATGTTGGTGAGCTATAGTTTGTTTGTAATCAGTAATGTAATGTAGACCACGAGATTTCTGAAAGGACCCGTCCTAATCCATCCGAAAGAATACATTACATTTGGTTACATCGCGAGGTACTTGACCTCTATATGATACATTTTACAAACATTGCATTCGTTTTTAAAAAGACAAACTTTCATTACATCGAAAGTTGACGACGTGCATACCATTTCATAATATATTCAAACTATAAATGACTTGATAATAATCTTGATGAACTTAACGACTCGAATGCAACGTCTTTTGAAATATGTCATGAATGACTCCAAGTAATATCCTTAATATGAGCAAATGCACAGCGGAAGATTTCTTTCATACCTGAGAATAAACATGATTTCAAGTGTCAACCAAAAGGTTGGCGAGTTCATAGGTTTATCATAAACAATAAAATTCATCATTTTGATAGACCACAAGATTTAAATCCTGCATGGTACAAATGGGCCCGAATCCTATACCCACCTGTAATGTACATACGATATCTTTTAAATACAGTACACATTTCTCGTGTACGAAATCCATTTTTCATAAATCATAGTAACCGTACACATATTCCGTGCACAAAAATAACATACACATAACCTGTGTATAAAATCATTCTCTCGATACATAACATTCACTTTTCATTGCTTTCATAGCTTGGCTTGGTAACTGACCTTAACATATAATGCGCATAATAATATCCCCAAAACAGAACATCTCGTCTGTATATTAATCATATAAACTTCGAAGTACTAAACACCACGCCCACTAGCCCTTCCATCTAGTGAACATTTTGGGTGGGGGTGTCAAACCCGGTAGCTACCTTTAGGATTCGCGTCAATTAGGCCTGTACTAATTCTCAAAATTAGTGATGTTCCCTAATTCTTAGGTTACCAAGCAATAATAATCAGGGAAAAATATTCATATCAATTGTGGCAATTATCACGTCCACATAATTCAATGGTGGCAATTATCACATCCACATAATTCATTCGAGGAATGTTTTATTTGTGTCTATCTCGTCAAACATTTATAAAAGCATTTCATGTATTCACAGTTCAAAATTTATTTCAAAAGCATTTAATAAAGCAGTTGTAAAAATAGCGCATGTATTCTCAGTCCCAAAAATGTAAAGAGTAAAAGGGAATCAAATGAACTCACCATACTGTATTTTGTAGTAAAAATACATATGACTTCAGTTAAACAAGTGTAGGGTTGGCCTCGAATTCACGAATCTATATCATTCGTTTATATATATTAAACCATGTACTTGTAATTTAACAAATATATATATATATATATATATATATATATATATATAAATTTATTAGTTATATCTTATTTATATTATTAATATGTATATGTTTTATATATTCATTTTGTAAAGAAAAAAAAATATAAATTTTGTTATGATAAAGATCTTTGTAATTACATAATAATATTACTCATGATAATATAAATAATACTTATGTTAATATCACCAATTCTATTATTTATAAAAAGATACTAATATTAATATTTATGAAAATAATAATAATTTGTATTGTAATGATAATGATAATAAACCTCTTCGTAATGATAATAATATTAAAGTTTTAAAATTAACAATAATATCATAAGTAATACTCATAATAATAATAATGGATATGATACGTATGTTTATGATAATAATAATAAATACAATTATGATACTTATAATAATAAATATAATACTAATAATAATAACAATGATAAAAAAATAAAAAAAAATAAAAGTGTATAACCTCTCCAAGCTTTTTCTAAAAAGAAATGTCCCAAACGAGACTCGAACCCGCGACCTCTCGAAACCCAAACAACCCTCTCAACCATTCCACCACTTCAGCTTTTCTGTTATTATTTGTAACCCATATTTATTTAACCTATTTTCTGCCTCGTCCCAATTTAATCATGGCCCAACAACATTAATCCTAACCGGCCCAAATGCTTCTATTTTTAATGATTCGTTTAACAGCCCAATCCAACAACGAAACAAGCCTACTAAATCTAAAACAACCCTATTACGTGATTTGTTATATGCTGGAATAAGAACCGATGATCAACCGAAAAAATAGCAGTTTCGTTGTATCTTCATTAATTCATCATACGTATACCATCATTAGCATGTATGTGTTAATCATCATCATGTATCATTTTCATTATCATCAATACCATCATCTAACTCTCATCATCATTTGATTTACGGTTTCTTCATGATCATCATTATCATGTTCTTTATTCATCTTCATCCTCAACGTCAACATAATCATCATCATCATCCATAAAAACAGAAAAGAAATAACAGTTTGTGGTGGGTGTCGGTGTTATAATTATCCAGAAAAATCAATAGCAAAAGTATCATTTAATTAATTAACATGTGGGTGAAGTGAATGGTGGCCTGTGGTGATTGACCGAAGGTTATGGTGGAGAAGATGGTGATTCATGGTATGCTTTAAGATTAGAAGTTCAGTGAGATATAGAGAGAGGTGGTGTCGATGGAGTGGTGTGGTGTTTTGGTGATCTCATGTGAACAGAAATAGGGCCAGAACAGAAAAATTGTAGATAGTGGTTGCGTGTTCATGGTGTTGTGGCTGCAACAATATATCGAACCAGGAAGTTACCGATCTGGCAGCAGCCTTCGAAGAAGTTTGGGTTGGTGTTCGAAGGTGGTTAAATGGTAAATTGCAGAGAATAAAATAAGGGTGATAGCTTGGTTCATCGATGTTTTAGGGAAGAATGAAGGTAATGTTTAATCGAAACAATCACAACATAATGAGTTTTTGATGATGGGTTGTTCGAGTATACAAAACGAAAGTAGTAGCTAGTTGTTGATCATGGGTGGTAATTGTGGCTTGTGGTGGTTATGATGTAATTCTCGAAGAAGAAATTTAAGAAAAGGAGGGCGGTTGGTTATGATTTTATGAGGATGGTAGTGGCGGTGAGATCGTAAGGCAATAGCAGTGTAAACGATTATCAGGTTGTGAAGGTGTGGATTGTGTTTGTGAAAGATGCTACATATATAGAAATAGAAAGAGTGAAAGTTTTATACGGTTTAACTTACTGAAAGACACGTGTTTGATCTATGGAATCTAATATAGTTGAAGTTGTCGATGATCCTCAGAGTACATGCACACAAAGGCTGCTTATGATGGATCGAGGAAATTTTTTTTGTTTTTTGTGGGCGCCTGTATTCGTGTGACTCCAATGAATATATATCATAAGATATTATAGTTGGGTAAATGAATAAGTTGATGGATGTGGAATTGGAATATCAGTGGAAGAAAAAGTTTCTGATTGTTTTTATAATACAATAATACTAATAATTAAAACATGCTAATCTCAAAACAGAATAGACAAATTGTTAGGTGTTAGTGGGTTGAGTAGGATTGAAAGCAACATTCAACAAATCTTACAGTGAAGCCATCAGATCTTATAAATTTTAATTACCGACATTATTTCCCGAAGTATAATATCGTACCCCGTTGTCAAACAGTGGCGAATGAAAGTGTTCAAAAAAATCTTAAATTTTTACATTAAATATCTTTATTTATTTCGGTCTTTTTGGTATAAAAATTCGGTCATTAATTGTTAAATAAAAATTACATCAACTGTCCCTCTCGATTCTGGGTAAAATATAAAAAGTGTTAAAATTAAATAATTAGATCCTAAATATACTTTTAATAAGCCTATAACTTATATAACTCATTTTCGGATCACTTTTTTATTTTAAAATTACATAAGTTTAAATTTAACTTGTTTAATATCAATCGGAACCTCAAACGAGTATTACAAGCATTTAATATTTATTTTTAATATACTTTATTTATATATAGAGATATATTTTAAATAATAATTATTATAATATCATATCTTTATTTTATTAATTTTTAATAACAACAACATATAATATTTCAAATTATTTTTCGAATTATTATTTATATACACATACACACATATCTATTTATAATTAATTGTTCGTGAATCATCGAGAGCAGTCGAAGGTCAAATGAATTCATGTAAACTGTTCCAAAGTTTTCGAGACTCAATATTACAGACTTTGCTTATCGTGTCGAAATCATATCAAGATTAAGTTTAAATTTGGTCGGAAATTTCCGGGTCGTCACAATTTCGTATTCAAAACTGTATGGAAAATATATGCTTATCCGTGGGCACCCGGTAACTAACTTAACAAGTAATATATCACCCCTTAAAAGTACACTTGGCGAGTGCGTATGTTTACGAAGTATTAAACACCCGTTGACTGCTAGCGCGACTAGCCCGAGTGGGGATGTCAAACCCTATGGATCCATATCTAAGATTCGCGTCTACCAGTTTATAAACCAATAGTTTAACGTTACCGAGCTAAGGGGAATCTTTGTGCCGTTATGTCACCCACACATATATAAAGTTTAAGTACTCGTGTCTAGTATGTAAAACATAAAAAGCACATGTATTCTCAGTCCCAAAAATAGTTAAAGTAAAAAGGGAGCTATAACTCACAGTGAATGTGCGGTAAAAGTCAATGTGAAAAGTATGCAAGTAGTAAGTCGGTCCGAAAGGTCCTCAACCTAAGTAAAAGGTTACTAAGTCAGTAAATCGTCCCCAAAGGTTTAAAAGTAAATAAGTTAAGTCATAAGTATCATCATCATCATCATCATCATCATCATCATCATCATCATTCGTAAAAGATAAAGTAAGTTTTCAACAAGAATAGAGATCGAAACAAAAGGCTGACTTCAGACAGCTACTACGACCTCTATATAAACCAAAAAGACGCGTGGTCAGTGGCCAAGGCTCCGTATGTGAGTCCTCTTACTGCTGTCCAATTTTCAGATCCTAAATCGATGTCGTTTGACCATGGCGACGGTTCAAGCGCGAGTAGGTCAGAATTTTCAGCACGTCGTTACAAAGGCGTAGTGCTTTTCGGAAGGCTATAAATCCTAAACCGTATATCGGATTTAGGCGAGTCTTAAACGAAAAGTCATCTACTCGAACCGAACTATCTGAAAATAAACTTTTTAGAAGCCTCAAGAGTCTGATCAGACCCCGAAAAATAGAAAACAAGTACTCCGGTGGGTTTCTTGGTGCTTGATGCTCATCACGGTTCTCATCCTTGATGCGTATAAGCCTCAAGTGTACAACTCTTGATGATTTAGCATCACTTTGATCAAGTTTCAACCATAAACACATAATGTCAAGACTAAGAAGAAATACAACTCACTTAAGAGTTTTAGAAGAATGATGAACCAAGGTTACATCATGTTTTTAGTCTTAAAACAAATACAAGTTCTATTCAAGATTAAAGCTACAAACTTTGATTCAAATCAAGCAAGACCTTAAGTCACATAACTTAGATCAAACAAAGTAATGATACCCTAAGCTAGAAAGCTTGAATCCCTTAGCAATAATTATGAGATTTCAAAGCTAGAAAGCTTGAATCTTTTATGTCCTTGAAGATCTTTAAAGCAACAAGCTAGATCTTCAAGTTTCATGAAGATCATAAACACAAGTTTTGATCTTTTAGAAAAAATAAAGTGATCTTAAGCTATAAAGCTTAGATCCATCAAAGTAATGAAGATCCAAAGCTAGAAAGCTTGAATCTTTTATGTTCTTGAAGATTTTTAAAGCAAAAGGTTAGATCTTCAAGTTTCATGAAGATTATAAACACAAGTTTTGATCTTTTAACAAAAATAAAGAGATCATAAGCTGGAAAACTTAGATCCAACAAAGTAATGAAGATTCAAAGCTAGAAAGCTTGAATCTTTCATGTTCTTGAAGGATTCAAATCAAAGTTTGAATCTACAAGATATAACAAGATCAGAAAGCTAAAAAACTTGATCTTATGATGATGATGATGTCGTGATTAAGAAGAAAAGAAGAAAAAGAAGAAAATTTAAAACTTACAATTTTAGTGTGAGAAAGACTAGAGAGAAAATTAGAGAGCAAGTGTGTAAAATGAGAACGAGATTAAGTGTGAAATGGAAGAAATAGGCTTGTATTTATAGTGGTGGTGGGGGTGGTATGGCCGACAGCCTAGGGTAGACAGGGGGGGGGGACAAACTTTGTTTTTTGCATGGTGGTGGTATAAAGGTGGTGCTTATTGTTGGGATCCCATGCAACATGTGTGGTAATGGTTAACAAATATGCTAGTATGTTGGTTCATCTTAATGGGTTTTTGTCTTACTTCATAATGGGTCATAAATCCATTAAAGTTGGGCTAATTCAATGGTCCATTAGCTAGAGTAGGGTGGGCTTAAGTCCATTAAGGTAAAAAGTCCAATAAGACTAACTAATGTGCATTAATAAATTACTAAACGTAATTAAGCAACCAATAAGCCAAGTAATTGTCATTAGAAAATAACAATTAGTTTTACGTAGTCATAATATTCCAATTATGACAAAAGTTTAACGTGTACAAAGTACATAGCTCGTTCTAAACGTCAAGTGACACTAACGGTCATAGAAGCATTCAAGGATCAAGTTAAGTGATTAAGCACTTAATAATACGTTTTAAAATATAAACGAAAGTAATCAACATGAATTAAGATCCCAGAATATAATCTAACACAGTATGCACAAATGCGCAGTTTCGTGAAAGTAATAAGCACAAATATAAGTCGAAAAAGTTGGGTTGTTACACGTGTTAACCCGAGGCTTGTGAGGGGCGAAATACTTAATCGAAAAGTGTTTCACGATTTAGGAACCAATCCGATTATCTGTTTTCATACCCATTTTCTAACACATATTTAGTGGAGTTCCATAACCCTACTAAAACCCTTAGAATCGCCACTGAGTTAATTTCATGATACCCTCATTGTCAGATTGACGATATTAGCAGTACCATCGAAGTGTCTGATTGTGAATACTGATTACCCAAGTCAAACTTGCGATTTACTTACAATCATTTAAATTGGACAAGTAATTCACAATCGGACTCGTAATTCACAATTAAGTCGGACCCATAATTTATACTCCGTACTAAGTTTCAATTCAAATTCAATAAGAGATTTCAATCAAATCAATAAGTGTGCAAATGTGTAATGGTCAAAGTGTCCAAAAAAATAATATAAAACACGAAATGACAATGGAATGTAATGTAAACTTTATAATTCAAAAATGGGATGATGACGCCGTGTCCACGTGACGTCTAAATGGCGATTATGTGATATTACTCTAATTTTATACATTTTCAAATAGTAATTCTGTTGGAGCAAAAATTGAAAAAAACATTACCCTTTGATTATCTGAAAAATTTATATTACCTTTTATTGTCAATATAGTTAACTTACGTTATTTTTCGGGTCATTGACCATTTATATATTGATAAAAAAAAGGAAGAAAAAAAAAATATATTAAAAGTGACAAGAATGGATCTTTCAATGAAAAATCGTTGATTTTTACACTAACTAAAATTTCCAAAAACAGCATCATACACACATTGAAATTTGTTGTTAGCAACCAACAAATGTTACCATCTACAAAATAAATCCAAAATTCTATTATTATTGTTTGTATTTTTTTTTTTTACCTTTTTAAATTGTGCAAATATATGTATATGATGATGATTTTGTGGCATGTGAGAACAAGGGGGCTACTTTGGCATATATTGAAGGGTGTGGGGTAGCAAAATGAAAATTTTGATTGAAGGTAGAATCAAGTGTTCAACTTTATGGGGACATTTCTGTATGACCCATCCATGTGTGCATGTGCATCTCTAAATTTTCTAAACCATAACATTTGATCATCACAACTCATCTTTGTCCTTTTATTTTCTTCATGTATATATTAAAAAATAAATACTCGGTAATAGATTATATGAGTACTACTACTACTATGATGAGTCATAATACTCGAGTGTTAAAATTCAAATTTTATTACATGTTTTAAATGGGCTTTAATCCAAGCAAATCATCAATAATAATTAATTAGATAATATATCTTAATATTGTTTTGTAATTGTAACGTGTTTTAAACTTGGTATGCTTGCCACATTAGTAAACCTATCAAAATAATATAGTGGTTGGATACGATATTAGATTGATACAAACTATAATTAGTGAAAAGTTTTAAAGTTTAATATGCAGTTAAAATGAATACTTCTATTAGAATGAGATTGTACAATTTTTCATGGATGGAAAATTGAAAGATATAAAATAACGAATGAAACAGCACATTTTTACCAGGAATAATAAAGCCCACATTTGGTTAAACTAATATATAAAGATAGAATGATTTACAATCAAATCAAATCAAATCTTAGAAATCTTAATTCAAAAAATTCAAGTACTAGTTCTTGGATTTTAGGATAAGCCGTTGATTGCGGGGGCTGATCCCCACTTCTTTTTCTTTGTACTAAATAGCACCACCAACTTTTCAAGTTTACCAATTTCACCCCTCTGCTTTTCGATTACTCATACTTAATACTTACGTTTTTAAAAATATATTTTAGGTTTTTAGTTAGTAGTTGTGTAGTGTCGATTAATTTCTTTTTTCAAAATGCACATGTTTATAAACCTTAAAGCAGAAAGAAGTGAGATTCAGTTTTGCCTTTAAAAAAAAAAAAAAAGGAAAGAAGTGAGATTCATCTGATAAAATATGAATAATAGTTGTATTAATTATGAAAAAAATTCTTATTTAATAAAAAACATCGTTTAATTAAAATGACTAAAGTTCATCAACGAAGTGAAAAACTATTAGAAAATAAAATTGAGATAGAGAGTATGATCATTTTACTTTTTATTTTAATAGTTTCAGCTATTATCATAAACACCAAATAAGTTAAAAAAACTAACTGTTACGAACTATCAGTTACAAGCTACAAGCTAACAAATACAAGTTAGCAGCTAACAGCTACAAACTACCAGCTAGTTTTGTCAAACACACCATATATGTATGTATATATATGTATATATATGTGTGTGTGTGTGTGTGTGTGTAAATATACATGTATGTGTGGGTGTGTGTATATATATAGGGAATCGTAGTATCGTACGAATGCTTATTGGAACAAAGAGTATGATATGTTACGTCGAAACGTTGTACCTCTCAGTGTTTTGGAGCCTTGCATTTATTGACTGCAATTAGGGTTTCAGTAGGATCCTATCCCCAATTGAACATAATCTTTTCCATAACTAACTCTCGTTTATTAAGAAAATCGAATTATGAATTGATCTTATCGTTTTCTTGGCCAACAAGGCAAACGAAAGACCAGGTCAAAGGACTGCATCCAATGGTATAGGTGCAAAGAATGCCCGACTATACCCTTTATGCATTGTAAAAACTAAATAGGGGCACAACTACTATAGTGTTTAGTGCGCATATGTAGGGTTTGCATGTGCATGGCGCACAGGCATGCGAGTATAAGTCCCCCAGTTCAATGTCATATACAGTGACAACAAGTGTATGGCATAGAACTAAAAAGGAAAAAATAAAATAAGACAATCTTATTTCAAAATATCTTAGATGTTACGATTGTGCATTAAATGCAAAGTATGCGACCAGACGCAAAAACGTCGATTTAACTCATTTTAGCGTTTTCGATGTGACAGCTGTAACCCCTGTCACAAAGGGAAATGATCACGGTTATGAAACATCTAGGGTTTACTAATGTGTACCATTGTTAAATCGGAAGGTTTATTTCTAAATGACGACACTTATACGTTATAGATTGCGACTCAGTGACTATTTGTGACAATCGCTCCAAATCCATATGGACGAACACGTCATTCATTGATTTCATTGCGAGGTATTTGACCTCTATATGATACGTTTTGTAAACATTGCATTCTTTTGAAAAGGCACACCATAAATGAATATTTAAATCAAAGGTTTTCGACATCTGATGATTTCTACATATAGACAATCACCGTAAATAATAGTTTACAATAGTACTTCCGTTGACGTTGCAGTCAAAATAAGATACATGGTGATGATTTGGTGAATGCAACGTTTCCTTGAAAAATATGCCATGTAAGACTCCATGCACATAGCTTGTCTAACATATAAGCAAACAACGGAAGACTTCTAGGGAACCTGAGAATAAACATGCTAACAAGTGTCAACACAAAGGTTGGTGAGTTCATAGTTTTAATGTTTTGCATAATCTGTACATAAAGGTGGAACACAAGATTTCAGTTGTTTCATCTAGAAACGTTTATCAAAATATTCTACAAGATTGAGCATCCTGGTAACTAAACTTTAACGTCTATATAATAAGTACCCCTGTTTTAACATACATGCAACCAACATGTACAATACACTCAAACCAACGTGTACTAAACTCAAATAGCATACGTCTGTTTTATAGTTCAGGCTAGGGTTTCTATACCTGGAACAGACGGGGATGTCAAGCCCTATGGATCCATATACAACTATTCGCGTCCACCAGTTCTTATAACTGGCAGTTACTAGTTACCAAAGCTAAGGAATTTTCGGTTCAAACTCGGTGTAGAATTTAGTATGTACTTGTATCCATTGCGTTTAAAATAAAGTGCATGTATTCTCAGCCCAAAAATATAGATTGCAAAAGCATTTAAAAAGGGAGCAAATGAAACTCACCTTAGCAGCACATAAAGTCCTTCACCGAAATGTGACCGAAACTCGGAATACCAAATAATCGTAGATCTCAATCTAGAGAACATATGTTGGTCAATAAAAGTCTATCAAGCTAGGTCAGGTCATAGTGTATCACTATCCTAATGCTCGAGATCGACATACAAAAGTTATCAAATGTCATTTCAAAAAGTCAATTTGACTCAATACTATAGTTGAATGATCATGTCAATCGAAACATTTTAACATTTCACATAGTTTCCCGATTCTTGTAAAATTAAACTATAGTTTTTATAAGGCTTTAAAATATAATAAAACAATCAGTTTTGACAATTGCTCAACAAGACGAGACGTGACTTATATAAAAATTCACTTACTCGATTAGTAATATTTGAAAATTCAATTTATCAATCTTATAAACAAGTTGTTTAAATATCAATTGCAGATTCAAAAGTAATTTCAATTAATGTTAATCATAATTCAGTTGACCATATCTTTAAATTCGTTCATCGAAATTACGCGATTTCTAAATGAAAAGTTATTGATTTTTCGCCAGCTTTCCAAAAACATGCATATCATAAACCTTTTATCAGTAATATATGTATTTAATTAGTGATTCATCATAAACTGTTTAATGACGAAATTTAGCATACAAGCATGCATAAACATATATACTCGAGCACTAGCCATGGATACACTATTAATATATAAAAGATAAGATATGAATGCTCACGTATCAATATTGTGATTCAATATTGCAGAAAAGTACGTAGACGCAACAGAGATGATAAACACTAGGTTTGACTTGCAAATAATACCCGCGAACATTACCCATAACCTCCATAATTATAATCCATAGTTTTCTTAGCTCTATCCCGCTTGAAAACCCATTTTGAAAGTGACACGCTCATGACTTCGTCGTAGTATTTTATGTATAATACTAATAATATTAATACCAATACTACTAATAATATTAGGATTAATAATGATAATAATAATAATAATAATAATAATAATAATAATAATAATAATAATAATAATAATAATAATAATAATAATAATAATAATAATAATATAAATATATTAAAGAGACAGAGAGATTGCGAGATAGATTGTTGAGTGAATTCGTCCAAAAAACTGACCGAGCTTTATAAAAGTTTTGTGACCCTGACTGCCAGGCGATCGCATGGCTTTGTAGGGTGCTTCCCATGCGATCGCATGGGCTAGCTGTCCTGCACTCATCGTTTTAACTTCTAGTTTGTCGACATGGTTTTATAATATAAATATAATATATTTAATTTATATAATTAATTATATATTATATTAAATTGACGTGCATAGTTGATTTGTAATTTTTGGTCCGTTGACTCGTACGTTGTCACTCGACTTATGTCCCGGTTCCGGTTTCTCGAATGCATTTTCGTACGCTTAGAAAACTAGTACTTTTCGTTACGCGACGTGTACCTTTATCAAAAATTAAACTTAATTATTGATAAACTATGTCACTCGAAGTGTAGTTTTAATCAATTAAGTGTTTTGGTTATTTGCTTCTATAAATCATCGTCTCGTAGTATATACATATACATATATACATTTTCATTTTGAAATAGTGTTTTACTGTAGAAAAGTTCTTTTTACTGTAGCAAATAGTGATTTTCGAAAACAATGTAGCTTTTCGGATACTGTAGCAATTCGAAAATACTGTAGCAAATTAGTGTTTTACTGGTTCATCTTAAACGTTTTAGTTAACTTATCTAAATATCAATGGAATCAATAATCGAATGTTACTATCGTTTACTAAATAACTTGAAATCATATATATATATATATATATATATATATATATATATATATATATATATATATATATATATATATATATATATATACATGCACATTAAGTTATATATATATTGTTCGTGAATCTTCGAGAACAGTCAAAGAATAATTGATTACATGAATATAGTTCCAAAACTTTGAGACTCAACATTACAGACTTTGCTTATCGTGTCGAAAACATTAAATCATTTAAAGATAAAGTTTAAATTTGGTCAGAAATTTCCGGGTCGTCACCGTACCTACCCGTTAAAGAAATTTCGTCCCGAAATTTGAGTGAGGTCGTCATGGCTAACAATAAAAATGTTTTCATGACGAATATGAGTTGATAATTAGAGTTTTATCACCGTTGAATAATATGGATAAAACAATCCAATTACTCGAAGCGTATGAGAGAAATTATCGTAAAAGAGTGAAATGAAGGAATAGAGATTCGTCTTAATTTTTGACATAGTAACGATTGATTTTCGGAGTTTAAGGAATAGAAAATCTTCATATTCTAAGTAAGATTTGATTCTTCGGGAATTAAGGAGATTAAGATCTTCTTTAATTAAATGCGTAATCTTCCTCGATTGCTATGTCTGATATTTCACTATAAATTGACCTCTTCCGTTTCATTTATTTTCACCACTCCTATAAGCTTCTTCCTTATTTCATACTTCCTAATAGATTGTGAAAATGCTTAATCCAGTTCTGATTCTTGATATTTTCTTGGCTATCGTATCCTTCATTCTTCTTTTTCATCTGCCACCAGAGGAGGTTATTTTCTTCTACTATTACCTTAGGGTTATAGTGTTTTTCATTCTCCCGTGTCTTTATATTGCTATACGCATTGATATACACGGTTTGTAATTTCGGGGTTTTTATCGGGCTTTTTATTCTCCATTATATTTCGGAGCTTCATGCTTTTGTTTTCTCTTCCCGACCTTAAGTCAAGCGGATAATGGTCCAGAATTCGTAGTTATGCATTTCGGAATGAACATAGTCAATGTTCTAAGAAAGAAATTGTAATGGCACGATCTTGATTTGTCAAATTACCAGAATATCCGAAAAAGACCGAATCATCAAGAAAAATATTTTCTTGATATATTTAGAGGTTAAATAGAATGAAAGAGTTATGTAACATGGTTCATGATGATGGTATGATCCGTGAATCTTTATCACGTTCCATTAGAAACTCAGCATGACTTACTGTAATATAATCACGTTGATCAAGTGTCATTATATTATACTAACTCATGCTTCAATTCCCAACACTACTTCAAAAACATCCATTTTTCGAAATTTTCAGGATTTAGAAACTAAAATATTTTCTTTTATGATGTAATACAGATAGCGCAAAGAGATAAATGATTTTAGATAAGAATAGTTGTGAAAATATCTTCAGGAATATCGAAGATATTTATAATGAAAGATACGATGATATCTTAGAATTTCTAATATTGAAGGATGATGAAGAAGATTTATTCGTAAAGGTTTAGAGTCAGGAGCAAGGTATTCGTTAATGACTTCAGCAGACACTGAATCATTTGGATTCTTTGAAGGCAGGTTTAGTCTTTGTGATTTGTCCACAGCCTCCTTCATGGTCTGCTCAATCCGTTTTCTAGTTCCTAACCTTCTCTTTTTCTGAGCTTTACCAACACACTATTTTTTATCATCAAACTTTTGAATGTTAAGGTCGTTTACAGTTTTTGTTGCTTCATCATCATTTTTCCAAAATTCAGAGAACTAGTTTCGCAGTTTGGGGTGTTTTTCAGAAACTTTACATTCGAAGTATGTAAGTCTATAAGATAGACATTATATGTATATATATAACTGTTGGCGTAGAATTGCTGCGAAATTCGAAATACTGATTGCTAATTCCCGGTAGTTGGTATGGCAATTACCGTTACAAGATGTGGATGAGTACACGATAGGGTTTCAATGAGTATAATGATTTTTCGGAAGGTCAGGGATCAATGAAGTTGTTGGTAAATTTACTGCTAATGTGGTGGAACATGAAAGGTTCCCCGGTAACAAGAACGTATATGACAAGGTTATAATAAGGCTAATCTGAAAAGTCAAAGTTAACTGGTTGGAAGTGTGGTAAAACTGGATACTTTGAACAGGGATTGCAAGATTATTTTCGGTAATAACAATGCTAAAGGATCTTTCACAGTTTTGAAGTCAAAGTATAGCTTTGAAAAATGTAGAGATCTAAGAATGATGTCACTTATTAAATCTTGACTTGGATTCTGTTCTGTAATTGAATTTGAATAAGAATGGTTGTTCAGATTTCTATTAATGAATGTATAGCATTGTGAAAGTAGTGGGTATAGTCAATAATTTTTGAATCAAAACTGAAGAATGTACAATGTAACATATTAATTGTGAACTTATATATTTTCCGGGTATTACCTACCCGTTAAAAATTTCACAAGTAATATTTTGTACAGAAGAATTTTACTACAGTCTTTATGAAAATATATGTATGAATATTTTCTTCAGATGTAATACAGATTTAATGAGTTAATATCATATTAAGCTCATTTAATTTTCGGCTGGATTAGAAATGAATAATCTCTAAAATATTAAAGATTTCATAATCTTCGTGGAGTATTTTACTAATATAATCAATACTTCGTTATTCAGTTTTATTGATATTTCCTCAGTGAATCATGTTGGTGCTTATGGAACTCTTGCTAACTTCGCAAGGTACGAATGATGTTTTCTGGAAAGTTTCAAGTACATCAAAAATGAAAGTGTTAAAATCAATCATGTATTTGAATAATACACTTGATTTATTATGAAATGGAATCTATTAAGTCGAAGCAGAGATTATAATTAACGATTGTTAAGTCATTAACGAAGGATGTATATCATATTAGTAACATGAACTATGTAGTGACCCGAACTTTTCCATGTTTATATATATATTAAATAAAATTGTTATTTACATGATTAAGTGTTTCCAACATGTTAAGCAATCAAACTTGTTAAGACTTGATTAATTGAAATAGGTTTCATATAGACAATTGACCACCCAAGTTGACCGGTGATTCACGAACGTTAAAACTTGTAAAAACTATACGATGAAATATATATGGTTATATATATAGTTAACATGATTTTATTATAAGTATGTATCTCATTAGGTATTTTAACAATGAGTTATATACATAAAAATGAGACTATTAATTTAAGAAACTCGAAAACTATATATATAACGATTATCGTTATAACAACGTCTTACTAGGTACATATGAATCATATTAAAATATTGATACACTTGGTTAATTATGTTAAATGATAAGTAAATATATTATTAAGTGTATTAACAATGAAATACATATGTAAAAATAAGACTACTAACTTAATGATTTCGAAACGAGACATATATGTAACGATTATCGTTGTAACGACATTTAACTGTATATACATCATACTAAGATATATTATATATCATAATATCATGATAATATAACAATTTAACATCTCATTTGTTATAAGAAACAATTGGTTAACAACATTCAACAAGATCGTTAACCTAAAGGTTTCAAAACAACATTTACATGTAACGACTAACGATGACTTAACGTCAGTTAAAATGTATATACATGTAGTGTTTTAATATGTATTCATACACTTTTGAAAGACTTCAAGACACTTATCAAAATACTTCTACTTAACAAAAATGCTTACAATTACATCCTCGTTCAGTTTCATCAACAATTCTACTCGTATGCACCCGTATTCGTACTCGTACAATACACAGCTTTTAGATGTATGTACTATTGGTATATACACTCCAATGATCAGCTCTTAGCAGCCCATGTGAGTAATCTAACACATGTGAGAACTATCATTTGGCAACTAGCATGAAATATCTCATAAAATTACAAAAATATGAGTAATCATTCATGACTTATTTACATGAAAATAAAATTACATATCCTTTATATCTAATCCATACACCAACGACCAAAAACACCTACAAACACTTTAATTCTTCAATTTTCTTCATCTAATTGATCTCTCTCAAGTTCTATCTTCAAGTTCTAAGTGTTCTTCATAAATTCCAAAAGTTCTAGTTTCATAAAATCAAGAATACTTCCAAGATTGCAAGTTTACTTCCAAGTTTTCTAAATCCATTCCAAGTAATCATCCAATATCAAGAAACTTTTATTACTTACAGTAGGTTATATTTCTAATACAAGGTAATAATCATATTCAAACTTTAATTCAATTTCTATAACTATAACAATCTTATTTCGAGTAGAAATCTTACTTGAAATTGTTTTCGTGTCATGATTCTGCTTCAAGAACTTTCAAGCCATCCAAGGATCCTTTGAAGCTAGATCTATTTTTCTTATTTCCAGTAGGTTTATCCAAGGAACTTGAGGTAGTAATGATATTCATAACATCATTCGATTCATACATATAAAGCTATCTTATTCGAAGGTTTAATCTTGTAATCACTAGAACATAGTTTAGTTAATTCAAAACTTGTTCGCAAATAAAAGTTAATCCTTCTAACTTGACTTTTAAAATCAACTAAGCACATGTTCTATATCTATATGATATGCTAACTTAATGATTTAAAACCTGGAAACACGAAAAACACCGTAAAACCGGATTTACGCCGTCGTAGTAACACCGCGGGCTGTTTTGGGTTAGTTAATTAAAAACTATGATAAACTTTGATTTAAAAGTTGTTATTCTGAAAAAATGATTTTTATTATGAACATGAAACTATATCCAAAAATTATGGTTAAACTCAAAGTGGAAGTATGTTTCTAAAATGGTCATCTAGACGTCGTTCTTTCGACTGAAATGACTACCTTTAAAAAAATGACTTGTAACTTATTTTTCCGACTATAAACCTATACTTTTTCTATTTAGATTCATAAAATAGAGTTCAATATGAAACCATAGCAATTTGATTCACTCAAAACGGATTTAAAATGAAGAAGTTATGGGTAAAACAAGATTGGATAATTTTTCTCATTTTAGCTACGCGAAAATTGATAACAAATCTATTCCAACCATAGCTTAATCAACTTGTATTGTATATTATGTAATCTTGAGATACCATAGACACGTATACAATGTTTTGACCTATCATGTCGACACATCTATATATATTTCGGAACAACCATAGACACTCTATATGTGAATGTTGGAGTTAGCTATACAGGGTTGAGGTTGATTCCAAAATATATATAGTTTGAGTTGTGATCAATACAGAGATACGTATACACTGGATCGTGGATTGATTCAAGATAATATTTATTGATTTATTTCTGTACATCTAACTGTGGACAACTAGTTGTAGGTTACTAACGAGGACAGCTGACTTAATAAACTTAAAACATCAAAATATATTAAAAGTGTTGTAAATATATTTTGAACATACTTTGATATATATGTATATATTGTTATAGGTTCGTGAATCAACCAGTGGCCAAGTCTTACTTCCCGACGAAGTAAAAATCTGTGAAAGTGAGTTATGGTCCCACTTTTAAAATCTAATATTTTTGGGATGAGAATACATGCAGGTTTTATAAATGATTTACAAAATAGACACAAGTACGTGAAACTACATTCTATGGTTGAATTATCGAAATCCAATATGTCCCTTTTTATTAAGTCTGGTAATCTAAGAATTAGGGAACAGACACCCTAATTGACGCGAATCCTAAAGATAGATCTATTGGGCCTAACAAACCCCATCCAAAGTACCGGATGCTTTAGTACTTCGAAATTTATATCATATCCGAAGGGTGTCCCGGAATGATGGGGATATTCTTATATATGCATCTTGTTAATGTCGGTTACCAGGTGTTCACCATATGAATGATTTTTATCTCTATGTATGGGATGTATATTGAAATATGAAATCTTGTGGTCTATTGTTACGATTTGATATATACAGGTTAAACCTATAACTCACCAACATTTTTGTTGACGTTTAAAGCATGTTTATTCTCAGGTGAATATTAAGAGCTTTCGCTGTCGTATACTTAAATAAGGACGAGATTTGGAGTCCATGCTTGTATGATATTGTGTAAAAACTGCATTCAAGAAACTTATTTCGTTGTAACATATTTGTGTTGTAAACCATTATGTAATGGTCGCGTGAAAACAGGATATTTTAGATTATCATTATTTGATAATCTACGTAAAGCTTTTTAAACCTTTATTGATGAAATAAAGGTTATGGTTTGTTTTAAAATGAATGCAGTCTTTGAAAAACATCTCATATAGAGGTCAAAACCTCGCAACGAAATCAATTAATATGGAACGTTTTTAATCAATAAGAACGGGACATTTCAGTTGGTATCCGAGCGTTGGTCTTAGAGAACCAGAAAATTTGCATTAGTGTGTCTTATCGAGATTGTTAGGATGCATTAGTGAGTCTGGACTTCGACCGTGTTTTCTTTAAAAATGATTGCTTAACATTTTTGTTGGAAACTATATATTATTAACATGTATATATTATGTGATATATTAATCTCTTAACATGTTTGATATTGTGTGATAGATGTCTACCTCTAGCACAAATCCCATTGACTCACCTAATAATAATGAAGAGTCGAATATATATTGGACTGATTCACAAGTTCCCGAAGAGGAACCGGAAGAAGAATCAGAACCGGAAGAAGAATCAGAACCGAAAGAGGAGGAACCGGAGGAGGAAATAGAACCGGTGGGGGAAATAATAAAACGGTTAAGTAAAAGAAAATCCTCAACCAACCGTCCAAGGTTAATTATGGTCAATGGTGTTTCCGCCAAGGAAGCAAAATATTGGGAGGATTACCAATTCTCCGATGAATCGGATTCCGACGAGAATTCCGATGATATTATAGAAATTACCCCAACTGAATTTAAAAAAAGCAAAAGAAAATAATAAGGGAAAGGGCATAAAAATAGAGAAATCTAATTCCAACCCCGATGAGCTTTATATGTATCGTCAACCCCCGAAGTCCTTAAGTTGTAACAATGACCCGGGAACCTCTAAACCACCAGGTTTTTCTAAACCGTTGTGGAAAACGACAGCTAGTATTAGGGGAACATCATATATCCCTAGAAACTTCGAAAAATGAACCAAAACCGAAGAAGAAGAAACGAGCGAGTCGGAATAAGATAGTTGTATTCGTGTGGTGTAATATATGTAATATAGTGTGCTTATGCTTTATGATATATGTAAAAATTGCTTGTATTAATAAGTATTTTTTATGAATCTAACTCTTGTCTATTTTACAGTTTAAAAACACAAAATGGATAGACAACCCAATATTTTAAGAGACCTACCCGGAGACATGATTGATGAAATCCTGTCTAGAGTCGGTCAGAATTCCTCGGCACAACTATTTAAGGCGAGATCAGTTTGTAAGACATTCGAAGAACGTTCCAAGAATGTCTTGGTTTATAAGAGACTTTCGTTTGAAAGATGGGGGATATCACATTGGGAAACCCATAAGTTACGATGTGTTTACTTTGACGCATATATTGCGGGGAACCCAAATGCTATTTTACGCAACGGGTTAAGAAATTATTTTGACTCAATGTATCCGAATATAGGACTTCATGATTTAGAAAAAGCGGCTAACATGCAACATAAAGAAGCATGCTATGCTTACGGGTTAGTAATGTTCGCTTCTCACCAAAGTGAGAAAAAGAACATCGGGCTACAGCTATTAAACAAAACGTTCCCACAAGTGACGGAGTCTGTAATTGGGGTAAGAAATGAGGTTTTTAGGTTATTACGAGACTGTTGGTCATTACGTAACCCTCGTCCCTTTGACGACGTTACAACACGCTGTCTTATCAACGGCCATAACGGTTATGTTCCACAAGACCAAGGATGGGAAGTAGTCCTAGTAAAACCAGAATGCATGACTTGTTTCTGGACGTATGAATTACGTGTCTTTATTGCCTTTGATGAACGACTTGTGTACCAGCTAGAATTATCTTCACAACTATCTTGTATCAAAGTTATTGTGTGCTATATTTCATGCTTTATGTAAAATAAGCAGTATTGTAAGTTTGTAAAATATTGTATAAAAGTTTGAACGCGAAATAGTATTATAATCAGTTTTTCATATAGAATTGTAGTAGTTGAATTGTATATTAGCTACTAAGTATGAACTTAACGGGTAGGTACTACCCGAATTTAAACTTATAAAACGCTAATATGAAGAAAAAGCTTTTATAAATGAGTTCAAATTATGCTATGAAATACTATTAACTACTCTTAATATTCTGTATGATTAACTTGTTCCATTTGAATATTTTGAAGGAAATGGCACCGACTACTCGACACACCATGAATATGAATGAAGAGGAATTTCGTACTTTTCTAGCTTCAAACATAGCCGCAGTACAGGCTGCGCTACATACCAACAATAACCTTGGATCTAGCAGTACAGGAAATCGTGTAGGATGCACCTACAAAGAATTCACTGCCTGCAAACCTTTGGAATTTGATGGAACCGAAGGACCGATCGGATTGAAACGGTGGATCGAGAAGGTCGAATCGGTGTTTGCCATAAGTAAGTGTACTGAAGAGGATAAAGTGAAGTACGCTACGCATACCTTCACAGGTTCTGCGTTAACATGGTGGAATACCTATCTAGAGCAAGTGGGACAAGATGATGTGTACGCACTACCGTGGTCAGCATTCAAGCACTTGATGAACGAGAAGTACCGTCCCAGAACCGAGGTCAATAAGCTCAAGACAGAACTTAGAGGGTTACGAACCCAAGGATTTGATATTACCACGTATGAAAGACGATTCACAGAATTATGCCTATTGTGTCCGGGAGCGTTCGAAGATGAGGAAGAGAAGATCGACGCGTTTGTGAAAGGATTACCGGAAAGAATCCAAGAAGATATAAGTTCACACGAGCCCGCCTCCATACAACAGGCATGTAGAATGGCTCACAAACTAGTGAACCAGATTGAGGAAAGAATTAAAGAACAGATGGCTGAAGAGGCCAATGTGAAGCAAGTCAAAAGAAAGTGGGAGGAAAACGGTGATAAGATTCACCAATACAACAACAACAGCAATTACAATAATAATCGCAACATCAATCGCAACTACAACAAACGGCCCAACAACAACAACAACAACAACAATAACAACTACAACAATCGTCCCAACAACAATAACAACCGCAACAACAACAACAATCAGAAGCAGCTATGCCAAAGGTGTGAAAAGTATCACTCGGGGTTCTGCACCAAATTTTGCAACAAGTGTAAAAGAAATGGTCATAGCGCGGCGAAGTGTGAGGTCTACGGACCAGGGGTTAACAGAACGAAAGGAACAAATGGTGTCGGAATGAGTAATGGCGGAGCAAGTAGTGTCGGAGCAAGTTATGCCAATGTAGTTTGTTATAAATGTGGAAAACCAGGCCACATTATTAGAAATTGCCCGAACCAGGAGAACACGAATGGACAAGTCCGCGGAAGAGTTTTCAATATTAATGCGGCAGAGGCACAGGAAGACCCGAAGCTTGTTACGGGTACGTTTCTTATTGACAATAAATCTGCTTACGTTTTATTTGATTCGGGTGCGGATAGAAGCTATATGAGTAGAGATTTTTGTGCTAAATTAAGTTGTCCATTGACGCCGTTGGATAGTAAATTTTTACTCGAATTAGCAAATGGTAAATTAATTTCAGCAGATAATATATGTCGGAATCGAGAAATTAAACTGGTTAGCGAAACATTTAAGATTGACTTGATACCAGTAGAGTTAGGGAGTTTTGATGTGATAATCGGTATGGACTGGTTGAAAGAAGTGAAAGCAGAGATCGTTTGTTACAAAAATGCAATTCGCATTATACGAGAAAAAGGAAAACCCTTAATGGTGTACGGAGAAAAGGGCAACACAAAGCTACATCTTATTAGTAATTTGAAGGCACAAAAACTAATAAGAAAAGGTTGCTATGCTGTTCTAGCACACGTCGAGAAAGTACAAACTGAAGAAAAGAGCATCAATGATGTTCCCGTCGCAAAAGAATTTCCCGATGTATTTCCGAAAGAATTACCGGGATTACCCCCACATCGATCCGTTGAATTTCAAATAGATCTTGTACCAGGAGCTGCACCAATAGCTCGTGCTCCTTACAGACTCGCACCCAGCGAGATGAAAGAACTGCAAAGCCAATTACAAGAACTTTTAGAGCGTGGTTTCATTCGACCAAGCACATCACCGTGGGGAGCTCCTGTTTTGTTTGTCAAGAAGAAAGATGGTACATTCAGGTTGTGTATCGACTACCGAGAGTTGAACAAACTTACCATCAAGAACCGCTACCCACTACCGAGAATCGACGACTTATTTGATCAACTACAAGGCTCGTCTGTTTATTCAAAGATTAACTTACGTTCCGGGTATCATCAAATGCGGGTGAAAGAAGATGATATTCCAAAGACTGCTTTCAGAACACGTTACGGTCATTACGAGTTTATGGTCATGCCGTTTGGTTTAACTAATGCACCAGCTGTGTTCATGGACCTTATGAACCGAGTGTGTGGACCATACCTTGACAAGTTTGTAATTGTTTTCATTGATGACATACTTATTTACTCAAAGAATGACCAAGAACACAGTGAACATTTGAGAAAGGTGTTAGAAGTATTGAGGAAGGAAGAATTGTACGCTAAATTTTCAAAGTGTGCATTTTGGTTGGAAGAAGTTCAATTCCTCGGTCACATAGTGAACAAAAAAGGTATTAAGGTGGATCCGGCAAAGATAGAAACTGTTGAAAAGTGGGAAACCCCGAAAACTCCGAAACACATACGCCAGTTTTTAGGACTAGCTGGTTACTACAGAAGGTTCATCCAAGACTTTTCCAGAATAGCAAAACCCTTGACTGCATTAACGCATAAAGGGAAGAAATTTGAATGGAAGGATAAACAAGAGAAAGCGTTTCAGTTATTGAAGAAAAAGCTAACTACGGCACCTATATTGTCATTTCCTGAAGGGAATGATGATTTTGTGATTTATTGTGTCGCATCAAAGCAAGGTCTCGGTTGTGTATTAATGCAACGAACGAAGGTGATTGCTTATGCGTCTAGACAATTGAAGATTCACGAGCAAAATTATACGACGCATGATTTGGAATTAGGCGCGGTTGTTTTTGCATTAAAGACTTGGAGGCACTACTTATATGGGGTCAAAAGTATTATATATACCGACCACAAAAGTCTTCAACACATATTTAATCATAAATAACTGAATATGAGGCAGCGTAGGTGGATTGAATTGTTGAATGATTATGACTTTGAGATTCGTTACCACCCGGGGAAGGCAAATGTGGTAGCCGACGCCTTGAGCAGGAAGGACAGAGAACCCATTCGAGTAAAATCTATGAATATAATGATTCACAATAACCTTACTACTCAAATAAAGGAGGCGCAACAAGGAGTTTTAAAAGAGGGAAATTTAAAGGATGAAATACCCAAAGGATCGGAGAAGCATCTTAATATTTGGGAAGACGGAACCCGGTATAGGGCTGAAAGGATTTGGGTACCAAAATTTGGAGATATGAGAGAAATGGTACTTAGAGAAGCTCATAAAACCAGATACTCAATACATCCTGGAACGGGGAAGATGTACAAGGATCTCAAGAAACATTTTTGGTGGCCGGGTATGAAAGCCGATGTTGCTAAATACGTAGGAGAATGTTTGACGTGTTCTAAGGTCAAAGCTGAGTATCAGAAACCATCAGGTCTACTTCAACAACCCGAAATCCCGGAATGGAATTGGGAAAACATTACCATGGATTTCATCACTAAATTGCCAAGGACTGCAAGTGGTTTTTGTCATAACCCGTCCTTAACCATAAGAACGCGTTAGATAACGTATGATTTCATTGCGAGGTATTGACCTCTATATGAGACATTTTTAAAAGAAAACTGCATATATTATACATTACAAACCATAACCATTATTTTTGTTACAAGCTTTGGACAATAAAAAGATGATTATCGTTTAGCGATAATCTTCGACTTACAAACTTTACAAATAATGATAACAACACAATTTCGACCATAAGTTACAGTACAACTCCTCGGATATGCAGTTTTATTTTTGACACAAATATGAGTACGCAATATCCTGCTTAGGTTCAACATGATGCAGCGGAAGCTTTAGAAATCACCTGAGAATAGACATGTTTTAAAAGGTCAACATAAAGTTGGTGAGATATAGGTTTAATGCCGGCAGCAATATATATATAGACCACAAGATTTCGTATATAAACAGTTTAATAAAAGTATTCTAAGTGATTGAGCACTTGGTAACCATACTTAACATTTTCACGTCGCATATTCCCTTTAATATGAAATCTTACTACACCGTACCAAGTGTAGTCACAAAACGAAGTACTGTGCAACCGTTGAATACTGGTCGTCCAGTCCGGTTGGGGTTGTCAGGCCCGATAGATCTATCAACAGGATTCGCGTTTACAATACCGCTGTAAATATTAGTTACCAAGCTACAGGGAAGTATGCCAGTGGTACAACTCAACGTAGAACATATTTTTCAGTTACTTGTGTCCATATCGTAAAACAAAAAAATACATGTATTCTCATCCCGAAATATTTAGAGTTTAAAAGTGGGACTATATACTCACTCTTGTCTTGATGATATAAATAATTTGACTCGGTCTTCCGGTTGATATCATGAACCTATCCATATATAATATATCAATATGTTTTCATTTTTAAACAAACGTTATAAATATATACTTGTTATACTTTTAATACTTTGAATAATTCCTTAGTCCGTAGTTAGCAGTCCGATGTTAGTAATTCAATTTTAATGGTTCATTTTTAGATGTTTAATATACCCGCAATGAAATAAATAAAACCCCCAACGAAATAAATAAAAACCCATCGTATATGTATTGGTCGAGATTAATCTTGACCCATGGTACCGGTGTTGTCAAATGACGTGTTGCGTACAATCATGGGATCTTATGATTAATCTTCTCGTGTTGTTTACGGGTGATCCTGAACCATATAAAATTGAATTATAAGTACATATATATAAAATATCATGTTATCTTAGAAATATGTGATTTATATCATTTTTTTCCAATTGATCCCGTAGTTGAAATGATCTAGGATAACCAATTTTGTTTCGGTCATAGTTTCTTCGTTACAAATCCGTTTTCGTTGATTCAAATTGCCATCTTCTTGGATCGAGTTCTTCTTTAAGACTATGAACTGTAAATACCTTGGTTTGTATTCAAAATCATACGGCATAAGTGAAACATTAGTGAAACATATGAAGTTAAACATTTTTGTTACAACAAAATCATTTAATGACCATTTTTCTAAAAATACTTATACTTTGAAAAACCAAGTTTTACCTTGTTAAATTAGCATATACATAAGTTATATTACAGGTCTTGAAGTATTTTAAAAGTTAAGTTAGAAGGATCTATTTAGTTTGCAAACAAGTTTGAAAACATTCAAACTATGTTCTTGTTGTTAAACTTTTGTACCACAAAATAAGATAGCTATATATATATGAATCGAATAAGGTTATGAACATAGATTCTACCTCAAGTTCCTTGGATGAAGTTGCTGTAAAAGAGAAGTAAGAAGCTAGAATCAAAAGGGTGATAGAAGTGGATGAAAGTTTGGAAGTAAGTTGGTGTTCTTGGAGGGTTTTCTTGAAGTGTTTTTGTATGGTTTTCTTATGGTGTTTTAGTATGGTTTTTGAAGCTAGATCTTCTTGGTAAGTTGCTGAAGTGTTATGGAGTTTAGAGTTCTTGAGAGAGTGTGTGTTTTTGCTAAGATAATTGAAGTGAAAGTGAATCAAAAATGGGAAATGAATGGAAGTATTTAAGGTGATGATGGTGGCGTTTTTGATGGTGTACAAGGACAAAAGTTTTAGTTGTTTTCTTGTATAATTAGTCAAGTAATCATCCAAAAGTAATTACCTAGCTCTAAGGGCATGAATAATGGATGGTTAGGTGGTGATTTTGATGTGTATTTACTATTAGTAAATACGTATAGGAGCTAGGTATGATACGAGTACAAATACTCTAGGTATACGTATAGAAATTTTGTGAAAAATGAAATGAGGATTCAAATATAGCTATCTTTTGTGAATACACTTATATGGTTTTATGTATTTAAGTTCTTTAAAAGTAATTAAATACATTACTTATACAATATATGTATAACATTATAAGTCTTAAGTATTTATGTCAAATAACGTTACGTATAGTTATTGTTTTGAAAACTTAAGTTAGTAGTTTCAAAATACAAATATAACTTGTTGTTATTAATACAAAATGAGATATTAAAACATTTATTAATCATGTTAAATATGTATATATACATTTATATACACAAACGTATAATTATCATATATTGTATAGTTCGTGATATCATCGGTCAAACTAGACGGTCAAACGTTGTGTAAAACTCTTTTCGGAAATATCAGTCTCGACAATTTGGATTGCTTATCATGTTGGCAAGGTTTAATTTATGTAAATATTAATCTTATAAGTATAGAATGATCGAAAAAGTGCGGGTCGTTACATTACCTCCCCGTTAAATAAATTTCGTCCCGAAATTTTAAAATTGTACCTATTTTGCGTCATCGAGAAACAAATGCGGATACTTTCGTTTCATCTGATCCTCTCGTTCCCAAGTAAACTCGGGACCTCTTCTAGCATTCCAACGAACCTTAACAATCAGTATATTGCTCTGTTTGAGCTGTTTAACTTCACGGTCCATGATTTCAATTGGTTCTTCGACGAATTGTAGTTTCTCGTCGACATGAATTTCTTCAAGAGGAATAGTGAGATCTTCCTTTGCAAGACACTTCTTAAGGTTTGAGACGTGAAAGGTATTATGTACTCCGGCGAGTTGTTGCGGTAACTCGAGTCGATAAGCTACCGGTCCAATGCGTTCGATGATCTTAAACGGGCCTACATATCTTGGGTTTAGTTTACCCCTTTTGCCGAAACGTATTACACCTTTCCAAGGTGACACCTTTAGCATAACCATGTCCCCGACCTGAAACTCTAATGGTTTCCTTCGGACATCGGCGTAGCTCTTTTGGCGACTACGGGCTGTTTTCAATCTCTCCTTGATTTGTACTATCTTCTCGGTCGTTTCGTGTATAATCTCGGGACCAGTTAAATGTCGATCTCCTACTTCATTCCAACAGATAGGAGATCTACACTTCCTTCCATACAATGCTTCGAATGGCGCAGCTCCAATGCTCGCATGATAACTATTATTATACGAGAATTCTGCTAACGGTAGATATTTATCCCATCCGTTTCCAAAATCGATCACACATGCCCTGAGCATGTCTTCGAGAGTCTGAATCGTTCTCTCACTCTGCCCGTCGGTTTGCGGATGATATGCGGTGCTCATATCCAAACGAGTTCCTAGTGCCTCTTGTAGTGATTGCCAAAACTTTGAAGTAAATCTACTATCACGATCGGATATAATGGAAATAGGTATCCCATGCCTTGAAACAACTTCCTTTATATACAATCGTAATAGTTTCTCCATTCTATCCGTTTCCTTTATAGGCAAGAAATGTGCAGACTTGGTGAGACGATCAACAATCACCCAAATGGTGTCGTATCCCCAGGCAGTCTTTGGTAACTTCGTGATGAAATCCATGGTAATACCATCCCATTTCCATTCTGGGATTTCTGGTTGTTGAAGTAACCCTGACGGCTTTTGGTGTTCTGCTTTAACCTTGGAACAAGTTAAACACTCCCCAACATATGTTGCAACGTCTGTTTTTAAATTAGACCACCAATAATGCGTCTTAAGATCTTGGTACATCTTTCCAACTCCAGGATGTATCGAATATCTTGTCTTATGTGCCTCTTTCAATATCAACTTCCTTAATCCACCCAACTTCGGTACCCAAATACGATTTGCAAAATATCGAATTCCATCTTCCCGCATAACGAGTTGCTTCTCATACTTCTTCATTATTTCATTTCCTTTATTTTCTTTAGTAAGTGCTTCTCGTTGAACTTCTTTGATTTGTGAGTTGAGATTTAGGCGAATTTTTATATTCATTGCTCGAACTCGAATTGGTTCTCGTTCCTTTCTGCTTAAAGCATCGGCCACCACGTTCGCCTTTCCAGGATGATAACGAATTTCACAATCATAGTCGTTTATTAACTCGACCCACCTACGTTGCCTCATGTTCAATTGTTTCTGATCAAAAATATGTTGAAGGCTTTTATGATCAGTAAACACAGTGAATTTAACCCCATACAAGTAGTGTCTCCACATCTTCAATGCAAACACGACTGCTCCCAATTCTAGATCATGCGTCGTATAATTTCGCTCGTGAATCTTCAATTGTCGGGATGCAAATGCAATAACTTTCTTTCGTTGCATAAGAACACAACCAAAACCTTGTCGCGAAGCGTCACAATATATTTCAAAATCATCGTTCCCTTCAGGTAACGATAAAATAGGCGCCGTAGTTAACTTCTTCTTCAGTAATTGAAATGCGTTCTCCTGCTCCGAGGTCCATTCGTATTTCTTCCCTTTTTGCGTTAATGCTGTCAACGGCTTAGCTATTCGGGAAAAATCTTGAATAAACCTTCTATAATAACCGGCTAAACCCAAAAATTGGCGTATCTGCGTTGGTGTCTTAGGAGTCTCCCATTTTTCAATAGCTTCAGTTTTTGCTGGATCAACCTGAATTCCTTCGCTATTAACAACATGGCCAAGAAATTGCACTTCTTTCAACCAAAAAGCACACTTAGAAAATTTAGCATATAGCTGTTCTTTTCTTAACAACTCCAATATCAACCTTAAATGCTCTTCATGCTCTTGCTCACTCTTGGAATAGATAAGAATATCATCAATGAAAACGATAACAAACTTATCTAAATACGGACTACAAACTCGATTCATGAGGTCCATGAATACAGCTGGCGCATTCGTCAATCCAAACGGCATGACTAAAAATTCGTAATGGCCGTAGCGTGTCCGAAAAGCAGTTTTCGGAATGTCCTCTTCTTTGACGCGTAGTTGATGATAGCCCGATCTTAAGTCGATTTTCGAATACATACATGATCCTTGCAATTGATCAAATAAGTCATCAATTCTCGGTAGTGGATACCGATTCTTGATAGTTAACTTATTTAATTCACGATAATCTATACACATCCTGAAAGATCCATCTTTCTTCTTAACAAACAAAATTGGAGCTCCCCACGGTGAAGTACTTGGTCGTATAAATCCACGGTCCAGTAATTCTTTTAACTGACTTTGAAGTTCTTTTAATTCGGACGGTGCAAGTCTATATGGCGCACGAGCCACTGGTGCAGCTCCTGGTACTAAATCTATTTGAAATTCTACCGATCTAAATGGAGGTAATCCCGGCAATTCTTTCGGAAAAACTTCAGGAAAATCTCTTGCCACAGGCACATCGTTGATATACTTTTCTTTCTTTTTGACTTTATTAACATGTGCTAAAATAGCGTAACATCCCTTTTCTAAACACTTCTTGGCTTTCAAACAGCTAATGAGTTTTAGCTTTGAATTACCCTTCTCTCCATAAATCATCACTGGCATTTTATCCTTACCAGGAATACGAATTGCCTTCTTGGCACAAACAACTTCCGCTCCTATTTTGGACATCCAGTCCATGCCGACTATTACATCAAAACCTCCTAATTCTACGGGTATTAAGTCGATTTTAAACGTTTCTCCAGCTAGATTTATTTCACAATCACGACAAATTTTATCGGCTTTAATTAGCTTACCATTAGCTAACTCAATCAAGTACTTAGCATCTAGAGGTAATGATGAACAATTCAATTTAGTGTAAAAATTTATACACACGTAACTTCTATCGGCGCCAGTATCAAATAAAATAGATGCTGATAAGTTATTAATGGTAAACGTACCCGTAACAAGCTCCGGGTCTTCTCGTGCCTCTCTAGCATTAATAACAAACGCTCTTCCACGTGCAGGTTCGCCATTCTGATTCGGGCACTGGCTCTTATAGTGACCTTGTTTTCCACACCCAAAACAAGTAATGTTAGCCAAAGCAGTTCTATTTGCGTTGGTGGCAGGAGTCTTGTTACCATTTGCATTTGTAACGAGAGCCTTACAATCTTCAGCAAGATGTCCCTGTCTATTGCATTTAGTGCACAACACACTACAGTAACCAAAATGATGTTTGTGACAACGGTTGCATAAAGGACTTTGTCCTTTGTAACCAAAGCCTGAACCGCTACCCGCACCTTTCGTGGTTTCTTGTTTCTTATAAGGTTGTTGTTGGTTACCTCGATCATAACCTCCATTCCACTTTTTCTTGTTCCCCAATACCTTCACCTCAGTATTGAATGCTTTCTTGTCCAAAATGACCTGATCCATTAGCTCGTTTGCCATGGTTATAGCTTCATGAATTGTCTTAGGTTTCGATGCTGTAACGTTTGCCTTGACCTTTTTGGGCAAACCACCTTTGTACATTTCAATCTTCCGTGCTTCGGTTGGAACCAATTCAGGACATAGTAAAACCAATTCCATGAATCGCTGATTGTAGTTGGTGATTTCAGTACCAACCACCTTCAAACTTCGTAACTCATCTTCTAACTTAATAACCTCATTCCTTGGACAATACTCGGTGATTATCATTGTTTTGAATTCTTCCCATGGAGTATCATAAGCTACATCTCCTCCTACCGCCTTCACATAATTCTTCCACCATGTGAGTGCACTATCTTGTAAAGTGCACGATGCAAACTTGGTCATGTCTTTTTCATCACAACCACTGATTTTAAACACCGTCTCCATCTTTTCTATCCATCGGGTTAAACCGATCGGTCCTTCCGTTCCACTGAATGATGATGGCTTGCAAGCTTGGAACGTCTTGTAGGAGCATCCTACACGAGGATTTGGATTAACTGCAGCAGCTCTTGCAGCCTCAACCTATAGCATTCTATCGTTCACTCGCTGGTTGATGAGTTCCTCGAGTTCTTGTTCCGTCATTCGATTCAATCGCGCCATTTCCTAATGAAAGAAAATAATTATTCACATGGAATATTATAGATGTAGTGTGTATTTATAGTACATTTATAGCTTGTTAATAATATGAACCAGGTATTATTATAAAAGCCTTTTCTTCTTATTAGCGTTTTATAATTATATCTTGGGTAGTACCTACCCGTTAATGTTCATACTTAATAGCTTAGTACAGAATCAATTACTACAATCTAAATAATACTTAACCATGGAAAATTATTGCATTTCATACTTCGCTATTTTACATATGCTTACATCAAACTTTAAACAAACCACACTAATAATATTATACAAAACATTATTTGATTCCATGGTTTAATTTGGCAGCGCATCGTTTGGTCTATTTCCCAAAACATTTATGTCCAGGGAATCCCCCAACGCGAATCCTAGCTGTCTCCCTACGTTTTGGCTGAGGTGCCGAAGAACTAGATGCGGGGATAGCACTAATAGGAATAGCGGGGATAGGGGTGGTAGTGTTGAGTGGAATTGGTGCCACTTCATTCTCATTAAACTCGGGATTTGGATTTTCTAATTCACTAGCTTTTCGTTTCTTTCCTAGTTCGAACTCGTCCTTTGTAATTTCCTGTATTTCTTCCTCGGGTTCACTTTCCTCCTCGGGTTCACTTTCCTCCTCGGGTTCACTTTCCTCCTCGGGTTCACTTTCCGGGTTCTCTATAGTCGGTTCATCCGGAATTTGTGAGTCTTCCCCAAAGATATTATTTTCGTCATCGGATAGGTTAATGACTGGAACACCATCTGAAGATTCTGGTTCGGAGTCGCTGAATGTGATAATAAGTTTCGAGCCCGACATCTATCATACAACAACTAACCCATTAGTACTACATAATATTTACATATAAATTTTAACCAACAATGATAAGCAATGGTTTTTAAATCAGACCCGGTCAAAGTCCAGACTTACTAATGTATCCTAACGACTTATCGGTTAGACACACTAATGCAAACCTGGTTCGCTAAGACCAACGCTCTGATACCACATGTCATAACCCGTCCTTAACCATAAGAACGCGTTAGATAACGTATGATTTCATTGCGAGGTATTGACCTCTATATGAGACATTTTTAAAAGAAAACTGCATATATTATACATTACAAACCATAACCATTATTTTTGTTACAAGCTTTGGACAATAAAAAGATGATTATCGTTTAGCGATAATCTTCGACTTACAAACTTTACAAATAATGATAACAACACAATTTCGACCATAAGTTACAGTACAACTCCTCGGATATGCAGTTTTATTTTTGACACAAATATGAGTACGCAATATCCTGCTTAGGTTCAACATGATGCAGCGGAAGCTTTAGAAATCACCTGAGAATAGACATGTTTTAAAAGGTCAACATAAAGTTGGTGAGATATAGGTTTAATGCCGGCAGCAATATATATATAGACCACAAGATTTCGTATATAAACAGTTTAATAAAAGTATTCTAAGTGATTGAGCACTTGGTAACCATACTTAACATTTTCACGTCGCATATTCCCTTTAATATGAAATCTTACTACACCGTACCAAGTGTAGTCACAAAACGAAGTACTGTGCAACCGTTGAATACTGGTCGTCCAGTCCGGTTGGGGTTGTCAGGCCCGATAGATCTATCAACAGGATTCGCGTTTACAATACCGCTGTAAATATTAGTTACCAAGCTACAGGGAAGTATGCCAGTGGTACAACTCAACGTAGAACATATTTTTCAGTTACTTGTGTCCATATCGTAAAACAAAAAAATACATGTATTCTCATCCCGAAATATTTAGAGTTTAAAAGTGGGACTATATACTCACTCTTGTCTTGATGATATAAATAATTTGACTCGGTCTTCCGGTTGATATCACGAACCTATCCATATATAATATATCAATATGTTTTCATTTTTAAACAAACGTTATAAATATATACTTGTTATACTTTTAATACTTTGAATAATTCCTTAGTCCGTAGTTAGCAGTCCGATGTTAGTAATTCAATTTTAATGGTTCATTTTTAGATGTTTAATATACCCGCAATGAAATAAATAAAACCCCCAACGAAATAAATAAAAACCCATCGTATATGTATTGGTCGAGATTAATCTTGACCCATGGTACCGGTGTTGTCAAATGACGTGTTGCGTACAATCATGGGATCTTATGATTAATCTTCTCGTGTTGTTTACGGGTGATCCTGAACCATATAAAATTGAATTATAAGTACATATATATAAAATATCATGTTATCTTAGAAATATGTGATTTATATCATTTTTTTCCAATTGATCCCGTAGTTGAAATGATCTAGGATAACCAATTTTGTTTCGGTCATAGTTTCTTCGTTACAAATCCGTTTTCGTTGATTCAAATTGCCATCTTCTTGGATCGAGTTCTTCTTTAAGACTATGAACTGTAAATACCTTGGTTTGTATTCAAAATCATACGGCATAAGTGAAACATTAGTGAAACATATGAAGTTAAACATTTTTGTTACAACAAAATCATTTAATGACCATTTTTCTAAAAATACTTATACTTTGAAAAACCAAGTTTTACCTTGTTAAATTAGCATATACATAAGTTATATTACAGGTCTTGAAGTATTTTAAAAGTTAAGTTAGAAGGATCTATTTAGTTTGCAAACAAGTTTGAAAACATTCAAACTATGTTCTTGTTGTTAAACTTTTGTACCACAAAATAAGATAGCTATATATATATGAATCGAATAAGGTTATGAACATAGATTCTACCTCAAGTTCCTTGGATGAAGTTGCTGTAAAAGAGAAGTAAGAAGCTAGAATCAAAAGGGTGATAGAAGTGGATGAAAGTTTGGAAGTAAGTTGGTGTTCTTGGAGGGTTTTCTTGAAGTGTTTTTGTATGGTTTTCTTATGGTGTTTTAGTATGGTTTTTGAAGCTAGATCTTCTTGGTAAGTTGCTGAAGTGTTATGGAGTTTAGAGTTCTTGAGAGAGTGTGTGTTTTTGCTAAGATAATTGAAGTGAAAGTGAATCAAAAATGGGAAATGAATGGAAGTATTTAAGGTGATGATGGTGGCGTTTTTGATGGTGTACAAGGACAAAAGTTTTAGTTGTTTTCTTGTATAATTAGTCAAGTAATCATCCAAAAGTAATTACCTAGCTCTAAGGGCATGAATAATGGATGGTTAGGTGGTGATTTTGATGTGTATTTACTATTAGTAAATACGTATAGGAGCTAGGTATGATACGAGTACAAATACTCTAGGTATACGTATAGAAATTTTGTGAAAAATGAAATGAGGATTCAAATATAGCTATCTTTTGTGAATACACTTATATGGTTTTATGTATTTAAGTTCTTTAAAAGTAATTAAATACATTACTTATACAATATATGTATAACATTATAAGTCTTAAGTATTTATGTCAAATAACGTTACGTATAGTTATTGTTTTGAAAACTTAAGTTAGTAGTTTCAAAATACACATATAACTTGTTGTTATTAATACAAAATGAGATATTAAAACATTTATTAATCATGTTAAATATGTATATATACATTTATATACACAAACGTATAATTATCATATATTGTATAGTTCGTGATATCATCGGTCAAACTAGACGGTCAAACGTTGTGTAAAACTCTTTTCGGAAATATCAGTCTCGACAATTTGGATTGCTTATCATGTTGGCAAGGTTTAATTTATGTAAATATTAATCTTATAAGTATAGAATGATCGAAAAAGTGCGGGTCGTTACAGTTTTGATACTATTTGGGTAATGGTTGATCGTCTCACCAAATCAGCACACTTCCTGCCAATAAGAGAAGATGACAAGATGGAGAAGTTAGCACGACTGTATTTAAAGGAAGTCGTCTCCAGACATGGAATACCAATCTCTATTATCTCTGATAGGGATGGCAGATTTATTTCAAGATTCTGGCAGACATTACAGCAAGCATTAGGAACTCTTCTAGACATGAGTACTGCCTATCATCCACAAACTGATGGGCAGAGCGAAAGTACGATACAAATGCTTGAAGACATGCTACGAGCATGTGTTATTGATTTCGGAAACAGTTGGGATCGACATCTACCGTTAGCAAAATTTTCCTACAACAACAGCTACCATTCAAGCATTGAGATGGCGCCGTTTGAAGCACTTTATGGTAGAAAGTGCAGGTCTCCAATTTGTTGGAGTGAAGTGGGGGATAGACAGATTACGGGTCCGGAGATAATACAAGAAACTACTGAGAAGATCATCCAAATTCAACAACGGTTGAAAACCGCCCAAAGTCGACAAAAGAGCTACGCTGACATTAAAAGAAAAGAGATAGAATTTAAAATTGGAGAGATGGTCATGCTTAAAGTTGCACCTTGGAAAGGCGTTGTTCGATTTGGTAAACGAGGGAAATTAAATCCAAGGTATATTGGACCATTCAAGTTATTGATCGTGTCGGACCAGTAGCTTACCGACTTGAGTTACCTCAACAACTCGCGGCTGTACATAACACTTTCCACGTCTCGAATTTGAAGAAATGTTTTGCTAAAGAAGATCTCACTATTCCGTTAGATGAAATCCAAATCAACGAAAAACTTCAATTTATCGAAGAACCCGTCGAAATAATGGATCGTGAGGTTAAAAGACTTAAGCAAAACAAGATACCAATTGATAAGGTTCGATGGAATGCTCGTAGAGGACCCGAGTTCACCTGAGAACGAGAAGATCAGATGAAGAAGAAATACCCGCATTTATTTCCAGAAGATACGTCAACACCTCCAACTGCTTAAAATTTCGGAACGAAATTTATTTAACGGGTAGGTACTGTAGTGACCCGAACTTTACAATGTTTATATATATATTAAATAAAATTGTTATTTACATGATTAAGTGTTTCCAACATGTTAAGCAATCAAACTTGTTAAGACTTGATTAATTTAAATAGGTTTCATATAGACAATTGACCACCCAAGTTGACCGGTGATTCACGAACGTTAAAACTTGTAAAAACTATACGATGACATATATATGGTTATATATATAGTTAACATGATTTTATTATAAGTATGTATCTCATTAGGTATTTTAACAATGAGTTATTTACATAAAAATGAGACTATTAATTTAAAAAACTCGAAAACGATATATATAACGATTATCGTTATAACAACGTCTTACTAGGTACATATGAATTATATTAAGATATTGATACACTTGGTTAATTATGCTAAATGATAAGTAAATATATTATTAAGTGTATTAACAATGAAATACATATGTAAAAATAAGACTACTAACTTAATGATTTCGAAACGAGACATATATGTAACGATTATCGTTGTAATGACATTTAACTGTATATACATCATACTAAGATATATTATATATCATAATATCATGATAATATAACAATTTAACATCTCATTTGTTATAATAAACAATGGGTTAACAACATTCAACAAGATCGTTAACCTAAAGGTTTCAAAACAACATTTACATGTAACGACTAACGATGACTTAACGACTCAGTTAAAATGTATATACATGTAGTGTTTTAATATGTATTCATACACTTTTGAAAGACTTCAAGACACTTATCAAAATACTTCTACTTAATAAAAATGCTTACAATTACATCCTCATTCAGTTTCATCAACAATTCTACTCGTATGCACCCGTATTCGTACTCGTACAATACACAGCTTTTAGATGTATGTACTATTGGTATATACACTCCAATGATTAGCTCTTAGCAGCCCATGTGAGTTACCTAACACATGTGGGAACCATCATTTGGCAACTAGCATGAAATATCTCATAAAATTACAAAAATATGAGTAATCATTCATGACTTATTTACATGAAAACAAAATTACATCTCCTTTATATCTAATCCATACACCAATGACCAAAAACACCTACAAACACTTTCATTCTTCAATTTTCTTCATCTAATTGATCTCTCTCAAGTTCTATCTTCAAATTCTAAGTGTTCTTCATAAATTCCAAAAGTTCTAGTTTCATAAAATCAAGAATACTTCAAAGATTGCAAGTTTACTTCCAAGTTTTCTAAATCCATTCCAAGTAATCATCCAAGATCAAGAAACCTTTGTTACTCACAGTAGGTTATCTTTATAATACAAGGTAATAATCATATTCAAACTTTAATTCAATTTCTATAACTATAACAATCTTATTTCGAGTGGAAATCTTACTTGAAATTGTTTTCGTGTCATGATTCTGCTTCAAGAACTTTCAAGCCATCCAAGGATCCTTTGAAGCTAGATCTATTTTTCTCATTTCCAGTAGGTTTATCCAAGGAACTTGAGATAGTAATGATGTTCATAACATCATTCAATTCATACATATAAAGCTATCTTATTCGAAGGTTTAAACTTGTAATCACTAGAACATAGTTTAGTTAATTCTAAACTTGTTCGCAAATAAAAGTTAATCCTTATAACTTGACTTTTAAAATCAACTAAACACATGTTCTATATCTATATGATATGCTAACTTAATGATTTAAAACCTGGAAACACGAAAAACACCGTAAAACCGGATTTACGCCGTCGTAGTAACACCGCGGGCTGTTTTGGGTTAGTTAATTAAAAACTATGATAAACTTTGATTTAAAAGTTGTTATTCTGAAAAAATGATTTTTATTATGAACATGAAACTATATCCAAAAATTATGGTTAAACTCAAAGTGGAAGTATGTTTTCTAAAATGGTCATCTAGACGTCGTTCTTTCGACTGAAATGACTACCTTTACAAAAACGACTTGTAACTTATTTTTCTGACTATAAACCTATACTTTTTCTGTTTAGATTCATAAAATAGAGTTCAATATGAAACCATAGCAATTTGATTCACTCAAAACGGATTTAAAATGAAGAAGTTATGGGTAAAACAAGATTGGATAATTTTTCTCATTTTAGCTACGTGAAAATTGGTAACAAATCTATTCCAACCATAGCTTAATCAACTTGTATTGTATATTATGTAATCTTGAGATACCATAGACACGTATACAATGTTTCGACCTATCATGTCGACACATCTATATATATTTCGGAACAACCATAGACACTCTATATGTGAATGCTGGAGTTAGCTATACAGGGTTGAGGTTGATTCCAAAATATATATAGTTTGAGTTGTGATCAATACTGAGATACGTATACACTGGGTCGTGGATTGATTCAAGATAATATTTATCGATTTATTTCTGTACATCTAACTGTGGACAACTAGTTGTAGGTTACTAACGAGGACAGCTGACTTAATAAACTTAAAACATCAAAATATATTAAAAGTGTTGTAAATATATTTTGAACATACTTTGATATATATGTATATATTGTTATAGGTTTGTGAATCAACCAGTGGCCAAGTCTTACTTCCCGACGAAGTAAAAATCTGTGAAAGCGAGTTATAGTCCCACTTTTAAAATCTAATATTTTTGGGATGAGAATACATGCAGGTTTTATAAATGATTTACAAAATAGACACAAGTACGTGAAACTACATTCTATGGTTGAATTATCGAAATCGAATATGCTCCTTTTTATTAAGTCTGGTAATCTAAGAATTAGGGAACAGACACCCTAATTGACGCGAATCCTAAAGATAGATCTATTGGGCCTAACAAACCCCATCCAAAGTACCGGATGCTTTAGTACTTCGAAATTTATATCATATCCGAAGGGTGTCCCGGAATGATGAGGATATTCTTATATATGCATCTTGTTAATGTCGGTTACCAGGTGTTCACCATATGAATGATTTTTATCTCTATGTATGGGATGTATATTGAAATATGAAATCTTGTGGTCTATTGTTACGATTTGATATATATAGGTTAAACATATAACTCACCAACATTTTTGTTGACGTTTAAAGCATGTTTATTCTCAGATGAATATTAAGAGCTTCCGCTGTCGCATCCTTAAATAAGGACGAGATTTGGAGTCCATGCTTGTATGATATTGTGTAAAAACTGCATTCAAGAAACTTATTTCGTTGTAACATATTTGTATTGTAAACCATTATGTAATGGTCGTGTGTAAACAGGATATTTTAGATTATCATTATTTGATAATCTACGTAAAGCTTTTTAAACCTTTATTGATGAAATAAAGGTTATGGTTTGTTTTAAAATGAATGCAGTCTTTGAAAAACGTCTCATATAGAGGTCAAAACCTCGCAACGAAATCAATTAATATGGAACGTTTTTAATCAATAAGAACGGGACATTTCAAAATAACCGAGTAGTACCTACCAGTTATGATTCACATGTAATAGCTTAGTACGAAAAGATTTATTTTGATTTCAAATTTCATATATATATATATATATATATATATATATATATATATATATATATATATATATATATATATATATATATATATATATATATATATATATATATATATATATATATATAATATACATATAATTTCTTCAGGGGAAATGAGTTAATACTTCATAACTCGTTGATACAATATATGCGTTGTTGATTTGTGATGATGTTGGTGATCATGGAACTGGTGGAAATTGTGATGTTATAGGTGCTTCTAGTGCTGACGATGCTGATAGTACTGACGTGCTGGTGATGCTGACGGTACTGTTGATGCTGCTTGTATAACAAGTCTAGCTTGTAAATCGTGCACTATTCCTGTCAGGGTTTCACTTTATTATTTCTATCCACCTACTACTAATTTACAAATATAATCTCTAAAAATTTTAGAAACTACATATTCTCTGCAGAATATTTCTTCGATGAAGTTATGAATCAATACTTCATCGTTTGTTGTTGTTGATATTCCTTGGTATCTATAGGGCGTATGACGTTGATGCTCGTGGGACAGATTGTGAAGTTGAGGTTTGCGGTGCGGTTGTTGTTGGTGGTGGTAATGGTACTGTTGGTGTTGTCGTCGGTGGTACTATTGATGCCGGTGATGCTGCTGGTGCTTGTAACCTTTGCACCATATTCTCCAAAGCCACTACCCGAGCGCGAAGCTCGTTGACTTCTTCTATTACACCGGGATGATTGTTGGTACGGACGAGCGAATGAATAAGATTCAGAATTTGAGATAGTATATTATCGTGACGAGATACTCTGGAAATGAGAGAGAAAATGGTGTCTCAAACAGGTTCGCCGGTAAGTGCTTCAGGTTCTTCGCCAAGAGGGGAATGTGGTGGATGGAAGGGATCACCTTCTTCTTGTCTCCAATGATTAAGTAGGCTACGAACCCATCCCCAATTCATCCAGAATAGGTGATGGCTGATTGGTTGATCCATTCCGGTTACACTGTCTTCGGAATTCAGGTGAATATCCATATCGAAATAGCTGTCAGAGTTTAAGGAATTTGAACTAGATACGGGATCCATCTTGTATAATTAGGGAGATGATTTTTGATATGAATTAGATTATAGAATTTAGTTTGGTATTCTTCAATACATAATTTACATATGTATATATAATACCAAATTCCATAAATCACGGAAAAATTTTCGGAAGATGTCAGGAAAAGTTTACAGTAACAGATACGCTAAGATATGAATTTTTGTCTATACACTATTTATGCAATAAATGCAGAAAAACGTGTCTAGACTTAAGAATGATAAGCATGTAATTTCCGACAAGAAATGATAAGCAAAACTTTTAACATACAGACACGGTCGAAGTTCAGACTTACTAATGCATCTTACCACCTATCAGTTAGACACACTCATGCAAGACCTGGTTCGCTAGGACCAACGCTCTGATACCAAATGTGATAATCGCTCCAAATCCATATGGACGAACATGTCATTCATCGATTTCATTGCGAGGTATTTGACCTCTATATGATACGTTTTGTAAACATTGCATTCTTTTGAAAAGGCACACCATAAATGAATATTTAAATCAAAGGTTTTCGACATCTAATGATTTCTACATATAGACAATTACCGTAAATAATAGTTTATAATAGTACTTCCGTTGACAATGCAGTCAAAATAAGATACATGGTGATGATTTGGTGAATGCAACGTTTCCTTGAAAAATATGCCATGTAAGACTCCATGCACATAGCTTGTCTAACATATAAGCAAACAGCGGAAGACTTCTAGGGAACCTGAGAATAAACATGCTAACAAGTGTCAACACAAAGGTTGGTGAGTTGATAGTTTTAATGTTTTGCATAATCTGTACATAAAGGTGGATCACAAGATTTCAGTTGTTTCATCCAGAAACGTTTATCAAAATATTCTACAAGATTGAGCACCCTGGTGACTAAACTTTAACGTCTATATAATAAGTACCCCTGTTTTAACATACATGCAACCAACATGTACAATACACGCAAACCAACGTGTACTAAACTCAAATAGCATACGTCTGTTTTATAGTTCAGGCTAGGGTTTCTATACCTGGAACAGACGGGGATGTCAAGCCCTATGGATCCATATACAACTATTCTCGTCCACCAGTTCTTATAACTGGCAGTTACTAGTTACCAAAGCTAAGGGATTTTTGGTTCAAACTCGGTGTAGAATTTAGTATGTACTTGTATCCATTGCGTTTAAAATAAAATGCATGTATTCTCAGCCCAAAAATATAGATTGCAAAAGCATTTAAAAAGGGAGCAAATGAAACTCACCTTAGCAGCACATAAAGTCGTTCACCGAAATGTGACCGAAACTCGAAATACCAAATAACCGTAGATCTCAACCTAGAGAACATATGTTAGTCAATAAATGTCTATCAAGCTAGGTCAGGTCATAGTGTATCACAATCCTAATGCTCGAGATCGACATACAAAAGTTATCAAAAGTCATTTCAAAAAGTCAATTTGACTCAATACTATAGTTGAATGATCATGTCAATCGAAACATTTTAACATTTCACATAGTTTCTCAATTCTTGTAAAATTAAACTATAGTTTTTATAAGGCTTTAAAATATGATAAAACAATCAGTTTTGACAATTGCTCAACAAGACGAGACGTGCCTTAGATAAAAATTCACTTACTCGATTAGTAATATTTGAAAATTCAATTTATCAATCTTATAAACAAGTTGTTTAAATATCAATTGCAGATTCAAAAGCAATTTCAATTAATGTTAATCATAATTCAGTTGACCATATCTTTAAATTCGTTCATAGAAATTACGCGATTTCTAAATGAAAAGTTATTGATTTTTCTCCAGCTTTTCAAAAACATGCATATCATAAACCTTTTATCAGTAATATATGTATTTAATTCGTGATTCATCATAAACTGTTTAATGAAGAAATTTAGCATACAAGCATGCATAAACATATATACTCGAGCACTAGCCATGGATACACTATTAATATATAAAGATAAGATATGAATGCTCACGTATCAATATTGTGATTCAATATTGCAGGAAAGTACGTAGACGCAACAGAGATGATAAACACTAGGTTTGACTTGCAAATAATACCCGCGAACATTACCCATAACCACCATAATTATAATCCATAGTTTTCTTAGCTCTATCCCGCTTGAAAACCCATTTTGAAAGTGACACGCTCATCACTTCGTCGTAGTATTTTATGTATAATACTAATGATATTAATACCAATACTACTAATAATATTAGGATTAATAATAATGATAATAATAATAATAATAATAATAATAATAATAATAATAATAATAATATAAATATATTAAAGAGACAGAGAGATTGAGAGATAGATTGTTGAGTGAATTCGTCCGAAAAACTGATCGAGCTTTATAGAAATTTTGTGACCCTGACTGCCATGCGATCGCATGGCTTTGTAGGGTGCTTCCCATGCGATCGCATGGGCTAGTTGTCCTGCACTCATCGTTTTAACTTCTAGTTTGTCGACATGTTTTTATAATATAAATATAATATATTTAATTTATATAATTAATTATATATTATATTAAATTCACGTGCATAGTTGATTTGTAATTTTTGGTCCGTTGACTCGTACGTTGTCACTCGACTTATGTCCCGGTTCCGGTTTCTTGAATGCATTTTCGTACGCTTAGAAAACTAGTACTTTTAGTTACGCGACGTGTACCCAGAGGCGGATTTAGTGTAGTAGGAGGGGGGGCGCCCGCCCCCGGTGGATTTCGAAATTTTAGTGCAAATTTTTTCGGTTTTTCGATTTCTCCCCCGGTGGAATTTCTTTTTTGCCCCAAATCCTTCAAATTTTGCAGCAAAACCTCCATATTTTGCCCCAAAACCTTCGTATTTTGCTCAAAAACCTCTAAATTTTGCTCAAAAAACTCTATATTTTGCCCCAAAACCTCTATATTTTGTCAAAAAAAATATCCACAAGTTTAAAAAAAAATTCGCCCCCGGTGAAAATTTTTCCTAGATCCGCCACTGCGTGTACCTTTATCAAAAATTAAACTTAATCATTGATAAACTATGTCACTCGAATTGTAGCTTTAATCAATTAAGTGTTTTGGTTATTTGCTTCTATAAATCATCGTCTCGTAGTATATACATATACATATATACATTTTCATTTTGAAATAGTGTTTTACTGTAGCAAAGTTTTTTACTGTAGCAAATAGTGATTTTCGAAAACACTGTAGCTTTTCGGGTACTGTAGCAATTCGAAAATACTGTAGCAAATTAGTGTTTTACTGGTTCATCTTAAACGTTTTAGTTAACTTATCTAAATATCAATCGAATCAATAATCAAATGTTACTATCGTTTACTAAATAACTTGAAATCATATATATATATATATATATATGCACATTAAGTTATATATATATTGTTCGTGAATATTCGAGAACAGTCAAAGAATAATTGATTACATGAATATAGTTCCAAAACTTTGAGACTCAACATTACAGACTTTGCTTATCGTGTCGAAAACATTAAATCATTTAAAGATAAAGTTTAAATTTGGTCAGAAATTTTCGGGTCGTCACAGTATTCGACCCATTTTCCAGTTGTAAATATACAAAACCCTGCATTCGATCCATTTACGCTCTATATTTGCTAAATTCACTTAATCTTTCGGCGAACATTCATACTTATTCCAAGCTTGTGACAACCCGGAAATTTTTGACCAAATTTAAACTTTATCTTTAAATGATTAAACGTTTCCGGCACGATAAGCAAAGTCTGTAAAACCAAATCTCAAAATTTTTGAACTATTCAAGTACCCTTCGCTTTTTATCAACGATTCGCGAACCATTATATGTAAATAGATACATATATATACTATAACTTGAAAATGTAACAAAGTTTTAATTGTTTAATACCGTACATTAAACTTATTGGTTTAAATATTTATTTGAATATATATGATAAGTTGGAATATTAATTGTATGAATAACTTGCGATGTATATTTAAAACGTGTTTATGAATGTTGAAAATATATATTAACTTGGTCATAAAACGATTTGTTATTATATATATATCAACAAATAGCGAGGCAATGATTTATAGAAGTAAATGACCAAAATACTCGAAAGTTTATGATATACTTTGAGTGGTATAGTTTAGGGATAATTTAAGGCTATATTTTGACAAAGGTACGAGTCACAAAACGTAAAATATAAGTTTTCTCAGCGTACGAAAGGACATTTGAAAAACCGGAACCGGGACATAAGTCGAGTGATGATGTACGACTTATCGAAACAAAAATTACAAGTCAACTATGCATGTGAATTTAATATAATATATAATTAATTATATAAATTAAATATATTATATATATAATATAAAATTATGTCGACAAACAAGAAGTTAAAATTTGTGAGCTGTCCCAGGGTGCCATGCGATCGTATGGCCTTGAAGCACAAATCCCATGCGATCGCATGAGGTACTTTTCAGAAAAGGTTCTATAAATTGCGCGATTTTTGGCTCAACTGAATCTATCTCTCTTTCTCTAGTATTATTACTCCGTAATATTTATTTAATTTATTTTATTATTATTATTATTATTATTATTATTATTATTATTATTATTATTATTATTATTATTATTATTATTTATATTATTAAGATTAATATTATTATTAATCTTATTATTATTAGTATTATTAATTATGTATTATACATAAAATACTACGACGAGGTCATGAGTGGGTTACTTTCAAAATGGGTTTTCAAGCGGGATAGAGCTAAGGAGATTATGGGTAATGTTCGGGGGTATATTTATGAATCAAACCTAGTTTTTATCATCTCCGTTACGTTTACGTACTTTTCTGAAATATTGAATCACAATATTATTACGTAAGCGTTTATATTTTATCTTTTATATACTAACAGTGTATCCATGTCTAGTGCTCGAGTATATATATTTATACAAGCTTGTATGCTAAATTTTGTCGTTAAACAGTTTATGATGAATCACGAATTAAATACATATATTACTGGTAAAAGGTATATGATATACATGTTTTTGGAAATCTGGTGAAAAATCAATAACTTTTCATTTAGACACCGAATAGTTTCGATGAACGGATTAAAAGATATGATCAACTGAATTATGATTGACGTTAATTGAAATTGCTTTTGAATCTGCAATTAAGATTTAAACAACTTGTTTACGAGATTGATAAAATGGATTTTTTGAATATTACCAACCGAGTAAATGAATCCTTATATAAGGTACATCTCATTTTGTTGAACTTTTGTCAAAATTGACTTTTTGAAACGACTTTTGATAACTTTTATATGTCGATCTTGAGCATTAGGATTATGATACACTATGACCAGACCTAGCTTGATAAACATTTATTGACCAACATATGTTCTCTAGGTTGAGATCTACGATTAATTGGTAATCCGAGTTTCGGTCACATTTTGGTGAACAACTTTATATGCTGCTAAGGTGAGTTTCATTTGCTCCCTTTTTATTTGCTTTTGCAATCTATATTTTGGGTTGAGAATACATGCACTTTATTTTAAACGTAATGGATACAAGTACATACTAAATTCTACACCGAGTTTGAACCGAAACTCCGTTAGCTTTGGTAGCTAGTAACTGCCAGTTATAAGAACTGGTGGGCGCGAGTAGTTATATATGGATCTATAGGGCTTGATATCCCCGTCCGAGATAGAGCACTAGCCTTTTAACAGACGTATGCTATTTGAGAAGCGTACACGTTGGTTTGCGTGTATTATTAAGATGATTATACAAAGGGTATAAATTATATATACGTTAAGTTTAGTTACCAGGGTGCTCAATTTTGTAGAATATTTTGATAAACGTTTATGGATGAAACAACTGAAATCTTGTGATCTACTTTTATATACCGATTATGCGAAACACTAAAACTATAAACTCACCAACCTTTGTGTTGACACTTGTTAGCATGTTTATTCTCAGGTTCCCTAGAAGTCTTCCGCTGTTTGCTTATATGTTAGACAAGCTATGTGCATGGAGTCTTACATGGCATATTTTTCAAGGAAACGTTGCATTCACCAAATTATCACTATGTATCTTATTTTGACTGCATTGTCAACGGAAGTACTGTTGTAAACTATTATTTATGGTGATTGTCTATATGTAGAAATCATCAGATGTCGAAAACCTTTGATTTAAATATTCATTTATGGTGTGCCTTTTCAAAAGAATGCAATGTTTACAAAACGTATCATATAGAGGTCAAATACCTCGCAATGAAATCGATGAATGACGTGTTCATCCATATAGATTTAGAGCGATCATCACAGTTGGTATCAGAGCGTTGGTCCTAGTGAACCAGGTCTTGCATAAGTGTGTCTAACTGATAGTTGTTAAGATGCATTCGTAAGTCTGGACTTCTACTGTGTCTGCATGTCAAAATTTTTGCTTATCATTTCTTGTCGGAAATTACATGCATATCATTCTTAAGTCTAGACACGTTTTCCTGCATTTATTGCATAAATAGTGTTTAGACAAAAATTCATATCTTAGCGTATATGTTACTGTAAACTTTTCCTGACATCTTCCGAAAATTCCTCCGTGATTTATGGAATTTTGGTATTATATATACATATGTAAATTATGTATTGAAGAGTACCAATCTAAATTCTATAATCTATTTCATATCAAAAATCATCTCTCTAATTATACAAGATGGATCCCGTATCTAGTTCACATTCCTTAAACTCCGACAGCTATTCCGATATGGATATTCACCTGAATTCCGAAGACAGTGTAACCGGAATGGATCAACCAATCAGCCATCATCAATTCTGGATGAATTAGGGATGGGTTCGTAGCCTACTTAATTATTGGAGACAAGAAGAAGGTGATCCCTTCCATCCACCACATTGCCCTCTTGGCGAAGAACCTGAAGCACTTACCGGCGAACCTGTTCATAATACCATTTTCTCTCTCATCTCCAGAATATCTCGTCATGATCATATACTCTCTCAAATTCTGGATCTTATTCATCCGCTCGTCCAAACCGCCAATCATCCCGGTGTAGTAGAAGAAGTCAACGAGCTTCGCGCTCGGGTAGTGGCTTTGGAGAATATGGTGCAAAGGTTACAAGCACCAACAGAATCACCGGCATCAACAGTACCACCGACAACAACACCAACAGTACCATTACCACCACCAACAACATCCGCACCGCAAGCCTCAACATCACAATATGTACCTTGAACATCAACGTCATACGCATCGTAGTTACCAAGAAATACCAGCAACAATAACCGATGAAGTATTAACTCATTTCCCCTGAAGAAATTTTATGTATATTTAATATATATGAATTTTGAAATCAAAATAAATCTTTTCGTACTAAGATATTACGTGTGAATCTTAACTGGTAGGTGAAATGTCCCGTTCTTATTGATTAAAAACGTTCCATATTAATTGATTTCGTTGCGAGGTTTTGACCTATATATGAGACGTTTTTCAAAGACTGCATTCATTTTTAAAACAAACCATAACCTTTGTTTCATAAATAAAGGTTTAAAAAGCTTTACGTAGATTATCAAATAATGATAATCTAAAATATCCTGTTTACACACGACCATTACATAATGGTTTACAATACAAATATGTTACATCGAAATCAGTTTCTTGAATGCAGTTTTTACACAATATCATACAAACATGGACTCCAAATCTTGTCCTTATTTTAGTATGCAACAGCGGAAGCTCTTAATATTCACCTGAGAATAAACATGCTTTAAACGTCAACAAAAATGTTGGTGAGTTATAGGTTTAACCTATATATATCAAATCGTAACAATAGACCACAAGATTTCATATTTCAATACACATCCCATACATAGAGATAAAAATCATTCATATGGTGAACACCTGGTAACCGACATTAACAAGATGCATATATAAGAATATCCCCATCATTCCGGGACACCCTTCGGATATGATATAAATTTCGAAGTACTAAAGCATCCGGTACTTTGGATGGGGTTTGTTAGGCCCAATAGATCTGTCTTTAGGATTCGCGTCAATTAGGGTGTCTGTTCCCCAATTCTTAGATTACCAGACTTAATAAAAAGGGGCATATTCGATTTCGATAATTCAACCATAGAATGTAGTTTCACGTACTTGTGTCTATTTTGTAAATCATTTATAAAACCTGCATGTATTCTCATCCCAAAAATATTAGATTTTAAAAGTGGGACTATAACTCACTTTCACAGATTTTTACTTCGTCGGGAAGTAAGACTTGGCCACTGGTTGATTCACGAACCTATAACAATATATACATATATATCAAAGTATGTTCAAAATATATTTACAACACTTTTAATATATTTTGATGTTTTAAGTTTATTAAGTCAGCTGTCCTCGTTAGTAACCTACAACTAGTTGTCCACAGTTAGATGTACAGAAATAAATCGATAAATATTATCTTGAATCAATCCACGACCCAGTGTATACGTATCTCAGTATTGATCACAACTCAAACTATATATATTTTGGAATCAACCTCAACCCTGTATAGCTAACTCCAACATTCACATATAGAGTGTCTATGGTTGTTCCGAAATATATATAGATGTGTCGACATGATAGGTCGAAACATTGTATACGTGTCTATGGTATCTCAAGATTACATAATATACAATTAAAAGTTGATTAAGTTATGGTTGGAATAGATTTGTTACCAATTTTCACGTAGCTAAAATGAGAAAAATTATCCAATCTTGTTTTACCCATAACTTCTTCATTTTAAATCCGTTTTGAGTGAATCAAATTGCTATGGTTTCATATTGAACTCTATTTTATGAATCTAAACAGAAAAAGTATAGGTTTATAGTCGAAAAAATAAGTTACAAGTCGTTTTTGTAAAGGTAGTCATTTCAGTCGAAAGAACGACGTCTAGATGACCATTTTAGAAAACATACTTCCACTTTGAGTTTAACCATAATTTTTGGATATAGTTTCATGTTCATAATAAAAATCATTTTCTCAGAATAACAACTTTTAAATCAAAGTTTATCATAGTTTTTAATTAACTAACCCAAAACAGCCCGCGGTGTTACTACGACGGCGTAAATCCGGTTTTACGGTGTTTTTCGTGTTTCCAGGTTTTAAATCATTAAGTTAGCATATCATATAGATATAGAACATGTGTTTAGTTGATTTTAAAAGTCAAGTTAGAAGGATTAACTTTTGTTTGCGAACAAGTTTAGAATTAACTAAACTATGTTCTAGTGATTACAAGTTTAAACCTTCGAATAAGATAGCTTTATATGTATGAATCGAATGATGTTATGAACATCATTACTACATTAATTTCCTTGGATAAACCTACTGGAAAAGAGAAAAATGGATCTAGCTTCAATGGATCCTTGGATGGCTCGAAGTTCTTGAAGCAGAATCATGACACGAAAACAAGTTCAAGTAAGATCATCACTTGAAATAAGATTGTTATAGTTATAGAAATTGAACCAAAGTTTGAATATGATTATTACCTTGTATTAGAATGATAACCTACTGTAAGAAACAAAGATTTCTTGAGGTTGGATGATCACCTTACAAGATTGGAAGTGAGCTAGCAAACTTGAAAGTATTCTTGATTTTATGAAACTAGAACTTTTGGAATTTATGAAGAACACTTAGAACTTGAAGATAGAACTTGAGAGAGATCAATTAGATGAAGAAAATTGAAGAATGAAAGTGTTTGTAGGTGTTTTTGGTCGTTGGTGTATGGATTAGATATAAAGGATATGTAATTTTGTTTTCATGTAAATAAGTCATGAATGATTACTCTTATTTTTGTAATTTTATGAGATATTTCATGCTAGTTGCCAAATGATGGTTCCCACATGTGTTAGGTGACTCAAATGGGCTGCTAAGAGCTGATCATTGGAGTGTATATACCAATAGTACATACATCTAAAAGCTGTGTATTGTACGAGTACGAATACGGGTGCATACGAGTAGAATTGTTGATGAAACTGAACGAGGATGTAATTGTAAGCATTTTTGTTAAGTAGAAGTATTTTGATAAGTGTATTGAAGTCTTTCAAAAGTGTATAAATACATATTAAAACACTACATGTATATACATTTTAACTGAGTCGTTAAGTCATCGTTAGTCGTTACATGTAAGTGTTGTTTTGAAACCTTTAGGTTAACGATCTTGTTAAATGTTGTTAACCCAATGTTTATAATATCAAATGAGATTTTAAATTATTATATTATCATGATATTATCATGTATGAATATCTCTTAATATGATATATATACATTAAATGTCTTTACAACGATAATCGTTACATATATGTCTCGTTTAAAAATCATTAAGTTAGTAGTCTTGTTTTTACATATGTAGTTCATTGTTAATATACTTAATGATATGTTTACTTATCATAGTATCATGTTAACTATATATATATCCATATATATGTCATCATATAGTTTTTACAAGTTTTAACGTTCGTGAATCACCGGTCAACTTGGGTGGTCAATTGTCTATATGAAACATATTTCAATTAATCAAGTCTTAACAAGTTTGATTGCTTAACATGTTGGAAACATTTAATCATGTAAATATCAATCTCAATTAATATATATAAACATGGAAAAGTTCGGGTCACTACAGTACCTACCCGTTAAATAAATTTCGTCCCGAAATTTTAAGCTGTTGAAGGTGTTGACGAATCTTCTGGAAATAGATGCGGGTATTTCTTCTTCATCTGATCTTCACGCTCCCAGGTGAACTCAGGTCCTCTACGAACATTCCATCGAACCTTAACAATTGGTATCTTGTTTTGCTTAAGTCTTTTAACCTCACGATCCATTATTTCGACGGGTTCTTCGATGAATTGAAGTTTTTCGTTGATTTGGATTTCATCTAACGGAATAGTGAGATCTTCTTTAGCAAAACATTTCTTCAAATTCGAGACGTGGAAAGTGTTATGTAGAGCCGCGAGTTGTTGAGGTAACTCTAGTCGGTAAGCTACTGGTCCGACACGATCAATAATCTTGAATGGTCCAATATACCTTGGATTTAATTTCCCTCGTTTACCAAATCGAACAACGCCTTTCCAAGGTGCAACTTTAAGCATGACCATCTCTCCAATTTCAAATTCTATATCTTTTCTTTTAATGTCAGCGTAGCTCTTTTGTCGACTTTGGGCGGTTTTCAACCGTTGTTGAATTTGGATGATCTTCTCGGTAGTTTCTTGTATAATCTCCGGACCCGTAATCTGTCTATCCCCTACTTCACTCCAACAAATCGGAGACCTGCACTTTCTACCATAAAGTGCTTCAAACGGCGCCATCTCAATGCTTGAATGGTAGCTGTTGTTGTAGGAAAATTCTGCTAACGGTAGATGTCGATCCCAACTGTTTCCAAAATCAATAACACATGCTCGTAGCATGTCTTCAAGCGTTTGTATCGTCCTTTCGCTCTGCCCATCAGTTTGTGGATGATAGGCAGTACTCATGTCTAGACGAGTTCGTAATGCTTGCTGTAATGTCTGCCAGAATCTTGAAATAAATCTGCCATCCCTATCAGAGATAATAGAGATTGGTATTCCATGCCTGGAGACGACTTCCTTCAAATACAGTCGTGCTAACTTCTCCATCTTGTCATCTTCTCTTATTGGCAGGAAGTGTGCTGATTTGGTTAGACGATCAACTATTACCCAAATAGTATCAAAACTACTTACAGTCCTTGGCAATTTAGTGATGAAATCCATGGTAATGTTTTCCCATTTCCATTCTGGGATTTCGGGTTGTTGAAGTAGACCTGATGGTTTCTGATGCTCAGCTTTGACCTTAGAACACGTCAAACATTCTCCTACGTATTTAGCAACATCGGCTTTCATACCCGACCACCAAAAATGTTTCTTGAGATCCTTGTACATCTTCCCCGTTCCAGGATGTATTGAGTATCTGGTTTTATGAGCTTCTCTAAGTACCATTTCTCTCATATCTCCAAATTTTGGTACCCAAATCCTTTCAGCCCTATACCGGGTTTCGTCTTCCCAAATATTAAGATGCTTCTCCGATCCTTTGGGTATTTCATCCTTTAAATTTCTCTCTTTTAAAACTCCTTGTTGCGCCTCCTTTATTTGAGTAGTAATGTTATTATGAATCATTATATTCATAGATTTTACTCGAATGGGTTCTCTGTCCTTCCTGCTCAAGGCATCGGCTACCACATTTGCCTTCCCCGGGTGGTAACGAATCTCAAAGTCGTAATCATTCAATAATTCAATCCACCTACGCTGCCTCATATTCAGTTGTTTCTGATTAAATATGTGTTGAAGACTTTTGTGGTCGGTATATATAATACTTTTGACCCCATATAAGTAGTGCCTCCAAGTCTTTAATGCAAAAATAACCGCGCCTAATTCCAAATCATGCGTCGTATAATTTTGTTCGTGAATCTTCAATTGTCTAGACGCATAAGCAATCACCTTCGTTCGTTGCATTAATACACAACCGAGACCTTGCTTTGATGCATCACAATAAATCACAAAATCATCATTCCCTTCAGGCAATGACAATATAGGTGCCGTAGCTAGCTTTTTCTTCAATAACTGAAACGCTTTCTCTTGTTCATCATTCCATTCAAATTTCTTCCCTTTATGCGTTAATGCAGTCAAGGGTTTTGCTATTCTGGAAAAGTCTTGGATGAACCTTCTGTAGTAACCAGCTAGTCCTAAAAACTGGCGTATGTGTTTCGGAGTTTTCGGGGTTTCCCACTTTTCAACAGTTTCTATCTTTGCCGGATCCACCTTAATACCTTCTTTGTTCACTATGTGACCGACGAATTGAACTTCTTCCAACCAAAATGCACACTTTGAAAATTTAGCATACAATTCTTCCTTCCTCAATACTTCTAACACCTTTCTCAAATGTTCACCGTGTTCTTGGTCATTCTTTGAGTAAATAAGTATGTCATCAATGAAAACAATGACAAACTTGTCAAGGTATGGTCCACACACTCGGTTCATAAGGTCCATGAACACAGCTGGTGCATTAGTTAAACCAAACGGCATGACCATAAACTCGTAATGACCGTAACGTGTTCTGAAAGCAGTCTTTGGAATATCATCTTCTTTCACCCGCATTTGATGATACCCGGAACGTAAGTCAATCTTTGAATAAACAGACGAGCCCTGTAGTTGATCAAATAAGTCATCGATTCTCGGTAGTGGGTAGCGGTTCTTGATGGTAAGTTTGTTCAACTCTCGGTAGTCGATACACAACCTGAATGTACCATCTTTCTTCTTGACAAACAAAACAGGAGCTCCCCACGGTGATGTGCTTGGTCGAATGAAACCACGCTCTAAAAGTTCTTGTAATTGGCTTTGCAGTTCTTTCATCTCGCTGGGTGCGAGTCTGTAAGGAGCACGAGCTATTGGTGCAGCTCCTGGTACAAGATCTATTTGAAATTCAACGGATCGATGTGGGGGTAATCCCGGTAATTCTTTCGGAAATACATCAGGAAATTCTTTTGCGACGGGAACATCATTGATGCTCTTTTCTTCAGTTTGTACTTTCTTGACATGTGCTAGAACAGCATAGCAACCTTTTCTTATTAGTTTTTGTGCCTTCAAATTACTAATAAGATGTAGCTTCGTGTTGCCCTTTTCTCCGTACACCATTAAGGGTTTTCCTTTTTCTCGTATAATGCGAATTGCATTTTTGTAACAAATGATCTCTGCTTTCACTTCTTTCAACCAGTCCATACCGATTATCACATCAAAACTCCCTAACTCTACTGGTATCAAATCAATCTTAAATGTTTCGCTAACCAGTTTAATTTCTCGATTCCGACATATATTATCTGCTGAAATTAATTTACCATTTGCTAATTCGAGTAAAAATTTACTATCCAAAGGCGTCAATGGACAACTTAATTTAGCACAAAAATCTCTACTCATATAGCTTCTATCCGCACCCGAATCAAATAAAACGTAAGCAGATTTATTGTCAATAAGAAACGTACCCGTAACAAGCTCCGGGTCTTCCTGTGCCTCTGCCGCATTAATATTGAAAACTCTTCCACGGCCTTGTCCATTCGTGTTCTCCTGGTTCGGGCAATTTCTAATAATGTGGCCTGGTTTTCCACATTTATAACAAACTACATTGGCATAACTTGCTCCGACACTACTTGCTCCGCCATTACTCGTTCCGACACCATTTGTTCCTTTCGTTCTATTAACCCCTGGTCCGTAGACCTCACACTTCGCCGCGCTATGACCATTTCTTTTACACTTGTTGCAAAATTTGGTGCAGAACCCCGAGTGATTCTTTTCACACCTTTGGCATAGCTGCTTCTGATTGTTGTTGTTGTTGCGGTTATTATTGTTGTTGGAATGATTGTTGTAGTTGCTGTTGTTGTTGTTGGGCCGTTTGTTGTAGTTGCGATTGATGTTGCGATTGTTGGGATAATTGTTGCGATTATTGTTGTAATTGCTGTTGTTGTTGTATTGGTGATTCTTATCACCGTTTTCCTCCCACTTTCTTTTGACTTGCTTCACATTGGCCTCTTCAGCAGTCTGTTCTTTAATTCTTTCTTCAATATGGTTCACTAGTTTGTGAGCCATTCTACATGCCTGTTGTATGGAGGCGGGCTCGTGTGAACTTATATCTTCTTGGATTCTTTCCGGTAATCCTTTCACAAACGCGTCGATCTTCTCTTCCTCATCTTCGAATGCTCCCGGACACAATAGGCACAATTCTGTGAATCGTCTTTCGTACGTGGTAATATCAAATCCTTGGGTTCGTAACCCTCTAAGTTCTGTCTTGAGCTTATTGACCTCAGTTCTGGGACGGTACTTCTCGTTCATCAAGTGCTTGAATGCTAACCACGGTAGTGCGTACGCATCGTCTTGTCCCACTTGCTCTAGATAGGTATTCCACCATGTTAACGCAGAACCTGTGAAGGTATGCGTAGCGTACTTCACTTTGTCCTCTTCAGTACACTTACTTATGGCAAACACCGATTCGACCTTCTCGGTCCACCGTTTCAATCCGATCGGTCCTTCGGTTCCATCAAATTCCAAAGGTTTGCAGGCAGTGAATTCTTTGTAGGTGCATCCTACACGATTTCCTGTACTGCTAGATCCAAGGTTATTGTTGGTATGTAGCGCAGCCTGTACTGCGGCTATGTTTGAAGCTAGAAAAGTACGGAATTCCTCTTCATTCATATTCACGGTGTGTCGAGTAGTCGGTGCCATTTCCTTCAAAATAGTTAAATGGAACAAGTTAATCATACAGAATATTAAGAGTAGTTAATAGTATTTCGTAGCATAATATGAACTCATTTATAAAAGCTTTTTCTTCATATTAGCATTTTATAAGTTTAAATTCGGGTAGTACCTACCCGTTAAGTTCATACTTAGTAGCTAATATACAATTCAACTACTACAATTCTATATGAAAAACTGATTATAATAATATTTCGCGTTCAAACTTTTATACAATATTTTACAAACTTACAATACCGCTTATTTTACATAAAGCATGAAATATAGCACACAATAACTTTGATACAAGATAGTTGTGAAGACAATTCTAGCTAGTACACAAGTCGTTCAGCAAAGGCAATAAAGACACGTAATTCATACGTCCAGAAACAAGTCATGCATTCTGGTTTTACTAGGACTACTTCCCATCCTTGGTCTTGTGCAACATAACCGTTATGGCCGTTGATAAGACAGCGTGTTGTAACGTCATCAAAGGGACGAGGGTTACGTAATGTCCAACAGTCCCGTAATAATCTAAAAACCTCATTTCTTACCCCAATTACCGACTCCGTCACTTGTGGAAACGTTTTGTTTAATAGTTGTAGCCCGATGTTCTTGTTCTCACTTTGGTGAGAAGCGAACATTACTAATCCGTAAGCATAACATGCTTCTTTATGTTGCATGTTAGCCGCTTTTTCTAAATCACGAAGTCCTATATTCGGATATACTGAGTCAAAATAATTTCTTAACCCATTGCGTAAAATAGCATTTGGGTTCCCCGCAATATATGCGTCAAAGTAAACACATCGTAACTTATGGCTTTCCCAATGTGATATCCCCCATCTTTCAAACGAAAGTCTCTTATAAACCAAGACATTCTTGGAACGTTCTTCGAATGTCTTACAAACTGATCTCGCCTTAAATAGTTGTGCCGAGGAATTCTGACCGACTCTAGACAAGATTTCATCAATCATGTCTCCGGGTAGGTCTCTTAAAATATTGGGTTGTCTATCCATTTTGTGTTTTTAAACTGTAAAATAGACAAGAGTTAGATTCATAAAAAAAAATACTTATTAATACAAGCAATTTTTACATATATCATAAAGCATAAGCACACTATATTACATATATTACACCACACGAATACAACTATCTTATTCCGACTCGCTCGTTTCTTCTTCTTCGGTTTTGGTTCGTTTTGCCAAGTTTCTAGGGATATATGATGTTCCCCTAATACTAACTGTCGTTGTCCACATTGGTTTAGAAAAACCTGGTGGTTTAGAGGTTCCCGGGTCATTGTTACAACTTAAGGACTTCGGGGGTTGACGATACATATAAAGTTCATCGGGGTTGGAATTAGATTTCTCTATTTTTATGCCCTTTCCCTTATTATTTTCTTTTGCCTTTTTAAATTCAGTTGGGGTAATTTCTATAACATCATCGGAATTCTCGTCGGAATCCGATTCATCGGAGAATTGGTAATCCTCCCAATATTTTGCTTCCTTGGCGGAAACACCATTGACCATAATTAACCTTGGTCGGTTGGTTGAGGATTCTCTTTTACTTAACTGTTTTATTATTTCCCCCACCGATTCTATTTCTTCTTCCGGTTCCGATTCTTCTTCCGGTTCCGATTCTTCTTCCGGTTCCGACTCTTCTTCCGGTTCCTCTTCGGGAACTTGTGAATCAGTCCACGAATCATTCCAATTTACATTTGACTCTTCATTATTATTAGGTGAGTCAATGGGACTTGTTCTAGAGGTAGACATCTATCACATAATATCAAACGCGTTAAGAGATTAATATATCACATAATATTCACATGTTAAAAATATATAGTTTCCAACAAAATTTGTTAAGCAATCATTTTTCAAGTAAACACGGTCGAAGTCCAGACTCACTAATGCATCCTAACAAACTAGATAAGACACACTAATGCAAAATTCTGGTTCTCTAAGACCAACGCTCGGATACCAACTGAAATGTCCCGTTCTTATTGATTAAAAACGTTCCATATTAATTGATTTCGTTGCGAGGTTTTGACCTCTATATGAGACGTTTTTCAAAGACTGCATTCATTTTTAAAACAAACCATAACCTTTATTTCATAAATAAAGGTTTAAAAAGCTTTACGTAGATTATCAAATAATGATAATCTAAAATATCCTGTTTACACACGACCATTACATAATGGTTTACAATACAAATATGTTACATCGAAATCAGTTTCTTGAATGCAGTTTTTACACAATATCATACAAACATGGACTCCAAATCTTGTCCTTATTTTAGTATGCAACAGCGGAAGCTCTTAATATTCACCTGAGAATAAACATGCTTTAAACGTCAACAAAAATGTTGGTGAGTTATAGGTTTAACCTATATATATCAAATCGTAACAATAGACCACAAGATTTCATATTTCAATACACATCCCATACATAGAGATAAAAATATTCATATGGTGAACACCTGGTAACCGACATTAACAAGATGCATATATAAGAATATCCCCATCATTCCGGGACACCCTTCGGATATGATATAAATTTCGAAGTACTAAAGCATCCGGTACTTTGGATGGGGTTTGTTAGGCCCAATAGATCTATCTTTAGGATTCGCGTCAATTAGGGTGTCTGTTCCCTAATTCTTAGATTACCAGACTTAATAAAAAGGGGCATATTCGATTTCGATAATTCAACCATAGAATGTAGTTTCACGTACTTGTGTCTATTTTGTAAATCATTTATAAAACCTGCATGTATTCTCATCCCAAAAATATTAGATTTTAAAAGTGGGACTATAACTCACTTTCACAGATTTTTACTTCGTCGGGAAGTAAGACTTGGCCACTGGTTGATTCACGAACCTATAACAATATATACATATATATCAAAGTATGTTCAAAATATATTTACAACACTTTTAATATATTTTGATGTTTTAAGTTTATTAAGTCAGCTGTCCTCGTTAGTAACCTACAACTAGTTGTCCACAGTTAGATGTACAGAAATAAATCGATAAATATTATCTTGAATCAATCCACGACCCAGTGTATACGTATCTCAGTATTGATCACAACTCAAACTATATATATTTTGGAATCAACCTCAACCCTGTATAGCTAACTCCAACATTCACATATAGAGTGTCTATGGTTGTTCCGAAATATATATAGATGTGTCGACATGATAGGTCGAAACATTGTATACGTGTCTATGGTATCTCAAGATTACATAATATACAATACAAGTTGATTAAGTTATGGTTGGAATAGATTTGTTACCAATTTTCACGTAGCTAAAATGAGAAAAATTATCCAATCTTGTTTTACCCATAACTTCTTCATTTTAAATCCGTTTTGAGTGAATCAAATTGCTATGGTTTCATATTGAACTCTATTTTATGAATCTAAACAGAAAAAGTATAGGTTTATAGTCAAAAAAATAAGTTACAAGTCGTTTTTGTAAAGGTAGTCATTTCAGTCAAAAGAACGACGTCTAGATGACCATTTTAGAAAACATACTTCCACTTTGAGTTTAACCATAATTTTTGGATATAGTTTCATGTTCATAATAAAAATCATTTTCTCAGAATAACAACTTTTAAATCAAAGTTTATCATAGTTTTTAATTAACTAACCCAAAACAGCCCGCGGTGTTACTACGACGGCGTAAATCCGGTTTTACGGTGTTTTTCGTGTTTCCAGGTTTTAAATCATTAAGTTAGCATATCATATAGATATAGAACATGTGTTTAGTTGATTTTAAAAGTCAAGTTAGAAGGATTAACTTTTGTTTGCGAACAAGTTTAGAATTAACTAAACTATGTTCTAGTGATTACAAGTTTAAACCTTCGAATAAGATAGCTTTATATGTATGAATCGAATGATGTTATGAACATCATTACTACCTTAATTTCCTTGGATAAACCTACTGGAAAAGAGAAAAATGGATCTAGCTTCAATGGATCCTTGGATGGCTCGAAGTTCTTGAAGCAGAATCATGACACGAAAACAAGTTCAAGTAAGATCATCACTTGAAATAAGATTGTTATAGTTATAGAAATTGAACCAAAGTTTGAATATGATTATTACCTTGTATTAGAATGATAACCTACTGTAAGAAACAAAGATTTCTTGAGGTTGGATGATCACCTTACAAGATTGGAAGTGAGCTAGCAAACTTGAAAGTATTCTTGATTTTATGAAACTAGAACTTTTGGAATTTATGAAGAACACTTAGAACTTGAAGATAGAACTTGAGAGAGATCAATTAGATGAAGAAAATTGAAGAATGAAAGTGTTTGTAGGTGTTTTTGGTCGTTGGTGTATGGATTAGATATAAAGGATATGTAATTTTGTTTTCATGTAAATAAGTCATGAATGATTACTCATATTTTTGTAATTTTATGAGATATTTCATGCTAGTTGCCAAATGATGGTTCCCAAATGTGTTAGGTGACTCACATGGGCTGCTAAGAGCTGATCATTGGAGTGTATATACCAATAGTACATACATCTAAAAGCTGTGTATTGTACGAGTACGAATACGGGTGCATACGAGTAGAATTGTTGATGAAACTGAACGAGGATGTAATTGTAAGCATTTTTGTTAAGTAGAAGTATTTTGATAAGTGTATTGAAGTCTTTCAAAAGTGTATAAATACATATTAAAACACTACATGTATATACATTTTAACTGAGTCGTTAAGTCATCGTTAGTCGTTACATGTAAGTGTTGTTTTGAAACCTTTAGGTTAACGATCTTGTTAAATGTTGTTAACCCAATGTTTATAATATCAAATGAGATTTTAAATTATTATATTATCATGATATTATCATGTATGAATATCTCTTAATATGATATATATACATTAAATGTCTTTACAACGATAATCGTTACATATATGTCTCGTTTAAAAATCATTAAGTTAGTAGTCTTGTTTTTACATATGTAGTTCATTGTTAATATACTTAATGATATGTTTACTTATCATAGTATCATGTTAACTATATATATATCCATATATATGTCATCATATAGTTTTTACAAGTTTTAACGTTCGTGAATCACCGGTCAACTTGGGTGGTCAATTGTCTATATGAAACATATTTCAATTAATCAAGTCTTAACAAGTTTGATTGCTTAACATGTTGGAAACATTTAATCATGTAAATATCAATCTCAATTAATATATATAAACATGGAAAAGTTCGGGTCACTACAGTAGGTACTACTCGGTTAGTTCATATTACTAATATGCAATGATGTACATCCTTCCTTAACAACTTAACCATTGTTAACTACAATCTCTGTTTCAACTTAATGAATTCCATTTCATAATAAACCAAGTGTATTATTCAATTACATAATTGATTTTACATTTTCATTTTTGATGTACTCGAAACTTTCCAGAAAACATCATCTGTGCCTTGTAAGGTTCACAAAGATTCCACAAGCATCAACATCCTTCACCGAGAAATAAGAATAAATAATGAAGTATCGATTACATTAGCGAAATACTACATAATCTTTAATGTTTTAGAGTTTAATCATTTCTAAGTCAAGCCGAAAATCAAATGAGCTTAATATGATATTAACTCATTAAATCTATATTAGATCTGAAGAAAATATACATACATATATTTTCATAAAGACGGTAATAAAAATTCTTTTATACAAAGTATTAATTATGAAATCTTTAACGGGTAGGTACTACTCGAGAATTATTTAAGTTCACAATTATTATGTTACACTGTACATTCTTCAATTTTGATTCAAAAATCATTAACTATACTCACTATCTTCACAATGATACACAATCATTTCATACAAATTCAATCACATATTCTGATATCGACGTATCAGAATCCAAGCCATAACTCTGAACCGGTGACATCATTCTTAGATCTCTACATCTTTCAAAGCTATACTTTAACTTTAAAACTGTGAAAGATCCTTTAGCATTGTTATTACCGAAAATAATCTTGCAATCCCTATTCAAAGTATCCAGTTTTACCACACTTCCAACCAGTCAACTTCGACTTTTCAGATTAGCCTTATTATAACCTTGATATATACATTTTTGTTACTGGGGAATCTTTCATGTTCCACCACATTAGCAGTAAATTTACTAACAACTTCATTGATCTTTGACCTTCCGAAAAATCCTTATACTCATTGAAACCGTATCATGTACTCATCCACATCTTGTAACGGCAATTGACATACCAACTATCAGGAATTAGCAATCAGTATTTTGAAATCTTGTAGCACATCTATGCCAACAGTTATATGTGTACATATAACGTCTACCTCCTGGACTTACATACTTCGAATGTGAATTTTCCGAAAAACACCCCAAACTACGAAACTAGTTCTCCGAATTTTGGAAAAATGTTGATGAAGCAGCAAAAACTGTAAACGACCTTAACAGTCAAAAGTTTGATGATAAAGAATAGTATGGTGGTAAAGCTGAGAAAAAGAGAAGGTTTGGAACTGGAAAACGGATTGAGCAGACCATGAAGTAGGCTGTGGACAAACCACAAAGACAAAATCTACCTTCAAAGAATCCAAATGATTCAGTGTCTGCTGAAACCATTAGTAAGAACCTTACTTCTTATTCTAAACCTTCACAGACAGATTTTCTGCATTATCCTCTGATATTAGAAATTCTAAGATATTATCATATCTTTCATTATAAATATCTTCGATATTTCTGAAGATATCTTCATAACTATTATCATCCGAAATTATTTATCTCTTCACGCTATCTGTGTTATACAAGAAACTACCGAGAAGATCATCCAAATTCAACAACGGTTGAAAACTGCCCAAAGTCGACAAAAGAGCTATGCTGACATTAAAAGAAAAGATATAGAATTTGAAATTGGAGAGATGGTCATGCTTAAAGTTGCACCTTGGAAAGGCGTTGTTCGATTTGGTAAACGAGGGAAATTAAATCCAAAGTATATTGGACCATTCAAGATTATTGATCGTGTCGGACCAGTAGCTTACCGACTAGAGTTACCTCAACAACTCGCGACTGTACATAACACTTTCCACGTCTCGAATTTGAAGAAATGTTTTGCTAAAGAAGATCTCACTATTCCGCTAGATGAAATCCAAATCAACGAAAAACTTCAATTCATCGAAGAACCCGTCGAAATAATGGATCGTGAGGTTAAAAGACTTAAGCAAAACAAGATACCAATTGTTAAGGTTCGATGGAATGCTCGTAGAGGACCCGAGTTCACCTGGGAGCGTGAAGATCAGATGAAGAAGAAATACCCGCATCTATTTCCAGAAGATTCGTCAACACCTTCAACAGCTTAAAATTTCTGGACGAAATTTATTTAACGGGTAGGTACTGTAGTGACCCGAACTTTTCTATGTTTATATATATTAATTGAGATTGATATTTACATGATTAAATGTTTCCAACATGTTAAGCAATCAAACTTGTTAAGACTTGATTAATTGAAATATGTTTCATATAGACAATTGACCATCCAAGTTGACCGGTGATTCACGAACGTTAAAACTTGTAAAAACTATATGATGACATATATATGGATATATATATAGTTAACATGATACTATGATAAGTAAATATATCATTAAGTATATTAACAATGAACTACATATGTAAAAACAAGACTACTAACTTAATGATTTTTAAACGAGACATATATGTAACGATTATCGTTGTAAAGACATTTAATGTATATATATCATATTAAGAGATATTCATACATGATAATATCATGATAATATAATAATTTAAAATCTCATTTGATATTATAAACATTGGGTTAACAACATTTAACAAGATCGTTAACCTAAAGGTTTCAAAACAGCACTTACATGTAACGACTAACGATGACTTAACGACTCAGTTAAAATGTATATACATGTAGTGTTTTAATATGTATTTATACACTTTTGAAAGACTTCAATACACTTATCAAAATACTTCTACTTAACAAAAATGCTTACAATTACATCTTCGTTCAGTTTCATCAACAATTCTACTCGTATGCACCCGTATTCGTACTCGTACAATACACAGCTTTTAGATGTATGTACTATTGGTATATACACTCCAATGATCAGCTCTTAGCAGCCCATGTGAGTCACCTAACACATGTGGGAACCATCATTTGGCAACTAGCATGAAATATCTCATAAAATTACAAAAATATGAGTAATCATTCATGACTTATTTACATGAAAACAAAATTACATATCCTTTATATCTAATCCATACACCAACGACCAAAAACACCTACAAACACTTTCATTCTTCAATTTTCTTCATCTAATTGATCTCTCTCAAGTTCTATCTTCAAGTTCTAAGTGTTCTTCATAAATTCCAAAAGTTCTAGTTTCATAAAATCAAGAATACTTTCAAGTTTGCTAGCTCACTTCCAATCTTGTAAGGTGATCATCCAACCTCAAGAAATCTTTGTTTCTTACAGTAGGTTATCATTCTAATACAAGGTAATAATCATATTCAAACTTTGGTTCAATTTCTATAACTATAACAATCTTATTTCAAGTGATGATCTTACTTGAACTTGTTTTCGTGTCATGATTCTGCTTCAAGAACTTCGAGCCATCCAAGGATCCATTGAAGCTAGATCCATTTTTCTCTTTTCCAGTAGGTTTATCCAAGGAACTTAAGGTAGTAATGATGTTCATAACATCATTCGATTCATACATATAAAGCTATGTTATTCGAAGGTTTAAACTTGTAATCACTAGAACATAGTTTAGTTAATTCTAAACTTGTTCGCAAACAAAATTTAATCCTTCTAACTTGACTTTTAAAATCAACTAAACACATGTTCTATATCTATATGATATGCTAACTTAATATGTTAAAACCTGGAAACACAAAAAACACCGTAAAACCGGATTTACGCCGTCGTAGTAACACCGCGGGCTGTTTTGGGCTAGTTAATTAAAAACTATGATAAACTTTGATTTAAAAGTTGTTATTCTGAGAAAATGATTTTTATTATGAACATGAAACTATATCCAAAAATTATGGTTAAACTCAAAGTGGAAGTATGTTTTCTAAAATGGTCATCTAGACGTCGTTCTTTCGACTGAAATGACTACCTTTACAAAAACGACTTGTAACTTATTTTTCCGACTATAAACCTATACTTTTTCTGTTTAGATTCATAAAATAGAGTTCAATATGAAACCATAGCAATTTGATTCACTCAAAACGGATTTAAAATGAAGAAGTTATGGGTAAAACAAGATTGGATAATTTTTCTCATTTTAGCTACGTGAAAATTGGTAACAAATCTATTCCAACCATAACTTAATCAACTTGTATTGTATATTATGTAATCTTGAGATACCATAGACACGTATACAATGTTTCGACCTATCATGTCGACACATCTATATATATTTCGGAACAACCATAGACACTCTATATGTGAATGTTGGAGTTAGCTATACAGGGTTGAGGTTGATTCCAAAATATATATAGTTTGAGTTGTGATCAATACTGAGATACGTATACACTGGGTCGTGGATTGATTCAAGATAATATTTATCGATTTATTTCTGTACATCTAACTGTGGACAACTAGTTGTAGGTTATTAACGAGGACAGCTGACTTAATAAACTTAAAACATCAAAATATATTAAAAGTGTTGTAAATATATTTTGAACATACTTTGATATACATGTATATATTGTTATAGGTTCGTGAATCAACCAGTGGCCAAGTCTTACTTCCCGACGAAGTAAAAATCTGTGAAAGTGAGTTATAGTCCCACTTTTAAAATCTAATATTTTTGGGATGAGAATACATGCAGGTTTTATAAATGATTTACAAAATAGACACAAGTACGTGAAACTACATTCTATGGTTGAATTATCAAAATCGAATATGCCCCTTTTTATTAAGTCTGGTAATCTAAGAATTAGGGAACAGACACCCTAATTGACGCAAATCCTAAAGATAGATCTATTGGGCCTAACAAACCCCATCCAAAGTACCGGATGCTTTAGTACTTCGAAATTTATATCATATCCGAAGGGTGTCCCGGAATGATGGGGATATTCTTATATATGCATCTTGTTAATGTCGGTTACCAGGTGTTCACCATATGAATGATTTTTATCTCTATGTATGGGATGTGTATTGAAATATGAAATCTTGTGGTCTATTATTATGATTTGATATATATAGGTTAAACCTATAACTCACCAACATTTTTGTTGACGTTTTAAGCATGTTTATTCTCAGGTGATTATTAAGAGCTTCCGCTATCGCATACTTAAATAAAGACGAGATTTGGAGTCCATGCTTGTATGATATTGTGTAAAAACTGCATTCAAGAAACTTATTTTGTTGTAACATATTTGTATTGTAAACCATTATGTAATGGTCGTGTGTAAACAGGATATTTTAGATTATCATTATTTGATAATCTACGTAAAGCTTTTTAAAACCTTTATCTATGAAATAAAGGTTATGGTTTGTTTTAAAAATGAATGCAGTCTTTGAAAAAATGTCTCATATAGAGGTCAAAACCTCGCAACGAAATCAATTAATATGGAACGTTTTTAATCAATAAGAACGGGACATTTCATACGATAGCCAAGAAAATATCAAGAATCAGAACTGGATTAAGCATTTTCACAATCTATTAAGAAGTATGAAATAAGAAAGAAGATTATAGGAGTGGTGAAAATAAATGAAACGCAAGAGGTCAATTTATAGCAAAATATCAGACATAGCAATCGAGGCAGATTACGCATTTAATCAAAGGAAATCCTAATTTCCTTAAATTCCGAATCAAATCTTATTTAAATTATGAAGATTTTCTATTCCTTAAATTCCGGAAATCAATCGTTACTACATCAAGAGATAAGACGAATCTCTATTCTCCATTTCACTCTATTACGATAACTTCTCTCATACGCTTCGAGTAATCGGATTGTTTTATCCGTATTATTCAATGGTGAAAAAAATTCTATTTACTAACTCATATTCGTCATGAAAACATTTTTATTGTTAGCCATGACGACCTCACTCAAATTTCGGGACGAAATTTCTTTAACGGGTAGGTACTGTGACAACCCGGAAATTTTTGACCAAATTTAAACTTTATCTTTAAATGATTTAATGTTTCTGACACGATAAGCAATGTCTGTAAAACCGAATCTCAAAATTTTTGAACTATTCAAGTACCCTTCGGTTGTTCTCAACGATTCGCGAACCATTATATGTAAATAGATACATATATATACTATAACTTGAAAATGTAACAAAGTTTTAATTGTTTAATACCGTACAGTAAACTTATTGGTTTAAATATTTATTTGAATATATATGATAAGTTGGAATATTAATTGTATGAATAACTTGCGACGTATATTTAAAACGTGTTTATGAATGTTGAAAATATATATTAACTTGGTCATAAAACGATTTGTTATTATATATATATATCAACAAATAGCGAGGCAATGATTTATAGAAGTAAATGACCAAAATACTCAAAAGTTTATGATATACTTGGAGTGGTATAGTTTAGGGATAATTTAAGGCTATATTTTGACAAAGGTACGAGTCACAAAACGTAAAATACAAGTTTTCTCAGCGTACGAAAGGACATTTGAAAAACCGGAACCGAGACATAAGTCGAGTGATGATGTGCGACTTATCGGAACAAAAATTACAAGTCAACTATGCATGTGAATTTAATATAATATATAATTAATTATATAAATTAAATATATTATATATATAATATAAAATTATGTCGACAAATAAGAAGTTAAAAATTTGTGAGCTGTCCCAGGGTGCCATGCGATCGCATGGCCTTGAAGCACAAATTCCATGCGATCGCATGGTGTACTTTTTCAGAAAATGTTCTATAAATTGGGCGATTTTTGGCTCAGCTGAATCTATCTCTCTTTCTCTAGTATTATTACTCCGTAATATTTATTTAATTTATTTTATTATTATTATTATTATTATTATTATTATTATTATTATTATTATTATTATTAAGATTAATATTATTATTATTAGTATTATTAATTATGTATTATACATAAAATACTACGACGAGATCATGAGTGGGTTACTTTCAAAATGGGTTTTCAAGCGGGATAGAGCTAAGGAGATTATGGGTAATGTTCGGGGGTATATTTATGAATCAAACCTAGTTTTTATCATCTCCGTTACGTCTACGTACTTTTCTGAAATATTGAATCACAATATTATTACGTAAGCGTTTATATTTTATCTTTTATATACTAATAGTGTATCCATGTCTAGTGCTCGAGTATATATATTTATACAAGCTTGTATGCTAAATTTCGTCGTTAAACAGTTTATGATGAATCACGAATTAAATACATATATTACTGGTAAAAGGTATATGATATACATGTTTTTGGAAATCTGGCGAAAAATCAATAACTTTTCATTTAGACACCGAATAGTTTCGATGAACGGATTAAAAGATATGATCAACTGAATTATGATTGACGTTAATTGAAATTGCTTTTGAATCTGCAATTAAGATTTAAACAACTTGTTTACGAGATTGATAAAATGGATTTTTTGAATATTACCAACCGAGTAAATGAATCCTTATATAAGGTACATCTCGTTTTGTTGAACTTTTGTCAAAATTGACTTTTTGAAATGACTTTTGATAACTTTTGTATGTCGATCTTGAGCATTAGGATTATGATACACTATGACCAGACCTAGCTTGATAAACATTTATTGACCAACATATGTTCTCTAGGTTGAGATCTACGATTAATTGGTAATCCGAGTTTCGGTCACATTTTGGTGAACAACTTTATATGCTGCTAAGGTGAGTTTCATTTGCTCCCTTTTTATTTGCTTTTGCAATCTATATTTTGGGCTGAGAATACATGCACTTTATTTTAAACGTAATGGATACAAGTACATACTAAATTCTACACCGAGTTTGAACCGAAACTCCCTTAGCTTTGGTAGCTAGTAACTGCCGGTTATAAGAACTGGTGGGCGCGAGTAGTTATATATGGATCTATAGGGCTTGATATCCCCGTCCGAGATAGAGCACTAGCCTTTTAACAGACGTATGCTATTTGAGAAGCGAACACGTTGGTTTGCGTGTATTATTAAGATGATTATACAAAGGGTATAAATTATATATAAATTAAGTTTAGTTACCAGGGTGCTCAATTTTGTAGAATATTTTGATAAACGTTTATGGATGAAACAACTGAAATCTTGTGATCCACTTTTATATACAGATTATGCGAAACACTAAAACTATGAACTCACCAACCTTTGTGTTGACACTTGTTATCATGTTTATTCTCAGGTTCCCTAGAAGTCTTCCGCTATTTGCTTATATGTTAGACAAGCTATGTGCATGGAGTTTTACATGGCATATTTTTCAAGGAAATGTTGCATTCACCAAATCATCACCATGTATCTTATTTTGACTGCATTGTCAACGGAAGTACTGTTTTAAACTATTATTTATGGTGATTGTCTATATGTAGAAATCATCAGATGTCGAAAACCTTTGATTTAAATATTCATTTATGGTGTGCCTTTTCAAAAGAATGCAATGTTTACAAAACGTATCATATAGAGGTCAAATACCTCGTAATGAAATCGATGAATGACGTGTTCGTCCATATGGATTTGGAGCGATCGTCACAAAGCTATTCTGACTAAGGTCAGTTTTCCTTACTCTTCCTTTTTGTAATAACACCTACATCTAATCGATCTTAAAAATGTTGTCGGATAAATCCGTAAACGACATACAATCAACGTAACCCAAAATATATACAAAGTATTATAATGGTATCCTCCCATTGAAAGCTTAGTTTCGGTTGCACCCACCGAAGAACAGAGGGCCAACGACCCACCGAAAAATAAAATAGTTGTTTATGACAAGGTCATGGATCTTGGAAACATTCGTACACCACCCACCACCTTCTATATGCAAGTGCTTTCTCGTTATCAAATCGGTATTGGTTAACTACACCCTTATGTCACCATTAAAGTAATCATGTTCGAAATGTGGTGACTATTAGATAATATATTAACATATGTATTTGGTTCATCTAATAGTGACAAGCAAACGATAAAAGCTCCATCTCTTTCTGTGTTCACCAACTTATTTCGATGTTCCATTTTTTTATCACAGCTGGTATTCATTTGAAAACCAAGCTGGTTTTGGAGATACCCCAAAGCCGGATTAAAAGTTTATAGAAATTTTTATTTTTCATTATAAGTAATTCTTTTGTTCCTGAGAAGTACTAACATATATATATATATATATATATATATAGTAGAGGGATCAAATGAGAACTTTTTGACCCTGAGAACCCTAAGAACTCAAAAATACACTGAAATTCGAACAAAAAAAGGAATTTCGAACAAAAAAGTGGGCGGGCGAACAAAAAACGTAATATTCGAACAAAAAACGTGATATTCGAATAAAAAAAGGGCGGGTGAACAAAAATGTGAAGAAATTCGAACAAATTTTGTGTTCTACATTTTTGAAATTCGAACAAAAAAATGTAGAACACGTGATATTCGAACAAAAAAAATGATTCGAACAAAAATGAACACATTTTTGTAGTTCGAACAAAAATAAAAAAAAATAAAAAAGTTTATCCGTGTTTTTTTTTGCTCGAATTTCGTGTTTTTTGCTCGAATTTCTTGTTTTTTGCTCGCCCGCCACTTTTTTTTGCTCGAATTTCAGTATATTTTTGAGTTCCTAAAGTTCTCACACTAAAAAGTTTTCACTGCATCCTCTTCCCTATATATATATATATATATATATATATATATATATATATATAGAAATGTGTTCAAATGAGAACATTTCTCATTATAAATAATGGTGAGAACAAATCTAGACCATCCATACATTTGATCAATGGTTATTAATTTTTAGGGTTATTTAGAATTAAAAATAAATAAAAAGGGTATGGATGGAAAGTTCACCCCTTAAACTTCTCATCACGTATTTTATTCCATATTCTCAAACTGTTCTTTCATTTTCTCCCTAAACTTCTCAAAATACTATCCAAGGCATTCATGCGACCAAAATGACGTGATTTATAACCAAGAAAATTATCTTTTTGGTGATCCATGAATTCGAGTGCGAACTAGTAATAAATGATGCATCCATATTAATTTAATGAAGTTTTTTTGCAAAATTTTGGTTGAACCAACAAAGAAAATTATATTTTTGGTGATCCATGAATTCGAGTGCAACCTAGTATTAATTGATGCATCCGTATTAATATTAAAGAAGTTTTTCTTGAAAATATTGGTTGAAGCATCCCTTTGAAACCGATACATCGATATTAATTGGAAGACGACAATTTTTTTACAAAACAAGTATGCAATTGTGACTAATTGATGTGCGTAATTGTTTAAAGATGTTAAATTGATGTGCCAGAAGTTTAAATGCATCCATAATTAATGGGTTGCGGGTTAGATAAAACGATACTATGAATAATAACTCCTACTGATTTAATAAACTGAATTTGAAATTAAAATTTCATATAAACTAGATGCACACAAATACAGACCTATGGATGATTATAAATAGTGATAACTTCGTTTTGGATCATAGATGAAATAAGGAACGGCAAAAAAAAGGTGATACAACTATAATATAAAATTAGGTATAGTACTAATCTAATCTGTATGCAAGTTTGGATTTGGATGGTGTAACGACCCGGCAAAAACGTCATTGACGGCGTCGTTAACTTAGGTACCGTTACGTGGTCATAGTCCCTAAATGAGACGCGTTTGACCAAAATTATGTCGCATTCATTTGAAATGTGTAAGACTTACAAAGTTTAGTTACCAAACGGTTCGACAAAGAGTTTAGGTTTACAAAAGTTATAAAGTATAAATGAAATAATTTGCGACATAATATAAGTTGTAAATCTCGAATGCTATCAATAGCGTATGTATGTATGTAAGTATGTATGCTTGACCCCAAGCAAGTAATCAAAGTGTATGCATGTATGCTTGACCCCAAGCAAGTAATCAGTGTATGCATTTATGCTTGACTCCAAGCAAGTATAAGTGTACGCGGAAGCATGTATCAAGTAGCCAAGTATGAACCTGAGAAACATATAGAAAACTGTCAACGAAAAACTTTGGTGAAATCATAGGTGTATTTATAAACGTTATTTTTGAACCACAAGATTTTGTATAGTTGATTATCCAAATCGTTTGCATTCCAAAAGTATGCTCGCGAGCACCCAATTATCAAGACTTAACTGTATACGAACCCCATTGAATTAGTGTTAGAACCTACACTATACCCGAAAATATATTTCATCCACTAACGGTAGCGAACCGTCTGAATGAGGGCTCGTCAAGCCCATGTGATCACATAACATAAGTTCACGTTTACACCCTGCAAGTGTAACTAATGATAATTGAATTGAGGCTTTTTGTTCTAACTTGCTGTGGAATGTTTGTTTCGTACTTGTGTTCAAAGTATAAAAGTATAAACTGTATATGTTTCTCATCCCATGATTTAAAGTATAAAAGTTGTTGAAAAGATGGGACTATGATCTCACCTTAGTTGTATGCCAAAGTACTTGTAATTAAACGTTGTGCAATGAAAGTTGCTTAGCCTTGACCTAAACAATTAAGTTGTATTAATTAACGGTTACGACACAAGGTCGGTTAAAATGTGATCAATTAGTCCTATGGCTCGTTACGACTCAATTAATATAGCATGTGAGTCACGTTGTCAAGTTTCATACAAGAATCAAGTATAAAAGAAGATTAGAACGATTGCATAAGTTTTTGGTTAAGTTTGACTAAAAGTCAAACTTGGTCAAAGTCAAAGTCAACGGGGTCGGGTCGGGTATCCGACAATTTTTCTTCAATTAGTAGTCATATATAAACATGTTGGCCAAGTTTCATGTTAATCGGAGGTGCGTAGCATAGTTAGAATTAAACGAAAATTTACAAAGTTGGATAGCCCTTTGCAGTTCATCTGGATGGCGTCCAAAATGGTTGGACAGTGTCCAGCAATGAAGGACTGGACGGCGTCCAAGATTTGGGACGGCGTCCAAATGAACTATAGATTACTGATGCTGAAAATTTGACAAGTCTCGAACCAAATTTATTTCAAACACAACTTATGAACCGAAAACACTCAAAACACGTATCTTATATCGATGGAAAGGTATTTTGACGAGGAAAACGTCTAAACACATTTCATCAATCAATTCAACATTTAAAAACAACAAAAAGCTCGTCGAAAGATCGTTAAAAGTCCATTATCAAAGTTTCAAGTTCTTAAAATGCATAAGATGATTCGGGAATCCAATTTACACATACGATATGCCGTTTCGAAGGTAATTAAACATACGTTGCAATTAAATACTTACTAACAACATTTCATAGCATTCAATGTACCAAGAATCCATTTTAAAGTTCATCAAACCCTAACCAAGAATCATGAATTCAGCAATTTTGTAAATGAAGTTTTTCTAAATCAACCCTCATACCAAAACGAAGCTAATGATGCTAGTAACACATTTAATACATGAACTTTAACATTTAAACAACATTTAATCAACCAAAATCAAGGATTAAACTAACCCATTTCAAGTGTTCATGCTAGTTACTCAAAACAACAAAATTGAGCAAACAAATCACATATCCATGTTAGACTTGAGTCATAGACACTAATTAACACCATTTCAAGTCTATAAAATGAATTAGAGAAATCTAGAGTTTTTATAAACTTTACCCCAAGTACTGAAATTGGTACCAAAACGTAGAGGATGAAGAGAGGATTCCAAAAGTACGATTTGTTTTGTTGTAAGCTTCCTAGATCCGAATTAGATGATGAATCTTTGTTGTTGGGGTTTGAGAGAAAAAATGAAAGTATTAAGAAAGGGATAAGAGAGAAATGAGAGGATGAGAGGTGGGAGGTGATTGACTAGTCCCACTAGTTATCTCTTTGGTCAAATGGCAAAGTTAGTCCCCCCGAGTTTGAAAGCGGGTGCGTGAATTAACCGAACGAATTATTTTAAAAACGCAAATTAATGAGAGAGGTTATAATTAAATAACAAAAATATTAGGAACGTTAGTTAATGAAAGATACGAATTTAGATAACGAAAGATATTATCTAAAAAAAGACGGGCGTTAAAATAATTTAATGAAAAAATGCGGGATGTTACATTACCTACACCTTAAAAGAAATTTCGTCCCAAAATTTAGTTGAAAGTAGTAGTCGTTGTTTCTTCCTTGAAATATTGCGTTGCCAATTCTACGAATGGGTGAAGGTACTTCCTTGGGCATTCCAACGAACTTTGACGGTCGGGATTTCACGTTGTTTTAAAGTTTGGTTTCACGATTCATAATTTCAACCGGTTCTCCTAGGAAGTGAAGTTTGTCATCGATAGTAAGCTCATCGAAAAGGAATAACAAGTTCTTGTTCGGCAAGACACTTCTTTAAGTTGATACATGGAATGTAGGATGAACGGAATTTCGATTGAGTTGGGAGTTCGAAACGTTAAGCAACGGGTCCAATACGCTCCAAGATTTTAAAAGGATCAAAATATGGCAGATTTAGCTTTCTACGTTTTCCAAAACGAATTACACCTTTCCAAGGTGCTATATTTAATATTACGAGGTCACCCACTAGGAATTCGAGAGGCTTACTTCTAACATCGTCATAGTGGCGATTACAGCCGTCTTGGGTCTTTCTTGGATTTGAACGATCTTAACGGTTATTTCATGAATGAGTTTGGGTCCGGTGGTTTGCTTGTCACCTACTTCGGTCCAACGAATAGGAGAACGACATTTGCAGCTATACAAAGTTTCGAAAAGGTGCGGCATTAATACTCGAATGATAACTATCGTTGTAAGAGGAAATCAATTAAAGTCAACAACACAAGTTCGTGATATGTTTTCCCAAGGTTTGAATCGTATGTTTGCTTGGTCCATCGGTTTGTGGATGATACGCGGTACTCATGTTTAAACGTGTTCGCAAGGCTTCTTGTAAGGCACTCTGAAATCTAGAAGTGAAACGAGCATCTCGATCCGAAACAAATGACAAAGGCACACTGTGTCGAGATAGAATTCCTATAATGTATAGTTGTACAAGTTTTTCCCATCTTGTCAGTTTCTAAAGAACATTTGTTGGGACAAGTTTCTTATTGGTTTCTGAAAACGTTTGTTAGGACTATTCACCCTCGTGGCGAATACTAGTATAACGTGAAGAGTATCTCTCTTCATTGGGAATTTAGGTAAAGGATTTCCTTATACGGAAGTACGAGTGTAATGCGAGAGAAATTTCCTCCTCGATGTGAGCATATCAAGCATTTCATAGTTCGTCGATAAAACTGTACGAAAACGAGATAGTATACACATGTTCTAACGACCCGTTGATAATGCTAAAAACGAACATATATTTCATAGCATTATTCCTCAAGAAAGACAAGCTTTTAGTTGCAATTGTTCTATTTACAAGAGATATTCGTTTAAATAATAAAAGGTGAAGACAAAAGACAGATTCGACGATTTGAAGACGCAAACGACCAAAAAGCTCAAAAGAACAAAAGACAATCAAAAAGGTTCCAATTATTGATAAGAAACGTCTCGAAATCACAAGAGTACAAGATTCAAAACGCAAAGTACAAGATATTAAATTGTACGCAAGGACGTTCAAAAAACCGGAACCGGGACCAGAGTCAACTCTTAACGCTCGACGCAACGGACTAAAAATTACAAGTTAACTATGTATATAAATATAATATAATATATAATTAATTATATTAATTATATATATATTATATATATATATTATTAAAACCGTCGGCAGCCAGAAACTCCAAGGGCCAGAAATGAAAATACCTCTCCGCGACTCGCGGAGTTTGAAGGGCTTTTTGCCGCGAGTCGCGGAGCCCCAAAAATCAAATCTGGCTATAAAATCAACCCGAATTCTGATCAAAAACATATCTTTTTTTTTCTTCTCTTCATACGAAGTAATATATTTATATTTATAATTTATATTTTAATTTTAATTATAATTCTAATAATAAGGTTATGTTAGCGAATGTTGTAAGGGTGTAAGTCGAAATTCTGTCCGTGTAACGCTACGCTATTTTTAATCATTGTAAGTTATGTTCAACCTTTTTATATTAATGTCTCGTAGCTAAGTTATTATTATGCTTATTTAAAACGAAGTAATCATGATGTTGGGCTAATTACTAAAATTGGGTAATTGGGCTTTGTACCATAATTGGGGTTTGGACAAAAGAACGACACTTGTGGAAACTAGACTATGGGCTATTAATGGGCTTTATATTTGTTTAACTAAATGAAAGTTTGTTAATGTTAATATAAAGATTTACAATTGGGCGTCCCTATAAATTACCACATACACTCGATCGGACACGATGGGCGGGGTATTTATATGTACGAATAATCGTTCATTTAACCGGACACGGGAATGGATTAATAGCCACTAGAATAATTAAAACAGGGGTGAAATTACATTCAAGGGTAATTGGTGTAATTGTTAACAAAGTAGTAAAACCTTGGTTTACACGCAGTCGATAACCTGGTGTATTCATTAAACAAAGTATTAAAACCTTGTTACAATTCGAATCCCCAATTAGTTGGAATATTTATCTTCGGGTATAATAATAATTTGACAAGGACACTTGCAATTTATATTTATGACTGATGGACTGTTATGGACAAAAACCAGACGGACATATTGAATAATCCAGGACAAAGGACAATTAACCCAAGGGCATAAAACTAAAATCAACACGTCAAACATCATGATTACGGAAGTTTAAATAAGCATAATTCTTTTATATCATATTTTATTTCCTTTATTTTATATTTAATTGCACTTCTAATTATCGCACTTTTATTTATTGTTATTTTATCGCACTTTTAATTATCGTACTTTTTAATTATCGCAATTTAATTTTTATCGCATTTTTATTATTCGCAATTTCATTATCGTTATTTACTTTACGCTTTAATTTAAAGTCTTGTATTTATTTTATATTTTACATTAGGTTTTAACTGCGACTAAAGTTTTAAAATCGACAAACCGGTCATTAAACGGTAAAAACCCCCCCTTTATAATAATAATATTACTTATATATATATTTGTAATTTTAATAAAAGTAAACTAATATAGCGTTGAGCTTTGCTTAAAGATCTCCCTGTGGAACGAACCGGACTTACTAAAAACTACACTACTGTACGATTAGGTACACTGCCTATAAGTGTTGTAGCAAGGTTTAAGTATATCCATTCTATAAATAAATAAATATCTTGTGTAAAATTGTATCGTATTTAATAGTATTTTCTGCTAAAATTTAATAGTATTTTATACCCCCCTGCTTTGACATCAAGTATTTTTGGCGCCGCTGCCGGGGAGCCATTCTTAAAAGCCGGAAGCGCAACGCTAATAAAAAAAAAAAAATTTTATTTACTTTTATTAAAAGTCGTTTTTGTAAAAATTACGTTTTAATCATTCAAAAATATAAAAAGAAAAACAAAAAATATAAGTATTTTTAGGATTTTGTTAAATATTTAAGTTTTATAAGTTTCTTTATCTTTATTTTAATTTATAAAAATATAAATTTTATTAAAAATCGTTTATTTAAATTAAAAACAGAAAACAAAATAAAAATAAAAAAAATAAAAAAAAGAAAAACGCGTAAAAAGTACTACCTGTCAACAGAATTCCTGAACCCCGCGACTTGCGGGGTTTTACTCTTTATTTGCCGCGACTCGCGGAGGGTTTCTGACACACGGACAAAACCCTAATCACGGGTTTTAATTTATTATTATTATTATTAATTACTTAATTATTATTATTATTATTAATTTTAGTTTTATTTTTACTTTTTACTTTATATTTATGTATTTTGTTTAATTAGTTTTATTAAAATTGTATTATTTGTAGTTTTATTAAATAAATAATATAAAAATAATATTTTTATAAAAATTGTACTTTTTACAACTTTTTGTATATTTTTATATTTTGTACCTTTTTAATCGTTGTAGCGTAATATTTGTATTTTTAGCTCATATTTAATTTTAAACTTAGTTTTCGCTATAGTTATTTTTACTCCTATATTTTTAGGCTTTGCCGTAGAATTCCTTAAGTGCTTTTTCTTTAGACTAAGATTTAGGTGCTTTAGAATTTTGCGATGCCTTTTTAAGTTTTAGTTTCTTTTTAAGTTATTTCCATTTGGGATTTAGTTTTTCCTGTAAGCTTTAATATTTTTAGACCTTTTACTATGTATCAATTATCATTCCAATTAGTAATTTCAATTTGCGATTATAATTTTAAGTTAGTTGTAGTAATAAGGTTAAATTAGTTAAGTATTTTTAAGTTTTGATAAGTTTCTTTTATTTTTCCGTCACCTTTTATTTTTCAACCATTTTTTCTTTTTCGACATTTTTCGAAGCGCAATCTTTTTCTCTCTTATTTCTCGCTATTCTAGTTTTAGGACTTAGAATTTTATTCTACTTCTTATCTAAATTTCTTAAAATTACGAAAATTTATTTTAAGTGGTTAAATTGATAGACATCAAAATTTTCTGGTTCGTAGTAATAGTTGGATTTGTACGTGGACCGGGTTATTGGAGCCAAACAGTCCTCAATTATATTGAGACCAAACGAATCCTGCCCCTCTGCTGCATCTTTTGGCTATTCGAAACGTGGGCAAAATCAGAAAAGTCTATTGATTGGATAACTTATTATAATTTTTCTTTCCTTTTTAAAAACTAATAGGATATTCTGTGAATGCACCGAGCAAGACGTTCACCACCTTTTGTACGTTCACCACCTGTAACTCGATCAAGACATCGTTTAACAAATATAACCGCCGTTGATTTTTCTTTAGAATCGTCATCCAGTCGACCAAGTACTTCAGTTCAAATTTCCGATAATCCAGTTTTTGAAACAAACCTCACAATTGAGAATCCAGAAAATATTCAGGAACGGTTCATAGATCCTGAACCACTAAACTTTCCTCCGGAACCACCAATCATTCAAACAGAGATTGTTGAGGAACGAACTATTAAATCAGAATCATCTAGTGATACCGATTCAACAAATTCAATTATGGAGAATCTGGAACCTTTAAGTATGGAAGACCGAATGAGAGCTAAACGCACTGGCCAAGGTCACGCAATTACTCATCCAGACATTAATGCGCCAGATTATGAAATCAAAGGACAAATTCTACACATGGTGACTAATCAATGCCAATTTAGTGGTGCGCCGAAGGAAGATCCAAATGAACATCTACGTACCTTTAATAGGATCTGCACACTATTTAAAATCCGAGAAGTGGAGGATGAACAGATATATCTCATGTTATTTCCCTGGACTTTAAAGGGAGAAGCCAAAGATTGGTTGGAATCGTTACCTGAAGGGGCGATCGATACATGGGACGTTTTAATTGACAAATTTCTTAAACAATTTTTTCCCGCATCTAAAGCCGTAAGACTTCAAGCAGAAATTGTTACGTTCACACAGAAGCCAAATGAAACTCTATATGAGGCGTGGACAAGATATGGGAAGTTATTAAGAGGATGTCCGCAACATGGTTTAGACACCTGTCAAATAGTACAAATATTTTACCAAGGATGCGACATCACTACAAGAAAAGACATAGATATAGCAGCTGGTGGTTCGATTATGAAGAAAACCGAAACTGATGCGTACAAAATTATTGATAATACTGCTTCCCACTCACATGAGTGGCACCAAGAAAAAGACATCATTAGATCATCTAAAGCAGCTAGAGCCGATTCTAGCCATGACTTAGATTCCATTTCCGCAAAGATAGATGCTTTCGAGAGACGAATGGAAAAGATGACTAAAGATATTCATGCTATACGAATTAGTTGTGAGCAGTGTGGAGGACCACATTTGACAAAAGATTGTCTAAATATTGAATTAACAATGGAACAAAGAGAGAATATTTCATACATAAACCAAAGGCCTGGAAATAATTATCAGAATAATTATCAACCGCCAAGACCGATTTACAATCAAAACCAGAATTATAACCGAAATATTCCATACAACAACCAACAAGGTCCTAGCAATCCACAAGTATCCAATAATACTTATAATCAGCAAAGACCGAATTTTCAAAACAAACCACCACAACAAACCGATGATAAAAAGCCGAATTTAGAAGATATGATGACGAAGCTAGTTGAAACTCAAACGCAGTTTTTCACATCTCAAAAACAAACCAATGAACAAAATGCTCAAGCATTTAGAAATCAACAAGCTTCTATTCAAAATCTGGAACAAGAAGTAAGTAACCTAGCAAGGTTAATAGGTGAAAGAAAACCGGGAAGTTTACCTAGTGATACAAATGCTAACCCCCGGAATGAAACAGCTAAAGCTATTACCACAAGAAGTGGTACAACACTTAAACCACCTGAAATACCTATAACTGCTGATAAAACTATTCCTACTCCACAAGAACCACAACCTGATCAAGATAAGGAAAAAGAACCGGTAGTTGAAAAGGTTAATGAAGATAACACAGTTAAGGATAAACCTTATGTTAAACCATACCAACCACCTCTTCCTTATCCGAGTAAAATGAAGAAAGAAAAACTTGAAGCCGAGCAATCCAAATTCTTGGATATGTTTAAACAGATAAATGTAAATCTTCCTTTCATTGATGTGATTTCAGGAATGCCAAGATATGCTAAATTCTTGAAAGATCTAATCACGAATAGAAAGAAAATGGAAGAACTCTCGGCTGTAACTATGAATGCTAATTGTTCAGCAGTACTGTTGAATAAGATACCAGAAAAACTATCTGATCCAGGAAGTTTCACAATTCCATGTTTTCTGGGTAGTCTTAGTTCAATAGAAGCATTAGCAGATTTAGGTGCTAGTATAAATCTAATGCCGTATTCACTATACGCTAAACTAGACCTTGGAGAATTGAAACCAACCAGAATAAGCATACAACTAGCCGATAGATCAATAAAATATCCTAGAGGGATAATGGAGAACATGCTAGTTAAAGTTGGTACTTTAGTATTTCCAGTAGACTTTGTTGTTTTGGACATGGAAGAAGATTCTCAAGTTCCTCTCATATTAGGAAGACCATTCTTAAACACGGCTAAAGCAATGATAGACGTGTTCGGTAAGAAACTGACCCTAAGTATAGAGGATGAGAGTGTTACCTTTTCAGTGGATAGAGCCATGCAACAACCACAATCTGCAGATGATACATGTTATTATATTAAAACTATAGATGCACATGCAGAATTATTAGAAGAATTTCCAGAATTACAAGGAACAGGAGAATGTTCTTTAGGAGAAAGTAATGAACCAATTGATGAAGCTGAAATGTTAGCTACACTTATAGCTAATGGATATGAACCAACAACAGAAGAAATTCAAATGCTAAAAGAAGAAGACAGATATCGATATAAATCATCGATAGAAGAACCTCCGAAATTAGAGTTAAAGCCACTTCCAAACCATTTGGAATACGCTTATTTACATGGTGAATCTGAATTACCTGTAATAATATCGTCTTCTCTTACTGAAAATGAGAAATCACAACTCATTTCTGTGTTGAAAGCTCATAAACCAGCCATTGCATGGAAAATTCATGATATTAAAGGAATAAGTCCTTCGTATTGCACACATAAAATCCTTATGGAAGAAGGTCATAAAACGTATGTGCAACGCCAACGAAGACTAAATCCTAATATGCAAGATGTAGTTAAGAAAGAGATTATTAAACTGCTAGATGCAGGTTTAATTTATCCAATCTCTGATAGTCCATGGGTAAGCCCAGTTCAATGCGTGCCTAAGAAGGGTGGCATGACTGTCATTACAAATGAGAAAAATGAGCTTATTCCTACTAGGACTGTAACAGGATGGCGTGTATGTATTGATTATAGAAAATTAAATGACGCCACCAGAAAAGATCACTTTCCCTTACCTTTCATAGATCAAATGTTGGAAAGATTAGCCGGAAATAGTTACTATTGTTTTCTAGATGGATTTTCCGGATATTTTCAAATTCCAATAGCACCCGAAGATCAAGAGAAAACCACATTCACGTGCCCTTATGGTACTTTTGCTTACAAACGCATGCCATTTGGACTTTGTAACGCCCCTGCAACCTTTCAAAGGTGCATGATGGCGATTTTTCACGACATGATAGAAGAATGCATGGAAGTATTCATGGATGACTTTTCAGTCTTCGGTGATACATTTAAATCATGTCTAGTTAATCTGGAACGAATGCTAATTAGATGCGAAAAATCAAATCTAGTACTTAATTGGGAGAAATGCCATTTCATGGTTAAAGAAGGCATCGTTCTTGGACATAAAATTTCAAAAGAAGGAATTGAAGTGGATAGAGCTAAAGTAGATGTAATTGCTAAACTTCCACATCCCACCAATGTTAGAGGAGTTAGGAGTTTTCTAGGGCATGCCGGTTTTTACCGACGTTTTATAAAAGATTTTTCTAAAATTGCCACTCCTATGAATAAACTCCTAGAAAAGGATGCGCCATTCATCTTTTCAGATGAATGTATCAAATCTTTTAATATACTTAAAGAAAAACTCACTAATGCGCCGATCATGATAACACCAAATTGGAATCTACCATTTGAACTAATGTGCGATGCAAGTGATTTTGCAATGGGAGCCGTTTTAGGACAAAGGATTGAAAAACGATTTCAACCTATATATTATGCTAGTAAGACATTACAAGGAGCACAAACGAACTATACAACTACTGAAAAAGAACTCCTTGCTATTGTCTTTGCTTTTGACAAATTTCGATCATATCTCGTTCTAGCAAAAACGGTGGTCTATACCGACCATTCTGCTCTTAGATACCTATTTTCAAAACAAGATGCTAAACCAAGATTAATCCGTTGGATCTTACTCTTACAAGAGTTTGATATTGAAATCCGAGATAAAAAAGGAGCAGAAAATCTCGCCGCTGATCATCTTTCTCGTCTTGAAAATCCCGAATTAGAAGTTCTAAATGAATCGGCCATACAAGACAACTTTCCTGATGAATATCTATTGAAGATAGATTATAAAGAAATCCCATGGTTTGCAGACTATGCAAACTACTTAGTTTGTGGATTCCTTGAAAAAGGATTATCGTACCAAAGACGAAAGAAATTCTTCAGTGATATAAAACACTATTTCTGGGAAGATCCACATCTGTTTAAAAGTTGTCCCGATGGAATAATACGCCGATGTGTATTTGGAGATGAAGCTAGTAAAATATTAAACCATTGTCACACAGGACCAACAGGAGGGCATTATGGGCCTCAACTAACGGCAAGAAAAGTTTATGAAGCTGGTTTCTATTGGCCTACAATTTACAAAGACGCACACCTTCTTTGCAAATCCTGTGATGCATGTCAAAGGGCCGGAAGGATAAGTCAACGTGATGAAATGCCACAAAATGTCATCCAAGTATGTGAAGTATTTGACATTTGGGGTATTGACTTTATGGGTCCATTTCCAAAATCTCATAATAATCTATATATACTCGTAGCCATTGATTATGTATCTAAATGGGCGGAAGCACAAGCTCTCCCAACTAACGATGCACGAGTTGTAGTCAACTTTTTAAAACGTCTTTTTGCAAGGTTTGGAACACCGAAAGCTTTAATAAGTGATCGGGGAACTCATTTCTGTAATAATCAACTTGAGAAAGTTCTTAAAAGATATGGAGTAACTCATAAAATCTCCACCGCATATCATCCACAAACAAGTGGACAAGTTGAAAATACCAACCGAGCTTTAAAACGTATTCTAGAGAAAACCGTAGGATCAAATCCGAAGGAATGGTCCATTAAATTGGAGGATGCACTCTGGGCTTTTAGAACAGCCTACAAAACTCCAATTGGAACCACACCTTTTAGACTTGTGTATGGAAAAGCGTGTCATCTTCCAGTAGAAATTGAACACAAAGCATTTTGGGCTTTGAAGACATGTAATCTTGATTTACAAGAAGCTGGACGTCTACGATTAAGTCAACTAAACGAATTAGAAGAATTAAGACATGAAGCATACGAGAATTCGTTAATCTATAAAGAAAGAACGAAGAAATGGCATGATAAAAGAATCAGAAGTTCAAAAGAATTCAAAGAAGGAGACAGAGTTCTTCTTTTCAATTCACGATTCAAGCTATTTCCTGGAAAATTGAAATCAAGATGGTCTGGACCATTTATAGTCAAAAGAGTTTTCCCATACGGAACGATAGAATTGATAAATTCAAATGGGATTGAATTTAAAGTTAATGGTCACAGAGTTAAACATTACATACAGGGTCCGATGGAAGTCGACAACGAAGTTAATCACAATTTCGACACCACAGCTAACTAAGTGTGGGGAGAATCAAGTCTTTAAAGGATAATATATATTTCTGTTAGAGTTAGATTGTCTGTTTTCGTGTAGTTCTCGAAAATGGAACACGTATGGTCTTTCCCTAGCAGACCCTAAAGAACTAGTCTTCTCCCCCCATTCTGAATTTTTATTTTTTTTAGGTTTTTACGTAATGAAGACTGCCTGTGAACTAAACCATGGTCTAATGCTACACGCTTTGATCACTAAAAGAAATAATGACATACTACCGAGTGAATTAGTATCAGTAATCAGAGAAAGAATGGACGGAGTTAGAAAAGGATCCAGATGCGAAGATAATAAGTTACAATTTGGTAAAGGAAAATCAAAATCCGCAGCGAAAAGAAGAGCACGACACCTAGAAAAATGTCACAAATGCGGAAAATGGTCACATGGAGGTAAATGTTCAAATAATCAAACCTATTCAAATACCGAATTTGTTACTTTATGCAGAGACGGACCGTTCATATGTTTAGAAGAAAAGACAATGAATGCTCGAGGTTACGCCTATGCAGCCATGGAAGACCAATTAAACCGACTATCTTATGAATATAATAGATCATATAACTAAGAAATCTATTTCACAGGTATGTCTGTACAGTTTTTATTTTTATTTTTATTTTTAACCTTTTGATAATAAACGCTAATTTTTTCGCTAAAAAGTATTAAATTGGTATTAAATAAAATTAGGTTTGGCGACCGAAATTATTGATATCGTTCAAAAATTTATTACATCACTGCGAAATTTAACGTTTATTCTTAAGGTATAAATATCTTTAATCAATCAACCCAAAATATTTTAAAAATTCGTCATGAGTTAAATTAGGTCTTGGAACCGAAATTACTTTACCGAAAAGAGGGGCGCATATTTTTGATAATATTTGATTGATTAAAGTGGGATAAAAAGACAAAAAGATTTTTAATTTTATTTTTTACCATGTTTTTAATCTTAATATTTAAATCTTAAATTAATATTGTAAACTTTGTAAAAACAATATTTTTAAAATTGTAAATATTTGAAAAATTAATATAAGTTTGGTATGAATTTATAAATTTTTAAATTAAGTTTGGTGTGAATTTTTAATTTTTAAAATATTAATTTTTAATTTTATGCATTTTAAATTTTGAGTTTGGTGTGAATTTTTAATTTTAATTTTGAATTTTATATTTAAGTTGTGTGAATTTAAAAACAAAAATTTACTTTATCTCATTAAGTTAAAAATATGATTTTTAAAATTCGTCGTAAGTTGAAGACTAGGTCTTTGAACCGAAATTGCTTTACCCGAGGGAGGGACGAGAACTTTTATTATCAATATTTTTAATCTTGTTGATTTAAAGTATGCCAAAAACATTAAAAAACCCAAAAATCTTAGCTTTTTAAAACAATCGCTACAAAAAGACAAATTTTAAAATTTTGTCGAGGGACGGACTAGGACATCGATCCGAAACGACCTCGTCCTAAATAACAAGGGAAACAAAATTTTAAAATTAATTTCTTAATTGTTTTATAAGTTAAAGATTATATTAAAAAAAAAAAAAAAAAAAAAAAAAAAAAAAAAAAAAAAAAAAAAAAAAAAATAACTCCGCGACTCGCGGAGTTTGCAGTACAAACCTCCGCGACTCGCGGAGGGACCAAATTACAGAAAAAAAATAAAACCAGCTGCACGATCTGTATACACAACACACACAAACATACTGCATAAACACTCGAAAAAAACCCGAAAAAACCCACAAAAATCATCCCAAAAACTCAATTTTTCACCGTTAATCTTCAAATTTTTCACTACAATCATGTTGAGAAGGATGATATCTAGGAACTACTCAAGAAAACAGGTACAATTACACCCCAAATCACCTTTAAATCCGAATTTTAGTGTGTTCTTGAGCATATTTTCATAATTTGAATTTTGTTAATTTTTAGTGTAATTAGTGTTAAATTGTTAGTATATTATGCATGTATAACCTAGATTGATGCTGATTAACATGATTAGAAGCCTTAAACTTCAAATTTTGAATAATCTAGGGTTTGTGTTCTTGAGCAATTTGGGGCTTTTTGATATAAACAGGTTATGGCCGATTTTTGTCATGAATTATTGCTAAATTGAGTAGTGTAACATGTCTAGGTAGTTAAATGATCCAAACTTTGAGCCTAAACATGATTTTGAGAATTAAAGTGGACTTTTTCAAGTCCAAAATTCATGAACTTGATTTTTGAAAGATAATGCCATTTGAGACTTGTTTATTTGCTAGTAATGATTATTTTGACATGTTATTTGAGTTGAATGCTTATGAACTTGGCGAAAATTTTCGTATATGCTTATTTGAAAAAGTGTAGAATTGATAAAAATGTGAAAATAAGCTTAAGTTTGATATAAATTGATAATGTCATTGTAATTATTTTGATTGATGATTTTGCTGACACTAATGCATATTTGGATGCACAAAATTTGTGTTTGATGTGTTTTGCAGAGTGAAAGGGGTGAATCTTCATCCCAAGCCCGCCACGCTCCTGCTGAGAACTTGGAACAACAGGAGGTAGATAACTACTACAAGCAGGATGTACCTCATCCAGTCATGACCTTTTCAGATATGCACTTGGAGCAGTTGCACCCGAACCTGCGATTTGACAGACTTTGGATAGATTATCCAAAATATCAACGGGGTTTGCATACTCTTCACTCTAAGGTTGTTGAGGTACCGAGGGTCATAGAATGGGGACCCTTGGAAGCTGTAGAATTGGCCGGGCCAATTAGGGAATTACTGGTACAGAGGTATGGTAATTCTTCTTTTAATGACTGGATATGTTTATTCACCATACGCAGACCTGTATATAAAGTATGGTGTGAAGAGTTGTTATGTAGTATAGAGTTGAATGATCGGGTAGCCAGTTTAACCGATCGTTCTTTTATTAGATTTTTGTTAGGCGGTTCGATGCGCCACATGTCTTTACTGGACATGGCTCAGGCTTTACGTATATATACGCCTGAGGAATTAGCGTCTGCCGATTGTAGAGGATTGATACTAAACGGTAGGAAAATAGATGAGAATTTTGATACACACGGTGTGTGGAGTCAAATGACAAGCCACCACCGTTTTAAAGGAGGAAACTACTCTTATTTGGATATAGATAGAGCCGAATTAAGAGTAATACATAGGTTTTTAGCTAACTCGATTACACAAAGGGGTAAAAACAAAGAAAAGGTAAATGAACAAGATTTGTTTTACCATATGTGTATTCGAGACCCACACAGCGCTGTAAGTATACCATATTGTGTGGGTTATTATTTATCAGCTATGGTTCGAGGGATGCGTCCACATAGCATAATAGGAGGTGGTATTTTTATTACTTTGATTGGTGAATATCTCGGTGTGGATATAAGTCGGGGGGGATTATTAGTAGAAGAGCCGGAACCCCGCGACACTATAGGTTTAAATGTGTACCATGGTGCGAAAGTGTTGAAGCGGCGAAATAACGCCGCAGTACGATACAATGGTAGACATCCACAGGTAGAGAGAAACCAGGAACAAGGTAATGTAGGAGGGGGGCAAGAAATGCATAGGTTTATAGCTTCTCAGGAATACGAAAATGCTAGACAGAGAGCATTTGAAGATTGGCAAGTTCATCAGAACCAGATCATAGCACATTGCCAACACATAGGTAGAAACTATATTCCTACACCAAAACCCGTCTTCCCTCCTTGGTCGATAGAGATGCAGCCACCATATCCTACGTATGACCCTGCCGAAGCATTCTATAGCACTTATGGTTATGCGTGGAACCCCTATTGGTACCAATATCATCCTTAGTTTACTTATTTTTTTTTTATTATTATGTAATTTGTAATTATTGATGTATTTAATATTTTTGTTAATATTGTAATCATTTTTATAATTATCTAACTTTTATTCTTAGATTTTAATAATTTTTGAATGTGGGGTAATATACCAAACTTCAAAAATATGTATATATGTTTGCAGTTTATCTTATGTACACAACAGGGTAAAACAACGCATTTTCAAAGACTGGCATTAAGTTCAGCAAAAGCAAGTAATTTTGACGACAATGATGCAAAATACATGTGAAATAACAACAAGACGGAATGAACAAATGACGTGCACCATTTATCATTCAGCAAACAAACGCCAATATATTTGGAAACTTTGGTAAAAATTTAATCATTTTCACACAAATCACCCTCAATAATTTAAATTGTTACTGATTTCTTGCAAATGAGGGCATTGCAAGATCTTAAGTGTGGGAAGGGGTTAAATTCTTTCGGATTTTAAAATTTTTATATTAAACACTTGGTTACCATTAAAAATACTAGTAAAGCAGTAGTTGTATTAGAATCTAGTGCTCTCTGATAAAAAAGAACAGCCCTAGTCTTATATACTGACTACCCAATTCTAGTAAAATTTTGTGAAATTTTTAATTAAATGAATTCAAATCATGTTTATACATATTTATGAACGATAAAACTAGGTTTTAACACCGAAATTATTGTTACCTCGGAAAGGACATAAATTGAGAAACAAACTAAAATGTTAAAATTCATTTAAAATGGAATAGAGGACGATAAAAAGAAAAATAAAAAGCCAAGTGTGGGAAAATTTACCAAGTTATTTTAAACATATGCCACATATATTTGTAACAAATAACTGAAAATACTTTTGCTTTGAACTAAACTAAACTGTTTTACCCAATGAAAGAAAAGAAGAGATGGATCTACACGATGAATCAATTCCATCATTAAAAGGAAGTAAAGTCTTCCGAAAAAGACACGCGCTTCTTGATTTAGGTCATGAAGTTGTCGTTCAGACCAGCTGTAGGTTGACGAAAAATCTAGAAAAGTCATCACTAAAATCAGCAGGAAATCCACGGACCTCAGCATCAAACAGGGTCGCCAAGTGGTCAGATTTATCCTAACCATGAGAAGGATTTATCTCGTACAATGGGGAGGCACCGTGCAAATTAGCTGGATAAGACTAATGAATCAGATCCCCAGAAAGGATAATCTCCTTAAAGATTAAAAATCAGCTTTTAAGACTGATATTACTCAATCCTAGAGATTGACCTTAAATATTGAGAATTACAAACTCATGGAATTCAATGATATCTAAACTCGAGCTTGAACGAGAAAATATTTTGATCAAAAATACAAACCGATTTGTTTTCTAAAAACCCATTTTCAATGCGTTCATTACCATTGAACGTAAAATCCTAGGAATTCACCTGGAATTCATTAGGTCACCTGAACTAAATCGGGTGTCAACCGTAAGAACGGTGGTTGCATAGCATGGTCGGAGACAGGACCTTGTGCCAGACCGAAAAATCATAGGATGATCTTTACTATCGCTCCTACCAAGGATAGTTCTAGCATCCGACACGTTAAAAGACCATAATCATCTGCATGTCACGGGACATTGCCTTAAACAGTTGCTTGTTCAACGCTTTCCTTTACAACCGGACGGTAGTTTGCCGAAAGGTAATATACGGAACAAGTAAACTGGACGTGTTGCTTTCCAAATACAAGGTTAGCAAGTGGGTGACACAAAACCGCAAGTTTTGAGCTAAAATTTTCAAATCTGAAACCCACCAAACCCACAAATATTTTGCAAACACCGGTAAAGGGTTATTCCGGAAAACTTATCTAGGGTAAAAACTAGATTTAATTTTCAAAAGATCAAATGTTTTCATAAAGATCCAATTTCCTTAATGGATCTAAATTTTTATAGTCATGTGGGACTGTAAACCATATCGTTACTACCATTGTTTATACCGCCGTATAGAAATCACTGATGTACAAAGTGTGAAGAATAAAGAAGTGATTCTAGTATTTCAAGACGATATTGCTTGAGGACAAGCAACGCTCAAGTGTGGGAATATTTGATAATGCTAAAAACGAACATATATTTCATAGCATTATTCCTCAAGAAAGACAAGCTTTTAGTTGCAATTGTTCTATTTACAAGAGATATTCGTTTAAATAATAAAAGGTGAAGACAAAAGACAGATTCGACGATTTGAAGACGCAAACGACCAAAAAGCTCAAAAGAACAAAAGACAATCAAAAAGGTTCCAATTATTGATAAGAAACGTCTCGAAATCACAAGAGTACAAGATTCAAAACGCAAAGTACAAGATATTAAATTGTACGCAAGGACGTTCAAAAAACCGGAACCGGGACCAGAGTCAACTCTTAACGCTCGACGCAACGGACTAAAAATTACAAGTTAACTATGTATATAAATATAATATAATATATAATTAATTATATTAATTATATATATATTATATATATATATTATTAAAACCGTCGGCAGCCAGAAACTCCAAGGGCCAGAAATGAAAATACCTCTCCGCGACTCGCGGAGTTTGAAGGGCTTTTTGCCGCGAGTCGCGGAGCCCCAAAAATCAAATCTGGCTATAAAATCAACCCGAATTCTGATCAAAAACATATCTTTTTTTTTCTTCTCTTCATACGAAGTAATATATTTATATTTATAATTTATATTTTAATTTTAATTATAATTCTAATAATAAGGTTATGTTAGCGAATGTTGTAAGGGTGTAAGTCGAAATTCTGTCCGTGTAACGCTACGCTATTTTTAATCATTGTAAGTTATGTTCAACCTTTTTATATTAATGTCTCGTAGCTAAGTTATTATTATGCTTATTTAAAACGAAGTAATCATGATGTTGGGCTAATTACTAAAATTGGGTAATTGGGCTTTGTACCATAATTGGGGTTTGGACAAAAGAACGACACTTGTGGAAACTAGACTATGGGCTATTAATGGGCTTTATATTTGTTTAACTAAATGAAAGTTTGTTAATGTTAATATAAAGATTTACAATTGGGCGTCCCTATAAATTACCACATACACTCGATCGGACACGATGGGCGGGGTATTTATATGTACGAATAATCGTTCATTTAACCGGACACGGGAATGGATTAATAGCCACTAGAATAATTAAAACAGGGGTGAAATTACATTCAAGGGTAATTGGTGTAATTGTTAACAAAGTAGTAAAACCTTGGTTTACACGCAGTCGATAACCTGGTGTATTCATTAAACAAAGTATTAAAACCTTGTTACAATTCGAATCCCCAATTAGTTGGAATATTTATCTTCGGGTATAATAATAATTTGACAAGGACACTTGCAATTTATATTTATGACTGATGGACTGTTATGGACAAAAACCAGACGGACATATTGAATAATCCAGGACAAAGGACAATTAACCCAAGGGCATAAAACTAAAATCAACACGTCAAACATCATGATTACGGAAGTTTAAATAAGCATAATTCTTTTATATCATATTTTATTTCCTTTATTTTATATTTAATTGCACTTCTAATTATCGCACTTTTATTTATTGTTATTTTATCGCACTTTTAATTATCGTACTTTTTAATTATCGCAATTTAATTTTTATCGCATTTTTATTATTCGCAATTTCATTATCGTTATTTACTTTACGCTTTAATTTAAAGTCTTGTATTTATTTTATATTTTACATTAGGTTTTAACTGCGACTAAAGTTTTAAAATCGACAAACCGGTCATTAAACGGTAAAAACCCCCCCTTTATAATAATAATATTACTTATATATATATTTGTAATTTTAATAAAAGTAAACTAATATAGCGTTGAGCTTTGCTTAAAGATCTCCCTGTGGAACGAACCGGACTTACTAAAAACTACACTACTGTACGATTAGGTACACTGCCTATAAGTGTTGTAGCAAGGTTTAAGTATATCCATTCTATAAATAAATAAATATCTTGTGTAAAATTGTATCGTATTTAATAGTATTTTCTGCTAAAATTTAATAGTATTTTATACCCCCCTGCTTTGACATCACCCGTCCTAATCCATCAGGACGAATACATTACATTTGGTTACATTGTGAGGTACTTGACCTCTATATGATACATTTTACAAACATTGCATTCATTTTTGAAAGACAAACTTTCATTTCATCGAAAGTTGACGGCATGCATACCATTTCATAATATATTCAACTATAATTGACTTAATAATAATCTTGATGAACTCAACGACTCGAATACAACGTCTTTTGAAATATGTCATGAATGACTCCAAGTAATATCTCTAAAATGAGCAAATGCACAGCGGAAGATTTCTTTCGTACCTGAGAATAAATATGCTTTCAAGTGTCAACTAAAAAGTTGGTGAGTTCATTAGTTTATCAAAAACAATCATTTTCAGTAATATAATAGACCACAAGATACTCATATTTCAAAAACAATCTGTGCAGGTCTGCTCACTGCTGGAAAATTATTCATACGATATATAAACACCTGGTAATCGACCTTAACAAGATGCATATAGAATATCCCCCGCATACCGGCATTCCGCACGGTCATGCAAAAGCATACAAACAGGCCACTCTTTTATATATGATGGTTGTGTACACCTCACAAACAGATCATATCTTTTAAAGCTGGCAGTTGTATACCTATTTCAAAGTACAAAAGAAGTTCAAATTCTCTGACTGGGGCTTGTGAGTGCCCATAGATCTATCTTTAGGATTCGCGTCAATTAGGAGCTCGCTTTCCTAATTCTTAGATTACTAGACTATAAAGGGGTGATATCCGGTGTACTCATAACTCAGTCGTAGAATGTTTTTAAGTACTTGTGTCTATTTCGTAAAACAGTTATAAAACAGCGCATGTATTCTCAGTCCTAAAAATATATATATTGCAAAAACATTTAAAAAGGGAGTAATGAAACTCATAATACTTTATTTTGTAGTAAAAATACATATGACGGCATTGAACAACTGAACAATGCAGGGTTGGCCTCGGATTCACGAACCTATATTATTCATATATGTATTAAAACATATTCTTGTACTCGATTAAATATATATATATATATATATATATATATATATATATATATATATATATATATATATATATATATATATATATATATATATATATATATATATATATTAGTGATATAATTTTTATATTAATAATTTATATATATTTCATTATTTAATTAAATGTATTCATTATATATATTGAAAATAAATAAAAGTATTAATATGGTTAAGTTATGTATATATATATATATATATATATATATATATATATATATATATATATATATATATATATATACATCATTTGTTTGTTGAAACTAGTAATTGTAATAATACTAAAATAATACTTGTAATGGTAAAATGATAATATTGATATTTCTTAATATTACTAATAAAATAATAACGTTAATAATTCTATTAGTGATAAGTATAATAATATTAATAATAACGACAGTGATATTAATAATAAACTTAATAATTTATTTAAATTATAATTTAATCATTTTTGAAATAAAATTTGTATCTATAATCTTTATATTTATAATTCTAGTAATAATAATAATAAAATAATAAAAATGATAATATTAATTGTTTTCATAATAATATCGGTATTCCTAATCTTTTATATACATATACTTCTATGCATCGTGTTAATATATTTATATCCTTTTATATCCATATGGTCATCATAACATAGTAAATTTCATTTTTTTTTACACAAATATCATTATATTATTATTAAGGTTACGATTTATAATAATATTAACAACAATATTAATAGCAATAATAATAATAATAATAATAATAATAATAATAATAATAGTAATAATAATAATAATAGTAATAATAATAATAATAATAATAATAATAATAATAATAATAATAATAATAATAATAATAATAATAATAATAATAATAATAATAATAAGTAAAATAAGAGTGTATACCCTCTAAGAAGCTTTTCTAAAAAGAATGCCCCAGACGAGGCTCGAACCCAAGACCTCTCGCTCACCACAAACACGCCCAACCATCTATCTGTCTGTTATTTTTTGTAATAGTTAGGATCGAAATTCTTTTAACCCTGAATATATGTTTCTATAAACTGGCCCATCTTATCTTCGGCCCAATAGAATTTTCGTAACCCGATTACACAAGCCCACTTAGACAATTAATTGGCCCAAGTAGTTGAATTTCAGCCCAACAATCAGCCCAATAACACAATAGGGAGACGGTTTGAAAAGAAAAGCCCAACATATCAACAATTATTAGAAGAATGCGTCGGTTTAGAAGAATCAAAAATCTGGAAACTAGCTGCAATAGGAAACAAGTGCTGTAGGTTTTTTTTTTTTTTTTTCAATTGAAGTAGATACAATAGGTGAGTGGCTGTAACATCATTTCATCATCTATCTTCATCCTTAACATCAACTCACTATCACTAACTCGATCATCATCTTCGATTAACATCCCGTTCATCTCATCTCCTTCCTTAATCCCGCTGTGAGCATCATCATTTTTCTTTGTTGGGTTTCGACAGAAAAACAAGACGCAACAGCTGTAGCATCGTCATCTCCACCATTTTACAGAAAGTAGGAGTAAGGACTACAACAGTGGTCAACGATGGTTGTTTTGGGTTATCTACAACAGAAAATAAATTAAACAAGTGTAGCAGCTCGTAGTATAACAAGGGTGTTTGGTTCTGTGATTAACAACGATCAGTAGGATAAAAAAATTTAGAAAGATGATGGTTGGTTGTTTACGATGGTGTGGTGATTTACGGTGATGGGAGGTGATGAGTTAGTTGACGGTTATGGTGAAAAGTGGTGAAGTTTGGTGATTTAAAAGGCGACGGGTAATGGTGGGTTTAGGTGGTTGATGTTGTTTAGCGGCTGCAAGAACAAAAGCAGTGATCGAGCAGTTATTGTGGTTGTTTTTGTTGATTGAACAAAAAAAAAATAGAAATATAAAATGGTGAGGATGATGTCGTAGATGTTATGGTTGTTCATAGTTGTAGATGGAGGTGGTGGTATGCCGGAAGTGGCCGGTTTGGTTGATGGGTGAAGGTCGATGGTATGCATATGCATATATATATATATATATATATATATATATATATATATATATATATATATATATATATATATATATATATATATATATATATATATATATGTAACGGGCATTTGTATGTATATATAAATATGTCTAAGTCATATGCATATGTAAATGTAGATTTATATATAGATATATATTCTATGAGGATATTAAACAAAGAACAAACAGTGCCCAACTTTAATAATGCGTACAGTTAGCAGCCGGGTGTAATAGAGTTTTCTACAGACACTTATTAGCTTCGGGTATTATTTCGGGTTCCGTTGTTAATCAATGGCGGATAAAAGTCTTCGGAAAAATCCCAAATTTTTAGATTAACTATATTTATTTATTTTGGTCATTATGATATAAAATTCGAGCATTAACTATTAAATAAAAATTACATTAATTATTCACTCCCAACCCCAAATAAAATATAAAAAGTTTTAAAATTCAATAAATAGTTCCTAAATACATTTTTAATAAGCGTAAAATTTATATTACTCATTTTCGGATCACTGTTTATTTTAAAATCACATAAGTTCCTTTTTAACTCGTTTGCCATCAATTGAGAGACAATTGAGCGTTACCTTCGTTTACTAAATAGCTTCGAAATAAAAATATATATATTTTATATACTTTATTTATATATGTAGATACTTTTTAAATAATAAATTTTATATATTATTATTATTTTACATAATTAATTCTAACAATCACATTATATAATATTCCAAATTATTATTATGTATATATATATCTATATACATACAAATCTATTTACAATTATTTGTTCATGAATCGTCGGAATTGGTCAAAGGACAAATGAATTCAAGTAAACAGTTTCAAAAATTTTGAGACTCAACTTTACAGACTTTTCTTATCATGTTGAAATCATATAAAGATTAAGTTTAAATTTGTTCGAAAATTTCCGGGTCATCACAGTACCTACCCGTTAAAGAAATTTCGTCCCAAAATTTGATTAGGATGGTCATGGCTGACAATAAGTATGTTTTCATGACGCATACGAGCTAGAAATTAGGGTTTTATCATTAGTGAGTAATATGGATAAAATAATTTGTTTATGTGAAGAGTACGAGTGAAGCTATCACAAAAGAGTGAAATGAATAAATGCAGGTTTGTCTTAACCGGTGACGTAGTCACAGTTGATTTCTGGAATTTATGGAATTTGAGCAAAAATCTTTGTAATAAGATTTGGTTCTTCGGTAATTAAGGAAATTAGAATCCTCTTTGGTTAAATGCAATGATCTTTCTCGATTGCTCTGTCGGAGATTTCACTATAAATCCACTCTCTTCGTTTTCTTTACATTTTGGAGTTCCATCCTTTTGTTTTCTCTTCCCGTCTTTAAGTCAAGCGAAAAATGGTCCAAAATTCGTAGATATGAAGTTTGGAATGAACATAACTAATGTTCTGAGAGAGAAATTGTAATAGCACGATCTTGATTGGTTATATTACCAGATTTCAAGAGAAAAGATAGAACTATCAGGAAGATGCATTTTCGATATGTTTAGAGCTTAGGTAGAATGTAAGAGTCATGTAACATGGCACATGATGACGTTATGATCTGTGAATCATCACGTGTAACATCCCGCATTTTTCCGTTAAATTATTTTAACGCCCGTCTTTTTATTTTAAAAATATCCTTCGTAACTAAATTCGTATCCTCCGTTAGCTAACATTCTTAATATTTTTCCGTTATTGGATTTTAACATCCTCCGTTAATACGCGTTTTAAAATATTCCGTTTAGGTAATTCCCGCACCCGACTACAAACTCGAGGGACTAAAATTGACACGGGGCAAACTAATTGACTAGGTCAACTAGTCCACCCCAATCACCACCATTCAACCATCCCCCTCTTTCTCTCTTTCTCTCTAGCAAGAACACACACACATTTACCAAATTCATTCAATCATCATCTAAATTCGATCTATGAGGCTTACAACAAAATAAATTACATATTCGTGATCCTCTCTTCATCCTCTTCATTTTGGTACCAACTTCATCTCATTTGGGTAACATTTCTAAAACTCTAGATTTCTCTAAATTCGTGTTTTTGACTTGAAATGGTGTTAGTTAGTGTCTATGGCTCATTGTGATGTCGTGTATATGATTATTATGCTCGATCTCGTTGTTTTAGTGTAACTAGCATGAACTTGAATTTTGGTGTGTTGTTCTTGAATTTTGGATGATCATATGTTGTTAGATGTCAAAAGTTCATGTTCTAATTGTGTTCCTAGTATCACTAGCTTCAATTTGATGTGTAGGTTGCATGAGAAAACTCCATAAACTTGATTAGTGATTTTTGGTGAATTTGGGTTAGGGTTTGATAAGCTTGAAATGAATAGATGATACATTGAATGCCATGAATTATTGTTAGTAAGTAGTTAGTTGTATTGTATGCTCGATTACCTACAAAACGGCGTGTTGTATGTATGCATTAAATGCCCGAATCATAAATGTGCACTTATCAAATTCGAGTATTGAATGTGTGCATTAATCGATCATTTATTTTGGAAAGCCGATTGTTACAAATAATGTTTTTGGTTGGTGAAATATACTTAGTTGTGTTCTTTGTCAAATTACCTTTCCAACGATATAAGGTGCGAGTTCTAAGAGTTAGCGGTTTGTAATTTATGCTTGAAAGAGTTTTGATTTGGGACTTGAACAATTGAGACTGACCAGGTACCAGCGCACGGCCAATGCCGCGGCGCGGCCAGCTTATGTCGCGGCGCGACATAAGCCGTGGTCAGGTTCTGACCACCATGTCCAAATTACGAAAAATGTTTGGCATACTATGGACCTCCGATTCACATGAAACTTGTTCTAACATGCTCATATATGATTAAAAACCTCAGAAAAATAGTTCGGGACCCGACCCGAATGTGTTGACTTTTTTGTTGACTTTGACCCGACCTAAGTTGACTTTTAATCAAACTTAACCAAATATTTGTGCAATCGTTCTAACATGTTTTTATACTTGTACCTTGCATGAAACATGACAATTTGATTCACATGCTATTATGATCGAGTCTTAACGAGCCTTAGGACTAATTGAACATCTTTGACCTATCGTGTTTACCGTTATTGATACAACCTATTGTTTAGGTCAAGACTAGCATTGTTCTTTGCACACGTTTACTTGTTGAAGTACTTTACTACTCGTACACTCAAGGTGAGATCATAGTCCCACTTTTACTCTTTTGAACTTACATTTGGGATGAGAAAACATAAACATTTCTTTTACTAAGTGAACACAAGTACAGGAAAACAAACATTCTACATACGAGTTTAGAACAAAATTCTCAATTCGATTATCATTAGTTACACTTGCCGGGTGTAAGCGAGAACTTATGTTGTATGGATCCATATGGGTTTGACAAACCCTCATTCAAACGGTTCGCTACCGTTTACGAATGAAATATATTTTTGAGAAACAGTGTATGTTCTAGCACTAAGTGATGGGGTTCAATGGGAGAAATGTTAAGCATTGATAATTGGGTGCTCGTGAAACAACTTTTGGAATGGTTAACTATTAATTCGATGTTGCAAATCTTGTGGTTCAATCTACTTATTTACTCACTTACTTACTTAAACCTATGATTTCACCAACGTTTTCGTTGACAGATTTCTATGTTTTTCTCAGGTCTTTGAACGATATGTGTTACATGCTTCCGCTCATTATTTTGATACTTGCTTTGGATGTCGAGTATTTATGCATACATGGAGCATCTTTTGGCTACTTTTAAATTGTGTCGCATAGGTTTGATTTGTACTTATAACTTTGTAACGTAACTTTTGGATGAACAATTCTTGTAAACTAGGGAACACTCTTTACTTTTGCAATGAATGCGACATATTTTGGTCAAACGTTATTTTAAAGACTTATGACCACGTAACGGGACCTAAGTAGTCGGCGCCGTCAAATGACAATTTTGTCGGGTCGCTACAGATGGTATCAGAGCGTTGGTTGTAGGGATTTAGAGTTCATTGGTGTCAACCCCGAGTCATAGGGTACATTAGTGAGTCTAGACTACAACCGGCATATAGACTTGGAGTAGGAATTACTTGACTACTTGTGCATTTATACTCGATCTCTTCTATTCACATCTAACTCTTATTCTACCTTAATCTCACGTGGTTGATTTGATTGACACGCCACCTTGACTATCTGAAATGATGTCGAATGCACATATGAATCAGGGTAATATAATTTCCGGGATTATATTACGGTGACTCACATGAACATTCCGACATTATGACATAAAGAATTTAAGGCGAGTCAAGGAAAAATTTCCTCTTTATCTTGATTTCCATATCACGATTAGTATTATTGATAATACTAAACAACGGTATTCTTGTGTCATGAAGGAACAATGGCTCACCAAGGTCAACCCAATACTCCTTCCGAAACTCTCGAACAAGCTCTTCATCGAATGATAACCACCACCGTGGGTGCGGCCGTGGCCGATCACTTTTCCAACAACAATAATCATGGAGCTGGTAATTCAAACGAGGGGTGCTCCTACAAGAACTTCATGGGGTGCAAACCTCCCACTTTCGATGGAACCGAGGGACCGGTTGCTCTCACCAGATGGTTTGAACAAACGGAAGCCGTTTTTAACATAAGCGGTTGTCGGGACCAAGATAAGGTCAAGTTTTCCACCCTCACTCTCACCGGTATTGCTTTCTCATGGTGGAACACGTATGTACAATCGGTGGGTATCGATGAAGCCTACGCACTCTCTTGGACCGAATTAAGAGAAAGAATGATCACCGAATACTTTCCGCGCGACGAAACTCGAAGGCTCGAACAGGGGCTAAGAAATTTACAAACGGTCCGGAATGACCTCGAAGCTTATAATCAACGGTTTGCTGAACTAGTCTTAATGTGTCCAAACCTCATGACTCTCGAGTCCCTAAGAGTTGAACTTTACATGGATAGCCTTCCGAAGAGCATTCAACACAGGGTAATGTCATCCAAACCCGCCAACCTACAAGAGGCTTTAACGATGGCTCGCCAATCTATAGAAACGGTGGATGAAATTGAAGCACCGGCACCAACGGCCGAGGACCAACCGGGTAACAACAAAAGAAAATGGGAAGCCTCTCAATCCAGCAACTACAACAGCAACAACTTTGCCAAGGAACTTTTCATCTCCGTCGGCAAGAAAAGTTATGCTGGAACACGACCTTTTTGCAACAAATGCCACAAGCATCACTTTGGTGAATGTGGCAAGCTAATTTGCCACCGGTGCCAGGGAAGTGGTCATATTGCCAAATATTGTGGAAGTACCGCCCCCGTCAGCCAAAAGGGACCCAACACACAAAAGCCAGGTGTTTGTTTCGAATGTGGCCAACCGGGTCATTTTAGGAATGCATGTCCAACAAAGAAAGCCAACCCCAACACACGCGGCCGAACTTCCAACATTAGCACCGAGGATGCTCGAGACGACATGAACTAGTCACGGGTACGTTTCTTCTTAACAACACCTATACTTCATGTTTATTCGATTCGGATGTCGATAAATGTTTTGTATCCAAGGCTTTGGAGCCTACTATTTGCACTCCACCACCCCCTAGATATTACTTAGGCCATTCAAGTGACCAACGGAAAACTATTGCGTACCGACAAATTTATCGGAGAGTGTACGTCAAACTTATTGGGTAGGTAATTTGAACTTTGATTTGACATCTATAGAACTAGGGAGCCCAAAACCTATACGTTAGGAAGGGAATGTTTTCCCCACATATATGTGATTTTAGTGAACTAAATAATTTCCGTTTAAGAACCGATATCCTCTTCCCCGTATCAACAACCTCTTGAACCGTTACACGGATCTCGCGTATATTCTAAAATCGACCTTCATTCTGGTTATCATCAATAGAGGGTTAAGGTAGAAGATGTCTCCTAAACCGCTTTCCGAACTCGCTACGATAGTTATAAATTTCTTTTAGTGCCGTTCAGTTTATCTAAGGCTCCGCCCGTATTCATAGACCTCCGGAACCGCGTATGCAAACTTATCTAGACAAATCCGTTACCGTACTTATAATTTTAAGCTATTCAAGCGGAAAGGAAAAACGAACAACGTCTCCGTCTTACGCTCGAACTCTTGAGAAAAGAGCAACTCTATGCCGAATTCTCCAAGTGAGAATTTTGGTTAAACGAAGTCCAAATTCTAAACCATATTGTTAGTGGTCAAGGTATTACAGTAGATCTCGCAAAAAAAAAATAAAAAAAATAAAAAAAAATTGAATTAATTAATTAATTTTGGAGAAACCCTCACGACTCCGACTTGTATTCGTAAAATTTTAGATCTCGCAATTATTACCAAAGATTAATTTCCGATTTTTCCCGTATCGCTCGTCCTCTAACCTCGTTAAAGTACTAAGGAAAAAAAAAAAAATTAAACATTTTCCGTGTCCGGACTTTGAACGTGATTTTTCACACCAACCTTACTAGATAAATTCGTGTGGCACAAAATGGAACTCAAATATAGAAATACTTCTACGTGAACGCCTGAAAGGCAACCCCTCTCGACTCGAAATCAAGGAAGCTGAAATTCGTTATTTTACACGGAGAATTTGAATACTTATTTATGGATCCGATCAATCTTCTCGTCATCGAGTACCACGATACATAGCTCTGCTATTTCACTATTACCGTCTGATATTACTGAGACCAAAGATAACACACAATCCAAGGATACCCCTTTCTTCTTTGACTTAACGTCCTTGTGCTTCTGTTATACGGCCAACTACTACTCAACCCCGAGCTATACAACTACGTGTACTATCTCATTTCCCACCAAGTCTCAACATTTGGCCACTAGATGCGCGATATGGCTACCTCAAAATGTGAACTCATCCTATTCTAAGTTCTCATTTCACTCCTATCTTTTCGCTCGTACTTCCGTATACGGAAACCTTTTTATATAATTTCTCAATGGAGAGAGAGACTCTTCACGTGTTACTAGTATTCGCCACGAGGGTGACTAGCCCTTACGAACATTTTTCAGTAGCCGACAAGAAACCTGTTCCAACAAACGCTTTCGAACCCTAACTAACTTGTCCAAGCATATCTTAAGAAATTATATTCCAACACGGTGTATCATTGTCAATTATCCCGGATCGAAAATACTCGTTACACATCTTGTTTACAAGAAGCCTTCGGAACACGTTTAGACGTGAGTACTGCGTATCTTCCACAAACAGACGAGCTAAGCAAACGAACAATTTACATCTTGGAAAGACATGTTACAAACTTGTATTGTCGCCTTTAGTTGATCCCTCTTACAACAGTAGTTACCACTCGCGTGTTAACGCGCACTTTTGGAAACTTTATATAACCACAAATGTTGTTCTCCTATTCGTTGGACCGAAGTAGGTGACAAGAAAATCATCAGATCCGAAATCATTCAAGAAACAACCTTTGAGATAGTTCAAGTCCGAGAAGGGCTCAAGACGGCCCGTGGTCGCCAAAGGAGTTATACCAATGTTAAATGAAAATCTCTCAAATTTAAAGTCAGTAACCGTGTAATATTGAAAATCACACCTTGGAAAGGTGTAATCCGTTTCGGGAAATCGAGGAAATTTATATCCGCAATATTGATCCTTTTGAAATCTTGGGGCGTCTTGGAACCGCTTCCTACCGTTTAGAACCTCCGACTCAATTAAGTTTCCGTTTACCTTACGTTCCATGTAACAAACTTAGATACGTGTCCTGCGGAACAGGAACGTGCTATCCTTCTAGATAAACTTACTATTGATGACAACTCCTCTTCGTAGAAAGACCGGTTGAAATTGTGGATCGTAAAACCAAGCCTTAATACAACATAAAACCCCGACTGTCCAAATTCGTGGGAATGCCCAAGGACGTATCTTCACTTATTCATAGCATTGACAATGCAAGGTCTCAAGGAAGAGACATCGACTATTACTTCCAACTAAATTTCGGGACGAAATTTCTTTTAAGGTGTGGGTAATGTAACATCCCGCATTTTTCCGTTAAATTATTTTAACGCCCGTCTTTTTATTTTAAAAATATCCTTCGTAACTAAATTCGTATCCTCCGTTAGCTAACATTCTTAATATTTTTCCGTTATTGGATTTTAACATCCTCCGTTAATACGCGTTTTAAAATATTTCGTTTAGGTAATTCCCGCACCCGACTACAAACTCGAGGGACTAAAATTGACACGGGGCAAACTAATTGACTAGGTCAACTAGTCCACCCCAATCACCACCATTCAACCATCCCCCTCTTTCTCTCTTTCTCTCTAGCAAGAACACACACACATTTACCAAATTCATTCAATCATCATCTAAATTCGATCTAGGAGGCTTACAACAAAATAAATTACATATTCGTGATCCTCTCTTCATCCTCTTCATTTTGGTACCAACTTCATCTCGTTTGGGTAACATTTCTAAAACTCTAGATTTCTCTAAATTCGTGTTTTTGACTTGAAATGGTGTTAGTTAGTGTCTATGGCTCATTGTGATGTCGTGTATATGATTATTATCCTCGATCTCGTTGTTTTAGTGTAACTAGCATGAACTTGAATTTTGGTGTGTTGTTCTTGAATTTTGGATGATCATATGTTGTTAGATGTCAAAAGCTAATGTTCTAATTGTGTTCCTAGTATCACTAGCTTCAACTTGATGTGTAGGTTGAATGAGAAAACTCCATAAACTTGATTAGTGATTTTTTGTGAATTTGGGTTAGGGTTTGATAAGCTTGAAATGAATAGATGATACATTGAATGCCATGAATTATTGTTAGTAAGTAGTTAGTTGTATTGTATGCTCGATTACCTACAAAACGGCGTGTTGTATGTATGCATTAAATGCCCGAAACATAAATGTGCACTTATCAAATTCGAGTATTGAATGTGTGCATTAATCGATCATTTATTTTGGAAAGCCGATTGTTACAAATAATGTTTTTGGTTGGTGAAATATACTTAGTTGTGTTCTTTGTCAAATTACCTTTCCAACGATATAAGGTGCGAGTTCTAAGAGTTAGCGGTTTGTAATTTATGCTTGAAAGAGTTTTGATTTGGGACTTGAACAATTGAGACTGACCAGGTACCAGCGCACGGCCAATGCCGCGACGCGGCCAGCTTATGTCGCGGCGCGACATAAGCCGTGGTCAGGTTCTGACCACCATGTCCAAATTACGAAAAATGTTTGGCATACTATGGACCTCCGATTCACATGAAACTTGTTCTAACATGCTCATATATGATTAAAAACCTCAGAAAAATAGTTCGGGACCCGACCCGAATGTGTTGACTTTTTTGTTGACTTTGACCCGACCTAAGTTGACTTTTAATCAAACTTAACCAAATATTTGTGCAATCGTTCTAACATGTTTTTATACTTGTACCTTGCATGAAACATGACAATTTGATTCACATGCTATTATGATCGAGTCTTAACGAGCCATAGGACTAATTGAACATCTTTGACCTCTCGTGTTTACCGTTATTGATACAACCTATTATTTAGGTCAAGACTAGCATTGTTCTTTGCACACGTTTACTTGTTGAAGTACTTTACTACTCGTACACTCAAGGTGAGATCATAGTCCCACTTTTACTCTTTTGAACTTACATTTGGGATGAGAAAGCATAAACATTTCTTTTACTAAGTGAACACAAGTACAGGAAAACAAACATTCTACATACGAGTTTAGAACAAAATCCTCAATTCGATTATCATTAGTTACACTTGCCGGGTGTAAGCGAGAACTTATGTTGTATGGATCCATATGGGTTTGACAAACCCTCATTCAAACGGTTCGCTACCGTTTACGAATGAAATATATTTTCGAGAAACAGTGTATGTTCTAGCACTAAGTGATGGGGTTCAATGGGAGAAATGTTAAGCATTGATAATTGGGTGCTCGTGAAATAACTTTTGGAATGGTTAACTATTAATTCGATGTTGCAAATCTTGTGGTTCAATCTACTTATTTACTCACTTACTTACTTAAACCTATGATTTCACCAACGTTTTCGTTGACAGATTTCTATGTTTTTCTCAGGTCTTTGAACGATATGTGTTACATGCTTCCGCTCATTATTTTGATACTTGCTTTGGATGTCGAGTATTTATGCATACATGGAGCATCTTTTGGCTACTTTTAAATTGTGTCGCATAGGTTTCATTTGTACTTATAACTTTGTAACGTAACTTTTGGATGAACAATTCTTGTAAACTAGGGAACACTCTTTACTTTTGCAATGAATGCGACATATTTTGGTCAAACATTATTTTAAAGACTTATGACCACGTAACGGGACCTAAGTAGTCGGCGTCGTCAAATGACAATTTTGTCGGGTCGCTACATCACGTTTCATTAGAAACTCAGCATGACTTACTGTAATATAATCACATTGATCAAGTGTCATTATATTATACTAAATCATGCTTCAATTCCCAACACTACTTCAAAAACATTCATAATTTAAACTCGAAGGTTTACAGGATATAAAAACTAAACAGTTTCTTATATGACACAATACAGATAGCGTAAAGAGATAAATGATTTCAGATAAGAATAGTTATGAAAATATCTTTAGAAATATCGAGGATATTTATGATGATATTTTGGAATTTCTAAGATCGAAGGTTACTGAAGAAAATTCTTCCGCAAGGATTTAGAATAATTAAGGAGCAAGATATTCGCTAGAGATTTCGCCAGGTACTGAATCGTAGACTGGGTGCTTTTCAGAATTTCATAATTGAAGATCATAATTCTAGGAGATAAATGTTAAATGTATACATATAACTGTTGATGTAGAAACGCTGCGAGATTCGAAATACTGATTACTGATTCTCGGTAATTGATATGGCAATTATCGTTACAAGATGCAGATAAGTATATAATAGGGTTTTGATGGACAGATATAATGGTTTTTCGGAGAGATTCAAGCCAATGAGTAATGAAGTTGCTGGTAGGTTTACTGCTAATGTGGTGGACTATAAACGGTTCTCCGGTAACGACGACAAAAGGCAAACTTATATATCGAGGTTATAATAAGGCTAATTCAAAATGAAAACTTGAAGTTGATTTGCTGAAGCTGTGACAGAATTGGCTACTTTGAAAAGGGATTGCATAGTTATTTTCGGTAATAACAACGCCAAAAGGGCTAGCACAGATACGTGTTAAACGTTTACTCAGGTTTCGAGTGTTTTTAGGTGCATAACTATATTTATCAATCTTTTCTTCCATAGATGAAGTGCGGTTGGTTCATCCTCTCGATTGAGGTGTTTTCAAGAATCATGAAAGATATGAACGCAGATTGTAATCGTTAAGATACAAATGAGGTTTAAGATAAAATCAAGTGGCAAACTTGAAGAAATGTTTAGTTTCATATGTTATAATCAATATTTTAATTCATTTTAATTGTCCAATGTTATTATTCTACAGTTACTAGTCCATAATTGGTAGTTCAACAATTCATATATAGTTTAATATATAATATCCGAATTAATTAATACGTGTCGTGACCCATTATATACATGTCTCAGACTCGATCACAACTCAAAGTATATATATTATTTTAGAATCAACCTCAACCCTGTATAGCTAACTCAAGCGTTACTGCATATAGAGTGTCTATGGTTATTCCAAATAATATATATAGATGCGTCGATATGATATGTCAAAACCTTGTATACGTGTCCCGATATTTAAAGTGCGTAAAATAAATAATAGAAATTAAATGACGATAAATAAAATTGCGAAAATTAAAATTGCGATAATTAAACTGCGATAAATAAATGTAATAAGGATTTAACAGTTAGCTAGGAACAGTTAGCTAGGATTTTGTTAGCGTGGTTTCTTAACAGAATTTCTTATAGTTAATTTGCTTGTTTCTAACAAATTTTATTTTGTCAAATGTTTTCTTCATTATGCCACTTGTTGGATTTTGATAGGTCAAAATCCGAATGTGAAATTGAATGAAAATGGTTATTCTGCGGTGAACGGATTCGTATATCTGTGGATGTAAGTAGGATAGTAAATGACTGTTGAATCAAATTGGAAGAATGTACAGTGTAACTTATTAATGTAAAATCTAAATATTTCTAGGGTATTACCTACCCGTTAAAATATTTTCACCATTAACAGTTTGTACAGAAGAATTTTTTAATTACCATCTTTATGAAAACATATATACATATATATTTTCTTCAGATGTAATCATGGATTTAATGAGTCAATATGATATTAAACTCATTTGATTTACCGTTAGAACGAGAATATATATAATCTCTAAAACATTAGAGATTACATAGTCACCATGTCGAACGAAGATAAATGATGTAGAACGATACGTAGAATGATGATTATACTCGAGATACAGAATGAGATGTTGAGGCATGGATTGTTGATGGTACTGGTGCTGTTATTGATAGTATTGTTGGTGCCAGTGATGTTGCTGAAGTTGGTAAATTTTACACCATATTCTCCAAATTGATTACTCGAGCGCGAAGTTCGTTGACTTCTTCTATTATTCCGGGACGATTGTCGGTCGCAACGAGCGGATGAATAAGGTTTAGAATTGTGGATAGAATGTAATCGTGTCGAGCCACTCTGAAAATGAGGCTGAAAATGGTGTTTCAGATAGGTTCGCCGGTAAGTGCTTCAGGTTTTTCGCCAAGAGGGCAATTTGGTTGGTGGAAAGGATCGCCTTCTTCGCGTCTCCATTGATTAAGTCGACTACGAACCCATCAGATGAATTGGGGATGGCTGATTGGTTGATTCATTCTGGTGACGCTGCTTCCGGAGCTTAGGTGAATATCCATGTCGGAATAGCGGTCGAATTCCGAAGATCTTGAACTAGTGGCGAGTTCCATTTTGTACGATTGAGTAAAGGGTTTTTCAGTATGAAATGATTTTCGGCTATCGGATGGTATTCTAATTACATTGAATATCTATATATATAGAACAAAAGATTTCGTAGAATACGGAGAAATTTACGGAATATGTCAGGCAAAGTTTACAGTAACAGATACGCTAAGATATGAATTTTGTCAATACACTATTCATGCAATCAATGCAGTAAAATGTGTCTAGACTAAAAATGATAAGCAAGTGATTCCCTAAGAATGATAAGCAGGTAATTTTCGACACGAAATGATAAGCAAAACTTTTGACATGCAGACACGGTCGAAGTCCAGACCCACTAATACATCTAAACAACTATCAGTTAGACACACTAATGCAAGACCTGGTTCGCAAAGACCACCGCTCTGATATCAACTCTAACGACCCGTCCTAATCCATCAGGAAGAATAGATTACATTTGGTTACATTGCGAGGTACTTGACCTCTATATGATACATTTTACAAACATTGCATTCGTTTTTAAAAGACAAACTTTCATTTCATCGAAAGTTGACGGCATGCATACCATTTCATAATATATCCAACTATAATTGACTTAATAATAATCTTGATAAACTCAATGACTCGAATGCAACGTCTTTTGAAATATGTCATGAATGACTCCAAGTAATATCTCTAAAATGAGCAAATGCACAGCGGAAGATTTCTTTCGTACCTGAGAATAAACATGCTTTCAAGTGTCAACCAAAAGGTTGGTGAGTTCATTAGTTTATCAAAAACAATCATTTCCAATAATATAATAGACCACAAGATACTCATATTTCGAAAACAATCTGTGCAGGTCTGCTCACTGCTGGAAAATCATTCATACGATATATAAACACCTGGTAATCGACCTTAACAAGATGCATATAGAATATCCCCCGCATACCGGCATTATGCACGATCATGCAAAAGCATACAAACAGGCCACTCTTTTAAATATGATGGTTGTGTACACCTCACAAACAGATCATATCTTTTAAAGCTGGTGGTTGTATACCTATTTCGAAGTACTAAAGCAGTTCAAATTCTCTGACTGGGGCTTGTGAGTGCCCATAGATCTATCTTTAGGATTCGCGTCAATTAGGAGCTCGGTTTCCTAATTCTTAGATTACCAGACTATAAAGGGGTGATATCCGGTGTACTCGTAACTCAATCGTAGAATGTTTTTAAGTACTTGTGTCTATTTCGTAAAACAGTTATAAAACAGCGCATGTATTCTCAGTCCCAAAAATATATATATTGCAAAAACATTTAAAAAGGGAGTAATGAAACTCACAATACTGTATTTTGTAGTAAAAATACATATGATGACATTGAACAACTGAACAATGCAGGGTTGGCCTCGGATTCACGAACCTATATTATTCATATATGTATTAAAACATATTCTTGTACTCAATTATATATATATATATATATATATATATATATATATATATATATATATATATATATATATATATATATATATTATTAGTGATATAATTTTTATATTAATAATTTATATATATTTCATTATTTAATTAAATGTATTCATTATATATATTGAAAATAAATAAAAGTATTAATATGGTTAAGTTATGTAAATATATATATATATATATATATATATATATATATATATAGATATATATATATATATATATATATATATATATATATATATATATATATATATATATATATCATTTGTTTGTTGAAACTAGTAATTGTAATAATACTAAAATAATATTTGTAATGGTACAATAATAATATTGATATTTCTTAATATTACTAATAAAATAATAACTTTAATAATTCTATTAGTGATAAATATAATAATATTAATAATAACGACAGTGATATTAATAATAAACTTAATAATTTATTTAAATTATAATTTAATCATTTTCGAAATAAAATTTGTATCTATAATCTTTATATTTATAATTCTAGTAATAATATTAATAAAAAAATAAAAATGATAATATTAATTGTTTTCATAATAATATTGGTATTCCTAATCTTTTATATACATATACTTTTATGCGTCGTGTTAATATTTTTATATCCTTTTATATCCATATGGTCATCATAACATAGTAAATTTCATTTTTTTTACACAAATATCATTATATTATTATTAAGGTTACGATTTATAATAATATTAACAACAATATTAATAGCAACAATAATAATAATAATAATAATAATAATAATAATAATAATAATAATAATAATAATAATAATAATAATAATAATAATAATAATAATAATAATAATAATAATAATAATAATAATAATAATAATAATAATAATAAGTAAAATAAGAGTGTATACCCTCTAAGAAGCTTTTCTAAAAAGAATGCCCCAGACGAGGCTCGAACCCAAGACCTCTCGCTCACCACAAACACGCCCAACCATCCATCTGTCTGTTATTTTTCTTTAATAGTTAGGATCGAAATTCTTTTAACCCTGAATATATGTTTCTATAAACTGGCCCATCTTATCTTCGGCCCAACAGAATTTTCGTAACCCGATTACACAAGCCCACTTAGATAATTAATTGGCCCAAGTCGTTGAATTTCAGCCCAACAATCGGCCCAATAACACAATAGGGAGACGGTTTGAAAAGAAAATCCCAACATATCAACAATTATTAGAAGAATGCGTCGGTTTAGAAGAATCAAAAATCTGGAAACTAGCTGTAATAGGAAACAAGCGCTGTACAGTTTTTCTTTTTTTTTTCTTTTTTTCCGATTGAAGTAGATACAAAAGGTGAGTGGCTGTAACATCATTTCATCATCTATCATCATCCTTAACATCAACTCACCATCATTAACTCGATCATCATCTTCGATTAACATCACGTTCATATCATCTCCTTCCTTAATCCCGCTGTGACCATCATCATTTTTCTTTGTTGGGTTTCGACAGAAAAACAAGACGCAACAGCTATAGCATCGTCATCTCCACCATTTTATAGAAAGTAGGAGCAAGGACTACAACAGTGGTCAACGATGGTTGTTTTGGGTTATCTACAACAGAAAATAAATTAAACAAGTGTAGCAGCTCGTAGTATAACAAGGGTGTTTGTGAAGCGTCCCATTCATATCGATTATAAACATCATGTACTTATTGGTGTCATTGCCAGGTATTGACCTCTATATGTGAAATTTTTCAAAATCTGGATACGTTTTTATGATACAAACCATAACCTTTATTATAACCAAAGGCTTAAACAACATAATAATGATTATTGTTTAGCGATAATCTTAGTCTTACAAACTTTACATTTGATAACAACAATACGATTTCCAACATATTTCACATTACAAATCTTTCGGTATGCAGTTTTATTTTTTGACACAAATATGCATACTCCAAATCCTGCTAAAATTTGGCATAATGCAGCGGAAGCTTTTATTTATCACCTGAGAATAAACATGCTTAAAACGTCAACATAAAGTTGGTGAGATATAGGTTTAAAGCTAACAGCGTTATAAATATAGACCACAAGATTTCATATACATAACCGTTTTAATAAAAATATTCTAAGTGGTTGAGCACTTGATAACCATACTTAACATTTAATCAACGTCGCATATTCCCTTTATTATGAAATCTCACTACACCGTACCAAGTGTAGTCACCGAAACGAAGTACTGTGCAATCGTTGAATACTGGTCGTCCAGTCCGGTTGGGGTTGTCAGGCCCGATAGATCTATCAACAGGATTCGCGTTTACAATACCACATGTAAATAGTAGTTACCAAGCTACAGGGAAGTATGCCAGTGGTACAACTCAACGTAGAATATATTTTTTTTATCACTTGTGTCCATAACGTAAATCATAAAATGCATATATTCTCATCCCGAAATATTTAGAGTTTAAAAGTGGGACTATATACTCACTTTTGCCTTGAAGATATATAACACGACCTGGTCTCCGATAGATATCACGAACCTAACCATATATAATATATCAACATATTTTCTTTTCAAATAATCGTTACATGTATACTTATAATACTTTTAATATCTAATAGTCCGTAGTTAGCAGTCCGATGTTAATAGTCCACAATTAGTTGTTCAATAAAATAAATAAAGACCCCATTGTATTCGTATTGATCGGAATTAATCTTGACCCATGGTACCGTGTTGTCAAATGACGTGTTGCGTACATAAAGTACCGTGTTGTCAAATGACGTGTTGCGTACAATCATGAAGTCTTATAATTAATTCTCTCGTGTTGTTTATGGGTGGTCCTGAAATATATAAAATCAAATCATAAGTAAATATATATAAAATATCATATTAATTAGAAAAGATATGATTAGTTTAGTTTTACTCCAATTAATTTCGTAGCTAAACTAGCTTCGGATACCCAATTTTGTTTTAGCCGTAGTTTCTTCAATACAACTCCGTTTTTGTTGGTTCAACTTACCACTTCCTTGGATCGAGCCATTATTTATGAATATGAACAGTAAATACCTTAGTTTGTATTCAAAATCATAGGTTATAGGTCAAACTTTGATGAATCTTATGAAAGTGATCATTTTCGTCGTAAAAACAACATCTAGATGATCATTTTTACAAAAATACTTACACTTTGAGTTACACCATGAGATTTTTATATATTAATATATTCATAAGAATTATCATTTTTTCAGAATATAAACTTCCAATTCAAAGTTTAAGATGGTTTTTAATTATCCAACCCAAAACAGCCCCCGGTTGCACTCCGACGACGTAAATTCAGTTTTAAGGTGTTCTTTGTAAAATCAAGTTGTATCTTGTTAAGTTAGCATATCATTATGATATATTACAGGTCTTGAATTGTTTTAAAAGTCAAGTTAGAAGGATCTATTTAGTTTGCGAACAAGTTTGAAATCATTCAAACTATGTTCTTGTTGTTATAATTTGTAACTCAAAATAAGATAGCTATATGAATATGAATCGAATAAGATTATGAATAAGGTTACTACCTCAAGTTACTTGGATAAAGCTACTGGAAAGGAAGTATAACTCTTGATCCTAAAGAGTGGTGAAGTTGGATTGAAAATTGGAAGTAATATTGCAACTACTTGATTCTAGGTTGTTTTTATGATGATTAAAGCTTGTAATTGAAGCTAAATGATGGGGAAAATTCTTGAAGATGATCAAGTATGAAGTTAGGAGTGTTTTGAGAGAGAAATGGGAGTGTAAGTATGAGAAAATGGAATGAAGAAATGGTGTTCATGCATAAAAACGTTTTTAGTTTATAAAGAAAGAAAAGATTCCTAATTTTGTTTTCTTGCTAAATAATTCATGCTACTTGACAAATGATTGATTCCACATGTTCCTTAATCATTTAAGGCTGCTAAGGATGATAATTGATATGTATATACCAATAGTATATACATCTAGAAGTTGCGTACAATACGGATACCCTAGGTATACGTGTAGAAATCTTGAGAAAACGGAACGAGAATTCAAATATAGCTATCTTTTGTAAATATACCTATATTGTTTTATGTATATAAGCCCTTTAAAAGTAATTAAATACATATTTATACGATACTTGTATAAGCATTATAAGTTATAGGTATATATGTCAAAGAACGTTACATATAGTTATCGTTTTGAAAACTTAAGTTAGTAGTCTCAAAATATACTTATAACTCATTGTTATTAGTACACAATGATATGTTAAACCATCCTTAGATCATGTTAAATATGTATAAATACGTATATGTACACAATCGTATAATTATCGTATGTTATATAGTTCATGATATCATCGGTCAAATTGGACGGTCAAACGTTGTGTAAAACTCTTTTCAAAAACACAAGACTCAACAATTTGGATTGCTTATCATGTTGGTAATGTTTAATTTATGTAAATATTAATCTCATATGTATAAAACGATCGAAAAAAATTCGGGTCGTTACAGTACCTACCCGTTAAATAAATTTCGTCCCTAAATTTTAAAGTTGTACCTATTTTGCGTTCTCGGGAAACAAATGTGGGTACTTTTGTTTCATCTAATCCTCTTATTCCCAAGTAAACTCGGGACCCCTTCAAGCATTCCAACGAACCTTAATGATTGGTATGTTGCTCTGCTTGAGCTGTTTAACTTCACGGTCCATGATTTCGACTGGTTCTTCTTTGAATTGTAGTTTCTCGTCGACTTGGATTTCTTCAAGGGGAATGGTGAGGTCTTCCTTTGCAAGGCATTTCTTAAGGTTTGAAACGTGAAACGTATTATGTACTCTGGCGAGTTGTTGTGGTAACTCGAGTCGATAAGCTACCGGTCCAATGCGTTCGATGATCTTGAACGGGCCTACATACCTAGGGTTCAGTTTACCCCTTTTGCCGAAACGTATTACACCTTTCTAAGGTGACACCTTTAGCATAACCATGTCACCGATCTGAAACTCTAATGGTTTCCTTCGTACATTGGCGTAGCTCTTTTGGCGACTACGGGCTATTTTCAATCTCTCCTTGATTTGTACTATCTTCTCAGTAGTTTCATGTATGATCTCGGGACCAGTTAATCGTCGATCTCCTACTTCATTCCAACAGATAGGGGATCTACACTTCCTTCCATACAGTGCTTCGAATGGTGCAGCTTTAATGCTCGTATGATAACTATTATTATACGAGAATTCTGCTAATGGTAGATATTTATCCCATCCATTTCCAAAATCGATCACACATGCCCTGAGCATGTCTTCAAGAGTCTGAATTATTCTTTCACTCTGCCCGTCAGTTTGCGGATGATATGCGGTACTCATATCCAAACGAGTTCCCAGGGCCTCCTGTAGTGATTGCCAGAACTTTGATGTAAATCTACTATCACGATCGGATATAATGGAAATAGGTATTCCATGCCTTGAAACAATTTTCTTTTATGTATAATCGTAATAGTTTCTCCATTCTATCCGTTTCTTTTATAGGCAAGAAATGTGCAGATTTGGTGAGACGATCAACTATTACCCAAATGGTGTCATAACCCCATGCAGTCTTGGGTAACTTCATGATAAAATCCATGGTAATACCGTCCCATTTCCATTCTGGGATTTATGGTTATTGAAGTAACCCTGACGGCTTCTGGTGTTCTGCTTTGACTTTGGAACAAGTTAAACATTCCCCAACATATGTTGCAACGTCTGTCTTTAAATTAGGCCACCAATAATGCAACTTAAAATCTTAATACATCTTTCCAATTCCAGGATGTATCGAGTATCTTGTCTTATGTGCCTCGTTCAATATCAAATTCCTTAATCCACCCAACTTTGGTACCCAAATACGTTTTGCAAAATATCGAATTCCGTCTTCCCGCAAAAGGAGTTGCTTCTCATACTTCTTCATTATTTCATTTCCTATATTTTCTTTAGTAAGAGCTTCTCGTTGAGCCTCTTTGATTTGTGAGTTGAGATTCATGCGAATTTTTATGTTCATTGCTCGTACTAGAATTGGCTCTCATTCCTTTCTGCTTAGAGCGTCGGCCACCACATTTGCTTTCCCGGGATGATAGCGAATCTCACAAGCATAGTCGTTTATCAGCTCTACCCACCTACATTGCCTCATGTTCAGCTGTTTCTGATCGAAAATATGTTGAAGGCTTTTATGATCGGTAAACACAGTGAATTTAACCCCATATAGGTAGTGTCTCCATATTTTCAATGCAAACACGACTGCTCCTAGTTCTAGATCATTCGTCATATAATTTCGCTCGTGAATCTTCAATTGTCGGGATGCGTATGCAATAACTTTCTTTCGTTGCATAAGGACGCAACCAAAACCTTGTCGCGAAGCGTCACAATATATCTCAAAATCATCGTTCCCTTCAGGTAACGATAAAATAGGCATCGTAGTCAACTTCTTCTTCAGTAATTGAAATGCACTCTCCTGCTCAGAGGTCCACTCGTACTTCTTCCCTTTTTGCGTTAACGCTGTCAATGGTTTAGCTATTCGAGAAAAATCTTGAATAAACCTTCTATAATAACCGGCTAAGCCCAAAAATTGACGTATTTGTGTTGGTGTCTTAGGAGTCTCCCATTTTTCAATGACCTCAATTTTAGCTGGATCAACCTGAATTCCTTTGCTACTAACAACGTGACCAAGAAATTGCACTTCTTTCAACCAAAACGCACACTTAGAAAATTTGGCATATAACTGTTCTTTTCTTAACAATTCTAATACCAACCTTAAATGATGCTCATGCTCTTGCTCATTCTTGGAATAGATGAGAATATCGTCAATGAAAACGATAACAAACTTATCTAAATACGGACTACAAACTCGATTCATGAGGTCCATGAATACAGCTGGCGCATTCGTCAACCCAAACGGCATGACCAAAAATTCGTAATGACCGTAGCATGTCCGGAAAGCAGTTTTTGGAATATCTTCTTCTTTGACACGTAGTTGATGATAGCCCGATCTTAGGTCGATTTTCGAGTAAACACATGATCCTTGCAGTTGATCAAATAAGTCGTCAATTCTCGATAGTGGATACCGATTCTTGATAGTTAACTTATTTAATTCACGGTAATCTATACACATTCGGAAGGATCCATCTTTCTTCTTGACGAATAAATCGGAGCTCCCCACGGTGAAATGCTCGGTCGAATGAAACCACGGTCCAGTAATTCTTGTAACTGGCTTTGTAACTCTTTCATATCAGATGGTGCAAGTCTGTATGGAGCACGAGCCACTGATGCAGCTCCTGGTACTAGATCTATTTGAAATTCTACAGATCTAAATGGAGGTAATCCCGGTAACTCTTCCGGAAAGACTTCAGGAAAATCTTTTGCTACAGGCACGTCGTTGATGCACTTCTCTTTTTCTTTCGTTTCGACTTTATTAACATGTGCTAAGATAGCATAGCACCCTTTCTTCAAGCACTTTTGGGCTTTCAAATAGCTAATGAGTTTTAGCTTTGAGTTACCCTTCTCTCCATAAATCATTACTGGCGTTTTATCTTTACGAGGAATGCGAATTGCCTTCTTGGCACACACAACTTCAACTCCTATTTTGGACATCCAGTCCATGCCGACTATTACATCAAAACTTCCTAATTCTACGGGTATCAAATCAATTTTAAACGTTTCTCCGGCTAAATTTATTTTACAATCATGGCAAATTTTATCGGCTTTAATTAGTTTACCATTAGCTAACTCAATCATGTACTTAGCATCTAGAGGTAATGATGAACAATTCAATTTAGCGTAAAAGTCTCTACACATATAACTTCTATCAGCACCAGTATCAAATATAATAGATGCTGATAAGTTATTAATGGTAAACGTACCCGTAACAAGCTCCGGGTCTTCACACGCCTCTCTAGCATTAATAATAAATGCTCTTCCACGTGCAGATCCGTTATTCTTCTCTAAATTCGGGCACTGGCTCTTATAATGACCCTGTTTCCCACACCCATAACAAGTAACAGTGGCCAAGGCAGTTCTATTTGCATTGGTGGCAGGAGTCTTGGTGCCATTTATATTTGTAACGGGAATCTTACAATCTTCAGCAAGATGACCCCTTCGATTACAATTATCGCACACCACATTACAATAACCAGAGTGATGTTTATGGCATCTGTTACATAAAGGATTTCGTCCTTTGTAACCTGAGCTTGAACCACTACCCGCACCTTGATTGGTTTCTTGTTTCTTGTTGGATTGTTGATGATTACCATCCCACTTTCTTTTGTTTTCTGATGTCTTGACATCGGCGTTCTTATCCAGAATAATCTGGTCCATCAACTCGTTTGCCATGGTGATGGCTTCATGAATAGTCTTGGGTTTTGATGCTGTAACATTTGCCTTGATATTTTTAGGCAAACCATCTTTGTACAGTTCTATCTTCCGTTCTTCGGTTGGTACCAATTCGAGACATAGCAAAGCTAATTCCATGAATCGCTGATTGTAGTTGGTGAGTTCAATTGTCAAGACCCGTCCTAATCCATCCAGACGAAGTCCATATCGATTATAAACGATTCACAACAGTTGATTACATCGCGAGGTACTTGACCTCTATATGATACATTTTACATACATTGCACTCGTTTTGAAAAGACAATCTTTCATTACATCTAAAGTTGACGACATGCATACCATTTCATAACATATCTTACTATAATTGATTTAATTATAAACTTGATGAACTCAACGACTCGAATGCAATGTCTTTTGAAATATGTTATGAATGACTCCAATTAATATCTCTAAGATGAGCAAAAGCATACCGAAAGATTTCTTTCGTACCTGAGAATAAACATGCTTTAAAGTGTCAACCAAAAGGTTGGTGAGTTCATTAGTTTAACATAAATAATCATTTCATAAATTTAATAGACCACAAGATTTCATATTTCCATTTCTCATAAACATACGTCCCATGCATAGAGACAAAAATATCATTCATATGGACTGAACACCTGGTAACTGACATTCACAATATGCATATAAGAATATCCCCATCATTCCGGGATCCTCCTTCGGACATGATATAAATTTTGAAGTACTAAAGCATCCGGTACTTTGGATGGGGCTTGTTAGGCCCGATAGATCTATCTTTAGGATTCGCGTCAATTAGGGTGTCTGTTCCCTAATTCTTAGATTACCAGACTTAATAAAAAGGGGCATATTCGATTTCGATAATTCAACCATATAATGTAGTTTCGAGTACTTGTGTCTATTTCGTAAAACAGTTATAAAAGCAGCGCATGTATTCTCAGTCCCAAAAATATATATTGCAAAAGCATTTAAAAAGGGAGCAAATGAAACTCACCGTATCGTATTTTGTAGTAAAAATACATATAACGACATTGAACAACTAAACAATGCAAGGTTGGCCTCGGATTCACGAACCTATATTAATTATATATATTAAAACATATACTCGTAATCAAACAATTTCATAGATTACAACTTCATATATTATATATTAAATTTGTATATATTTATACATTTGAAAAAAATGATTTTTATTTATATAGTTATATATATGTATAGATATATATGTGTGTGTATATATATATATATATATATATATATATATATATATATATATATATATATATATATATATATATTAAAAGTACCTAATTGGTTATTCATGAATATTCATAAAAAATTTGTTAATATGGTTAATACATACTTATATGTAGTATTACTTATAAGTATAGTTTTATACATAATATTTATTTTGTAAAATAATATTAATAATAGTAATAGAAATTGTATTTGTTTATAATGATAATATTAATAATAACATTTAATAATTTTTATCATTTAGGAAATGATACTAGTAGTAATAATTTGTTTTATTTTCACAATAATAATAATAATACTAGGATGTAAAAGTAATAATAGTAATATTATTTGTGATATTTATAACAATACTAATGATAATACTTCTTAATAATAGTGCTAGTAATGATACTAATTTTTGTAATGTCAATAATAATACTATCATTGTTATTATGAAAATAATCATAAATGGTAACTATTATCTTTATTAGTAAAAATAATCACACTAGTAACCATAACACTAGTAACAATATTAATAACAATAATCATAATAATAATAACAATAATAATAAAACAATAATAATAATATTAATAATAATAATAATAATAATAATAATAATAATAATAATAAAAATAATAAAAGAATGAAGAGACTACCTTTAAAAAGCTTTGTAACAAAAAAAATGTTGCAGCCCAGGATTGAACTCAAGACCCCTTGCTAACCCGCTCACTCCCTAAACCATCACTCTGCTTGTTACTTTTCTGATTAATACGGATTCTATTTAATTATAACCCATACAGTCTACTTCCCTCTTCCTTCTTCTTCCTTTTAACCCAATCAACGAGTGACCATGAATCATATTCACGAATTAGGCTGTTGGGTTTTGTATGAAAACAGATACGTTCGTTTAGAATCAAAAGAAAAAAATAGAAAAAAATAAATAAAAAAATCACAACAGCATCTGCTGCTGCTGTTTGCTCGTCAATATTTAAAAAAAAAATTGGTTTTGATTTCGAGTAAGTTTTAGACTAAACTTATAACATGAAATAGATTCAAAATCCTTCCTAAAAACTTCGTAAATTATCAATTTCAACTGAAACAACCCTTAGAATTTAAATTCGATCTTAGAACATTTGTTGACTTTTAAAATTTAAAACTTTGACTCAAAAATTAACAATCGATATAATGAATTGGAACCTCAAAATCTGTAGATAGTTAACCATTTGATTCCTAACACTCTTGCATTTTTAGATTTTTAAGTTTCATTCGAATATGAGCAATTGCGTTTTCATATTTTAAGAACATGAACTCAAATATTGAATTCGAATTTAAGACAGTTATAGCTCTCGATTACAACATGAAATAAGTTGTAAATAATCACTAGAAACTATTTGAATCATCAATTAAACTTAAAACATAAAAATAAATTCGAATTTTACCATGAACGATTCGGTTGACTTTTTGCTCAAAAACTTTGACTCCAAAATTCTTACTCGATATACAAAATTGGAAGGTGTGATTTTGCAGGAAGTTTACATGAAGGATTACTAACGTAACTACATTTTTAGTTTTTGGAATTGAGTTCGAATTTGGGTTATGAGGTTTGGAGTTCAAGAACAGAGAAATAACCATGGGTTTCTTATTTTTATTTTTCTGTGTTAATTCCCAAATTGCCGTCTAATATAACATCAGATATAAATGTATTCGAATAATTGAAGTCAATAATCTTATTTGGTTGTATTATATTTTGATTTGGATGTCTAACAGAAAATAGACAGGATCATACGAGCATAATATAAATAACAAGAAGATAAGAAAAAATAATGCTTGATTAAGACATGAACTGAATCTGATCTTGATTATATATATTTATGATAAATAATTAATAATTATACTATATTACATTAATAATAATAATATTAATAATAATAATTATTATAATCATAATAAGAGTAATAACAATATTAGTTCATAATAATAGTAATTTTTAGTGTAATTGATAATAATGTGTAATTGATAATAATAATATTATTAATGATAACTAATAATAATGATAATAATATCAATAATAATAATAATAAATATATTATTATTAATAATAATAATGATACTAAAATGATAATGTTAATAGGTTTATTAATAATAATCATAATACTAACAATAATAATTTTTAATTATGATAACTTATACATATCAAATTCTATATATTTTTATAGTAATATTAATAATAAAACTATTAACATTTATAATGAAAATAAGGTTAGTAATATAACTTTAACATTTTAACTTGTACTTAGTCTTTATTATTTAATATAATATAATAACATATATAAAATATTTAATATTTATACATTTCATATATATTATAATATACATACAACATTAATTATGTATAGATTCATGTATATATATAGATATTTAGTTTTAATAGCAACTTCATTATTTTATATACTACTTTACACATTCAACTCAATTGATTAAATTGTATTTTATTTTACAAATCTAATTCTAATGTTTAGTTATATTTTACTATTTCCAATTATTATATATACTTACATTTACATATATATACATATTTATTTACAAACAATTGTTCGTGGATCGTCGGGCACAGTCAGAGGGTAATCGATTACATGAACACGGTTTAAAGTTTTTGAAACATCAACATTACAGACTTTGCTTATCGTATCGAAATCAAATAAGATTCAAGTTTAAATTTGGTCGGAAATTCCCGGGTCATCACAGTACCTACCCGTTAAAGAAATTTCGTCCCGAAATTTGAGTGAGGTCATCATGGCTAACAATAAATATGTTTTCCTGATGAATATGAGCTAATAAATAGAATTTTATCATTATTGAATAATACAGATAAAACAATTTGATTATTTGAATTGCACGAATGAAACTATCACAAAAGAGTGAAATGAATAAATGAAGTTTCGTTTTATATTTTGATATAGTCAGGTTTGAATTTAGAAAAAAAAGTGCATCTTAAGTTTTGACGTTGTCTTAGTTGAATTCCGGAATTCAATGGATTTTAAAGAAAATCTTTGAAATCTAAAAGATTTGATTCTTCAACGAATAAGGATATTAAGATCTCTATAATTAAATACAGTGATCTGCCTCGATTACTCTGTCTGATAATTCCATTATAAATTAAGCTCTTCCGTTCTCTTATTCACACCATTCCTATACTTTCTTTCTTAGTCTATACATCCAAAAGATTTTGAAAATGCTTAATTCCGTGCTAATCCTTGATATTTTTCTAATTATCATTTCTGTCACCCCTTCTTTTTAATCTTCCACCAGAAAAATCTGTTTACTTCTACTATTACCTTAGGGTAATACTATTCTTAATTATATCTTGTCTTTATATTGTTATTCGTATTAATATTCACGGTTTGTAACCTCCGTGTTTTTATTGGGCTTTATATTTTCTCTTATATTTTGGAGCTTTGTCCCTTTGTTTCTTCTTCTTGCGATTAAACACCGCTTGTAATGGTTCAGAATTCGTAGATATAAACTTTGGAATGAACATTGTTAATGTTCTAAGAAGAAAATCATAATGGCACGATTTGATTTGTCAAATTACCAGAATCACTGAGAATAGAACTATCAAGAATATATTTTCTTGATATGTCCGGAGGTGAAGTAGAATGAACGAGTCGTGTAACATGGCACATGATGACGTTATGATCTGTGAATCATCACGTTCCATTAGAAACTCAGCATGACTTACTGTAATATAATCACGTTGATCAAGTGTCATTATATTATACTAACTCATGCATCAATTCCCAACACTACTTCAAAAACATTCATAATTTAAACTCGAATTTAAAAAAAAATTTAGAAACTTAAGTAGTTTCCTTTATGATGTAATATAGATAGCACGAAGAGATAAATAATTTCGAACGAGAATATTTATAAAAATATCTTCAGAAATATCGAAGATATTTATGATGATATTTTGGAATTTCTAAGTTCGATGGTTGATGAGGAAGATTTTTCGTAAGATTTTAACATGAGTACGGAGCAAGATATTCGTTGAAGGTTTCATCGGATCCAGAATTACCTGGATTCTTTGAATATATGGTATGATCCTTGTATTTGTCCTTGGTCCCCTTCGTGGTTAGCTCAATCCGTTTTTCAGTTCCAACTTTTCTGAGCTTTTCCAACATACTATCATTTATCATCAAAATTTCGATGATTAAGGTAGTTTACGGTTGTCTATGGTTTCTGCTGCTTCATTCAGCTTTTTCAATATTCAGAGTATTGATTTGTGACTGAGTGCTTTTCAGAATTTCAGAATGAGAGATCATAATTCTAAGAGATAAATGTCATACATATAACTGTTGATGTAGATATGTTGTGAGTTTTCAAAGTACTGATTGCTGATTCCTGGTAATTGTTATGGCAGTTCTCATTACAAGATGCGGATAAGTACTTGACGAGACTTTCATAGATAAATATAGTGATTTGTCGGAGGGATTTAAACTACGGAGCGACAAGGTTGCTGGTACATTTGATGGTAATGTGGTGGAATATAAAAGAATTCTCCGGTATCAAAAGGGTAATTGTATATATCAGGATTATAGTAAGGCTACTTCGAATGAAAAGTCGAAGTTGACTTGCTGGAGCTGTGACAAAATTGGCTACTTTGAAAAAGGATCGCAAAGTTATTTTTTTTATTTTTTTTTGCTAATAAATGCCAAAGGATCTGACGAGGCTACGTGTTAAACTTTTACTCAGTTGTCGAGAGTTTCTCAGGTGCATAACTATATGCATAAATCTTTCCTTCCGTAGATGAAGTGCGGTTGATTCATCCTATCGATTGAGGTGTTTTCAAGAATCATGAAAGGTCTGAACGCAGATTGTAATCGTCAAGATACAAATGAGGTTTAAGATGAAATCAAGTGGCAAACTTAAAGAATTATTTAGTTTCATATGTTATAATCAATATTTTAATTCATTTTAATTGTCCAAAGTTGGTAGTCATCGGTTGATAGTCCACAGTTAGCAATTCAATAATTCATGTATAGTTTAATATATAATATTCGAATTAATTAATACGTATCGTGACCCATGTACATGTCTCAGACTCGATCACAACTCAAACTATATATATATTATTATAGAATCAACCTCAACCCTGTATAGAGAACTCGATCATTACTGCATATAGAGTGTCTATGGTGATTCCAAATAATATATATAGATGCGTCGATATGATATGTCAAAACCTTGTATACGTGTCCCGATATTTAAAGTGCGTAAAATAAATAACAGGAATTAAATGACGATAAATAAAGTGTGTAAAGTAAATAACAGAAATTAAATGACAATAAATAAAATTGCCAGAATATAAATTGCGATAATTAATTTGTGATAAATAAAATGTAACCAGTTAGCTAGAAACAGTTAGCTAGGAAAAGTTAGTGTGGATTCTTAACAAAAATTTTTCTTCATAGTTAATTTGTTTGTTTCTAACAAATTTTATTTTTGTTCAATGTTTTCTTCATTATGCCACTTGTTGGATTCTGATAAGTCAAAATCCAAATATGAAATTGAATGAAAATGGTTATTCTGCGGTGAACGGATACGTATATCAGTGGTTGTAAGTAGGATAGTAAATGACTATTGAATCAGATTCGAAGAATATATAATGTAACTTATTAATGTGAAATTTAAATATTCCTCGGGTATTACCTACCCGTTAAAATATTTTCACCATTAACAGTTTGTACAAAAGAATTTTTAATTACAATCTTTATGAAAACATATATACATATATATTTTTTTCAGATGAAATCATGGATTTAATGAGTCAATATGATATTAAACTCATTTGATTTACCGTTAGAATGAGAATATATAATCTCTAAAACATTAAAGATTACATAATCGCCATGTCGAACGAAGGTAATTGATGTACAACGATTCGTAGAACGATGATTATACTCGAGGTATAGATTGCGAGGTTGAGATGTGTGATGATGTTGTTGTTATTGGTACAGGTTATGCTGCTGGTGCTGCTGATGGTGGTACTGTTGCTATCAGTGCTACAAGTGTTGTTGGTGCTGAGGTTGGTGATGATGTTGGTGTAGTAAGTATAACTTGTAGATCACGCACCATTCTTGTCAGGGTTTCTATCCTACCCTCTATCATTTCGATCCATCCACTCATCTGATTCGATAGATCTTGATTATCAATTCGAAGTTCCCTAACTTCTTCTAATATTCCCCTTCGATTGGTATTCGGAAGTAGAGGTTGAATATTTTCTGAGATTGCAGTAATGCGACCTTCGAGGCGGAATATTTTAGCAAGAAGGGTGAATACAGTGTTGCGCATAGGTTCACTGGTGAGTACATCGTTTTCTTCGATGTTAGGAGGTAAGTTTGGTTCGCGGTAGGGATCGCCTTCTTCATTTCTCCATCGAGTGAGTAAGTCTCGGACCCACCCCTATCTTCTCCAGAAAGAAAAATAACTAAATGGTTGAGGCACTTCTGGTTCATTGACTTCGGTGTGTTTTTCAATATACATCTCGAAATCGCTTCTGGAACTAATGGAATCCAAGCTAGGTGTAGGATTCATCTCTCATGATCAGTTAAAGGGTTTTGATATGAAATGATTTTTGAATATCAAATGATATTCTTATTATATATAGAATATCTATACATACTTCCAAAGATCCCGTGAATTACGGAGAAAATTAAGGAAACGTGTCAGATAAGGTCTACAGTGACAGATACACTAAGATATGGATTTTGTCTATACATTATTCATGCAATCAATGCAGTCATATGTGTCTAGACTAAGAATGATAAGCAGGTAATTTCTTAAGGATGATAAACTGATGATTTCTGACAAAGATGATAAGCAAAATTTTTGACTTGCAGACACGGTCGAAGTCCAGACTCACTAATGTATCCTAACAACTTATCAGTTATACACACTAATGCAGACCTGGTTCGCTAAGACCACCGCTCTGATACCAACTGTCAAGACCCGTCCTAATCCATCCGGACGAAGTCCATATCGATTATAAACGATTCACAACAATTGATTACATCGCGAGGTACTTGACCTCTATATGATACATTTTACAAACATTGCATTCGTTTTGAAAAGACAATCTTTCATTACATCTAAAGTTGACGAAATGCATACCATTTCATAACATATCTTACTATAATTGATTTAATAATAAACTTGATGAACTCAACGACTCAAATGCAATGTCTTTTGAAATATGTTATGAATGACTCCAATTAATATCTCTAAGATGAGCAAAAGCACAACGGAAGATTTCTTTCGTACCTGAGAATAAACATGCTTTAAAGTGTCAACCAAAAGGTTGGTGAGTTCATTAGTTTAACATAAATAATCATTTCATAAATTTAATAGACCACAAGATTTCATATTTCCATTTCTCATAAACATACGTCCCATGCATAGAGACAAAAATATCATTCATATGGACTGAACACCTGGTAACTGACATTCACAATATGCATATAAGAATATCCCCATCATTTCGGGATCCTCCTTCGGACATGATATAAATTTCGAAGTACTAAAGCATCCGGTACTTTGGATGGGGCTTGTTAGGCCCGATAGATCTATCTTTAGGATTCGCGTCAATTAGGGTGTCTGTTCCCGAATTCTTAGATTACCAGACTTAATAAAAAGGGGCATATTCGATTTCGATAATTCAACCATATAATGTAGTTTCGAGTACTTGTGTCTATTTCGTAAAACAGTTATAAAAGCAGCGCATGTATTCTCAGTCCCAAAAATATATATTGCAAAAGAATTTAAAAAGGGAGCAAATGAAACTCACCGTATCGTATTTTGTAGTGAAAATACATATAACGACATTGAACAACTAAACAATGCAAGGTTGGCCTCGGATTCACGAACCTATATTAATTATATATATTAAAACATATACTCGTAATCAAACAATTTCATAGATTACAACTTCATATATTATATATTAAATTTGTATATATTTATACATTTGAAAAAAAAATGATTTTTATTTATATAGTTATATATATGTATAGATATATGTGTATATATATATATATATATATATATATATATATATATATATATATATATATATATATATATATATATATATATATATATATATATATTTTAAAAGTACCTAATTGGTTATTCATGAATATTCATAAAAAATTTGTTAATATGGTTAATACATACTTATATGTAGTATTACTTATAAGTATAGTTTTATACATAATATTTATTTTGTAAAATAATATTAATAATAGTAATAGAAATTGTATTTGTTTATAATGATAATATTAATAATAACATTTAATAATTTTTATCATTTAGGAAATGATACTAGTACTAATAATTTGTTTTATTTTCACAATAATAATAATAATACTAGGATGTAAAAGTAATAATAGTAATATTATTTGTGATATTTATAACAATACTAATGATAATACTTCTTAATAATAGTGCTAGTAATGATACTAATTTTTGTAATGTCAATAATAATACTATCATTGTTATTATGAAAATAATCATAAATGGTAACTATTATCTTTATTAGTAAAAATAATCACACTAGTAACCATAACACTAGTAACAATATTAATAACAATAATCATAATAATAATAACAATAATAATAAAACAATAATAATAATATTAATAATAAAAATAATAAAAGAATGAAGAGACTACCTTTAAAAAGCTTTGTAACAAAAAAAATGTTGCAGCCCAGGATTGAACTCAAGACCCCTTGCTAACCCGCTCACTCCCTAAACCATCACTCTGCTTGTTACTTTTCTGATTAAAACGGATTCTATTTAATTATAACCCATACAGTCTACTTCCCTCTTCCTTCTTCTTCCTTTTAACCCAATCAACGAGTGACCATGAATCATATTCACGAATTAGGCTGTTGGGTTTTGTATGGAAACAGATACATTCATTTAGAATCAAAAGAAAAAATAGAAAAAAATAAATAAAAAAAATCACAACAGCATCTGCTGCTGCTGTTTGCTCGTCAATATTTAAAAAAAAAAAAATTGGTTTTGATTTCGAGTAAGTTTTAGACTAAACTTATAACATGAAATAGATTCAAAATCCTTCCTAAAAACTTCGTAAATTATCAATTTCAACTGAAACAACCCTTAGAATTTAAATTCGATCTCAGAACATTTGTTGACTTTTAAAATTTAAAACTTTGACTCAAAAATTAACAATCGATATAATGAATTGGAACCTCAAAATCTGCAGATAGTTTAACCATTTGATTCCTAACACTCTTGCATTTTTAGATTTTTAAGTTTCATTCGAATATGAGCAATTGCGTTTTCATATTTTAAGAACATGAACTCAAATATTGAATTCGAATTTAAGACAGTTATAGCTCTCGATTACAACATGAAATAAGTTGTAAATGATCACTAGAAACTATTTGAATCATTAATTAAACTTAAAACATAAAAATAAATTCAAATTTTACCATGAACGATTCGGTTGACTTTTTGCTCAAAAACTTTGACTCCAAAATTCTTACTCGATATAGAAAATTGGAAGGCGTGATTTTACAGGAAGTTTACATGAAGGATTACTAACGTAACTACATTTTTAGTTTTTGGAATTGAGTTCGAATTTGGGTTATGAGGTTTGGAGTTCAAGAACAGAGAAATAACCATGGGTTTCTTATTTTTATTTTTCTGTGTTAATTCCCAAATTGCAGTGTAATATAACATCAGATATAAATGTATTCGAGTAATTGAAGTCAATAATCTTATTTGGTTGTATTATATTTTGATTTGGATGTCTAACAGAAAATAGACAGGATCGTACAAGCATAATATAAATAACAAGAAGATAAAAAAAAATAATGCTTGATTAAGACATGAACTGAATCTGATCTTGATTATATATATTTATGATAAATAATTAATAATTATACTTATATTACAATAATAATAATAATATTAATAATAATAATTATTATAATCATAATAAGAGTAATAACAACATTAGTTCATAATAATAGTAATTTTTAGTGTAATTGATAATAATGTGTAATTGATAATAATACTATTATTAATGATAACTAATAATAATGATAATAATATCAATAATAATAATAATAAATATATTAATAATAATAATAATGATGATACTAAAATGATAATGTTAATAGGTTTATTAATAATAATCATAATACTAACAATAATAATTTTTAATTATGATAAATTATACATATCAAATTCTATATATTTTTATAGTAATATTAATAATAAAACTATTAACATTTATAATGAAAATAAGGTTAGTAATATAACTTTAACATTTTAACTTGTACTTAGTCTTTATTATTTAATATAATATAATAACATATATAAAATATTTAATATTTATACATTTCATATATATTATAATATACATACAACATTAATTATGTATAGATTCATGTATATATATAGATATTTAGTTTTAATAGCAACTTCATTATTTTATATACTACTTTACACATTCAACTCAATTGATTAAATTGTATTTTATTTTACATATCTAATTCTAATGTTTAGTTATATTTTACTATTTCCAATTATTATATATACTTACATTTACATATATATACATATTTATTTACAAACAATTGTTCGTGAATCGTCGGGCACAGTCAGAGGGTAATCGATTACATGAACACAGTTCAAAGTTTTTCAAACATCAACATTACAGACTTTGCTTATCGTATCGAAATCAAATAAGATTCAAGTTTAAATTTGGTCGGAAATTCCCGGGTCATCACATCAGTACCAACAACTTTCAGACTTCGTAATTCAGCTTCCAACTTCCTAACCTCGTTCCTTGGACAATACTCGTTGATTAGCATTGTTTTGAATTCTTCCCATGGAGTATCATAAGCTACATCTCCTCCTACGGCCTTCACATAGTTTTTCCACCACGTGAGTGCACTATCTTGTAAGGTGCACGATGCATACTTGGTCATGTCCTTCTCAATACAACCACTGATTTTAAACACAGACTCAATCTTTTCGATCCACCGGGTTAAACCAACCGGTCCTTCTGTTCCACTGAATGATGAGGGCTTGCAACCTTGAAAAGTTTTGTAGGTGCATCCCACACGAGGATTTGGGTTAACTGCAGCACCTCTTACAGCCTCGACCCATAACATTCTGTCGTTCACTCGCTGATTGATGAGTTCCTCGATTTCTTGTTCCGTCATTCGGTTCAATCATGCCATATTCTTCAATAAGAATGAAAAAAAAAATATTCACATGGAATATTATAGATGTAGTGTGTATTTACAGTACATTGTAGCTTATTAATAATATGAACCAGTTATTATTATAAAAGCCTTTTCTTCTTATTAGCGTTTTATAATTATATCTAGGGTAGTACCTACCCGTTAAAGTTCATACTTAATAGCTTAGTACAGAAATTAATTACTACCATCCAAATAATACTCCACCATGGAAAATTATTGCATTTCACACTTCACTAATTTTTACATATGCTTATCTTACATCAAACATTAAGCAAACCATACTAGTAATATTATACAACACGTTATATGATCCCATAGTTTAAAACAACAGCGCATCATTTAACCCAAAACGTTTGTGTTCAAAACAAATTGCTTAACGCTTATCCTGACTGTCTCCCTGCGTTTTGGCTGAGGGGCCGAAGAACTGGATGTCGGGATAGAACTAATAGGAATAGTGGGAATAAGGGTGGTAGTGTCCGGTGGATTTGGTGCCACAACATCCTCACTAAACTCGGGATTTGGATTTTCCAATTCAGTAACCTTTCGTTTCTTTCCTCGTTCGAACTTGTCTTTCGTAATTTCCTGTATTTCTTCCTCCTCAGGATCACTTTCTGGTTCCTCTTCAATTGATTCATCCGGAAATTGTGAGTCTTCCCCAAAGGTGTCGTTTTCATCAATGGATAGGTTAATGACTGGAACACTATCTGAGGATTCTGGTTCGGAGTCGCTGAACGTGATAACAAATTTTGAACCAGACATCTATCACACAACAACTAGTACGTTAGTACCACATAATATTTACATATTAATTTTTAACCAACAAGGATAAGCAATAGTTTTCGAAATCAAACACGGTCAAAGTCCAGACTCACTAATGCATCCTAAGAAACTCGATAAGACACACTAATGCAAATTTTCTGGTTCTCTAAGACCAACGCTCTGATACCACCTGAAGCGTCCCGTTCATATCGATTACAAACGTCACGTACTTATTGGTGTCATTGCGAGGTATTGACCTCTATATGTGACGAAATTTTCTTTAACGGGGAGGTACTGTGATGACCCAGAAAATTTCATACTAATAAATTAATTACAGGATAAATGTGTCTGACATGATAAGCGGACCTATTATGTTGAGTCTTAAAACTTTTTGAACTAGTTTACACATTCATGTACCTTTCGATTTTTTTCGACGATTCACGAACGTCATAACCTGTGATAATTATAAAAATCACTTTGCTACAGTAAAACACTATTTGCTACAGTGAAACCGACTTTGCTACAGTAAAACACTATTTGCTACAGTGAAAACGACTTTGCTACAGTGAACACTATTTGCTACAGTAAATACTATTTGCTACAGTACACTATTTGCTACAGTAAACACTATTTGCTAAAGTATTTTTATGTCGACGAACTAGCAAACAAAAGCGGATCAGGCAGCCATGCGATCGCATGGCAAATACACTACAAAACCATGCGATCGCATGGGCTACAGGAAAATGGAAAAGTACTATAAATACGCCAGTTTGCTCGACAAGTTCTTCACACTTCTTTTCTTTCTTCTGTAATTTAAATTTATATTTATAATTTTAATTATAATTATAATTTAAGTTTAATAATAATAAAGTATATACGAGGGTGTTTTAATTCGGGTTTCAAACCGTTTTAAGCTAAGGAAATATTGGGTATTATTCGGGGTATTGTTCTTGAATCCAAGGCTAACCATACAGTCGTCTACCATCATTACATCTACGCAATTTGCCTACAATATTGAATCTCAATATTGAACCGTGAGTTTATAGTCTCCCTTTTTAAATACTTTAAATATTTTTGGGCTGAGAATACATGCAATTTATTTTAAACGCAATAAGACACAAGTACATACTAAATTCTACACTGAGTTAAACCGAAAATCCCTTAGCTTTTGTAACTAGTAGCTGACAGTACATAGGATATGGACTGGTGGGCGCGAATAATTGTATATGGATCCATAGGGCTTGACATCCCCGTCCGAGCTAGAGCGCTAGCCTTTTAACGGACGTATGTTATTTGAGTTTATGACACGTTGGTTTGCGTGTATTAAAATAAATAGGGTAATTATCATTATAGCGTTAAGTTTAGTTACCAGGGTGCTCTGTTACGTAGAATCTTTTGATAAACGTTTGATGAAATCTTGTGGTCTATCTTTATATATATTTATGACTCGAGCAATTAAACCTATAACTCACCAACATTCGTGTTGACTTTTTAGCATGTTTTATTCTCAGGTCCTTAGACTGCTTCCGCTGTGATATGCTTGTTGCCTGCATGGAGTCTCTCATGCTTTGTATAAAGTTTATTGCATTCGAAACAAAACTACGTTGTGTAATAAATAATTGGACTGTGATGTCATCCTGTAAAATAAAGACTTATGTATTTTGGGGATTTGCTTATACCTAAGCACTCTCCCACATGCGTATAACTTTCTATGTTTAGAAAGTCACTTATTTTAATGAATGCAATATTTTATCAAAACGTATCATATAGAGGTCAAAACCTCACTGTGGAATCAATGATTAACGTGCCGCGTCAATAGCGATTTTGACGGGTCGTTACATGAATTGTCGGAATTGGTCAAAGGACAAATGAATTCAAGTAAACAGTTCCAAAAATTTTGAGATTCAACTTTATAGACTTTGCTTATCGTGTTGAAATCATATAAAGATTAAGTTTAAATTTGTTCGGAAATTTCCGGGTCGTCAAACATGTAACATATGTTTGAAGTTGAAGGAATTTGTCATTCATTCGGAAGCATAAAGATGATTTGGAAATAATCAAAGGTGTGTCCTTGGTATGATTGTTGTCAATATTCCCGGAGTTTTCGGATGTCCAAAAAGAAAAATGAAGTCATGTACGTGGCACATGGTGGTGATTAGGTTGATCGAGTCCAATCACCATCACGTGTCATTAGATCTCTGGTATGACTTACCATAATATAACCACATTGATCGAGTGTCGTTATATTACGCTAACTCATACCTCCATTCCCACATCACTCCATAGAACTAAGTTTGTGTAATCGTGAAGTTTTAAAATGAACAAAGTGTAACGACGTCTCTAATGTGACTCGTATTGGATCGAAAGAATTTGTGCAACTCTGAAGAAACGTTTCCCGAGGGAAGTGTATAAATGATTGTTCACGTCAATGCAGTTCAAGTCAACCAATAATGTCTTTAGGTACGAAAGGAGTAACGAATTATGATAACGAGTAGTACGCAACCGTAGTGATAAGTATTGATGACGATACTCTCCTAGAGTATTGGGGGTAGTAACAAGAAGTGGTAGATAGTGAAGAACACCGGTGTGACATCGGTAGTGGCTAGTGATTTCCATAGTGGTGGAAACTTTATAGTACTCGTGGATAGTAAGCTCGGACGGTGGTGAATAACAACCCGGGAGACAAAGTTCCCGAACTAGTGTAACGAATGAAGTCGTCATCATCCTTACGCGTATAGATCTTGAATTTACATGTTTTACCAAAAAAAAGGTAGAATACGGTTTCGCATGAGAATTAGGTACGATTAAGAAGTTCACCTTAGGAATTTTCAAGTATTAATGCACAAGTAGTCAAGTAAGCGCTATCTATAGAAAATACAAGTCAGAATGCAATGATTAACTATCCGGTTGTAGTCTAGATTCACTAATGCGTCCTAACGACTCTGTCAGACACATTAATGCACATCCTAGATCCCTACAACCAATGCTCTGATACCATCTGTAACGACCCGGCAAAAACATCATTGACGGCGTCGTTAAATTAGGTCCCGTTACGTGGTCATAGTCCCTAAATGAGACGCGTTTGACCAAAATTATGTCGCATTCATTTGAAACGTGTAAGACTTACAAAGTTTAGTTACCAAACGGTTCGACAAAGAGTTTAAGTTTACAAAAGTTATAAAGTATAAATGAAATAATTTACGACATAATATAAGTTGTAAATATCGAATGCTATCAATAGCGTATATATGTATGTATGTATGCTTGACCCCAAGCAAGTAATCAAAGTGTATGCATGTATGCTTGACCCCAAGAAAGTAATCAAAGTGTATGCATGTATGCTTGACCCCAAGCAAGTATAAGTGTACGTGGAAGCATGTATCAAGTAGCTAAGTATGAACCTGAGAAACATATAGAAAACTGTCAACGAAAAATGTTGGTGAAATCATAGGTGTATTTATAAACGTTGTTTTGGAACCATAAGATTTTGTATAGTTGATTATCCAAATCGTTTGCATTCCAAAAGTATGTTCGCGAGCACCCAATTATCAAGACTTAACTGTATACGAACCCCATTGAATTAGTGTTAGAACCTACACTATACCCGAAAATATATTTCATCCGCCAGCGGTAGCGAACCGTCCAAATGAGGGCTCGTCAAGCCCATGTGATCACATAACATAAGTTCACGTTTACACCCTGCAAGTGTAACTAATGATAATTGAATTGAGGCTTTTTGTTCTAACTCGTTGTGGAATGTTTATTTTCGTACTTGTGTTCAAAGTATAAAAGTATAAACCGTATTTGTTTCTCATCCCATGATTTAAAGTATAAAAGTTGTTGAAAAGATGGGACTATGATCTCACCGTAGTTGCATGCCAAAGTACTTGTAATTAAACGTTGTGCAATGAAAGTTGCTTAGCCTTGACCTAAACAATTAAGTTGTATCAATTAACGGTTACGACATAAGGTCGATCGAAATGTGTTCAATTAGTCCTATGGTTCGTTATGACTCGATTAATATAGCATGTGAGTCACGTTGTCAAGTTTCATGCAAGAATCAAGTATAAAAGAAGATTAGAACGATTGCATAAGTTTTTGGTTAAGTTTGACTAAAAGTCAAACTTGGTCAAAGTCAACGGGGTCGGTTCGGGTATCCGACAATTTTTCTTCAATTAGTAGTCATATATAAACATGTTGACCAAGTTTCATGTTAATCGGAGGTGCGTAGCATAGTTAGAATTAAAAGGAAATTTACAAAGTTGGACAGCCCTTTGCAGTTCATCTGGACGGCGTCCAAAATGGCTGGACGGCCTCCAGCAATGAAGGACTGGACGGCGTCCAAGATTTGGGACGGCGTCCAAATGAACTACATATTAGTGATGCTGAAAATTTGACAAGTCTCGAACCAAACTTATTTCAAACACAACTTATGAACCGAAAACAATCAAAACACGTATCTTATATCGTTGGAAAGGTATTTTGACGAGGAAAACGTCTAAACACATTTCATAAATCAATTTAACATTTAACAACAATAAAAACCTCGTCGAAAGATCGTTAAAAGTCCATTATCAAAGTTTCAAGTTCTTAAAATGCAAAAGATAATTCGGGAATCCAATTTACACATACGATATGCCGTTTCGAAGGTAATTAAACATACGTTGCAATTAAACACTTACTAACAACATTTCATAGCATTCAATGTACCAAGAATCCATTTTAAAGTTCATCAAACCCTAACCAAGAATCATGAATTCAACAATTTTGTAAATGAAGTTTTTCTAAATTAACCTACATACCAAAACGAAGCTAATGATGCTAGTAACACATTTAATACATGAACTTTAACATTTAAACAACATTTAATCAACCAAAATCAAGGATTAAACTAACCCATTTCAAGTGTTCATGCTAGTTACTCAAAACAACAAAATCGAGTAAACAAATCACATATCCATGTTAGACTCGAGCCATAGACACTAATTAACACCATTTCAAGTCTATAAAACGAATTAGAGAAATCTAGAGTTTGTAGAAACTTTACCCCAAGTAGTGAAATTGGTACCAAAACGTAGAGGATGAAGAGAGGATTCCAAAAGTATGATTCGTTTTGTTGTAAGCTTCCTAGATCCGAATTAGATGATGAATCTTTGTTGTTGGGGTTTGAGAGAAAAAATGAAAGTATTAAGAAAGGGATAAGAGATAAATGAGAGGATGAGAGGTGGAAGGTGATTGACTAGTCCCACTAGTTATCTCTTTGGCCAAATGGCAAAGTTAGTCCCCCGAGTTTAAAAGCAGGTGCGTGAATTAACCGAACGAATTATTTTAAAAACGCAAATTAACGAGAGAGGTTATAATTAAATAACAAAAATATTAGGAATGTTAGTTAATGAAAGATATGAATTTAGATAACGAAAGATATTATCTAAAAAAAAGACGGGCGTTAAAATAATTTAACGAAAAAATGCGGGATGTTACAGATGGAATATGTTCTAGTGATGCATATTGCATAAATTGGATTTGGGGTGTAATTTTGTTTTACAAAAATGTACAGTATCAAATTGAAATTGATATATGGGAACTGGGAAGAGCACGAAATTAGGAGAAAGCCAAAAATCCAAAATATTCAAAGTGTTATAATTCAGTAGGCTTATAACTACCTTTAGTGGTTTGATTCTTGATGTTATAATTCAGTAGGCTTATAACTACCTTTAGTGGTTTGATTCTTGATGTTATAATTCAGTAGGCTTATAACTACCTTTAGTGATTTGATTCTTGATTTAGAATACTAATAATGAAGTGTAAGAACAAAGATGATAATGGAGAGAAAGAAAGAAACACTTTGTAAGTGTGAGAAATGGTGCAAGTTTAATGCTTGCATTCATGAGTATTTATAGCCTAAAATCTCAATATAAAAATACATACTTTGTGTACCAAAATTGACTATATGTATACACCAAAATTGACTATCCATATCTATATTATTATTATTATTATAACACTCCCCCTTGGATAGCAATTTTATTTTGTTGAAGATCAACTATAAATTACTGCCTCGTTAAAAACCTTGCTAAAGAAAACCCAGTGGGAAAAAACTTTAGCTAAGGGAAAAAGAGTGCAGCATGGAGTTGACTCCCCCTCAAGTAGACATCGCTTCAGCTGTTACATCTTTTGAACATGTCTCATGCCAATGTTATGAACGTGTGTTCTGAAAATAGCAGTTGGAAGTGCTTTCGTGAAAAGATCAGCAGAGTTTTTGCTAGATTGCACATATCTCATTTCAATCTGGTTGTCCTTAATGAGATTTTGAGTGTATGAGAAGAATCTAGGTGGTATGTGTTTTGTTCGGTCACTTTTGATATACCCTTCTTTCATCTGTGCTATGCAAGCTGCATTATCTTCATAGATAGTTGTTGGACTTTTATCGCGTTCTAGTCCACAAGAATCAGTAATGAGTTGTGTCATTGATCTCAACCAAAAACATTCTCGAGTAGCTTCATGTAATGCAATCACTTCGGCATGATTTGACGATGTAGCAACAAGTGTTTGTTTTTGAGAACGCCATGATATTGCAGTACCTCCATTTAGGAATACATATCCAGTTTGAGATTTAGCTTTATGTGGATCAGATAAATAACCTGCATCTGCATAACCAACCAAATCTTGTTTTGATTCGTTAGAATAAAATAATCCTAAATCAGTAGTTCCTCGAAGGTATCGAAATATGTGTTTGATCCCATTCCAGTGTCTTTTGGTAGGAGCAGAGCTGAACCTTGCCAACAAATTAACTGCAAAAGAAATGTCAGGTCTTGTACAATTTGTAAGATACATAAGAGCTCCAATTGCACTAAGATATGGTACTTCTGGTCCAAGAATGTCTTCTTGATCTTCACATGGACGAAATGGATCAGCTTCAACATTGAGTGATCTAACAACCATAGGAGTACTTAATGGTTTTGCCTTGTCCATATTGAAACGTTTCAAAATCTTTTCAGTATATGTTGTTTGATGTACAAGTAAACCATTAGGCATATGCTCAATTTGTAAACCAAGGCAATACTTGGTTTTTCCGAGATCTTTCATTTCAAATTCTTTCTTTAGAAGTTGAATGGCTTCATGGATCTCTTTATTTGTACCCATGATGTTAAGATCATCAACATAAACAGCTATGATCACATATCCGGATGTTGTTTTCTTAATGAAAACACAAGGGCAAGTAAGATTATTTGTATACCCTTTGCTTATCAAGTAATCACTTAATCGGTTATACCACATACGTCCCGATTGTTTTAACCCATATAAAGATCTTTGTAATTTAATCGAATACATTTCTTTGGGTTTTGCATTTGATGCTTCTGGTACCTTAAATCCTTCAGGTATCTTCATATATATATCACTATCAAGTGATCTATATAGATAAGCAGTCACAACATCCATGAGATGCATTTCTAAATTTTTAGAAACTGCCAGACTGATTAAGTACCTAAAAGTAATTGCATCCATAACAGGAGAATAAGTTTCTTCATAATCAATTCCCGGTCTTTGAGAAAAACCTTGAGCTACAAGTCTAGCTTTATACCTTGTAACTTCATTTTTCTCATTTCTTTTTCGGACAAAAATCCATCTGTATCCTACAGGTTTCACATCTTTAGGAGTGAGAATGATGGATCCGAAAACTTTTCTTTTATTGAGTGATTCTAATTCAGCTCGTATTGCTTCTTTCCATTGAGCCCAATCATGTCTATTTTGACATTCAACCATAGATGTTGGTTCTGGATCATCATCATTATTCATGATGTCATATGCAACATTAAATGAAAATTTCTCATCAAGATTTTTCATTTCATTTCGGTTCCATAATATTTTTGAATATGCATAATTGATTGCAATTTCTGTATTGACATCATCAATCTCCTCTGCAGTAGGAGTACTAATTTGTGGTTCTTCTTGAACACTTTCTTTTACTTCATTATCAGCTGATTTTCTTTTTCGAGGATTTTTATCCTTTGAACCGATTGGTCTTCCACGTTTCTGACGTGGCAAAGATTCATGAGTGACGTTATTGCCAGCTTTTGGAATTTCAATTCGAGCTGGAGTATTTACTGCTGGTATATATGATTTTGTCACCGTTTTTGTATCTGTAAATGCATCAGGCAATTGATTTGCAAGTTCTTGTATATGCATTATCTTTTGAACTTCTGTCTCGCATTCTTTTGTGCGAGGATCAAGATACTTTAATTGAGGTTCACACCATGAAACATCATTTTCTTTATTTTTCATTTCTCCCCCTAATCTAGGGAACAATGTTTCATTAAAATGACAATCAGCAAAACGTGCTGTAAAAACGTCACCTGTCATAGGTTCAATATACCTTAATATTGAAGATGTTTCATATCCAACATATATTCCCAACCTCCTTTGAGGACCCATTTTTGTACGTTGTGGTGTCGCAATTGGAACATACACTGCACAACCAAATGTTCTAAGATGGGAAATATTTGGCTCTTGACCAAAAGCAAGTTGTAGGGGGGAATATTTATGACTTGCACTTGGTCTGATGCGAATCAATGCAGCAGCATGTAAAATTGCATGACCCCATATAGATACAGGGAGTTTTGTTCTCATTATCAATGGTCTAGCGATTAACTGTAAACGTTTAATCAATGACTCGGCTAAACCATTTTGTGTATGCACATGAGCAACAGAATGTTCAACAACAATTCCTATAGACATGCAATAGTCATTAAATGCTTGAGATGTAAATTCACCAGCATTATCAAGTCTCACCCTTTTAATGGTGTAATCAGGAAAATGAGCTCTCAATTTAATAATTTGGGCAAGAAATTTTGCAAATGCCACATTACGGCTTGATAACAGACAAACATGAGACCATCTGCTAGATGCGTCTATTAGAACCATGAAATATCTAAATGGTCCACATGGTGGATGAATTGGTCCACATATATCACCTTGAATTCTTTCAAGAAACATTGGTGATTCTTTCTCAACCTTAAGTGGTGAGGGTCTAGTTATCAATTTTCCAAGAGAGCAAGATGTACATGGAACCATTGTATCATGATGGATTTTTCTATCCTTTAGTGGATGTCCATGAGTACATTCAATAATCCTTTTCATCATTGTTGATCCTGGATGGCCTAATCTGTTATGCCATAAACTGAATACACCAGGATCAATATATTTTTCGTTAACTACCATATGTATTTCTGGTACATTTATATGTGTATAATGTAATCCAGAACTAAGTCTTGGCAGTTTTTCAACCACATGACTCTTGTCAGTGATACTTAAATATTTCTCATTTTCTGTTGTCACTGACTGATAATCATACCCGTTAAGGTATATGTCGGAGAAACTCAATAAATTTCTGCTTGACTTGGGAGAAAATAAGGCATCATTTATTAAAAATTTTGTACCATTTGGTAGTATGAAATTTGCCTTTTCTATCCCTTTTATCAAGTTAGCAGGTCCTGATATTGTATGTATAGTTCCTTCCGTTGGTTTTAGATCAATAAAATATTTCTCGGATTTAAGTATAGTGTGTGTAGTTCCACTGTCTGCTATACAGAGATCTCCACCACTTGATTGATGTTGTATTCCAGCAAAATTCATATTGAACTTCATATATAAGAAATAAATAGTGAGTACATTAATATTACACAATATTTTAAACGCAAATAGATAGTACTGAAACATTTAGCAAACATAATGACAAAGACAGACGATATTAAATCGTTTATTTTTCAAAAGACACACAACTTAAACATTCAAGAAATCTTCATATAAATCAGATGGTTTCTCAGTGACTGTTGGATCAATATTATCCACAAAATTTACTTCCTTTTCTTTACCTTTCAGCGAATCCTGATACATCTTAACAAGATGTTTAGATGTTCGGCAAGTATTAGCCCAGTGGCCCATTCTACCACATCTGTAGCAAGATTCTTCAGAATTTTTAGAAGAATTTTCTTCAACATCTTGTTTAATGGGCTTGTTTTGTGGTTGATATTTATATTTTCGTGGATTACTATTTCTTTGACCACCACGGCCACGACCACGACCACGTCCACGCCCATTACCATTACCATTACCATAAGGATGGTTTCTACCATAGTTATGGCTTTTGGCATGATGATGGTGATGGTTATTATAACCACGACCTTGCCCGCGTCCTTGTCCCTGTTTATAATTATTTGCAGTATTTGCTTCAGGGATTGCAAGTGTACCAGTAGGACGGGATTGCTGATTTTTCATTAATAGCTCATCATTTTGCTCTGCAACTAAGAGATATGAATTAAGTTCAGGATATGTTTTGAACTTTAGCATTCTCAAATTTCTTTGCACTGTGATGTTTGCAGCATTCATTGTGGAGAAAGTTTTCTCCATCATGTCTGCATCACTAATTTCATGTCCACAGAATTTAAGTTGTGAACATGTATTATACAGAGCTGAGCTGTATTCATTTACTTTCTTAAAGTCTTGGAACCTTAATGTTCTCCATTGTTCCATTGCAGCTGGAAGTAAAATTTCTCTTTGATTATTGAATCTGCTTTTGAGACCTTCCCATAAAACATGGGGATCTTCTACAGTCACATAATTATTTTGTAAGCATTCATCAATATGTTGATGAATAAAGCAACATGCCGTAGCTTGTTCTTTTTCAGAACAAGTGTTGTTTTCATTTATGGTTTCAAGAATGCCCATTGATTTAAGATGCATTTTTACTTTTATAACCCATGGCATGTAGTTGTTTCCAGTTGATTCTAAAGGAGTAAATTTAAGCTTTTCCAGATTCGACATTTTCTATTATCAAAAAATTAAAACAAACATCATGATAAATTAGAGTCAATTTATATTCATAAGTATATAAACATTAAACATAAATTTAATATAACATAAATGATAAGTAGGTGACAGTGTCGACCATGTGTAAGCAATCATAAATAAATGTTATATAACAAAAATATAAATATTAGTAAACATAAATGAAAATTTGGCGACAGTGTCGACCATATATTTTTTCAGGTGGTATAACCGACCTATATCATTCTGGTGGTATAACCGACCATATATCATTTTGGTGGTATAACCGACCATATATCATTTTGGTGGTATAACCGACCATATATCATTTTGGTGGCAGAGCCAACCATATTTAGTATTAAGATTATCGTGCTGATAACGTGTTATCATTCAGTAGGCTTATAACTACCTTTAGTGGTTTGATTCTTGATGTTATAATTCAGTAGGCTTATAACTACCTTTAGTGGTTTGATTCTTGATGTTATAATTCAGTAGGCTTATAACTACCTTTAGTGATTTGATTCTTGATTTAGAATACTAATAATGAAGTGTAAGAACAAAGATGATAATGGAGAGAAAGAAAGAAACACTTTGTAAGTGTGAGAAATGGTGCAAGTTTAATGCTTGCATTCATGAGTATTTATAGCCTAAAATCTCAATATAAAAATACATACTTTGTGTACCAAAATTGACTATATGTATACACCAAAATTGACTATCCATATCTATATTATTATTATTATTATAACACAAAGTTCATAATTTACCCATGTTCTCATTTTTTTAAATATGTAAGAATGTTTTCTTCCGTGAGAACAGGGGTAAAAAAGGAATAAAGCTTGTTTGACCGATATATTGGACATTTCTAATTTAAAACCTCATCCAACAATATCAAAGAAACTTAACTTTTTAAAATTGCATCCACAATACGTAAATGATGGCTGACTGCTAAACACCCACCATTACCTTTTATTTTACTACACACGGGGATCATAGATTCACATGTCACAATATAAAAGAGAGTGCATATACATCAAAAACTAAGATCCATCACCATGACAAAGGATGAATTAATTTTAAGACATCTCGAATTTATTTCTTTTAGTTACAAACAGAGTTAGGCCTAAAAAAAATAAAAAAACAGAGCCTAGAATTACAAAATAAAAAACAAATTATTTGTGAGTGAGATTGGATGCTCCAACGATTTTGGCAATGAGCATGGATGCACCGGTGAGTTTGGCAGACGGTGAGTTAGCCGTGAGTTTGGCGTTGAGTTAACGGTGAGTTAAAGGGAGTTTGGATGCACCAACGAGAACAACGATGAATTTGGATGCCCCGGTAAGTGTGACGGTGAGCCTGAATGCCTTGGTATTTTTAACGGTGTCTCTGGATAACGTGTAATATTTTCGGTGAAACTTGATGCGTTGGGGATGACCGATGACAAGATAATTTTTACAAATATACAATGCTAATTCAATTAACCTAATTGTAAGGATACTAATCTGGAAGAGAAGTCTTAAGATTGTACTTCGTATCAATTTAGAAGAGAAAGAGTCAGTGGCGATTCTAGGATGAAAATCCAGTGGAGTTCCAAAAAACTTATTCGATAACTTACTTGCACAAATATTGAATGTCTCGGGTCAAATCGGGTCGGGATAAATTGGGTCGGGTCGGGATATTGGATAGTACTCACAAAAGGTTGTTCATATTTTTTTACTATTGTCATTACAACAACCACCATATAAAATGATATCATTTATACAAAAAGAGGATTGATATTTTTCACAAATATTAATCTCTATTTAAAAATACCATATATTTAACACAATCAACTCTAAAGTAAGTTTTTACTTTTGTCTACGAGATTTTATAAGATAAAATTCATCCATAATTGCATCATTGCTAATATAATCTAACACATATTTCTCAATATATGCAAGTAGATAATCATTCACAAATCGATGTATCTTAACATGTTAATAATAGTATAATTAAATTTCCATTGGTTTTAAAACATGTCTGAAATTAAATTTAAGCTCTAAGCGGCAGTCAAGTCGCCAATAAATCGACAATTAATGTTCGACTCACTTAATAGAGTCAATTGAAAATTGGATAAGGCTAAGTTTATTTTTGTGTAGATATATAAATTGCCCATACTATAAAATTATAAGCGGCTAATTTCAAATATTTTAATTTCAAACTATGAATTTTTAAAATCTAAAAATATATGGGGTCACATTCTTATATTTAGTGGCGTCCTATACAGAAAAAGATATTTTTTTTGTGATAATTTTTGAAAAACTAGTGGTGTCACAGGACCCCGTAGGAGTACTCCTACACTCGCCACTGGAAAGAGTAGGTGATTGCGGTTAGGAATAGAGAGATAAACGTGGAAGAGAAATTATAGGATGGTAATTTCCATGTTTGCCCTTATTTGTTAAATTTAGTTCAATTAGAATACACAAAATTCCATCCGTTGATCAATATAATAGATGGTTTAGATTTGTTCACACCAATAATTATAATGAGAATGTTCTCACATGATCACTTTTATATATATATATATATATATATATATATATATATATATATATATATATATATATATATATATATATATATATATATAATATAATACATTTACATATATGTATACGTAATACATGTATATGTATCGGGAGATGATAAATTCACATTTTTTTTTTGATAAATCTACTTTTATTGTGTATTATGTGCTTGTATAGTACTCCCTCTGTCTTATTTTAATAGTCCACTTTCTTTTTTCAAAGTCTTTTGTATTAAACACTGACTCAAAATATTTTTGTTTGTGTTATATATTATTCGATAAAATTTATATGAATGAATTAACGTTCAAATGTGTTTTCATTGGTATAACTTTCATCTAATAATATATAACACAAATAATATTATTTTAGGTCAAAGTTGAGCAAAAAAGACCTTAAAAATTAAAACTGAACTATTGAAATGAAACGGAGGGAGCAGAAGTTATCAATAAATCATATATAAGTGAATGTATCAAATATATGTAGGTGGAAATACACTACAAGTCTCTATATGTATGTGTACACCTACTCAACTTGAAGTGCTAATCCCGTGAATAGACTCCTTTAAGTAAAACTTGAAGTGATAATCCCGTGAGTAGACTGCTTTCAGAACTATTAAACCGAAGTAAAAGCTTTTTGATATTTTTGTTTCTATATTCTTAAAATCCCCATGTGGAGTTCCATGTGAGGGTACAAGACTTCTTTTGTCAAACTCATTTTACCCAGAAAATCAATTGGGTCCCACTTTAAACTTCGCTACAAATATATGTATATGATTATTATTACTCTATAGTGAAGTGATTGAATTTTTTTGTATCAGTTTAACAATGCAATATTAAAACATTTTTAAATTACCATGTGTGTTACTGGAAAACATGTATGGCATAATATAAGATATGTACATTTATACATTTATTCGCTCCCTAAATTGCGAATTATGTTTATACGAATATATGAAATGCTTGAAGGAAATTAGCTTGGAGCTTATGACTGAAACTAGAGTTTATGGTAGCCAGGGGCGGCCCAATGGGGTACAAGGTGGACATATGTCCAGGGCCCAATTTTTTAAGGGGCTCAAAAAAAAAATTTCCTTATACTAGTCCATGTAATTTTGGACCTTTTTGCTTGTATTATCCTTGGGCCAAAAAAAAAATATTATCCTTGTACGGGTCTTGGGGCCCTTTTGCTTCGCACCGTCCCGGGCACTCAAATTCTCGGGACCGGCCCTGATGGTAGCCTGGAGCTAGAGCTGGAGCTGGAGCTATTTGAAGTTGAAAACTGAAGTTTATTATTTTTTATCTGTGTTTGATAAAGTAGCTGAGACTTATAGTTGTGAAATGATTCAAAAGGACTTGTATATAAAATGTAAACTAATATAATAAAGAGTATATTAGTCATCTGTGAGTTATACCAATAACGACGTTCGAAAAAAAAGTATATTAGTAAATTAGAGCTTATTTTTTTTAAGCACTACTTTTGATTGTTTGCCAAACAAAACTTATGACATGTAGCTTATTAAAATTGTAAACTCAAGCTCATATAATCATATAAGTTATCATAAACTCTCATAATTTCGTCAGCCAAACACAATCATAACCTAACCATTATTACATATCTAAAAAATATAAATGAAAAAAGAAGCAAAAACTTGTATATACTTTTATATTATTTTATTCTTGCATGGCACTTAAATTGATACTGTAGATGATTTACATTTGTATTGAAATGTATAAAGGTCTACATAATATATCTTAAAAGAAGCTCTGATGTAGTCTAGCAGTTGGTGGCCTGCATTCTTTAGGGAATGTTAGGAGTTTGACCCCGTTGGCTACATAATAAAAAACATAATTTCATTCCTGCCATGAAGTATCCACCCATGACACACATTTCCCAGATCGTTTGGGGGAGTAAAGGGGAGAGAGGTTTTACTTGGCTGTGCCTTTGAATCGGTTTCAAGGTTCCTCCAGGACAGCGATGGGGACAGGTTTATTATCGTTGCATCGGCATGGTCAAAACGGGAGATGATCGCAACGGGTGATTTAGTTCGCTAATCGCTGTTAAAAAAATATATATCTTAAAAGATTTAATAAAAACTTATTGCATAAACTTAATTGAATATAGTCATGGATAGCTTGTGACCTCCTCTCTTATATACTTCTTATTTAATTGTTTATTACCTCTACTTTAATGCTTGTTTGAATTATCATTATTACTTTTTTCCATATAAAAAAAGTAATCTTATTGTTAAAATCACAGGTAAATGTATAATTTATTAAGCAAACTTTTAAGCACAACTTTAAACGATGTCGTTAAATTGCATAAAACTATTTTTCGTAATTATTATACATTTCATTTAAAATGACAATTATTAAATTGTTCAATAACTTTATGCACATTGATATACCTTAATGTTGTTAGAAAAATAATTTATTGTTTATGTTTGTTATTAAATTAATTTGGTCATCATAAACCACTTTCGAAGAATGGCTCTTTCATGTCACAAGGCTGAAAGTGTATATATATAAGACAATGTGAAAAAATCGTTGTTGAGAGATCAACCTTAGCTGAAAGATATGGATGGGGCTCGCAGTTATTTTCTAGTTTCATTGTTAATAAAAGTTGGATTGCTAGTTCCTTTTTTACATTTTATTCCACATTGAATTGCTATCTTAAAATGGTTCATAGTGACCATATATATTCGTATGTAACCACATGCAGTATATCTGTTATATTCATTTCAAATATTAACCATATATATGCATGCATATGTAGACATGTGATAATTCATCCTTTCATTAAAATTCATGCACATGGAATGAAAAAGCACATGCAATAATGTTCAAATTGTAGTATTTATATTTGATAGATTGATTTAGTTGGTTCTCAACCTTTTTATAGTTCACATTTATAGCTAATTTTAAAGAAATAAGCCCGTAAATTGAAAAGAAATTAATTGAGTTGGAATTCAAATTTTAAATTCCAATATGACCATCATGAAGAGTTGAAACTCTACACCTTTTTTTTTTTTTTTTGGGATCATTAAATGACTGTTTCATAATACCAACCTCTATGAATTGTATCGTAAAACGTTAAAAAAAAAAAAATCTTTTCAGATCATTTAAAGTATATATGCGATGCAAATTTACGTCTGTGTAGGTTTTGGTTTAACTTTTAAAATGCCAAACACACAAATCTAATTACAAATAGTTTACTACAAGATTGGAACTAACAAAAGGTTGGTTGATGAGTTACGATAGTGCAAGGCCAAGGCTCTTTAATTATCTCATTGTGTAAAACTTTAAACCATTTCCTTGATATCACTACCGAAATTTTCACCTAGAAAATAATATTTCTTTTTAAGGAAATTAAAACAATTAACCATTTCCTTGATCACTACTGAAATTTTCACCTAGAAAAGGTTGAACCTAATATTTCTTTTTTAAGAAATTAAAACAATTTACCGTTAACACACTTTAGTTTAAAATTTTCTAACTAAACAAATGTTACAGATTTTTTCTTAAACTTGATAAAGTGGAAGTTTTTTTTTTTTTTTTTGATTAGCCTGGGTTTCCTCCTCGCTATGTGAGTCGACTATATCCCAGAGCGACTACCTGCTTTGCGGGCAGCCCGGAGTCATCGCGGGTGAACCTCCGTGGCCAAGATGGGGTTTTTAATTGCTTGCATGGATTTGAACCAAAAGTGGAAGTTTTAGAGTACACTTGTTAGGGTTTTTTTTTATGTGAGGATTGTAGTAGGCCATATACACCCATGTGAATGCATGTGGTGTGTCTTTCCAACTTAACCCCACCACCTTCCCTCTTCTTCTCTTTTCAGAAAAAAACAAATAAATAAAGCCTTCAACTCTATTTTCATTCTCTCAATTCTTTCATATCTTACTCTTCAATTTCTACTAAATTACAACACAACTTGTCTCTCTTCAAGGAGTCAAGAAACTTATTTTTCTTTTTCCAAATATATAGCTGCTTCCAATCTTCAACAAGGGAAACTATAATAAAATACATTTGTTCAAAGAAAGGTACATTTTCATGTAAATATATTTTTGCTTTTTATTAGTGTTTGAATTGAATGAAATTGCAAAAATCTTGATTTCATCGGTGTATGTATACGTGTATATTGTTTTGGTATGGATGATAAATATGAATGCTAAGATTGTTTGAGTTTTTGTTGCAATGTGAAGAAGTTTTTTTTTGAAAACAATACATATTTTGTGCTTGAATATAATGAAATTGTATTTGGTTTAATCATATGTTGTTCATAAATAAGTTTATTTGATAATTGATCCACATAATTTGATTATTTTTTCTTAATCTATTTAGGGATTAAAGAAGCATGCAGACTTCTAGCAAGCTTAAGAAAGTGTTCATCAAGAAATGGGTAAAGGGTCTTGAAATATGTTGTTATTCAAACAAGAATATGAATGCTATTGAAAGAAAGAAGAAAATAAAGCTTTGTGCAGACATTGCTCTAGCTTCTGCTAAAAATGCAACAACTTCATGGAGCAATGCTCTAATTTTCGAAGCTAAACAAGACGAAGAAAGCAAGATTCTTGTCAATAATTTATTAGGGCGACGCGAGTTAAAACGGTTCAAGCCACAAAATACTAACCACCATATGATCAAATATCATAAGAGAGTTAGAAGCAAAAAGATCTTGAAAAAGAGCCGCAGTGTTAGCCAAAGAATGAAAAAGATGGGCCCTCCTAAGTCAAATTTAGCCATTTTTATCGCGAAAAGATTGGTTAAGAAGCGGACCCAAGTGCTTAAAAAACTCGTACCCGGTGGAGAATCAATGGATGAACTCTCCCTTATTAGAGAAGCACTGGACTATATACTTTCACTTGAGGTGCAAGTTGATGTGATGCGAAGTGTTGCGAATGCAACCGAGGTTTCGATTCAAAGTAAATCAATGATATAGTTCATTAAATTTAGCTTCATCTCCATGTCTATCTCAAAAAAGGCAAAAAAGAAGGAAAAAAACCATGTACATGATCAAACTTGGTGTTAAAAAGGCTTCTTTTTTTTTTTTTTTTTTTTTTTTTCACTTGAATCCTTAGTTTTTGGTTGAAAAATAAGAACTTTACTAGTTGATTCAGGGATTAATTAGAATAGATAGATAGCATCACGAATTAAGTATACTATAATTTCTTTATTTAGTTGACATGTACTTGTCTAAGCTCATTTCTTTCTATACATTCTCAGGTTGTTTGGAAATATTGAATGTGAAGCAGAAAATAGAGACATGTGTGTTAATTGGTACATATTGTAGGGTCCTGAATTATGTTAAAAAGAGTAATGGTTGATTTACTTTGTACCAAGTAATGCCTAAGAGATATCAATGGCCATTAACTACTTTTTGGACCTTTACCTGCCATTTTTATGGGTTATACATTATACTATTTTGATCTTTAAATGCATAGTACGGGTTTTGCAAAGCAAATTGACCCCTTGCGGCTACGGGGGTTCACTACGACTATGAGCAACTCGCTTACTAGCAAAGCGAGTTGTCACTTCAAGATTAATTAACTCGCATAACGAGTTGGATCACTTGGGTCCAAAAGAGAACAAAAAAATGCTTAGTACGACAATCTATTTGTCATGGCTTAGCGGTATCGAGTTGTTTCATTAACCATCTCGTGGTTTGTATATCAACAGGTGGGTGCTATAGGACCTTAGAACAAACATTATACTTAGATCTAGAGGCGGAATTCACTAGGCGAAGGCTTAATCGAATAAACGCTAATTTACGGGATCGAAGAATCAAACCTACAAGAGATTAAGACGGTGCATAGAGTTGTTATTCGTGTTGGGTATGATTAAGAACGAAAATCACATAGAATACGAGATGGAATCAAGATGTAATTTTTGGAAATGCGGATGACACCTCAGATGTCTATTGATGAGGTAATTGAGAAATACATGGATTAGTTGAGGTTTGTGCAACAATGGGTGCCAGACGAACAATCTAGAATCCAACATTTTGTAAACATGATCCTGCCCGAGTACAGGACCTTTGTGAGGTCAGGACCGACGTTATCTTAGGCTTTTGTGATGGCAAAGACGGTGAAAAGTGATGTAAGAGCAGCAAGGGGTATGAATTTTGGAAACGTGGTATCGCAGGGTAGTCAGGCTACCAGTCAGTCAGGTTCTAAGTCTAAGAAATCGTTCGGGTTTAGACAAAAGGGTAAAGGTAATCAAGCAAGTTTAGGGTCTGGTTCGGGAAAGAGAGAATGGTGTAAGGGCTGTAAATCTTCTCATAGTGGGTTGTGTTATGAGGCAACAAGAAGATGTTTAAGATGTGGTATGGTAGGTCACGAGTCTCAGGGGTGTTCCTTCAGGAAAAATGTTTGTTGGAGTTGTCATCAGTCGGATCATCGTTCAGCAAGTTGTCAGGCGTTAAAGGGCACAAGTTCCGGGGCAGGGGCAGGGGCGCGTTCGACATCTATCAAGGGTTCCACAGCCTCCAGAGGACAGAATAGAAAGAACCCGCCGATTGCGAAAGAAAGGGCCTTTCAGATGACAGTGGAGGCCTCTACTAATACCGATGATGACATAACTGACACGTTCTTGATCAACTCAATACCTGCTAGAGTATTGTTTGATTCAGGCGCAAATAGGATGTTTATGTCTATAGATTTCTGTACTAAGTTAGGGTTACCTGTTACTGTGCTGCCTGAGCCTGTTAGAGTAGAGGTAGCTGATGGTAAGACGGTTTCAGTCACAACGTATGTGTCTGGAGCTAGCATAGAAATTGATGGTAGACCGCTTGCTATGTCCTGTTTAGTGTTACCTATCCCTAGTTTTGACGTAGTGTTAGGAATGAACTGGATGAGCCTACATAAGGCCCACATCAAGTGTGATAAGAAGATTGTGACCTTCCGTTTGACCGATGGAACCCGTATTGTGGCCCGAGGGGAACGAGGTGGGTTCAATTTTCCATTGATTTCTATGATGAAGGTGAAGAAGTCACTTTCTAAGGGGTGTGAGTCTTTTATGGCTTATGTTATTGATGCTAAGATAGAGAAGAGATCTGTTACCGATATTCCAGTGGTTTCAGAATTTCCTAAGGTATTTCCTGATGAGTTATCGGGGTTTCCGCCAGTAAGAGAAGTGGAGTATAAGATTGAGTTGTTTCCGGGTACAACTCCAGTAGCTAAGGCTCTGATAGTGCTCCATTTATACATATTTTACTACGCACTATCGGGTTAGTTTATATCTATTTCGGTTGATATTTGAAGATAAAAAGCTAATATTTATTGAAGATTTGAAGTGTATTTGTCATCCGAGCTGACCCGGTGAGCCGAAAGAAAAAATGCCTAAAATAGTAGCAATCCCCATCAGGGAACTCAACACATCCCCATTGGGGAATTACATGATTTTATGAGATTTTGATCAGAAATACTTCCCTAATGGGGATCTCCAAAGATCCCTATAAGGGATCTCTAAGCCAAAAAGCTGAAAAAGAAGGATCACCATCAGGGATCCCTACTTCCCTATTCGGGATCTCTACTTCCCTAATCGGGATCTCTACTTCCCTATCTGGGATCTGCTAAAAACGGGAAAAAACTTATAAAACCTAAAATTCGAGCTGCATACGGGGATAACTTGTTTTTGACAATTTGGGAGCTAGGGTTGGGCGATTTTGGTCATTCAAAAGCCATTCTTCACCAAATCTAAAGGGCTTTCATCTAGGATTGAAGATTGGATCATTACAACATCATTGTTACTCTAGATTTCATCTCTTTTAGTGATAAAACTATGAATTCTAATTGTTTAAATTGTTTGTTTGATTTTATGATCATGTTTGGCTAAAACCCTTAGTGTTTGCTCAGATGTAATAGCTTTTGATTGTTGGATTTTTCTTTATCTTATGGATTTAATGATTGATTGATTTAGTTTATTTAAGTTTGGTCAAAGACCCATTGTTATACATGCTTTCTACTTTAATTCAATTATATATGTTATCAATTAGTTATTGTGAGATAATTGATGGTAGATAACGTGTACTTCAACACATTTAGTGATCTAGACGATTAGGGCTTTGATTTCAAGTGATTGTATTAAGGAACTAATCAGTAATTGAATGGTTGGTTTGCACCATAATCGTGATAATTACATTGAGTGATCTTTGTAGTTAGGATTTTAAGTGATTTTAATCCGGATCAAATCTTAATAGCTTAATCTAATTGATTAATGATTATTGTGTTCAACCAAAAGATCCATTATTGTGCAAATTGGTTACTTTACTTTAATTACATAATTTGTTATCTAGTTTATGTGAGTTTATTAGTGATAAACGGATTATGCTTCAACTCTTAGGAGATTTAGACATTTACATGTGAGTGTGAATGGTAATTAATTGGTAATTTGATAGCACAGTCGTGTAGTTGCTCTGAGTGATCGGTGTAATTAAGGTTTCATGTGAGTTTAACCTAGATTGAATCACAATAGTTTTATCATGTATGATTTAATTGTTTCGAATGAGATTAATGTGAGTTAGTCAAGTTTGAATAATTGAATTATAACTTATCAGACATTTAATCGGTTTTAACTGAAAGAACAATCCACGTCACTAGTGAATCATCTGAGTGAACACTGCTTCGTCCATCTGGTTATTCATTTTATTTATTTTCGCATTTTTACTTTATTCAAACCCCCATTTTACAACATAAATCATTAGAATAATTATCAGTCTTAGAATCTTAAATGCTGCTCCCTGTGAACGAATTCATAACTATATTCCAATAAGATTAGGTGTGTTTCAAGCATATCAAATTTTTGGCGCCGCTGCCGAGGAGCGGTTCTACATTGAGATTTTAAGCTTACTTTTAATTATTCGATCCTTTTGTGAGAAGCAATTCTTGCAAAAGTTATTTTTCTGTTATTTTTGTGTGGATTTACGCTCGATTTTGTGGTGGTGTGAGCGCAGGTTAGGTACTAATAACTCTGGAACCATCTAGAGTTTACCATACACGCAGCAAAGCTAAAGAAGAACAGGAAATCGCCGAAGGTTTCACTGAATTACCTTTTTATATTCCGGATTTCGAATATATGAAGAAGGAAGAAGATACAATGGGTGATCCAGCGCGAGGTCAATCCATGGAAGCTTTAATGAAAGCCACGAGGGCTGGTAATGGAAATGCCATTAGACAACCGGCAGTCAACACAGATTTTGAGGTCAAGGGGCAGATTTTTAATATGATAACTCATCAATGTCAGTTCAGGGGTACACCGAAAGAAGATGCATTCGAGCACCTTCGAAATTTTAAGAGTATTTGTAATTTGTTCAAGATTGCTCAGGTTGAAGATGCTGTTATTTATTTGAGGGTTTTTCCTTGGTCTTTGAAAGATGACGCCAAGGATAGGTTAGAATCATTGCCTGAAGGTGATATTGATAGTTGGAATACGATGGAAGATAAGTTTCTGTTGCGTTTCTTTCCAGCTTCTAAGGCTGCTCAATTGCAAAGTGACATTAATCACTTCACTCAAAAGCAACATGAGACACTTTATGATGCATGGACACGGTTTGGTAAGATGTTACGTAATTGTCCTCAACACGGGTTGAACAACTTCAATAAGGTCCAGATCTTCTATAAAGGTGTTAATGTGCCGACGAGGAAATAAATAGATATTGCTGCAAGTGGTTCTTTGATGAAAAAGACTCCGGATGAATCTTATGAAATCATCTCTGAAACAGCTACACACTCTTATGATTGACATCAAGAGATGGATGTTTCTCATTTTTCTCATGTCGCTAGTACCGAAACTAGTGACGAGCTCGCTTCAGTTAAGGCACAACTTGCAACCATGAAACGACATATGGAATCTATGACTAAGGACATGCATGCTATGAAGGTTGGTTGTGAGTTATGTCAGGGATCACATCTTACAAAATATTGTAATCAGGCAACTATGGAAGAGCAGGTGAACTACTTGGGTAATCAATACAATAATCAGTATCAAGGAGGTAGTTCGGGTTATCAAAGAAACGGACCACCGGGGTTCGTTAATCGAAATTAAAATCAGTCATATGTGGATAAGGGTCCTTCATTAGAGGAGTTGTTGCGGGGTTTTGTAATAAAGACGGATGAAAGCATCACGGTGTTGAGGCAAGATAGTGAATCAACAAAACAGCAAGTGAGAAGTCAACATGCCTCGATTCAGAATTTAGAATGGGATGTGGGGCGTATAGCTCAGTCGCTCACGGAGAGACCACCGGGGGCTCTCCCTTCGAATACGCAAGCCAATCCGAATGTCAATGGGCTACCCCGAACAATCTTGACTAATAATAACCGAAGTGATGCGAAGAATAAAGAGCCTCAGGTTCCTACCTATTCGCATGTTAATGCTATTTCTGGTGATGAGGGTTATGATTCCGATGAGGTTATTCCTACTTATACTCATAATGGTGTAGACGGTTGGATTCGAGTTAGTGATATTACTCCCGCTTATGGTGATTACTTAATGAGTTTGATGACGGGGAGTTCTTCTAGTTCGGATAATCAAGAGTTAGAGGTGAATAGTGTTGAGACTACCAAGTCTCCTGAGTTTAGTGTTGATGAGATTAAAGTGGAAGACGAGGTGAGACCGTCACCTAAGTTGAAAGTTTACAAGCCACCCATTCCATATCCAAGAGCTATTCAATCCGAACAACCAAAGGACACTATTTGTAAGTCTATTAATTCTAATAAAATATTTGTGTGCATGTACCTTTGGTTGAAGTTCTTACAGGTATGCCCAATTATGGGAAATTTTTGAAAGATTTAATGGCAAAGAAGGGTGAGCATGATCAGGCATCCTCCGCATTTCTTGAAGCGGAATGTGCTGCTATTTTGGAAAAGAGTGATATGCCACCAAAGTTAGGTGATCTCGGGCCATTCATAGTGCCCTGTAGGATTGATGACTCTAAAATTTTTAGGTGTTTAACTGATTCAGGTGCGAGTATCAATCTTATGCCATTATCTATTTATTCACGTTTGGGTTTAGATGAACTTAAGTCGACTAATACTGGAGTTAGATTGATTAACCAGTCAATTAGTAAACCCATAGGGCTTGCTGAAAATTTGGTGATTAAAATAGGTAAATTAGATTTCCCAGCAGACTTTGTGGTTGTTGATATGCCAGAGGATAAGGTTGTACCAATTGTTTTAGGTAGACCATTTTTAGCAACTGCAAGTGCATTAACTCACTGGAGGACTTGTAAGTTGATTTTGAGGGATAGAGGTAAGACTTTGAGTTTTTAAACAAAGTTTAGTGTTAAACCAGCACCCACACCCATTGATTCTGTGAATGTGTTGACTAGTGAAACCAATAATGTTAAAATGGAGACTAGAAAAAAGCCTAAGTGTGGGGGTGGAGTTGTTAAAGAAAAACCCGAGGTTAAACCGCCCGATGATAGTGTTGTTGATAGGTCTATGAGAAGGTTATTCGGACGGGTTAAGAAAGCGATGAATGAGAAAGATGAGCAGTTAAGACTCCGATTAGTTTCTAATTTATCTAAAAAAGAGAAAGAAAAGTTGAGGGAATTGACTAGGGAGTCAAGGGCAGCAGATGATTGGTTGATAAGTGTGATCGGTAATGGTATTGAAAGTGGTGGTTCCCATGGTTTGAAGAAGGAGGGAACCCACCATCTGGGCATCAGTTGAGAGGAAGGTGGAGTCTAGTGCAAGACTAGTTAATAAACTTGCACATGTAAAATTTGTATATTGCGTGAGTTTTAAAACTTTAAAACCCTAAAAAATTGAAAAAACAAAAAAAAATCAAAAAAAAATATTTTTTTTTGTGTTTTGTTCTTATGTAATCATTGCAGGTACTATAATGTGATGATAATCGAGGAATGGCCGTCAGTGCAGAGCCGTCTGTCACTCTGTTTCACGATTATATTGCTCTACATCCAGTTATATTTTTCTCATTCACTCTATTGTTCTCTCGAATTTATACTTTATATTTATGATTTCATGTAAATGAGGGCATTACATGATCTTAAGTGTGGGGGGAGAGATATAAATTCTCGCGAATGTAATACACTTGGCTTGAGTCTTATTTTTGATTGAATTGTTGAAAAATTTGGGAAATTTTAAATTTTTTGACTCATTCAAAAAGCCAAGTGTAGTTGTTTTATGAAGCAAATGTTATCACTTTTATAAGTTAAATTGTGCAGGTACCTCTATGATTTTGGTGAATTTCGTGTTTTGTATTGTCTTTTGCGTGAGTTATGTGTAATAAGGAAGCAAAGTCTTCCAGGGTTTTAAAAACCAAAATTGTAGGATGATTCAAGTGCATCCATGAAGGAAGTTAAGTCTTCCGAATTCCCGTCTTACTTGGTGTAGGAGACTTCCTAATCTACATCATTTCATACTGACATTGGTTAATACTTCATTTCACGATGTATTATACCGATGTATCGTACTGTGGGAAGAGGAGCCTTGAGCTTCAACCGTGCTGTCTTTTTATGTAAGAACAATGGCTTCGTGCTAGCGTTTGCTTAGACAACGCACGCCATGGCCAAAAGCCATGGTAACCTTTAAAATACGGGAATGTAGTATTTGCTTCCTACATTTTCTTAAAATTAGCATAAAAGCTAAGATGCGTGGGAAGTAGGGTCCAAGGACCTTAAATAAAACTTTAAACAAGTGTTTAAACACTTCCGGGAGAATCGAGTCCTCCCATGTTGTTCTTAGGAAGTAAAGTCTTCCGAACTTGTAAGTAAAGTCTTACAAGTAAAGTTTATTTCAAAAGACCATTGCTTGAAAGTAAAGTCTTTTAGGTTTCGTGCAATAGACCCTCCGAAAAATTTACACCCAAGGTAGGTCGCTTAAGTGCAACTACCCGTGCGGCTGTCCCATAATCAAAAAGGCTTGTATGCACACCGGCTTTTGAGCCAAATCATGGAGTTGATGGACCTCTTAATTAGCCACATGGGGCACTAATTCCACGAACCTCCGTCAATGCTTTCGCCCTACTATGAGAGAAACCATAGAGTTGTGATAGAAAGCTTGATGAGTGCCGGTCATCCTGTGCCCGGATTGACCATAAAGATAGGGGTAACCAGTCCCCTACGCTTTGGCACACCCACCTTAACCCAATTTTTGGAATTGACGATTTTATATGGAATTGACGAATCATTGGTGTTTTGGGGGCATGTAGGTGAAAGAGGGATAGCCATAGTGGGTTGATGAAAGAAGCATACTTTTTGAAGGCATATACTTTGTGTAGGACAGATTCCTTGGTGAACGGTAATTTTTTGTGATATTTATAGCCTTGTTCATTTTGAGGGTTTACATTGCGATTTTCATGGTGATTGGAGCTTACAATTTATATCTTGTTGATAATTTTGAGTTAATTTTGGTAAATTGATGGCTATCCCGTGAATCCTACATAATTGGTCAAGGTCAAGGAGGTCAAAAGTTCGAGTTTGTGAAAAATTGTATACTCGATGATTAATGATTGATGACTTTTTAGAAGATGGAGTTGACTTTGACTGGGGAAATGGTAGTGATGGGTAGATTTAGGCTTGAATTGTGGTTAATTTGTTGGTTTGTTAAAGACTTGAACCTTATGCATGCTATGATTGAAGACTACGTGGTATGGAATTATTGCTTCTAAAGATTGATATCGGTATGTCTTGATTTTCTAATTTTTGAAGACTTGTTCGAGTATGTTCATCTCTACATTAGCTGATATTATTTGAAGATAGACTTGCTCGAAGACAAGCAAGGTTCAAGTGTGGGGGATTTTGATAGTGCTCCATTTATACATATTTTACTATGCACTATCGGGTTAGTTTATATCTATTTCGGTTGATATTTGAAGATAAAAAACTAATATTTATTGAAGATTTGAAGTGTATTTGTCATCCGAGCTGATCCGGTGAGCCGAAAGAAAAAATGCCTAAAATAGTAGCAATCCCCATCAGGGAACTCAACACATCCCCATTGGGGAATTACATGATTTTATGAGATTTTAATCAGAAATACTTCCCTAATGGGGATCTCCAAAGATCCCTATAAGGGATCTTTAAGCTAAAAAGCTGAAAAAGAAGGATCACCATCAGGGATCCCTACTTCCCTATTCGGGATCTCTACTTCCCTAATCAGGATCTCTACTTCCCTATCCGGGATCTGCTAAAAACGGGAAAAAACTTATAAAACCTAAAATTCGAGCTGCATACGGGGATAACTTGTTTTTGACGATTTGGGAGCTAGGGTTAGGCAATTTTGGTCATTCAAAAGCCATTCTTCACCAAATCTAAAGGACTTTCATCTAGGATTGAAGATTGGATCATTACAACATCATTGGTACTCTAGATTTCATCTCTTTTAGTGATAAAACTATGAATTCTTATTGTTTCCATTGTTTGTTTGATTTTATGATCATGTTTGGCTAAAACCCTTAGTGTTTGCTCAGATGTAATAGCTTTTGATTGTTGGATTGTTCTTTATCTCATGGATTTAGTGTTTGATTGATTTAGTTTATTTAAGTTTGGTCAAAGACCCATTGTTATACATGCTTTCTACTTTAATTCAATTATATATGTTATCAATTAGTTATTATGAGATAATTGATGGTAGATAACGTGTACTTCAACACATTTAGTAAACTAGACGATTAGGGCTTTGATTTTAAGTGATTGTATTAAGGAACTAATCGGTAATTGAATGGTAGGTTTGCACCATAATCGTGATAATTACATTGAGTGATCTTTGTAGTTAGGATTTTAAGTGATTTTAATCCGGATCAAATCTTAATAGCTTAATCTAATTGATTAATGATTATTGTGTTCAACCAAAAGATCCATTATTGTGCAAATTGGTTACTTTACTTTAATTACATAATTTGTTATCTAGTTTATGTGAGTTTATTAGTGATAAACGGATTATGCTTCAACTCTTAGGAGATTTAGACATTTACATGTGAGTGTGAATGGTAATTAATTGGTAATTTGATAGCACAGTCGTGTAGTTGCTTCGAGTGATCGGTGTAATTAAGGTTTCATGTGAGTTTAACCTAGATTGAATCACAATAGTTTTATCATGTATGATTTAATTGTTTCGAATGAGATTAATGTGAGTTAGTCGAGTTTGAATAATTGAATTATAACTTATCAGACATTTAATCGGTTTTAATTAAAAGAACAATCCACGTCACTAGTGAATCATCTGAGTGAACACTGCTTCGTCCATCTGGTTATTCATTTTATTTATTTTCGCATTTTTAGTTTATTCAAACCCCCATTTTACAACATAAATCATTAGAATAATTATCAGTCTTAGAATCTTAAATGCTGCTCCCTGTGAACGAATTCATAACTATATTCCAATAAGATTAGGTGTGTTTCAAGCATATCAGGCTCCTTATAGATAGATGGTTTATAAGACCGAGTTCTTCACCGTCGGGTGCGCCGGTGTTGTTTGTAAAGAAGAAATACGGTACTCTGAGAATGTGTATAGATTATCGAGAATTAAATAAGAGAACGGTTAAGAACAAGTATCCTTTGCTTAGTATCGATGATCTGTTTGAACAGCTTCAGGGCGTGTCGTACTTTTCAAAAATAGATCTTAGATCTGGGTATCATCAGGTTCGGGTTGCAGAATCAGATATACCGAAGACAGCGTTTAGAATGGGATATTAGCATTACGAGTTCCTGGTTATGTCGTTTGGGTTGACGAATGCTCCGGCAGTCTTCATGGACCTAATGAACAGGGTTTGTAAGCCATACTTAGATCAGTTTGTTTTTGTGTTTATCGACGATAAATTGGTGTATTCAAAGACAGAGGCTGATCATGAGACATATCTTCGATTAGTTTTAGAATTGTTAAAGAAAGAGCAGTTATATGCTAAGTTCTCGAAGTGTGAGTTCTGGCTTCGAGAAGTGCAGTTACAGGGTCATGTTATCTGTGAGGCAGGTATTAAATTGGATTCGTCGAAAATAGAAACAGTAATGGGTTGGAATTCGTCGAAGTCACCGACAGAAGTTAAGAGTTTCTTGGGTCCTGCGGGATATTATCGCTGGTTTATAAATTTTTTTTCTAAAAATAGCGGGTTTGTTGACCAAATTAACCAGAAAAGATGTAAAATTTCAATGGAGGGAGCAACAGGAACATGCTTTTCAGACTCTGAAACAGTTGTTGTGTCAGGCTTCAGTGGTAACATTACCAGAGGGTTCAGACGATTTTGTGGTTTATTGTGATGCATCAATAGCCAGGATGGGGTGTGTACTGATGCAAAGAGATAAGGTTATCGCGTACGCTTCTCGTCAAATAAAGACACACAATCGTAACTATCCTGTTCATGATTTAGAAATGGCTGCAGTGGTATTTGCGTTGAAGTTATGGAGACACTACTTATACGGTACAAGTGTGTAATATGTACAGATCATAAGAGCCTCAACTATATTTTCACACAGAAAGAACTGAATATGCGACAGAAACGGTGAATTGAGCTTATAAAAGATTATGATTGTGAAATAAAGTATCATCCGGGCAAAGCGAATGTTGTTGCCGATGCTTTGAGTCGTAAAAAGACTACGGAGACTGTAAAATTTATGAGAACCGAAATAGTTTCAGGCCTTATTGAACAGATAAGACAAGTTCAAGCCCAAGCTTTATTTGAAGAAAATTTAAAGACTGAATTGATGACCAAAATAAAAGACCAATTGACTGACGATTCTCGTGGACTTAAGATGTTTAAGAACCGAATTTGGGTGCCTATGCTTGGGAATTTAAGGAATTTGATCTTAAATGAAGCACACAAATCAAAGTTAACTGTCCATTCGGGTAGTACCAAGATGTATAACGGCTTAAAACCAATGTATTGGTGGCCAACGATGAAGAAAGATATTGCTCAATTGGTAGAAAGATGTCATATTTGTGCCCAGGTTAAAGCCGAACACCAGAAACCCTATGGTTCGTTACATCAGTTGAAAATTCCAGAGTGGAAGTGGGATCATATTACAATAGATTTTGTGACGAAATTACCCAGAAATCAGAGAGGTAATGATATGATTTTGGTAATTGTTGATCGACTGACAAAGAGTATACACTTTTTAGCAACAAAAGAGACAACCTCGTTGCGTGTTTTGGCAGAGTTGTACTTGAAAGAAATAATTAGTCGACATGGGGTTCCGTTGTCTATCGTATTCGACAGAGATTCTAGATTTGTGTCTAACTTCTGGAACAGCCTACAGAAGAGTTTGGGAACGAGGGTAAATCTGAGTACAACATATCATCCGCAGACCGACGGTCAGAGTGAACGTATAATACAGACACTGGAGGACATGCTTAGGTCCTTCGTGTTAGAGTACGGTGGTCCGTGGGATATACATTTACCTTTGATCGAGTTCTCCTATAATAATACTTATAATTCAAGTATTGGGATGCCGCCTTATGAGATGCTGTATGGTCGCAAATGTAGAATGTCGACTTGTTGGTTAGAAGCAGTTGAGAAACAGTTTGCAGGCCCAGAATTAGTTCGGATAACAGCTGACAAGGTAACGATAGCACGAAAAGTTGAAAGCAGCACATGACAGACAGAGAATGTATGCCGATCCACGCAGACATCCGGTAAACTTTGAAGTGGGAGATAGTGTTTACTTGAAAGTTTCGCCGTGAAAAGGAGTTATCAGATTTGGTAAACGGGGTAAGTTAGCACCAAGGTATATTGGGCCGTTCAAGATTATTAAGAAAGTTAATGATCAGATGCAGACGGTTGTGTTAGAGCTTCCGACAGAGTTGACAGGAATACACAACACATTCAACGTGTGTTACCTTAAAAAGTGTAAGGTCGACGATGAAACGCAACTGGATCAATTGGGTGATTTGGGGATAGACTTGAATCAAAAGTTAGTTGAAGAACCAGTGAGAATTGTCGATAGAAAGATGACAAAGTTAAGAAAGAAGGAGATCCATATGGTGCTTGTTGAGTGGAAGTATAGTTTAGGATCGAACCTTACGTGGGAGACCGAAGAGCTGATGAAGGCTCGTTATCCACATCTGTTTGATCATGACCAGATTAGGAGGACAGAATCTTTTTAAGGGGGTAGATTTGTAACATCTTCAGACAGGGCTTAGATGTAAGATGACCTTTTTTCCCTTAGGCATAATTGTGTGATTATTTATGCCTTTATTTTAATTAAATGTTTAGTGTTATTTTATTATTTGGTTAAGACCAGATCAAGCGTAAATTACGCCAGTGCAATTTTACTGCACCTTGATTTTGAGAGATTTTTGCTTTGGGAACAAGTTTCTCATACCCTATATAAAGGGAACCCTAGAATACGAATTGGACCTCTTTTCCGTAAGTTTTAGAGCCCTAAAACACACACCCTAACATAAAAGTTCATCACTCTTCAAAGATTCAAATCAAGATCAAAGGCGCGTTCATCATGATTCATCCTTCTATCATCGTGTTCATCATCATCAATATGCAAGGCTAATCTCCTTACTTTATTCCTTCCAATGAACTTTTAATGTATTTTTTATTCATTCAATTATGTGTGTGGTTTGTAATATTACAATGAAAAACTCTTTTGATTTATGATTTTATAAACCGTTCACGAGATTGTTTAATGCAAGTTGGTTGATTTTGATTATTGCAAGACATATTATTGTGATTTAATATTGTGCTTGATCCACTTGGTGTTAATTTAGATTAGGGATAAAGACAAGTGTTTAGGTTACATAATCGAGCCGTAGATAATTACTTTGAGGAATTTAAGAGTTTATGTCTATGTAATTTAGATAATAACTTGATAGCGCACATGTTTGTTTTAATGAATGATACTTAATTGAGATTTGGAAGGGATAAATGTTTTTAATCTATTGATAGAGGAATATTCATTTGAGTCCATAAATTAAGCTGAGATTCAAGGGACCAATGAGAGCGCGACATGTGTCGCGAAAATCACATGTGATTGAAAAAAAAATTCAAAAATTTTTTTTCGAAAAAAAAAATTTTAAATTTTTTTCCGAAATTTAAAAAAAAAAAATTTTAAAATTTTTTTTTTTTTACAATAACATGTGATTTACCTGCACAATCACATGTGATTGGATTTGCCATGCATAATCACATGTGATTGGGTTTACAATCACATGTGATTAACATGCATAATCACATATGATTTTAAAAAAAAATCGAAAAAAAAAAATTTTGAAAAAAAAATTTCAAAAAAAAAAATTTCGATTTTTTTTTTCCAATCACATGTGATTTTCGCGCCACATGTCGCGTTCTCATTGGTCCCTTTGTTTTCAAGCAAATTTATGGATGCAAATGATTACAACTCTCTATTGATAACCACTTTGTGTTTTTGAACTTTTGTTTATGCTCTTTGCTTAAAACCATTAAAGCTTAAGTATTGTTTCATTTTAATTAGTAAAAGTACTTAGTTTAATCAACACAAATTCCTGAAAATTGTTTGCTTTTGACCACAATCTCTCGTGGAACGAATCCTACTTACCCTAGCTAGTCTAGAGTATTTAGTTCATTTTTGATGAGTACTTCAATGCCCATCATGAAGCCCAGTTCAGTATATAAGGAGTTTCAACTTCACAATTTAGGGTTAATCACCCTATCAAATCCCTGGTCGTTTTCCTCTCATCAACAACAATTTCAATACCCACCCAAGTCGAATAACGACTCTAGGCATCGATCTGATTTATACAATCCGGTTCGACTAAATCGATCCCCGAAAGTCAACTTTTCGCTAGAACATCGATCCGAAGATCCTAATAGCTCCAACAAGCGTCGACAGTTTCACTTTCTTGTAGTCCTTGACGCATCAGCTCGCTCGTCCAGCTCTTCTCTAATGAGATCGTGGAGGATCTCTCATCCTCTAAATCGTCATTAACAACAGAGTGTTTAAGTTCATAATGTTTTGCATATAAATCACTATAAGTATAATCAAAGTTTAATGCACAAACTGATAGTGAGTTTTCTTCGGTTCCAGCAGTCGGATCGACTGCACTTTTAGTTATAAGAGCTTCTGACTCAATATCTTCCCCTTAATCATCGGAATCACCAAAGCCCTCTCCTTCTTTAACTCCTATCTTCAAGACCTCAAATGACATGATCTTGTTTGCCAACTCATCAACCTTGTTGAATAAAGAAACGTATTTATAACTACCAACCACAACTTGAATAAAGAAATGTATTTTCAGCCAACAAATAACTATAAACTGTTGTAGCGGTTTCCAAGTACAAACGTTGCTGATTTGTCACTTTAAGTCCCGAAAATAATGAACTTTGTCATCTTGAACTACAACTTCAAGAAAGGACATCTTAGATCCCTAGAATCATAAGATAAATTTACAATCAAATGTTGGTTCCAATTTTGAACAAATAATTTAAAATCACATTTCTGCTGTTAAATAATTTAAAATCCGTCTCAAGTAAGGTTGCATGTACAATAAAGCATTTAGAACAATATCAAATTTATTTTTGTTAGTTTTATGATCAGTTTATTGAACATTCGGTCATTGTCTAATGTTCGATGCTTAAAAAATGAACCGTATGTTTTACGATGAAGGAACCAATGACGCATAAGAAAAATTTTACAAAAGCGTTTTAACGCAAAACAGTTTCCAAAACACCAGTTATGTTCAGATCAGTAATACGGGATCATAAAGTCACGTATTGTGCACTACATATCTTTCTCCTTTAATAACTTAGACATCCAAAAGAAGTTTAAAACTCAACCATGGTTAGTTATCGACCATAATAGACGATAAGCAAGCAACTTGTTCAATTCAAGATAAAAGTCACTCTATTAGAAGAGCATAAATGTAAGTCTTAAATTTCAAGGAGAAAATTGTACCTCAACAAAAGAATGTGCGAAAAATAAATCTTTAAGATGTTTTTCTTCATTGTGAATAGTAAAATACTATAATATGACTTAGTACAGAGGTGGCAACTTCGATTCATTTACTTTATGCATGGGTCAATTCAGGCTACATTTATCTCCAACTAGGCAATGGGTTAATTGAAATGAAAATAGCTAAAGAGGGAACGGGTTGAAAGTCAGAAATAGTGTGATTGTAATGCATAAACATTCCAAATTTATGTATTCAAAATGTCAGTTTATAGAGCGATACAAATTTTTGAAATACAAATATAACTTATTATTATCAATAGTTCAAGCAAAATTTGGACGAATTTTGATTCGAGTTAACCCAACCCGACTGTCCTGTCTTGACCCGTTACACAACCAACCCAATCAAATGGGTCAGTCCGGTAGAAAGTCACCCTAGGTCTAACTTTGATAGCATGAAATATACTAAATCTGTGTTATTACAAACATAAGATTAGTTGACTTTAGTTATACAAGTGGAGACTTAATCTACATATGTATAAATTACATAAGTACATGAGATAAGGTATCTTTCACAAGACAAATGTATCACACATACAAATAGAGGGCGTAATATACAATTATCAACCAAATTGCTATAAACGGAACATTTATACTTTACCTGCGTCTCACATGTATAACCTTCACATTCACAAAAACGTGTAGATTGGCGAGGACCTGTATTGCCTTTGCAACTCACCAATGCACCCCCGAAGGGCTATGCCAGGCTATTACCTCAACCTGAAACCCAACCATGCGCGACTATCTTCACGAATTTTTTTTTTTTTTTTTTTTTTGAATTACTATTTTTTGGTGATGGTTTAGAAAAAATAGAAATTAGATTTTTTTTTTTTTTTGGTACAAAACTAGTAAAACCGGAGTTTAAAACTCCGATTTCAGTCAATCCAGATTTTCAAACTCCGGTTTGTACCCTTTTTGATACAGATTCGAGATTAAAAAAAATAAAAAAATCAAACTGCTATAGTGATCGATCTACACCATCATGAACATCAAAATTTCAAATCAACAATTGGGGAAATCTAAAATTGCAGAAGTGTTAGAAATATTGTCGTGAATTTATCTGCAAATTCTCAGCTTCTAATTCTTCTTGATGATTACGAATTCGTGGGTCAAAGTTTGTGTGAAAAAAGTCAACTAACTCTTCATTCTTCGAATTCGTGAAATCTGTGATGTTTCAGGCTATGAGTTCGAGTGAAGAAGCTTAGGAATATGATTTAGAGCAACTTTGATGAAGGAATTGTGGAGTAAAAACAACTAAATCATGAAATTCAATTTTCAAGTGCTCATGGAAACCGTGAGGTACAAACCGGAGTTTCAAACTCCAGATTGACTGAAACCGGAGTTTCAAACTCCGGTTTTACTAGTTTTGTAAAAAAAAAAAAAATCCGATTTCTATTTTTCCAAAACCACCACCAAAAAACACAATTTCAAAAAAAAAAATCCTATCTTCACAGTCTTTCTCATGGCGGGCCCCAAGTATCAAAGACACCGGTACCACTAAACTGTGTATAACCTTGACGCAATCAAACAAAGTGTACTTGATACATACAACCTCATAAAACACTTCATGCTATATTATATTAGTAGTAGTATTTGTTAGACTCCTTCTTTCCGTTTCCCTTTTTTCCTCTGACTTGAACTTTGTGCCTCTTTTTGAATTTCAGATCTAGATCTACTCATTTCTCTTCTTCAATTTCTCGTTTGCTTACAATTTAATTTATGTAATTCTTTGCTAACCAATCACACAACAAGAACAAAAAACACTCTGCTCCTTCTAATCACAACCTATTCTGCCGGTTTGTAATCGTCTTGGGCTTCGGTTACTTCCGGTCACCGGCATCTCGACGGTGGTTCGGCTTTTTCGCTTTCTGTGTGTTAATAAGGTCGTTCGCCGTCGTTCCTACGATTTCGGCAACGGGGTTGACCTTTCGGTCTCCCAGGTTCTTCATCCGTTTTCCAGGCGGCGATTCCGTGATTTTCTTCTCGGGATCTGCGTTTCGATGGGCTCTAGGGTTTCGAATCGACGGGTTTGGGTTCCGTTTGCTTGTTTTGCGGGTCCGATTTGCTGGCTGCTGTAACGACCTGGATTTTTCCGACTACTTGATTATACTATTTACATGATTTAATTATTCCGACTTGATAAGCAATTAATTTTAATAAGTCTTGAACCTCCGGAAAGAATTTTACACAAGCTTTTGGTCACCCTTTTATTCCGACGATTCACGAACGTCTTAACTTGATTTAATTGTTTAATTGTTTAATTATTGTGTATATATATGGATTTATATATATTTAACTTGAAAATATGATAATTAAATATCTCATTATGTATATTAACAAAGTATTATATATATTTTCATACTACTAATTTAATGAGTTTTTGAACAATATATATGTTACTATTTAAACGACGTAATTAACTTATGTTAAAATGTATGTACATATAATGTATTACGAGTGTAAATACATCCTTACAAGTATTGAATACACTTTATAATATACCAATACATATAAAGGATAGCTATACTCGTATTTTCGTTCAATTTCCTCAAGAATTATACTCGCATTCATACGGTATTTTTACCCGCATTATACACAGCTTTTAGAAGTATTTACTATTGGTATATACCAATAGAAATCTGCAATTATTTGTGTAATATGTCATCCATGACCTAATCAATTTAATATGTCATCCATGACTTAATACATTTTAACTTATCTTAGATATTTTCACTAAAAACTAAATTTTCAAGCCTATAAATAAGCACCATTTCTAACTCATTTTTACACATTCATTTTTCAAATTTTACTTCCAATTTTCAGACATACTTGCAAGAACTCTCCCAAGTTTTGTTCTACTACTTCTTTCCAGCAACCTTACATTCTAAACTAGAGGTTCGTGAATCCAAAGACGACGGCCATATTTTTAATAAGTTGAAAACTTATTATTAATATACTTTTACTACCGTGAGTATATAGTCCCATTTTTAAACTCTAAAAATATGTTGGGATGAGAATACATGCATTTTATGTTTTACGCCATGGACACAAGTACTTGAAATATATTCTACGTTGAGATATACCACCTTACATATCTTCCCTAACAGCTTGGTAACTAATATTTACATGTTGTAAGAACATGTAAGCGCGAATCCTATTGATAGATCTATTGGGTTTGACAACCCCAACCGGGCTAGTCTCTCTAGTATCGTAAACGGTTGCATAGTACTTCGTTTTTACTACACTTGGTACAGTGTAGGGAGATTTCATAATAAAGGGAATATGCTACATTTATGGTTAAGTATGGTTACCGAAGCGCTTAACAACTTATAGAATATCTTTATTGAAATGTTTGTAACTATGAAATCTTGTGGTCTATATTTATATCGATGCTAGCTTTAAACCTATATATCTCACCAACCTTTGTGTTGACTGTTTAAGCATGTTTATTCTCAGGTCCTTAAGAAAGTCTTCCGCTGTTGCACTATCTGAGCAAGCTGTGCATGGAGTCTCATGCTTTTGTTTAAATAAAGTGTTGCATTCAATAAAACCTTTGTCATGTATTATATTCGACTGTTATGTCACGTGTGTAGTATTTGGAAACCGCCACTTGTTTAAAAACATGCATTATGTATAATAATGTTGTGCTTTTTATGAAACGAATGCAAATTTTTTTTAAAACGTATCATATAGAGGTCAAATACCTCGCTATGGGACCAATGAATAACGTACTATGTTTATAGTAATATGGACGGGTCATTTCAGTTGGTATCAGAGTTGGTTTAAGCTGTCTCGTCGGCTTAATTGTAGAGGGGGTTCTCACGGTGTTACCTATGACGAAGCATTGGCTCTTACTCCTCGCGGTCCGATTATGGTTGGCTTTGCAGAGAGGCAGGGCTGTAAAATCAGTGTCTGAGGTACGCTCAGTGGTCACCAGGCGGTTAGCTGGGAAGGCACTGAGTGAGATGCGTCCCCAACGTTTCAGTTGGCATCAGAGCGGTGGTCTTAGCGAACCAGGTCTTGCAGTAGTGTGTCTAACTGATAGTTGTTAGGATGCATTAGTGAGTCTGGACTTCGGCCATGTCTACATGTCAAAAGTTTTGCTTATCATTTCTTGTCGAAAATTACTTGCTTATCATTCTTAGTCTAGGCACATCTTACTGCATTGATTGCATGAATGGTGTATAGACAAAATTCATATCTTAGTATATTTGCTAAATCATATCTTAGCGTATCTGTTACTGTAAACTTTGCCTGACATATTCCGTAAATTTCTCCGTAATCTACGAAATATTTTGTTCTATATATATAGATATTCTATGTAATTAGAATACCATCCGATAGTCGGAAATCATTTCATATCAAAAAAAAAAAATCCTTTATTCAATCGTACGAAATGGAACTCGCAACTAGTTCAAGTCCTGATAGTGCTCCAAATGAACATATATTTAGTAGCAATATCCTTCCAATATGTAAAGTTTTCAGTTGCAATTGTTCTATTTTCAAGTAATATTCGTTTAAATAAATAAGTGCGAAGACAAATGGCGAAAACGAAGATTTGAAGACGCAAACGTCCAAAAAGCTCAAATGTACAAGATACAATTCAAATGGTTCAATTTATTGATAAGAAACGTCTAAAAATGACAAGAGTACAAGTTGTGAAATGCAAAGTACAAGATATTAAATTGTACGAAAAGGCGTTCGAAAATCCGGAACCGAGACATGAACCAACTATCAACGCCCGACGCAACGGACCAAAAATTACAAGTCAACTACGCACAAGAATATAATATAATATATAAATAATTATATAAAATCATATATATTATATTATATAATAAAAACGTCGACAAGTAAATGGCCAAAAGTTGGTGAGCTGGAGTGCGTCACTTCGTGATCTCGGAGCTGGAAGGCACAAATGCTTCGCGATCTCGGAGCAGTCAAATCCCAAAATGCCTATAAAATGCAACGAAGTCTGCCGAGTTTTACACACCAAAAAAATAATAATACTCCCTCTGTAATATATATATATATATATATACACACACACACACACACACACATATATATATATATATATATATATATATATATGTATATATATATATATATATATATATATATATATATATATATATATATATATATATATATATATATATATATATAGTATAGTATAGGTTAGTTTTATATTAGATTAGTTTGGGTTATGTAAAGGTTATTTTACGGGTTTTGAAGTCGAAGTTCTGTCCGTGTAACACTACGCGATAAATAATCAATGTAAGCTATGTTCTCCTTTTTAAATTAATGTCTCATACTTAAGTTATTATTATGCTTATTTGAGCCGAAGTAATCATGATGTTGGGCTAAATATTAAGATGGGGTAATTGGGCTTTGGACCATAATTGGGGTTTGGACAAAAGAACGACACTTGTGGAAATTAGACTATGGGCTATTAATGGGCTTTATATTAAATTAACGATACCTCGTTAATTTAATATAAAGGTTATGATTTGACGTATCTATATATAACCACATACGCTTAATCGGACACGATGGGCGGGATATTTATAAATACAAATTATTGTTCATTTGACCGGACACGGGGATGGATTAATAGTCAATGGACTCATTAAAACATGGGTGGATTACATTCAAGGATAATTGGTGTAATTGTTAACAAAGTATTAAAACCTTGGTTTACACACAGTCGATAACCTGGTGTATTTATTAAACAAAGTATTAAGACCTTGTTACAGTTCGAATCCCCAATTAGTTGGAATATCTGACTTCGGGTATAAGGTTAAATTTGCCGAGCATTTTATAATTATGACCAATGAACTATTATGGACAAAAATCAGATAGGTTTCAAATACATCCAGGACAAAGGACAATTAACTCAGGGTAATAAATTATAATCAAAACGTCAAACATCATGGTTACGGAAATTTAAATAAGCATAATTATTATATTGTTATTTATTTTACGCACTTTAATTATTGTCATTTATATTTACGCTTAAGTTTTAAAATCGACAAACCGGTAATTAAATGGTAAACCCCCTTTTATATATTAGTATATATAATTATATATATTTTGTACAAATATAGTTATTTAAAATATAGTGTGAAATAAGCCATCTCCCTGTGGAACGAACCGGACTTACTAAAAACTACACTACTCTACGATTAGGTACACTGCCTATAGTGTTGTAGCAAGGTTTAGGTATATCCCATCTGTAAATAAATAATTAAAACTTGTGTAATCTGTATCGCTTTTCGTATCAAAAATATATAGTATTTCACGTACACCTCGCATGACATCAAGTTTTTGGCGCCGCTGCCGGGGAATCGGCGAAACGCTATATTTTTAATTCATTTTTGTATAAATATATTTATATATATTTAGAAAAACAATATAAAATTTAAAAAAAAAATGAAATTAAATCTGCAAATTCTGAACCTGCATTCCTCCACTGTCTCGGAGATTTACCCTTTAGTTCTACGCGATCGCGTAGCTGTTCCTGACAGGTCAACCAGTGCATTTAATGCGAATTTAGGGTTTATTTTTATATATTATTATTATTATTATTATTATTATTTATGGTTTGTATTTATTAATATTAATATTTAGTTTGTATTTTAATTTACTTTTGTAATATTTAGTTTTAAGTTATTATTAATTATATAGATTAATATTTTTATAATAATAATATAAAAATAATATTTTTAAAAAAATTGTATTTTTATAACTTTAAGTTTTCTTTTTATATTTTGTATCCTTTTATTTCGTGTAATCGTAATATTTGTATTTTTATCGTTCGTATCTAGTTTTAAGTTCTAATATTTTGCCGTAGCTTATTTTATATTTCTAGATTTTTTTAGACTTTGCCCTAAAATCCCTTAAGTGTTTTTTCTTTAGATTAAGATTTAGGTGCTCTAGAATTTTGCGACGCTGTTTATAAATTTTAGTACCTTTTAAGTTACGACGCGCTATTTTCTTATTTTTATTTTTCGATGTTTTTCGACGCGTAATCTTTTTCTTTCTTATTTCTCGACACGCTAGTTTTTAGGACATAGATTTTCTATTTCTTCTCTAAAATTCCAAACTAAAAATTATTTTAAGCGGTTAAATTGATAGACATCCAAATTTTCTGATTCGTAGTAATAGTTGGATTTGTTAGTGGCGAGTTGTGGGCTTCCGATTTAAAGGGTCCTGGCTACCTGCTGCATCTATTGGCTATTCGAAACGTGGGCAAAATCAGAAAAGTTTATTAATTTGATAACTTATATAATTTTTTATTTTATAACTAATAGGATAATCAGTAAATGCACCACATTGTAGCTAAAATTTGGTAATAAGCGCATTATGGAAAATCTCGAATATATTCTGGAAACTCTTTTTGACATACGAAATCAATACTCTCAAACGGGTGTTGATGACAATTCGTTCAGTCAATCTTGGATCACGAATGATGAAACAATAACTGGTTGTGAAATCTGTGGAGATTATCACTCAACATGGGAATGTTATTATTACGTTCCTATGGAAAATTACGCACCCACAGAACCTGAATGGAATGATTATGAAGAATACAATTTAAATTGGGATTATTCCCAATAATATATCCAAACTCAACAACCAGATGACGAGGAAAATTATGTGTCTGAAAATTCTTTAGATTACATGAAAATCAAACTCGAAGAACTTGATGCTCAAAATGAACAAATGAGAGAGTTTGTAAATCGGCAAGCTGAAACTCTATCAGATTACACACCTGTTGATCTGAGGAGTCGTGTGCAAGAAAATCTCATATCATCGAATTTTGATGAATTCGAGAGCTCCGAAATCACCAATTATCCCGATGATACTTTTTATTCAGTCTTACCAATTTCACAACATATCGACACATTAGCTTCTACCGACGAAATCATCAATCCATCAATGGATGAAGAAGAAATAAGGGTGACAAATTGGTACTCTTGGGAAAACGATAACGTTGAAAACTTTACCCCCGAGACCAAAGTAGTGGGACCGATAAGTACCGTTAGTGAAGAAGAATTTGCTTCGATCCCGAAATTCACCATTCCACAACCTTCCAACCCAATATTCTCAATAGACGAGTCATCTACCGAAGATGAACTACGAGCTGTAATAGATAATGACACCTCGAATTTCACCCAATTGGGTAATAGAGGTGAAAACTTTGATCCCGAGAATAAACGAAAGGAAATGTTAGGAATTGTCCACCCTATAGTATGTATGTCGTTGTATATCGATCCATTTAACCAAGAACCAGAAAAGAGACATATACATTTACTAAAAGCTACACTTAAAAAAGAATTAAGTAGTGACGATCGGGTGGGTCTAAACTTTAAACCCATTGATATATTATACACCACCCGAGATGTAAATAACTGGCTCACTATTCTAATTCGTGGAACTTATTCTACCGACTTCACATGTCGTCAGCTAAGTGTGGGGAAGTCTAACCCCACTTAAAGTTAAATTCGGGGTTCGGGTTAGTGCATAACTCGTTAATAAACATGCATAATAAGTAAGGGTAAAAGACGCATTTTCAAATATTAGCAAACAGTTCAGAAAAGCAACCATTTTTGAAGAAAAAAACATGTGTGATAATACAAGAAGGAATGAACGATGAGGTGCACCATCTATCATCCTGCAATTCTATGGTATCTTTAACTACTTTTCTACACTAATCACCCTCATGAATTTATAATTATAGTCTGATTTCATGCAAATGAGGGCATTGCATGATCTCAAGTTTGGGGAATGGTTATAAATACTCTCGGGTTTATACTTGGCTTATTTTCTAAATTTTATGAAAATTTGAAAAATTTTCAACTAAATGAATTCAAAATCATGTTTATACATATTTATAAACGATAAAACTAGGTGTTAATGCCAAAATTATCGTTACCTCGAAAAGGATATAAATTGAGAAACAACTAAATCGCTTGACTTTATTTATTAAGATATAAAAAGACGCATGAAAAAAGCCAAGTGTGGGGAGAATGTACCAAGTTATTCGATTAAAAACTATCTATCACATGTTTCTGTAAAGTTATTGCAGGTGCTTTTATTTTGGACTAAATTAACTGTTTTACCCGATTTATTGTAATATATTTGAAAGAAAGATGGATCTACACGATGAATCAATTCCATCATTAAAAGAAAGTAAAGTCTTCCGAAAAAGACATGTGCTTCTTGATTTAGGTCAAGAAGTTGTCGTCCAGACTAGCTGTAGGTTGACGAAAAATCTAGAAAAGTCATCTCTAAAATCAGCAGGAAATCCACGGACCTCAGCATCAAACAGGGTCGCCATGTGGTCAGACTTATCCTAACCATGAGAGGATCTGTCTCGTAAAATGGGGAGGGCGCCGTGCAAATTAGCTTGATGAGACTAATGAATCAGACCCCCAGAAAGGATAATCTCCTTAAAGATTAAAAATCAGCTTTAAGCCTGATATTACTCAATCCTTGAGATTGACCTTAAAGATTGAGAATTACAAACTCATGGAATTCAATGATATCTAAACTCGAGCTTGAACGAGAAAATATTTTGATCAAAAATAAAACCGATTTATTTTCTGAAAACCCATTTTCAATGCGTTCATTACCATTGAACGTAAAATCCTGAGAATTCACAAGAATTCATTAGGTCACCTGAGCCAAATCGGGTGTCAATCGTAAGAACGGTGGTTGCATAGCATGGTCAGAGACAGGACCTTGTGCCAGACCGAAAAAATTATAGGATGATCTTTATTATTTCTCCTACAAAGGATAGTACTAGCATCCGACATGTTTTTGGACCATAATCAAATGAATATCATTAGACATTGCCTTAACAGTTGCTTGTTCAACGCTTTTCTTTACAACCGGATGGTAGTTTGCCGAAAGGTAATATACGGAGCAAGTATACTGGACGTGTTGCTTTCCCAATACAAGGATAGCAAGTGGGTGACACAAAACCATAAGTTTTGAGCTAAAATTTTCAAATCTGAAACCCACAAAACCCACAAAAATATTTTGCAAACACCGGTGAAGGATTATTCCGGAAAACTTATCTAGGGTAAAAGCTAGATTGAATTTTCAAAAGATCAAATGTTTTCATAAAGATCCAATTTCCTAAAGGATCTAAATTTTTATAGTCATGTGGGACTGTAAACCACATCGTTACTATCATTGTTTATACCGCCGTATCAAAATCACTGATGTATAAAGTGTGAAGAATAAAGAAGTGATTCGTGTGATTTAATTTCAAGTTTTGTATTTCTTGAGGACAAGCAACGTTCAAGTGTGGGGATATTTGATAGTGCTCCAAATGAACATATATTTAGTAGCAATATCCTTCTAATATGTAAAGTTTTCAGTTGCAATTGTTCTATTTTCAAGTAATATTCGTTTAAATAAATAAGTGCGAAGACAAATGGCGAAAACGAAGATTTGAAGATGCAAACGTCCAAAAAGCTCAAATGTACAAGATAAAATTCAAATGGTTCAATTTATTGATAAGAAACGTCTAAAAATGACAAGAGTACAAGTTGTGAAGCGCAAAGTACAAGATATTAAATTGTACGAAAAGGCGTTCGAAAATCCGGAACCGAGACATGAACCAACTATCAACGCCCGACGCAACGGACCAAAAATTACAAGTCAACTACGCACAAGAATATAATATAATATATAAATAATTATATAAAATTATATATATATTATATTATATAATAAAAACGTCGACAAGCAAATGGCCAAAAGCTGGTGAGCTGGAGTGCGTCACTTCGTGATCTCGGAGCTGGAAGGCATAAATGCTTCGCGATCTCGGAGCAGTCAAATCCCAAAATGCCTATAAAAGGCAACAAAGTCTGCCGAGTTTTACACACCAAAAAAATAATAATACTCCCTCTATAATAATATATATATATATATATATAGTATAGTATAGGTTAGTTTTATATTAGATTAGTTTGGGTTATGTAAAGGTTATTTTACGGGTTTTGAAGTCGAAGTTCTGTCCGTGTAACACTACGCGATAAATAATCAATGTAAGCTATGTTCTCCTTTTCAAATTAATGTCTCGTACTTAAGTTATTATTATGCTTATTTGAGCTGAAGTAATCGTGATGTTGGGCTAAATATTAAGATGGGGTAATTGGGCTTTGGACCATAATTGGGGTTTGGACAAAAGAACGACACTTGTGGAAATTAGACTATGGGCTATTAATGGGCTTTATATTAAATTAACGATACCTCGTTAATTTAATATAAAGGTTATGATTTGACGTATCTATATATAACCACATACGCTTAATCGGACACGATGGGCGGGATATTTATAAATACAAATTATTGTTCATTTGACCGGACACGGGGATGGATTAATAGTCAATGGACTCATTAAAACAGGGGTGGATTACATTCAAGGATAATTGGTGTAATTGTTAACAAAGTATTAAAACTTTGGTTTACACACAGTCGATAACCTGGTGTATTTATTAAACAAAGTATTAAGACCTTGTTACAGTTCGAATCCTCAATTAGTTGGAATATTTGACTTCGGGTATAAGGTTAAATTTAGCATTTTATAATTATGACCAATGAACTATTATGGACAAAAACCAGATAGGTTTCAAATACATCCAGGACAAAGGACAATTAACTCAGGGTAATAAATTATAATCAAAACGTTAAACATCATGGTTACGGAAATTTAAATAAGCATAATTATTATATTGTTATTTATTTTACGCACTTTAATTATTGTCATTTATATTTACGCTTAAGTTTTAAAATCGACAAACCGGTCATTAAACGGTAAACCCCCTTTTATATATTATTATATATAATTATATATATTTTGTACAAATATAGTTATTTAAAATATAGTGTGAAATAAGTCATCTCCCCATGGAACGAACCGGACTTACTAAAAACTACACTACTCTACGATTAGGTACACTGCCTATAGTGTTGTAGCAAGGTTTAGGTATATCCCATCTGTAAATAAATAATTAAAACTTGTGTAATCTATATCGCTTTTCGTATCAAAAATATATAGTATTTCACGTACACCTCGCATGACATCAAGTCCCTCGGATTTCGATATGGAGTTTCACTCAAGCTCCGAAACCAGTGTGACTGGAATGGATCAACCAATTAGCCATCATCTATTCTGGATGAATTGGGGATGGGTTCACAGTCTACTTAATCATTGGAGACAAGAAGAAGGTGATCCCTTCCATCCACAACATTTCCCTCTTGGCGAAGAATCAGAAGCACTTACCGGCGAACCTGTCCGAAACACCATTTTCTCTCTCATTTCCAGAGTATCTCGTCACGATTATATACTATCTCAAATTCTAGATCTTATTCATCCGCTCGTCTGAACCGACAATCATCCCGGTGTAATAGAAGAAGTCAACGAGCTTCGCACTCGGGTAGTGGCTTTGGAAAATATGGTGCAAAGGTTAAATATGGTGCAAAGGTTACAAGCACCAGCAGCATCACCGGCATCAACAATACTACCATCAGCAACATCAACAGTACCATTACCACCATTAACAACAACATCCACATCCCACACCTCAACGTCACAATCTATACCTCGAGTATCAACGTCATACGCACCGTAGATACCAAGGAGTACCAACAAGTATTGATTCATAACTTCATTGGAGAAACATTTTGCGGAGAAACATGGTGCGTGGTTTACAAGCTAGACTTGTTATACAAGCACCACCGATAATACCACCAGCATCACCATCAGTATCACCAACACCGACAAAACCTGTAGCACTACAAGCTCCGCCAATTCCATAATCATCAACATCATCACAAATAAAAAACGCGTATATCGTATCAACGAGTTATGAAGTATTAACTCATTCCCCCTGAAGAAATTATATGTATATTTTATATATATATGAATTTTGAGATCAAAATAAATCTTTTCGTACTAAGCTATTATGTATGAATTGAAATAGGGTAGATACTACTCGGTTAAATTCATATTAATATGCTATGATGTACATCCGTCGTTAACAACTTAACCATCGTTAACTACAATCTCTGTTTCAATTCAATGTATACCATTTCATAATAAACTAAGTGTATTATTCAATTACATGTTTGATTTTACACTTTCATCTTCGATGTACTCGAAACTTTCTGGAAAACATCATTCGTGCTTTACGACACTCACAAGAACTCCACAAACATCAACATCATTCATCGAAGAAATGTCAATAAGAATAAATAATGAAGTATTGACTACAATAGTGAAATACTCCGCAAAGATTATGTAATCTCTAATGTTTTAGAGATTATTCATTCCTTGTTCCAGCCGAAAATCAAATGAGTTTAATATTATATTAACTCATTAAATCTATGTTACATCTGCAGAAAATATACATATATATATTTTCATAAAGGCTGTAATAAAAGTTATGTTGTACAAAATATTACTTGTGAAATTTTTAACGGGTAGGTAATACCCGAGAGATATATAAATTCACAATTAATATGTTACATTCTTCAATTCTGATTCAGTAAATCATTAACTATACTCACTACTTTCACAACGATATACATTCTTTTATAGAAATCAAAACAACCATTCTCATCCAAATTTGATTACATATTCTGATTTTGACAAATCAAAATTTAAGTCAAGATTTAATAGAAGACATCACTTTTAGATCCCTGCAGTTTTCAAAGCTATACTTTGACTTCAAAACTGTGATAGAACATCACTTCTATTCATAAAACTCAGAAAAATATTCATGTCGTCCAAAACTCTAGAACATCATATGTATATTGACGATTACAATCTGCGTTTAAACCCTTCATGAGTCTTGAAAACACCTCAATTAAAAAACAATCGAGAAGATGATCCAACCACACGTTATCTATGAAAAGAAGAACTTATGCATACAGTCATACACCTGGAAAACTCCCGGAACCAAAGTAGAAGTTTAACACATATCCGTGTCAGATCCTTTGGAATTTATTACCAAAAATAACTTTTCAATCCCTTTTCAAAGTAGACAGTATTGTCACAGCTCCAGCAAATCAACTTCAATTTTTCATTCGAATAAGCCTTATTATAACGATTACCCCTTCATCATTGTTACCAGGAAACCTTTTATAATTCGCCACATTAGCAGTAAACTTACCAACAAATTTATTGATCTTTGACCTTCCGAAAAATCATTATACTCATTGAAACTGTATCATGTACTCATCCACATCTTGTAACAATAATTTCCATACCAACTACCATGAATTAGCAATCAGTATTTCGAATCTCGCAATGTTTCTACATCAACAGTTATATGCATACCTATAACAATTATCTCTTAGAATTATGATCTTCCATTCTGAAATTCTTAAAAGCGCCCAACCTACGAATCAGTTCTCGAAATTTTGAAAAATGCTGATGAAGCAGCAAAAACTGTAAACGACCTTAACAGCCAAAAGTTTGATGATAAAGAATATTGCGTTGGCAAAGCTCAGAAAAGAGAAGGTTTGGAACTGGAAAACGGATTGAGCAAACCATGAAGGAGGCTGTGGACAAATCACAAAGACTAAACCTACCTTCAAAGAATCTAAATGATTCAGTGTCTGCTGAAGTCATTAACGAATACCTTGCTCCTGACTCTAAACCTTTGCGGACAAATCTTCTTCATCACCTTTCGATCTTATAAATTCTAAGATATCATCGTATCTTTCATTATAAATATCCTCGATATTTCTGAAGATATTTTCGTAACTATTATTATTTGAAATTATTCATTTCTGCACGCTATCTGTGTTATATCATAAAAGAAACTGTTTTAGTTTCTAAATTATGAAGAAGAAAAAAATTCGAATTTAAAATATGAATGTTTTTGAAGTAGTGTTGGGGACTGAATCATGAGTTAGTATAATATAATGACACTTGATCAACGTGATTATATTACAGTAAGTCATGCTGAGTTTCTAATGAAACATGATGATTCACAGACCATACCGTCATCATGTGCCATGTTACATAACTTTTCATTCTATTTAACCTCTTCAATTATCAAGAAAATATTTTTCTTGATGATTCGGTCTTTTCCATAATTTTCTGGTAATTTAACAAGTCAGATCGTGCTATTACCATTTCTTTCTTAGAACATTAGTATTGTTCATCCGAAGCTTCATACCTACAAATTCTGGACCATTACTCGCTTGACTTGAAGTCGGGAAGAGGAGACAAAAGCATGGAACTCTTAAATATAAAAGAAAATATAAAGCCCGACAACAATACATAAATTACAAACCGTGCATATCAATACGTATTGCAACGTAAAGGCACGGGAGAATTAAAAACACTCTAACCCCAGGGTAATAGTAAAAGTAAATAAATTCCTCCGGTGGTAGATGAAAAAGAAGAATGACAGATATGAAAGTTAGGGGTATATCAAGAATCAAAACTGGATATAGCATATTGACGAATGTTTTGGAAGTATGAATTAAGGAAGAAAGTATAGAAGATGAGAGATGTGGAAATAAGGAAACGAAGGGGGGTGTTAATTTATAGTAAAATATCAGACATAACAATCAAGGCAGATTACGCACCTAATCGAAGAAAATTCAAATTTTCTTATTTACCGAAGAATCAAATCTTATTAAGATTACAAAGATTTTCTTTAATCCAAAAATCAACCGTGACGACGTCAAAAGTTCAGACGAATCTTTACTTTCCTCATTTCACTATTTTGCGATAGCTTCACTCATACACTTCACATAATCGAATTGTTTTATCCATATTACTCACTGATGATAAAACTCTAATTTTCAACTCCGTATTCATCATGAAAACATACTTATTGTCAGCCATGACGATCTCGATCAAATTTCGAGATGAAATTTCTTTAACGGGTAGGTACTGTAACGACCCTGATTTTTTCGACTACTTGATTATACTATTTACATGATTTAATTATTCTGACTTGATAAGCAATGAATTTTAATAAGTCTTGAACCTCCGGAAAAAAATTTACACAAGCTTTTGGTCACCCTTTTATTCCGACGATTCACGAACGTCATAACTTGATTTAATTGTTTAATTGTTTAATTATTGTGTATATATATGGATTTATATATATTTAACTTAAAAATATGATAATTAAATATCTCATTATGTATATTAACAAAGTATTATATATATTTTCATACTACTAATTTAAAGAGTTTTTGAACAATATATATGTTACTATTTAAACGACGTAATTAACTTATGTTAAAATGTATTTACATATAATGTATTACGAGTGTAAATACATCCTTACAAGTATTGAATACACTTTATAATATACCAATACATATAAAGGATAGCTATACTAGTATTTTCGTTCAATTTCCTCAAGAATTCTACTCGCATTCATACGGTATTTTTACCCGTATTATACACAGCTTCTAGAAGTATTTACTATTGGTATATGCCAATAGAAATCTGCAATTATTTGTGTAATATGTCATCCATGACCTAATCAATTTAATATGTCATCCATGACTTAATACATTTTAACTTATTTTAGATATTTTCACTAAAAACCAAATTTTCAAGCCTATAAATAAGCACCATTTCTAACTCATTTTTACACATTCATTTTCCAAATTTTACTTCCAATTTTCACACACACTTGCAAGGACTCTCTCAAGTTTTGTTCTACTACTTCTTTACAACAATTTTATATTCTAAACTTGAGGTTCGTGAATCTAAGGACGACCACCATATTTTTAATAAGTTGAAAACTTATTATTAATATACTTTTACTACCGTGAGTATATTGTCCCATTTTTAAACTCTAAAAATATTTTGGGATGAGAATACATGCATTTTATGTTTTACGCCATGGACACAAGTACTTGAAATATATTCTACGTTGAGATGAACCACCTTGCATATCTTCCCTAACAGCTTGGTAACTAATATTTGCATGTTGTAAGAACATGTAAACGCGAATCCTATTGATAGATCTATCGGGTTTGACAACCCCAACCAGGGTAGTCGCTCTAGTATCGTAAACGGTTGCATAGTACTTCGTTTTTACTACACTTGGTACAGTGTAGGGAGATTTCATAATAAAGGGAATATGTAACAACCCAAACTCTTAATCGCCACGAAAATATATATTTTTTTATATAAGCCAACCTGGCCTGACAGGCTTAGCCCGCGACGCGGTCAGCCCAGCCGCAGCGTGGCTTAACACTGTTTCAGGAAGTCAGGATCATAAAGAACCTCGAACTTCAAAATCAGATTTAGCCCGTGGCGCGCCCATGAGGGCCGCGGCGCGGCTCGTCCCTGTTGCAGATTCCAACTTAACTAAAATTACACAAGTGCCAATTTTTCGCAAACACAAGATCCAATGTTTCAAAAGGCTTCACGCCACTTCAATAAACAAAAGTTTACATGTTTTAAAACATCCATTCAAACGTTTGACCACCGAGCATCATTTGCTCATTACAATTAAAATATGAATTTCGACCACTAAAAAGTTTAACTTTCAAATGACACCTAGAGCATGGTGTTTGGGGTTTAACCTACCCATAACTTGGTAGAACCTCCAAAAGCTAAAACCCCCGGATGCCACTACTATTCCAAACGAATACCTTTGCCTTGTCCACACCGGATCCTATAAAAAGGTAACAACGAGAGGGTAAGCAAAACGCTTAGTGAATGCAACAATTATACATATACATATATAATCTACTTACTTGCAATCACTTACCCAATACCGTATACAAACTAGCAATTCGAAAACTATGCAAAAAATATGCATAAACCAAGATCCGCAATTCACAATAAGCTAGCGACACCAACAGCACATAGTTCACAATTCAATATGCTAAAACAAAATTCATACAACCATGGTTAACCAATCGTACAAGGGAACGGTACTGATAAAAGACCGTCAGAGTTCATAACATCCATTAGTGTCACTTAATCACCGCGTAATCACTAATCCCAGGGTGATGTCTTAAACACCGTGACTAACTCACCCCCATGACAATGTGACATCTTGAACACCGCGACGATTCCACGTGTCAATCACAACAATGAGTGGTGCCTTGAACACCGCGGTAATTCCACTCCCATGACAATGTGGTGTCTTAAACATCGCGACAATGCTACATGTCAATCAAACCAATGAGAGGTGTCTTAAACACCGCGATAATACCACTCGTTACTTAGAATATGGTGTCTTGAACACCGCGACAATGCCACATTCATCCTACACAAATAAATACATTATATACATACACGCATAATTATTCCACTCACCTTACGCCTTCGGTGAATTGATAAATCAAGCTCGCAACTTCAAGGTAACGTACCTATTACATTATGCCCATATATCAATCATTCATTCAAGTTGGTCAACCAACTTATTCGCCATCCTGAGGTCATTTTGACCCATGGTGCAATTTCGACCCATTTGCACACTTAACCCTAAAATTGGGTCAACTTTGCCAAAACCCTATCAATCGTCAAATATGGTCTTAAAACACTTTTTAACACAAAGTTATCACATTTTTCGCACCCATTAACCCACTTAGGTCATCAAAGACTCATTTGACCCATTTCAAGGTTAACACACTCATTTGGGTTACTAACCAAACCCAAATACACCCATTTACTTTAAACACTAAGTGTGCTAGTGATTATCTACCATTTAAGACCCATATACATAATTTAACATTTCAAACCCTAGGTTAGTCATCTTTGAGTCCTCATGACCCAAACTTACCCAAAAACTCCCAAATTACTATCAAATGGGTTTTATGTTTAACACTAACCCAAACCCTAACCCTTAAACTAATTAAAGTAAGGAAATCAAGGTCAAGACTTACCACCACAATCAAAACGTAGCTATTAGCGAGTTGCACGACTTTAACACTTGCACATTAACCCGAAACAAGCTTCTTCCTTCCTATATTGAGCTTTCTCACACTAGAAATCTTTTCTCTCTCTAGAATTGATGTGGAAAGGAAGTGGTGGTTGAAAATGGAGTAAATGAAGATCTAGATCTGATCTTGGGGCTTTAAATTCGTCCCCAAGTGAATTTACCAAAAATCCCCTTTCAAATATCTTCTAAAAAAGGGAAGCTGGCCCATCAGACACCAGCAGCGCCGCGGGCCTTAAAGCCGCGCAGCGGCCCAAAACAGAAAAACAAGGCCGCCAGCTTTTATATATACAAAAAGTGTACATTTCAAACTTGGGTCTTACAACTCTCCCCCACTTGGATCGGATTGCGTCCTCGCAATCCAAGCCGCATGACAAGCAGGAAGATACACCAAAACAAATTCTTCGGGTTCCCACGTAAACTCAGAACCTTTACTACGACGCCATTGGACCTTAAAAGTCCTCACCTCTTTATTTCTCAACCTTTTGACCTTCTCATCGAGTATGGCAATCGGCTCCTCAATATACTCTAACTTGTTGTTTAGCTCTATTTCGTCTAACGACATCCATGAAGAATCATCCGCAAGGCACTTACGGAGATGGGAAACATGAAATGTATTATGGATCCCCGCAAGCTCTTCGGGTAATTCCAAACGATACGCAACTTCACCAACACGAGCTAAAATTTTAAATGGCCCAATAAACCGAGGAGCTAACTTTCCCCGTTTTTGAAATCGAATAACACCCTTCCATGGCGAAACTTTAAGCATCACTTTGTCGCCTTCTTGGAACTCAATCAATCGTCTACGTTTATCGGCATACGCCTTTTGTCTATCTTGTGCCGCTTTCAAATGAGTCCGAATCATCTCAATCTTACTATTCATCTCTAAAACCAAATCGGTACTCCCGATTTCTCTTTGACCCACTTCACCCCAACAAATTGGAGTTCGACACCTTCGTCCATAAAGCATCTCGTAAGGTGGCATCCCGATACTAGTATGATAACTATTGTTGTACGAGAATTCCACCAAAGGTAAGTGCTCGTCCCAACTACCACCGAAATCGATAATACACGCCCGTAACATATCCTCCAATGTTTGATTCATGCGTTCGGTTTGACCGTCCGTTTGAGGATGGTACGCCGTGCTTAATTTCAATTGTGTACCCATATCTTCATGAAACTTTTCCCAAAACCGAGACGTGAAACGAGTATCTCGATCCAAAATAATAGATATAGGAACCCCATGCCTTGAGATCACTTCCTTGATAAACAATTTACCCAAGGTCTCCGATGATATCGCTTCCCGAACGGGAAGAAATAAGGCACTCTTTGTCAACCGATCAACTATCACCCAAATCATATCAAATTGGGTTCTCGCCGTCCTTGGTAACTTTGTAATGAAATCCATGGTAATGTGCTCCCATTTCCATTTTGGGATTTATAACGGTTGCAACTTACCATAAGGTTTTTGATGTTCGGCTTTAACTTGCAAACACGTGACGCATTGTTTAACATACTTAACAACGTCACGTTTCATGCCCGGCCACCAATAATCCTTCTTCAAGTCAAGATACATTTTCTTCGCGCCCGGATGAATGGAGTACTTTGACTTATGTGCCTCATCAAGTAGCACTTGTCAGAAATCTCCCATTCTAGGCACCCACACTCTTCCTTGAAAGGAGAACAAACCATGCGGACCTAAGGTAATGGACTCCGTTTGCCCCACAATCCGCTCTTCATGCTTGTTGTGAACGTACGCTTCTATTTGAATCTCACCAAGCTTTACAAGAAAATCGTTAGTAATGATCATGCGTAACGATCCTACTCGTATCGCCGGATGTTGACTCTTTCGACTCATCGCATCCGCGACAATGTTCGCCTTAGCCGGATGATAAAGTATCTCACAATCATAGTCCTTTACCACATCCATCCATCTGCATTGACGATAGTTCAAATCTCGTTGATCAAAAAGATGTTTCAAACTCTTGTGATCCGAATAAATCGTACACTTGACACCATACAAGTAGTGGCGCCAAATTTTCAACGCATGTACAACCGCCGCCAACTCAAGATCATGAGTCGGGTAACTCGTTTCGTGTTCCTTCAATTGTCGAGAGGCGTAAGCGATGACTTTACCTCTTTGCATTAGAACACACCCGAGCCCATTTAAAGAAGCATCGCAATAAACCGTCAAGTCTTCCACACCTTCCGGCAACACTAACACCGGAGCTTGACACAACTTCTTTTTTAACAATTGAAAAGCAATTTTTTGCTCGTTCTCCCAATTAAATCTCGTGTTCTTTCTTGTCAACTTCGTCAAAGGAGAAGCAATCTTAGAAAAGTCTTGGATAAACCGACGATAATAACCGGCCAATCCGAGAAAATTTCGAATTTTCGTAGGCGTAGTCGGTCGTCCCCAACTCTTTACCGTCTCTATCTTCCCCGGGTCTACTTGAATACCATCTTTGTTCAAAATATGACCAAGGAATTGAACTTCCCTTAGCCAAAATTCACATTTGGAGAACTTAGCATACAACTTCTCCTTCCGCAATGTCTTCAACACACCACCAAATGATGTTCATGTTCCGTCATACTCTTCGAGTAGATGAGTATGTCGTCGATGAACACAATTACCGACTTGTCCAACATAGGTTGGCACACTCGGTTCATAAGATCTATGAATGCCGCCGGTGCATTCGTAAGACCGAAAGGCATGACTACAAATTCAAAATTCCCATAACGAGTTCGAAAAGCCGTTTTCTCAATATCTTCCTCACGAACCCGCATTTGGTGATAGCCGGACCGTAGGTCGATTTTAGTGAAATACGTTGCACCTTGGAGTTGGTCAAACAAATCGTCAATCCGAGGCAATGGATAACGATTCTTGATCGTCACTTTATTCAACTCCCGGTAATCGATGCACATTCGCAAACTACCATCCTTCTTTTTCACAAATAACACCGGAGCACCCCATGGAGAGGAACTCGGTCGAATGAAACCCTTTTCAAGCAACTCTTGGATTTGATTTAACAACTCTTATATTTCCATCGGCGCTAAACGATAAGGAGTTTTAGCAATGGGGGTAGCCACCGGAACCAACTCAATGCGAAATTCAACTTGTCTTTCTGCCGAAACATCCGGTAACTCATCTGGAAAAACGTCTTCAAATTCATTAACCACCGAAATTTCACGAATGGATGGCGGCTCTTCACGAGTATCAACAACATGGGCAAGAAAAGCCATGCCACCACTAATGTGACGATCGCTCCAAATCCATATAGACGAACACGTCATTCATCGATTTCATTGCGAGGTATTTGACCTCTATATGATACGTTTTGTAAACATTGCATTCTTTTGAAAAGGCACACCATAAATGAATATTTAAATCAAAGGTTTTGACATCTGATGATTTCTACATATAGAAAATCACCATAAATAATAGTTTACAATAGTACTTCCGTTGACAATGCAGTCAAAATAAGATACATGGTAATGATTTGGTGAATGCAACGTTTCCTTGAAAAATATGCCATGTAAGACTCCATGCACATAGCTTGTCTAACATATAATCAAACAGCGGAAGACTCCTAGGGAACCTGAGAATAAACATGCTAACAAGTGTCAACACAAAGGTTGGTGAGTTCATAGTTTTAATGTTTTGCATAATCTGTACATAAAGATGGATCACAAGATTTCAGTTGTTTCATCCAGAAACGTTTATCAAAATATTCTACAAGATTGAGCACCCTGGTAACTAAACTTTAACGTTATAATAAGTACCCATGTTTTAACATACATGCAACCAACATGTACAATACACGCAAACCAACGTGTACTAAACTCAAATAGCATACGTCTATTTTATAGTTCAGGCTAGGGTTTCTATACCTGGAACAGACGGGGATGTCAAGCCCTATGGATCCATATACTACTACTCGCGCCCACCAGTTCTTATAACTGGCAGTTACTAGTTACCAAAACTAAGGGATTTTCGGTTCAAACTCAGTATAGAATTTAGTATGTACTTGTATCCATTGCGTTTAAAATAAAGTGCATGTATTCTCAGCCCAAAAATATAGATTGCAAAAGCAATTAAAAAGGGAGCAAATGAAACTCACGCATATAAATATTGTATATCGGTTAATAAAGCATTTGTATGTATTCTCAGCCCAAAAATGTAGAGAGTAAAAGAGATCTTATGAAACTCACGCATATAAATATTGTATATCGGTTAACAAAGTATTTGCATGTATTCCCAGCCCAAAAATGTAGAGAGTAAAAGGGATCTTATGAAACTCACCTTAGCAGCATATAAAGTTGTTCACCAAAATGTGATCGAAACTCGGATTACCAGATAATCGTAGATCTCAACCTAGAGAATATATGTTGGTCAATAAATGTCTATCAAGCTAGGTCAGGTCATAGTGTATCACAATCCTAATGCTCGAGATCGACATACAAAAGTTATCCAAAGTCGTTTCAAAAAGTCAATTTTGACAATAGTTTAACAAAACGAGACATACCTTATATAAGGATTCATTCACTCGGTTGGTAATATTCAAAAATCCAATTTATCAATCTTGCAAACAAGTTGTTTTAAATATTAATTGCAGATTCAAAAGCAATTCCAATTAACGTCAATCATAATTCAGTTGATCGTATCTTTTAATCCGTTCATCGAAACTATTCGATATCTAAATGAAAAGTTATTGATTTTTCGCCAGCTTTCCAAAAACATGTATATCATATACCTTTTACCAGTAATATATGTATTTAATTCGTGAATCATTATAAACTGTTTAGCGACGAAATTTAGCATACAAGCATGTATAAATATATATACTCGAGCACTAGATATGGATACACAATTAATATATAAAAGATAAAATATGAGTGCTTACGTACCAATATTGAGATTTAATATTGTAGGAAATTACGTAGACGCAACAGAGATGATAAACACTAGGTTTGATTGACAAATATACCCCCGAATATTACCCATAACCTCTTTGACAATAACCCATAATTTTCTTAGCTCTAGCTTGCTCGAAAACCCGTTTCGAAATCATTTGGACATCCCTCCGTCGTGATATTATATATATATTATTATTTTTGTATCGTAAAAATAATAATACTAATACTATTAATAATAAGATTAATAATAATAATCTTAATATTAATAATAATAATTATTATTATTATTATTATAATTATAATAATTATAAATAATAAATTAAATAAATAACATAAGTAATACGGAGTAATATAAAGTGTGAGAAAACTGAACCAGAATCGTGCAATTTATAGAACTTTTTCTGAAAAAGCACCCCATGCGATTGCATGGGATTTGTGCTTCAAGGCCATGCGATCGCATGGCCCTCTGATCCAGCTCACAAACTTTTATTTTCTTGTTTGTCGACATATTATTTAAATATATATAATATATTTAATTTATATAATTAATTATATATTATATTAAATTCATGTGCATAGTTGACCTGTAATTTTCATTTCGATGACTCGTACGTTGTTACTCAACTTATGTCCCGGTTTCGGTTTCTCAAATGCATTTTCGTACACTTAGAAAACTTGCATTTTACGTTTCGTGACACGTACCTTTGTCAAAATATAGCCTTAAATTATCCATAAACTATATCACTCAAAGTATATCTTAATCTTTCGAGTGTTTTGGTCATTTACTTCTATAAATCATTATCTCGTTATTTATTAATATAATAGTATTTATCAAACGTTTCATAACCAAGTTAATATCTATTCTCAATATTTTTAAATACATTTTAAAATATACGTCCAAGTTATTCATACAATTAATATTCTAACTTATCATATATATTCAAATAAATATTTAAACCAATAAGTTTAATGTACGATACTAAACAATTAATACATTGTTACGTTTTCAAGTTATAGTATATATATATATATATATGTATCTATATACATATAATTGTTCACGAATTGTCAAGAAAAACTGAAAGGTATTTGAATATATGAAAGTAGTTCAAAAATTTTGAGATTCAGTTTACAGACTTTGCTTATCGTGTCGGAAATGTTAATCATACAAAGATTAAGTTTAAATTTGGTCAGAAATTTCCGGGTCATCACAGTACCTACCCGTTAAAGAAATTTCGTCCCGAAATTTGAGTGAGGTCGTCATGACTAACAATAAAAATGTTTTCATGCCGTATATGAGTCGATAAATAGAGTTTTATCACTGTTTGAATAATATGGATAAAACAATCCAATTACTCGAAGCGTATGAGAGAAGTTATCATAATAGAGTGAAATAGAGATTCGTCTTATCTTTTGACGTAGTAACGATTGGTTTCCGAAATTTAAGGAATAGAAAATCTTCATAATAAGATTTGATTCTTCGAAATTTAAGGAAATTATGATTTCCTTTGATTAAATGCGTAATCTGCCTCGATTGTTATGTATGATATTTCGCTATAAATTAACTACTTCCATTTCATTATCTTCATAGTACCTACCCGTTAAGTTCATACTTAGTAGCTAATATACAATTCAACTACTACAATTCTATATGAAAAATTGATTATAATAATATTTCGCGTTCAAACTTTTATACAATATTTTACAAACTTACAATACCGCTTATTTTACATAAAGCATGAAATATAGAACACAATAACTTTGATACAAGATAGTTGTGAAGATAATTCTAGCTAGTACACAAGTCGTTCAGCAAAGGCAATAAAGACACGTAATTCATACGTCCAGAAACAAGTCATGCATTCTGGTTTTACTAGGACTACTTCCCATCCTTGGTCTTGTGCAACATAACCATTATGGCCGTTGATAAGACAGCGTGTTGTAACGTCGTCAAAGGGACGAGGGTTACGTAATGTCCAACAGTCCCGTAATAATCTAAAAACCTCATTTCTTACCCCAATTACCGACTCCGTCACTTGTGGAAACGTTTTGTTTAATAGTTGCAGCCCGATGTTCTTGTTCTCACTTTGGTGAGAAGCGAACATTACTAATCCGTAAGCATAACATGCTTCTTTATGTTGCATGTTAGCCGCTTTTTCTAAATCACGAAGTCCAATATTCGGATATATTGAGTCAAAATAATTTCTTAACCCGTTGCGTAAAATAGCATTTGGGTTCCCCGCAATATATGCGTCAAAGTAAACACATCGTAACTTATGGGTTTCCCAATGTGATATCCCCCATCTTTCAAACGAAAGTCTCTTATAAACCAAGACATTCTTGGAACGTTCTTCGAATGTCTTACAAACTGATCTCGCCTTAAATAGTTGTGCCGAGGAATTCTGGCCGACTCTAGACAAGATTTCATCAATCATGTCTCCGGGTAGGTCTCTTAAAATATTGGGTTGTCTATCCATTTTGTGTTTTTAAACTGTAAAATAGACAAGAGTTAGATTCATAAAAAAAATACTTATTAATACAAGCAATTTTTACATATATCATAAAGCATAAGAACACTATATTACATATATTACACCACACGAATACAACTATCTTATTCCGACTCGCTCGTTTCTTCTTCTTCGGTTTTGGTTCGTTTTGCCAGGTTTCTAGGGATATATGATGTTCCCCTAATACGAGCCATCGTTGTCCACATTGGTTTAGAAAAACCTGGTGGTTTAGAGGTTCCCGGGTCATTGTTACAACTTAAGAACTTCGGGGGTTGACGATACATATAAAGTTCATCGGGGTTGGAATTAGATTTCTCTATTTTTATGCCCTTTCCCTTATTATTTTTTTTTGCCTTTTTAAATTCAGTTGGGGTAATTTCTATAACATCATTGGAATTCTCGTCGGAATCCGATTCATCGGAGAATTGGTAATCCTCCCAATATTTTGCTTCCTTGGCGGAAACACCATTGACCATAATTAACCTTGGTCGGTTGGTTGAGGATTCTCTTTTACTTAACCATTTTATTATTTCCCCCACCGGTTCCGATTCTTCTTCCGGTTCCGATTCTTCGTCCGGTTCCGATTCTTCTTCCGGTTCCGACTCTTCTTCCGGTTCGTCTTCGGGAACTTGTGAATCAGTCCACGAATCATTCCAATTTACATTTGACTCTTCATTATTATTAGGTGAGTCAATGGGACTTGTTCTAGAGGTAGACATCTATCACATAATATCAAACGCGTTAAGAGATTAATATATCACATAATATTCACATGTTAAAAATATATAGTTTCCAACAAAATTTGTTAAGCAATCATTTTTCAAGTAAACACGGTCGAAGTCCAGACTCACTAATGCATCCTAACAAACTCGATAAGACACACTAATGCAAAATTCTGGTTCTCTAAGACCAACGCTCGGATACCAACTGAAATGTCCCGTTCTTATTGATTAAAAACGTTCCATATTAATTGATTTCGTTGCGAGGTTTTGACCTCTATATGAGACGTTTTTCAAAGACTGCATTCATTTTAAAACAAACCATAACCTTTATTTCATCAATAAAGGTTTAAAAAGCTTTACGTAGATTATCAAATAATGATAATCTAAAATATCCTGTTTACACACGACCATTACATAATGGTTTACAATACAAATATGTTACAACAAAATAAGTTTCTTGAATGCAGTTTTTACACAATATCATACAAACATGGACTCCAAATCTCGTCCTTATTTAAGTATGCGACAGCGGAAGCTCTTAATAATCACCTGAGAATAAACATGCTTAAAACGTCAACAAAAATGTTGGTGAGTTATAGGTTTAACCTATATATATCAAATCATAATAATAGACCACAAGATTTCATATTTCAATACACATCCCATACATAGAGATAAAAGTCATTCATATGGTGAACACCTGGTAACCGACATTAACAAGATGCATATATAAGAATATCCCCATCATTCCGGGACACCCTTCGGATATGATATAAATTTCGAAGTACTAAAACATCCGGTACTTTGGATGGGGCTTGTTGGGCCCGATAGATCTATCTTTAGGATTCGCGTCAATTAGGGTGTCTGTTCCCTAATTCTTAGATTACCAGACTTAATAAAAAGGGGCATATTCGATTTCGATAATTCAACCATAGAATGTAGTTTCACGTACTTGTGTCTATTTTGTAAATCATTTATAAAACCTGCATGTATTCTCATCCCAAAAATATTAGATTTTAAAAGTGGGACTATAACTCACTTTCACAGATTTTTACTTCGTCGGGAAGTAAGACTTGGTCACTGGTTGATTCACGAACCTATAACAATATTTACATATATATCAAAGTATGTTCAAAATATATTTACAACACTTTTAATATATTTTGATGTTTTAAGTTTATTAAGTCAGCTGTCCTCGTTAGTAACCTACAACTAGTTGTCCACAATTAGATGTACAGAAATAAATCGATAAATATTATCTTGAATCAATCCACGACCCAGTGTATACGTATCTCAGTATTGATCACAACTCAAACTATATATATTTTGGAATCAACCTCAACCCTGTATAGCTAACTCCAACATTCACATATAGAGTGTCTATGGTTGTTCCGAAATATATATAGATGTGTCGACATGATAGGTCGAAACATTGTATACGTGTCTATGGTATCTCAAGATTACATAATATACAATACAAGTTGATTAAGTTATGGTTGGAATAGATTTGTTACCAATTTTCACGTAGCTAAAATGAGAAAAATTATCCAATCTTGTTTTACCCATAACTTCTTCATTTTAAATCCGTTTTGAGTGAATCAAATTGCTATGGTTTCATATTGAAATCTATTTTATGAATCTAAACAGAAAAAGTATAGGTTTATAGTCAGAAAAATAAGTTACAAGTCGTTTTTGTAAAGGTAGTCATTTCAGTCGAAAGAACGACGTCTAGATGACCATTTTAGAAAACATACTTCCACTTTGAGTTTAACCATAATTTTTGGATATAGTTTCATGTTCATAATAAAAATCATTTTCTAAGAATAACAACTTTTAAATCAAAGTTTATCATAGTTTTTAATTAACTAACCCAAAACAGCCCGCAGTGTTACTACGACGGCGTAAATCCGGTTTTACGGTGTTTTTCGTGTTTCCAAGTTTTAAATCATTAAGTTAGCATATCATATAGATATAGAACATGTGTTTAGTTGATTTTAAAAGTCAAGTTAGAAGGATTAACTTTTGTTTGCGAACAAGTTTAGAATTAACTAAACTATGTTCTAGTGATTACAAGTTTAAACCTTCGAATAAGATAGCTTTATATGTATGAATCGAATGATGTTATGAACATCATTACTACCTTAAGTTCCTTGGATAAACCTACTGGAAAAGAGAAAAATGGATCTAGCTTCAACGGATCCTTGGATGGCTCGAAGTTCTTGAAGCAGAATCATGACACGAAAACAAGTTCAAGTAAGATCATCACTTGAAATAAGATTATTATAGTTATAGAAATTGAACCAAAGTTTGAATATGATTATTACCTTGTATTAGAATGATAACCTACTGTAAGAAACAAATATTTCTTGAGGTTGGATGATCACCTTACAAGATTGGAAGTGAGCTAGCAAACTTGAAAGTATTCTTGATTTTATGTAACTAGAATTTGTAAAATATATGAAGAACACTTAGAACTTGAAGATAGAACTTGAGAGAGATCAATTAGATGAATAAAATTGAAGAATGAAAGTGTTTGTAGGTGTTTTTGGTCGTTGGTGTATGGATTAGATATAAAGGATATGTAATTTTGTTTTCATGTAAATAAGTCATGAATGATTACTCATATTTTTGTAATTTTATGAGATATTTCATGCTAGTTGCCAAATGATGGTTCCCACATGTGTTAGGTGACTCACATGGGCTGCTAAGAGCTGATCATTGGAGTGTATATACCAATAGTACATACATCTAAAAGCTGTGTATTGTACGAGTACGAATACGGGTGCATACGAGTAGAATTGTTGATGAAACTGAACGAGGATGTAATTGTAAGCATTTTTGTTAAGTAGAAGTATTTTGATAAGTGTCTTGAAGTCTTTCAAAAGTGTATGAATACATATTAAAACACTACATGTATATACATTTTAACTGAGTCGTTAAGTCATCGTTAGTCGTTACATGTAAATGTTGTTTTGAAACCTTTAGGTTAACGATCTTGTTGAATGTTGTTAACCCATTGTTTATTATAACAAATGAGATGTTAAATTATTATATTATCATGATATTATGATATATAATATATCTTAGTATGATGTATATACAGTTAAATATCGTTACAACGATAATCGTTACATATATGTCTCGTTTCGAAATCATTAAGTTAGTAGTCTTATTTTTACATATGTATTTCATTGTTAATACACTTAATAATATATTTACTTATCATTTAACATAATTAACCAAGTGTATCAATATCTTAATATGATTCATATGTACCTAGTAAGACGTTGTTATAACGATAATCGTTATATATATCGTTTTCGAGTTTCTTAAATTAATAGTCTCATTTTTATGTATATAACTCATTGTTTAAATACCTAATGAGATACATACTTATAATAAAAACATGTTAACTATATATATAACCATATATATGTCATCGTATAGTTTTTACAAGTTTTAACGTTCGTGAATCACCGGTCAACTTGGGTGGTCAATTGTCTATATGAAATATATTTCAATTAATCAAGTCTTAACAAGTTTGATTGCTTAACATGTTGGAAACATTTAATCATGTAAATATAAATCTCAATTAATATATATAAACATGGAAAAGTTCGGGTCACTACAGTACCTACCCGTTAAATAAATTTCGTCCCGAAATTTTAAGCTGTTGAAGGTGTTGACGAATCTTCTGGAAATAGATGCGGGTATTTCTTCTTCATCTGATCTTCACGCTCCCAGGTGAACTCGGGTCCTCTACGAGCATTCCATCGAACCTTAACAATTGGTATCTTGTTTTGCTTAAGTCTTTTAACCTCATGATCCATTATTTTGACGGGTTCTTCGATGAATTGAAGTTTTTCGTTGATTTGGATTTCATCTAACGGAATAGTGAGATCTTCTTTAGCAAAACATTTCTTCAAATTTGAGACGTGGAAAGTGTTATGTACAGCCGCGAGTTGTTGAGGTAAATCAAGTCGGTAAGCTACTGGTCCGACACGATCAATAATCTTGAATGGACCAATATACCTTGGATTTAATTTCCCTCGTTTACCAAATCGAACAACGCCTTTCCAAGGTGCAACTTTAAGCATGACCATCTCTCCAATTTCAAATTCTATATCTTTTCTTTTAATGTCAGCGTAGCTCTTTTGTCGACTTTGGGCGGTTTTCAACCGTTGTTGAATTTGGATGATCTTCTCGGTAGTTTCTTGTATAATCTCCGGACCCGTAATCTGTCTATCCCCCACTTCACTCCAACAAATCGGAGACCTGCACTTTCTACCATAGAGTGCTTCAAACGGCGCCATCTCAATGCTTGAATGGTAGCTGTTGTTGTAGGAAAATTCTGCTAATGGTAGATGTCGATCCCAACTGTTTCCGAAATCAATAACACATGCTCGTAGCATGTCTTCAAGCGTTTGTATCGTCCTTTCACTCTGCCCATCAGTTTGTGGATGATAGGCAGTACTCATGTCTAGACGAGTTCCTAATGCTTGCTGTAATGTCTGCCAGAATCTTGAAATAAATCTGCCATCCCTATCAGAGATAATAGAGATTGGTATTCCATGTCTGGAGACGACTTCCTTCAAATACAGTCGTGCTAACTTCTCCATCTTGTCATCTTCTCTTATTGGCAGGAAGTGTGCTGATTTGGTGAGACGATCAACTATTACCCAAATAGTATCAAAACCACTTGCAGTCCTTGGCAATTTAGTGATGAAATCCATGGTAATGTTTTCCCATTTCCATTCCGGGATTTCGGGTTGTTGAAGTAGACCTGATGGTTTCTGATGCTCAGCTTTGACCTTAGAACACGTCAAACATTCTCCTACGTATTTAGCAACATCGGCTTTCATACCCGGCCACCAAAAATGTTTCTTGAGATCCTTGTACATCTTCCCCGTTCCAGGATGTATTGAGTATCTGGTTTTATGAGCTTCTCTAAGTACCATTTCTCTCATATCTCCAAATTTTGGTACCCAAATCCTTTCAGCCCTATACCGGGTTCCGTCTTCCCGAATATTAAGATGCTTCTCCGATCCTTTGGGTATTTCATCCTTTAAATTTCCCTCTTTTAAAACTCCTTGTTGCGCCTCCTTTATTTGAGTAGTAAGGTTATTATGAATCATTATATTCATAGATTTTACTCGAATGGGTTCTCTGTCCTTCCTGCTCAAGGCATCGGCTACCACATTTGCCTTCCCCGGGTGGTAACGAATCTCAAAGTTGTAATCATTCAATAATTCAATCCACATACGCTGCCTCATATTCAGTTGTTTCTGATTAAATATGTGTTGAAGACTTTTGTGGTCGGTATATATAATACTTTTGACCCCATATAAGTAGTGCCTCCAAGTCTTTAATGCAAAAACAACCGCGCCTAATTCCAAATCATGCGTCGTATAATTTTGTTCGTGAATCTTCAATTGTCTAGACGCATAAGCAATCACCTTCGTTCGTTGCATTAATACACAACCGAGACCTTGCTTTGATGCATCACAATAAATCACAAAATCATCATTCCCTTCAGGCAATGACAATATAGGTGCCGTAGTTAGCTTTTTCTTCAATAACTGAAACGCTTTCTCTTGTTCATCATTCCATTCAAATTTCTTCCCTTTATGCGTTAATGCAGTCAAGGGTTTTGCTATTCTGGAAAAGTCTTGGATGAACCTTCTGTAGTAACCAGCTAGTCCTAAAAACTGGCGTATGTGTTTCGGAGTTTTCGGGGTTTCCCACTTTTCAACAGTTTCTATCTTTGCCGGATCCACCTTAATACCTTCTTTGTTCACTATGTGACCGAGGAATTGAACTTCTTCCAACCAAAATGCACACTTTGAAAACTTAGCGTACAATTCTTCCTTCCTCAATACTTCTAACACCTTTCTCAAATGTTCACCGTGTTCTTGGTTATTCTTTGAGTAAATAAGTATGTCATCAATGAAAATAATGACAAACTTGTCAAGGTATGGTCCACACACTCGGTTCATAAGGTCCATGAACACAGCTGGTGCATTAGTTAAACCAAACGGCATGACCATAAACTCGTAATGACCGTAACGTGTTCTGAAAGCAGTCTTTGGAATATCATCTTCTTTCACCCGCATTTGATGATACCCGGAACGTAAGTCAATCTTTGAATAAACAGACGAGCCTTGTAGTTGATCAAATAAGTCGTCGATTCTCGGTAGTGGGTAGCGGTTCTTGATGGTAAGTTTGTTCAACTCTCGGTAGTCGATACACAACCTGAATGTACCATCTTTCTTCTTGACAAACAAAACAGGAGCTCCCCACGGTGATGTGCTTGGTCGAATGAAACCACGTTCTAAAAGTTCTTGTAATTGGCTTTGCAGTCCTTTCATCTCGCTGGGTGCGAGTCTGTAAGGAGCACGAGCTATTGGTGCAGCTCCTGGTACAAGATCTATTTGAAATTCAACGGATCGATGTGGGGGTAATCTCGGTAATTCTTTCGGGAATACATCGGGAAATTCTTTTGCAATGGGAACATCATTGATGCTCTTTTCTTCAGTTTGTACTTTCTCGACGTGTGCTAGAACAGCATAGCAACCTTTTCTTATTAGTTTTTGTGCCTTCAAATTACTAATAAGATGTAGCTTCGTGTTGCCCTTTTCTCCGTACACCATTAAGGGTTTTCCTTTTTCTCGTATAATGCGAATTGCATTTTTGTAACAAACGATCTCCGCTTTCACTTCTTTCAACCAGTCCATACCGATTATCACATCAAAACTCCCTAACTCTACTGGTATCAAATCAATCTTAAATGTTTCGCTAACCAGTTTAATTTCTCGATTCCGACATATATTATCTGCTGAAATTAATTTACCATTTGCTAATTCGAGTAAAAATTTACTATCCAAAGGCGTCAATGGACAACTTAATTTAGCACAAAAATCTCTACTCATATAGCTTCTATCTGCACCCGAATCAAATAAAACGTAAGCAGATTTATTGTCAATAAGAAACGTACCCGTAACAAGCTCCGGGTCTTCTTGTGCCTCTACCGCATTAATATTGAAAACTCTTCCACGTCCTTGTCCATTCGTGTTCTCCTGGTTCGGGCAATTTCTAATAATGTGGCCCGGTTTTCCACATTTATAACAAACTACATTGGCATAACTTGCTCCGACACTACTTGCTCTGCCATTACTCGTTCCGACACCATTTGTTCCTTTCGTTCTATTAACCCCTGGTCCGTAGACCTCACACTTCGCCGCGCTATGACCATTTCTTTTACACTTGTTGCAAAATTTGGTGCAGAACCCCGAGTGATACTTTTCACACCTTTGGCATAGCTGCTTCTGATTGTTGTTGTTGTTGCGGTTATTATTGTTGTTGGGATGATTGTTGTAGTTGCTGTTGTTGTTGTTGTTGTTGTTGTTGTTGTTGTTGTTGTTGTTGTTGTTGTTGTTGTTGTTGTTGTTGTTGTTGTTGTTGGGCCGTTTGTTGTAGTTGCGATTGATGTTGCGATTGTTGGGATAATTGTTGCGATTATTGTTGTAATTGCTGCTGTTGTTGTATTGGTGATTCTTATCACCGTTTTCCTCCCACTTTCTTTTGACTTGCTTCACATTGGCCTCTTCAGCAGTCTGTTCTTTAATTCTTTCTTCAATCTGGTTCACTAGTTTGTGAGCCATTCTACATGCCTGTTGTATAGAGGCGGGCTCGTGTGAACTTATATCTTCTTGGATTCTTTCCGGTAATCCTTTCACAAACGCGTCGATCTTCTCTTCCTCATCTTCGAATGCTCCCGGACACAATAGGCACAATTCCGTGAATCGTCTTTCGTACGTGGTAATATCAAATCCTTGGGTTCGTAACCCTCTAAGTTCTGTCTTGAGCTTATTGACCTCGGTTCTGGGACGGTACTTCTCGTTCATCAAGTGCTTGAATGCTGACCACGGTAGTGCGTACGCATCATCTTGTCCCACTTGCTCTAGATAGGTATTCCACCATGTTAACGCAGAACCTGTGAAGGTATGCGTAGCGTACTTCACTTTGTCCTCTTCAGTACACTTACTTATGGGAAACACCGATTCAACCTTCTCGGTCCACCGTTTCAATCCGATCGGTCCTTCGGTTCCATCAAATTCCAAAGGTTTGCAGGCAGTGAATTCTTTGTAGGTGCATCCTACACGATTTCCTGTACTGCTAGATCCAAGGTTATTGTTGGTATGTAGCGCAGCCTGTACTGCGGCTATGTTTGAAGCTAGAAAAGTACGGAATTCCTCTTCATTCATATTCACGGTGTGTCGAGTAGTCGGTGCCATTTCCTTCAAAATAGTCAAATGGAACAAGTTAATCATACAGAATATTAAGAGTAGTTAATAGTATTTCGTAGCATAATATGAACTCATTTATAAAAGCTTTTTCTTCATATTAGCGTTTTATGAGTTTAAATTCGGGTAGTACCTACCCGTTAAGTTCATACTTAGTAGCTAATATACAATTCAACTACTACAATTCTATATGAAAAACTGATTATAATAATATTTCGCGTTCAAACTTTTATACAATATTTTACAAACTTACAATACCGCTTATTTTACATAAAGCATGAAATATAGAACACAATAACTTTGATACAAGATAGTTGTGAAGATAATTCTAGCTAGTACACAAGTCGTTCAGCAAAGGCAATAAAGACACGTAATTCATACGTCCAGAAACAAGTCATGCATTCTGGTTTTACTAGGACTACTTCCCATCCTTGGTCTTGTGCAACATAACCATTATGGCCGTTGATAAGACAGCGTGTTGTAACGTCGTCAAAGGGACGAGGGTTACGTAATGTCCAACAGTCCCGTAATAATCTAAAAACCTCATTTCTTACCCCAATTACCGACTCCGTCACTTGTGGAAACGTTTTGTTTAATAGTTGCAGCCCGATGTTCTTGTTCTCACTTTGGTGAGAAGCGAACATTACTAATCCGTAAGCATAACATGCTTCTTTATGTTGCATGTTAGCCGCTTTTTCTAAATCACGAAGTCCAATATTCGGATATATTGAGTCAAAATAATTTCTTAACCCGTTGCGTAAAATAGCATTTGGGTTCCCCGCAATATATGCGTCAAAGTAAACACATCGTAACTTATGGGTTTCCCAATGTGATATCCCCCATCTTTCAAACGAAAGTCTCTTATAAACCAAGACATTCTTGGAACGTTCTTCGAATGTCTTACAAACTGATCTCGCCTTAAATAGTTGTGCCGAGGAATTCTGGCCGACTCTAGACAAGATTTCATCAATCATGTCTCCGGGTAGGTCTCTTAAAATATTGGGTTGTCTATCCATTTTGTGTTTTTAAACTGTAAAATAGACAAGAGTTAGATTCATAAAAAAAATACTTATTAATACAAGCAATTTTTACATATATCATAAAGCATAAGAACACTATATTACATATATTACACCACACGAATACAACTATCTTATTCCGACTCGCTCGTTTCTTCTTCTTCGGTTTTGGTTCGTTTTGCCAGGTTTCTAGGGATATATGATGTTCCCCTAATACGAGCCGTCATTGTCCACATTGGTTTAGAAAAACCTGGTGGTTTAGAGGTTCCCGGGTCATTGTTACAACTTAAGAACTTCGGGGGTTGACGATACATATAAAGTTCATCGGGGTTGGAATTAGATTTCTCTATTTTTATGCCCTTTCCCTTATTATTTTTTTTTGCCTTTTTAAATTCAGTTGGGGTAATTTCTATAACATCATTGGAATTCTCGTCGGAATCCGATTCATCGGAGAATTGGTAATCCTCCCAATATTTTGCTTCCTTGGCGGAAACACCATTGACCATAATTAACCTTGGTCGGTTGGTTGAGGATTCTCTTTTACTTAACCGTTTTATTATTTCCCCCACCGGTTCCGATTCTTCTTCCGGTTCCGATTCTTCGTCCGGTTCCGATTCTTCTTCCGGTTCCGACTCTTCTTCCGGTTCGTCTTCGGGAACTTGTGAATCAGTCCACGAATCATTCCAATTTACATTTGACTCTTCATTATTATTAGGTGAGTCAATGGGACTTGTTCTAGAGGTAGACATCTATCACATAATATCAAACGCGTTAAGAGATTAATATATCACATAATATTCACATGTTAAAAATATATAGTTTCCAACAAAATTTGTTAAGCAATCATTTTTCAAGTAAACACGGTCGAAGTCCAGACTCACTAATGCATCCTAACAAACTCGATAAGACACACTAATGCAAAATTCTGGTTCTCTAAGACCAACGCTCGGATACCAACTGAAATGTCCCGTTCTTATTGATTAAAAACGTTCCATATTAATTGATTTCGTTGCGAGGTTTTGACCTCTATATGAGACGTTTTTCAAAGACTGCATTCATTTTAAAACAAACCATAACCTTTATTTCATCAATAAAGGTTTAAAAAGCTTTACGTAGATTATCAAATAATGATAATCTAAAATATCCTGTTTACACACGACCATTACATAATGGTTTACAATACAAATATGTTACAACAAAATAAGTTTCTTGAATGCAGTTTTTACACAATATCATACAAACATGGACTCCAAATCTCGTCCTTATTTAAGTATGCGACAGCGGAAGCTCTTAATAATCACCTGAGAATAAACATGCTTAAAACGTCAACAAAAATGTTGGTGAGTTATAGGTTTAACCTATATATATCAAATCATAATAATAGACCACAAGATTTCATATTTCAATACACATCCCATACATAGAGATAAAAGTCATTCATATGGTGAACACCTGGTAACCGACATTAACAAGATGCATATATAAGAATATCCCCATCATTCCGGGACACCCTTCGGATATGATATAAATTTCGAAGTACTAAAACATCCGGTACTTTGGATGGGGCTTGTTGGGCCCGATAGATCTATCTTTAGGATTCGCGTCAATTAGGGTGTCTGTTCCCTAATTCTTAGATTACCAGACTTAATAAAAAGGGGCATATTCGATTTCGATAATTCAACCATAGAATGTAGTTTCACGTACTTGTGTCTATTTTGTAAATCATTTATAAAACCTGCATGTATTCTCATCCCAAAAATATTAGATTTTAAAAGTGGGACTATAACTCACTTTCACAGATTTTTACTTCGTCGGGAAGTAAGACTTGGCCACTGGTTGATTCACGAACCTATAACAATATTTACATATATATCAAAGTATGTTCAAAATATATTTACAACACTTTTAATATATTTTGATGTTTTAAGTTTATTAAGTCAGCTGTCCTCGTTAGTAACCTACAACTAGTTGTCCACAATTAGATGTACAGAAATAAATCGATAAATATTATCTTGAATCAATCCACGACCCAGTGTATACGTATCTCAGTATTGATCACAACTCAAACTATATATATTTTGGAATCAACCTCAACCCTGTATAGCTAACTCCAACATTCACATATAGAGTGTCTATGGTTGTTCCGAAATATATATAGATGTGTCGACATGATAGGTCGAAACATTGTATACGTGTCTATGGTATCTCAAGATTACATAATATACAATACAAGTTGATTAAGTTATGGTTGGAATAGATTTGTTACCAATTTTCACGTAGCTAAAATGAGAAAAATTATCCAATCTTGTTTTACCCATAACTTCTTCATTTTAAATCCGTTTTGAGTGAATCAAATTGCTATGGTTTCATATTGAAATTTATTTTATGAATATAAACAGAAAAAGTATAGGTTTATAGTCGGAAAAATAAGTTACAAGTCGTTTTTGTAAAGGTAGTCATTTCAGTCGAAAGAACGACGTCTAGATGACCATTTTAGAAAACATACTTCCACTTTGAGTTTAACCATAATTTTTGGATATAGTTTCATGTTCATAATAAAAATCATTTTCTCAGAATAACAACTTTTAAATCAAAGTTTATCATAGTTTTTAATTAACTAACCCAAAACAGCCCGCGGTGTTACTACGACGGCGTAAATCCGGTTTTACGGTGTTTTTCGTGTTTCCAAGTTTTAAATCATTAAGTTAGCATATCATATAGATATAGAACATGTGTTTAGTTGATTTTAAAAGTCAAGTTAGAAGGATTAACTTTTGTTTGCGAACAAGTTTAGAATTAACTAAACTATGTTCTAGTGATTACAAGTTTAAACCTTCGAATAAGATAGCTTTATATGTATGAATCGAATGATGTTATGAACATCATTACTACCTTAAGTTCCTTGGATAAACCTACTGGAAAAGAGAAAAATGGATCTAGCTTCAACGGATCCTTGGATGGCTCGAAGTTCTTGAAGCAGAATCATGACACGAAAACAAGTTCAAGTAAGATCATCACTTGAAATAAGATTATTATAGTTATAGAAATTGAACCAAAGTTTGAATATGATTATTACCTTGTATTAGAATGATAACCTACTGTAAGAAAAAAATATTTCTTGAGGTTGGATGATCACCTTACAAGATTGGAAGTGAGCTAGCAAACTTGAAAGTATTCTTGATTTTATGTAACTAGAATTTGTAAAATATATGAAGAACACTTAGAACTTGAAGATAGAACTTGAGAGAGATCAATTAGATGAATAAAATTTAAGAATGAAAGTGTTTGTAGGTGTTTTTGGTCGTTGGTGTATGGATTAGATATAAAGGATATGTAATTTTGTTTTCATGTAAATAAGTCATGAATGATTACTCATATTTTTGTAATTTTATGAGATATTTCATGCTAGTTGCCAAATGATGGTTCCCACATGTGTTAGGTGACTCACATGGGCTGCTAAGAGCTGATCATTGGAGTGTATATACCAATAGTACATACATCTAAAAGCTTTGTATTGTACGAGTACGAATACGGGTGCATACGAGTAGAATTGTTGATGAAACTGAACGAGGATGTAATTGTAAGCATTTTTGTTAAGTAGAAGTATTTTGATAAGTGTCTTGAAGTCTTTCAAAAGTGTATGAATACATATTAAAACACTACATGTATATACATTTTAACTGAGTCGTTAAGTCATCGTTAGTCGTTACATGTAAATGTTGTTTTGAAACCTTTAGGTTAACGATCTTGTTGAATGTTGTTAACCCATTGTTTATTATAACAAATGAGATGTTAAATTATTATATTATCATGATATTATGATATATAATATATCTTAGTATGATGTATATACAGTTAAATATCGTTACAACGATAATCGTTACATATATGTCTCGTTTCGAAATCATTAAGTTAGTAGTCTTATTTTTACATATGTATTTCATTGTTAATACACTTAATAATATATTTACTTATCATTTAACAAAATTAACCAAGTGTATCAATATCTTAATATGATTCATATGTACCTAGTAAGACGTTGTTATAACGATAATCGTTATATATATCGTTTTCGAGTTTCTTAAATTAATAGTCTCATTTTTATGTATATAACTCATTGTTAAAATACCTAATAAGATACATACTTACAATAAAAACATGTTAACTATATATATAACCATATATATGTCATCGTATAGTTTTTACAAGTTTTAACGTTCGTGAATCACCGGTCAACTTGGGTGGTCAATTGTCTATATGAAATATATTTCAATTAATCAAGTCTTAACAAGTTTGATTGCTTAACATGTTGGAAACATTTAATCATGTAAATATAAATCTCAATTAATATATATAAACATGGAAAAGTTCGGGTCACTACACCTACATCTTCTTCCTCATTTCATACTTCAAAAGATTGTGAAATGCTTCATCCAGTTCTGATTCTTCATATACTTTTAACTTTCATATATGTCATTCTTCTTTTTCATCTACCACCAAAGGAAGTTATTTTCTTCTACCATTACCTTGGGGTTATAGTGTTTTTCATTCTCCCGTGTCTTTATATTGCTATACGCATTGATATACACGGTTTGTAATTTCGGGGTTGTTATAGGGCTTTATATTCTCCGTTATATTTCGGAGCTTCATGCTTCCGTTCTTTCTTCCCGAATTTAAGTCAAGCGAATAATGGTCCAGAATTCGTAGGTATGAATTTCGAAATGAACATAATTAATGTTCTAAGAAAGAAACGGTAATGGCATAATCTGACTTGTCAAATTACCAGAATACCTCGAAAAAGACCGAATCATCAAGAAAAATATTTTCTTTATATGTTTAGAGGTTAAATAGAATAAAAGAGTTATGTAACATGGTTCATGATGAGGGTATGATATGTGAACCTTTGTCACGTTCCATTAGAAACTCAACATGACTTACTCTAATATAATCACGTTGATCAAGTGACATTATATTATACTAACTCATGCTTCAGTTCCCAACATTACTTCAAAACATCCATTTTTTCGAATTTTTCAGATTTTAGAAACTAAAATAGTTTCTTTTATGATGTAACACAGATAGCGCGAAGAGGTAATGATTTCAGATCAGAATGGTTTCGAAAAATATCTTCAGAAATATGGAGGATATTTATAATGGGAGATACGATGATATCTTAGAATATTTAAGATAAGATGATGATGAAGAATATTGTCCGCAAAGGTTTTAGAGTAAGGAGCAAGGTATTCACTAATGATTTCAGCAGACTCTGAATCATTTGCATTCTTTGAAGGTAGATTTAGTCTTTGTGATTTGTCCACAGCCTCCTTCATGGTCTGCTCAATCCGTTTTTCAATTCCAAACCTTCTCTTTTTCTCAGCTTTACCACCATACTATTCTTTATCATCAAACTTTTGACTGTTAAGGTCGTTTATAGTTTTTGCTGCTTCATCAACATTTTTCCAAAATTTGGAGAACTAGTTTCGTAGTTTGGGGTGTTTTTCGGAAACTTCACATTCGAAGTATGTAAGTCCAGGAGGTAGACGTTATATGTACACATATAACTGTTGGCGTAGACGTGCTACAAGATTTTAAAATACTGATTGCTAATTCCCGATAGTTGCTATGGCAATTGCCATTACAAGATGTGGATGAGTACATGATACGGTTTCAATGAGTATAAGGATTTTTCGGAAGGTCAAAGATCAATGAAGTTGTTGGTAAATTTACTGCTAATGTGGTGGAACATGAAAGATTCCCCGATAACAAAAACGTATATGCCAAAGTTACAAGTCTGAAAGGTCGTCGTTGACTGGTTGAACGGTTGATAATACTGGATACTTTGAAAAGAAATTGCAAGGTTATTTTCAGTAATAACAATGCTAAAGGATCTTTCACATTTTTGAAGTCAAAGTATAGCTTTGAAAGATGTAGAGATCTAAGAATGATGTTACCCGTTAAATCTTGACTTGGATTCTGATCCGTCAATATCAGAATATGTAATTGAATTTGTATGGAAACGATTGTATATCGCTGTGAGCATAGTTAATAATTTTTGAATCAAAGTTAAAGAATGTACAGTATAACATATTAATTGTGAACTTATATATTTCCCTGGAATTACCTACCCGTTAAAGATTTCACAAGTAATATTTTGTACAAAAGAATTTTTATTATCGTTTTTACGAAAATATATGTATGTATATTTTCTTCAGATGTAATACAGATTTGATGAGTTAATATCATATTAAGATCATTTGATTTTTGACTTGAATTAGAAATGAATAATCTCTAAAACATTAAAGATTTAATAATCTTTATGGAGTATTTCACTAATGTAATCAATACTCAGTTTTATTGATATTTTCTCAGTGAATCATGTTGGTGCTCATGGAACTCTTGCTAACTTCACAAGGTACGAATGATGTTTTCTAGAAAGTTTCGAATACATCGAAGATGAAAGTATAAAATCAACCATATAATTGAATAATATACTTAGTTTATTATGAAATGGAATTCATTGAGTTGGAAACAGAGATTGTAGTTAACGATGGTTAAGTCATTAACGAAGGATGTACATCATAGCATATTAGTAATATGAATTAACCGAGTAGTACCTACCAGTTAAGATTCACACGTAATAACTTGGTACAAAAAGATTTATTTTGATTTCAAAATTCATATATATTAAATATACATAAAATTTCTTCAGGGGAAATGAGTTAATACTTCATCGGTTATTGTTGCTGGTATTTCTTGGTAACTACGGTGAGTACGACGTTGATGCTCGTGGGACAGATTGTGAAGTTGAGGTTTACGATGCGGATGTTGTTGGTGGTGGTAATGGTACTATTGGCGTTGTTGTCGGTGGTACTGTTGATGCTGGTGATGTTGCTGGTGCCTGTAACCTTTGCACTATATTCTCCAAAGCCACTACCCGAGCACGAAGCTCGTTGACTTCTTCTACTACACCGGGATGATTGGCGGTTCGGACGAGCGGATGAATAAGATCCAGAATTTGAGAGAGTATATGATCATGACGAGATATTCTGGAGATGAGAGAGAAAATGGTATTACGAACAGGTTCGCCGGTAAGTGCTTCAGGTTCTTCGCCCAGAGGGCAATGTGGTGGATGGAAGGGATCGCCTTCTTCTTGTCTCCAATAATTAAGTAGGCTACGAACCCATCCCCAATTCATCCAGAATAGGTGATGGCTGATTGGTTGATCCATTCCTGTTACACTGTCTTCGGAATTCGGGTGAATATCCATATCGGAATAGCTGTCGGAGTTTAAGGATTTTGAACTAGATACGGGATCCATCTTGTATAATTATGGAGATGATTTTTTTTTATATGAATTAGATTATAGAATTTAGTTTGGTATTCTTCAATACATAATTTACATATGTATATATAATACCAAATTCCATAAATCACGGAGAAATTTTCGGAAGATGTCAAGAAAAGTTTACAGTAACAGATACGCTAAGATATGTATTTTTGTCTATACACTATTTATGCAATAAATGCAGGAAAACGTGTCTAGACTTAAGAATGATAAGCATGTAATTTCTGACAAGAAATGATAAGCAAAACTTTTAACATGCAGACACGGTCGAAGTCCAGACTTACTTATGCATCCTAACAACTATCAGTTAGACACACTCATGCAAGACCTGGTTCGCTAGGACCAACGCTCTGATACCAACTGTGACGATCGCTCCAAATCCATATAGACGAACACGTCATTCATCGATTTCATTGCGAGGTATTTGACCTCTATATGATACGTTTTGTAAACATTGCAATCTTTTGAAAAGGCACACCATAAATGAATATTTAAATCAAAGGTTTTCGACATCTGATGATTTCTACATATAGAAAATCACCATAAATAATAGTTTACAATAGTACTTCCGTTGACAATGCAGTCAAAATAAGATACATGGTAATGATTTGGTGAATGCAACGTTTCCTTGAAAAATATGCCATGTAAGACTCCATGCACATAGCTTGTCTAACATATAATCAAATAGCGGAAGACTCCTAGGGAACCTGAGAATAAACATGCTAACAAGTGTCAACACAAAGGTTGGTGAGTTCATAGTTTTAATGTCTTGCATAATCTGTACATAAAGATGGATCACAAGATTTCAGTTGTTTCATCCAGAAACGTTTATCAAAATATTCTACAAGATTGAGCACCCTGGTAACTAAACTTTAACGTTATAATAAGTACCCATGTTTTAACATACATGCAACCAACATGTACAATACACGCAAACCAACGTGTACTAAACTCAAATAGCATACGTCTGTTTTATAGTTCAGGCTAGGGTTTCTATACCTGGAACAGACGGGGATGTCAAGCCCTATGGATCCATATACTACTACTCGCGCCCACCAGTTCTTATAACTGGCAGTTACTAGTTACCAAAGCTAAGGGATTTTCGGTTCAAACTCAGTGTAGAATTTAGTATGTACTTGTATCCATTGCGTTTAAAATAAAGTGCATGTATTCTCAGCCCAAAAATATAGATTGCAAAAGCAATTAAAAAGGGAGCAAATGAAACTCACGCATATAAATATTGTATATCGGTTAATAAAGCATTTGTATGTATTCTCAGCCCAAAAATGTAGAGAGTAAAAGAGATCTTATGAAACTCACGCATATAAATATTGTATATCGGTTAACAAAGCATTTGCATGTATTCCCAGCCCAAAAATGTAGAGAGTAAAAGGGATCTTATGAAACTCACCTTAGCAGCATATAAAGTTGTTCACCAAAATGTGATCGAAACTCGGATTACCAGATAATCGTAGATCTCAACCTAGAGAATATATGTTGGTCAATAAATGTCTATCAAGCTAGGTCAGGTCATAGTGTATCACAATCCTAATGCTCGAGATCGACATACAAAAGTTATCCAAAGTCGTTTCAAAAAGTCAATTTTGACAATAGTTTAACAAAACGAGACATACCTTATATAAGGATTCATTTACTCGGTTGGTAATATTCAAAAATCCAATTTATCAATCTTGCAAACAAGTTGTTTTAAATATTAATTGCAGATTCAAAAGCAATTCCAATTAACGTCAATCATAATTCAGTTGATCGTATCTTTTAATCCGTTCATCGAAACTATTCGATATCTAAATGAAAAGTTATTGATTTTTCGCCAGCTTTTCAAAAACATGTATATCATATACCTTTTACCAGTAATATATGTATTTAATTCGTGAATCATTATAAACTGTTTAGCGACAAAATTTAGCATACAAGCATGTATAAATATATATACTCGAGCACTAGATATGGATACACAATTAATATATAAAAGATAAAATATGAGTGCTTACGTACCAATATTGAGATTTAATATTGTAGGAAATTACGTAGACGCAACAGAGATGATAAACACTAGGTTTGATTCACAAATATACCCCCGAATATTACCCATAACCTCTTTGACAATAACCCATAATTTCCTTAGCTCTAGCTTGCTCGAAAACCCGTTTCGAAATCATTTGGACATCCCTTCGTCGTGATATTATATATATATTATTATTTTTGTATCGTAAAAATAATAATACTAATACTATTGATAATAAGATTAATAATAATAATCTTAATATTAATAATAATAATTATTATTATTATTATTATTATAATTATAATAATTATAAATAATAAATTAAATAAATAACATAAGTAATACGGAGTAATATAAAGTGTGAGAAAACTGAACCAGAATCGTGCAATTTATAGAACTTTTTCTGAAAAAGCACCCCATGCGATTGTATGGGATTTGTGCTTCAAGGCCATGCGATCGCATGGCCCTCTGATCCAGCTCACAAACTTTTGTTTTCTTGTTTGTCGACAGATTATTTAAATATATATAATATATTTAATTTATATAATTAATTATATATTATATTAAATTCATGTGCATAGTTGACCTGTAATTTTCGTTCCGATGACTCGTACGTTGTTACTCAACTTATGTCCCGGTTTCGGTTTCTCAAATGCATTTTCGTACACTTAGAAAACTTGCATTTTACGTTTCGTGACACGTACCTTTGTCAAAATATAGCCTTAAATTATCCATAAACTATATCACTCAAAGTATATCTTAATCTTTCGAGTGTTTTGGTCATTTACTTCTATAAATCATTGTCTCGTTATTTATTAATATAATAGTATTTATCAAACGTTTCATAACCAAGTTAATATCTATTCTCAATATTTTTAAACACATTTTAAAATATACGTCGCAAGTTATTCATACAATTAATATTCTAACTTATCATATATATTCAAATAAATATTTAAACCAATAAGTTTAATGTACGGTACTAAACAATTAATACATTGTTACGTTTTCAAGTTATAGTATATATATATATATATATATATATATATATATGTATCTATATACATATAATTGTTCGCGAATTGTCAAGAACAACCGAAAGGTATTTGAATATATGAAAGTAGTTCAAAAATTTTGAGATTCAGTTTACAGACTTTGCTTATCGTGTCGGAAATGTTAATCATACAAAGATTAAGTTTAAATTTGGTCAGAAATTTCCGGGTCATCACAACTAATAATGAAACGACGTGCCCGTGCATAAGAGCATATCGACACAAGCCTTCTTCGTTTATCGCCGTGAATAATCAACTCTCCCCCACTTGGGGTCTTTACCCGAATAAACTTATCATGGAATGCAATATCAGCTCTATAACGATCGAGCCAATCCATACCAACGATAATATCAAAATCACCCAAAGTCATCGGAATGAGATCGATTTTAAACGTTTCGGTACCGAACACAACATTACAATCATTACAATCATTACAAACATCAACCCCTAGCACCGTCTTACCATCCGCTATTTCAACTTCTACCGGATGACTTAACTTAACTAGCAGTTTATTTACCTTAGGTACAAATCTTGGAGACACAAATGACAAATTATCACCACTATCAAAAAGTATCTGTGCCGGATTAGAGTTAACCATGAAAGTACCTGAGACGACTTCATTGGATTTCTTGGCCTCATCATTGGTCATTAAGTAATTTCGTCCCCTAGCCGTGCCCCGCCGCCTTCTCCAACTTCTTAACATGATCATTGTTCAAGTTGGGACATTCCGGACTCTTGTGCCCTTCTTTACCACAATTATAACAAGTGAGTTTGGTTGTAGAAGATGGGTTGGTGCAATCACGGGCCATATGCCCCTTTCGTCCACAATTGTGACAAGAATAACGGAATTCTCTGGGGACACTCTTCTTCACACTACCGACACTCTCGGTTGCACCTTTACCCTTCTTGTTCGAATGACTAGTAGCTTCAAACTTCCTCTTGCCAAAAGTAAAGCCACTCTTTCTCAACACAAGCGCCTCAAAACCTTTGGCCATATTGAACAACTCATCAAAACTCTTCACTACATTTACACTAATCTTCTCTTGATAACTATCGTTCAAGATTCGATAGAAGTCTTCCTTCAACATTTTATCATTCCCGACATACTCCGGGCAAAATTGAGTTTTGGACAAGAAAACGGATTTGAGAGTGTTCAAATCCATCGACCCTTTCCTCAAGGAACGCAACTCGTCCTTAAGCCTTGTAAGATCGGCCGAAGTTCGGTATTCGTCGAAAAATTCCGCCTTGAATTCATCCCAAGTGAATTCCATGCATTGTTCTTCACCATAAACTTGGATCTTTGAGTCCCACCACAACTTGGCATCGCCCCGCAACATACTACACCCGTACCTTGTCTTCTTATCGAGAGTGCATTCATAAGTACAGAAAGCCCCTTCCATATCGGAGATCCAACGGGCACTCTTAAGAGGGTCTCGTTCACTATCGAAGGTGGGAGGTTGAGAATCCTTGAAATTTTTATAAAAGAAGTCATGTATCCCCACATTATCTTCTTGTAGAACAAGCTTAACTTGTTCCTTAACCACATTAACTAATTGCTCGTTGATCGTATCTAGAAACATCTTCTTAACGTCTTCGAGAAACTCCGCTTTTTGACGTTTAAAGATGGCCTCAACTTTGGCTGTGAACTCAACATCCTCACTCGTACCTCCTTCATTGGTGTCGTGCCCATTTCTCATCTTCATTCTATAAAACGGAAATAGGTCAATGATGTTATGCGAGGTGTATACGAAATAGTATTAATTTTTACAAGGAAATACTATTAAATACGATACAATTTTACACAAGATATTTATTTATTTATAGAATGGATATACCTAAACCTTGCTACAACACTTATAGGCAGTGTACCTAATCGTACAGTAGTGTAGTTTTTAGTAAGTCCGGTTCGTTCCACAGGGATCTTAGCCAAGTTTAACGCTATATAAATATATATAAGTAGTATTATTATTATAAAAGGGGGTTTTTACCGTTTAATGATCGGTTTGTCGATTTTAAAACTTTAGTCGCAGTTAAAACCTAATGTAAAATATTAAAAATAAATTTAAAGCGTAAAGTAAATAACGATAATGAAATTGCGATAAATAAAAGTGCGATAAATAAAATGACGATAAATTAAAGTGCGATAATTAAAAGTGCAATTAAATATGAAATAAAGGAATTATGCTTATTTAAACTTCCGTAATCATGATGTTTGACGTGTTGATTTTAGTTTATTACCATGGGTTAATTGTCCTTTGTCCTGGATTATTCAATATGTCCGTCTGGTTTTTGTCCATAACAGTCCATCAGTCATAAATATAAAATGCGAGTGTCCTCGTCAAATTATCCTTATATCCGAAGTCAAATATTCCAACTAATTGGGGACTTAAACTATAATTACACCAAGTGTCCTTGTATATAATTCACCCCTGTTTTAATAAGTCCATTGACTATTAATCCATTCCCATGTCCGGTTAAATGAACGATTATTAGTACTTATAAATATCCCGCCCATCGTGTCCGATCGAGTATATATGGTTATTTATAGGTACGTCCAATTGCAAATCTTTATATTAAATTAACAAACTATCATTTAATTAAACAAATATAAAGACCATTAATAGCCCATAGTCTAATTTCCACAAGTTTCGTTCTTTTGTCCAAACCCCAATTATGGTACAAAGCCTAATTACCCCGTCTTAATATTTTAGCCCAACATCATGATTACTTCGGCTTAAATAAGCATAATAATAACTTAGCTACGAGACATTAATTTAAAAAGGTTGAACATAACTTACAATGATTAATAATAGCGTAGCGTTACACGGACAGAATTTCGACTTACACCCTTACAACATTCGCTAACATACCCTTATTATTAAAATTAAAATTAAAATTAAAATTAAAATTAAAATTATAATATATATATATATATATATATATATATATATATATATATATATATATATATATATATATATATATATATATATATATATATACGTTTGAGAGAGAGATAGATAAAAAGATGTCTTTACATTCGACTGAAACTGCAAAATTTATAGCAATGTGGCCTCACTTTTTGGGTCATGCGACCGCATGGAATTCCTTCTTCCTGGCCATGCGATCGCATGGCCAGCTGGGACAGCTCACATTTGTTGTTTGCTTCTTGCCGACGGTTTTATAAATATATATAATATATATATATATAATTTTTATGAATTATTTATATATTATATTTATGTGCATAGTTGACTTGTAATTTTTAGTCCGTTGCGTCGAGCGTTGAGAGTTGACTCTGGTCCCGGTTTCGGATTTTCGAACGTCCTTGCGTACAATATAATATCTCGTACTTTGCGTTTCGCGTCTTGTACTCTTGTAATTTTGAGACGTTTCTCATTAATAATTTGAACCAATTTGATTGTACTTTGTACTTTTTAGATTTTTGGTCGTTTGCGTCTTCAATTCGTCGAATCTGTCTTTTTTCTTCACCTTTTATTATTTAAACGAATATCACTTGTAAATAGAACAATTGCAACTAAAAGCTTGTCTTTCTTGAAGGATAATGCTATGAAATATATGTTCGTTTTTAGCATTATCAGTCAAACAACGAACGAAAGGACATGACACATATACATATTCACCTCACCGCCCCATCTTGCTCAACAATCGCCGTACATCGCTTGCTTGACATGATTTGGACCCGTAACAATGGTAGCTAATCATTGTTACGCGAGCACGTCGTATTAACTCGCTAGTACAACGTCCATCTCACTTGATGATTGCAAAAACACAACACAAAACAATTAGCGCATAGTTAGCTCGCCTAAACCTAGGCACTAACCAATCCCCGGTCTGACCCGTCTCCTACAAGTCCCGCATAACGCGCATACACAATTCAAGTCTAAGTCTAGGCACCTATCTCAAGTCACCTAAATCCCTTAGCCCATGCTCTGATACCACTTGTAACAACCCAAACTCTTAATCGCCATGAAAATATATTTTTTTTTATATAAGCCAACCTGGCCTGACAGGCTTAGCCCGCGGCGCGGTCAGCCCAGTCGCGGCGCGGCTTAACACTATTTCAGGAAGTCAGGATCATAAAGACCCTCGACCTTCAAAATCAACTTTAGCCCGCGGCGCGCCCATGAGGGCCGCATCGCGGCTCGTCCCTGTTGCAGATTCCAACTTAACTAAAATTACACAAGTGCCAATTTTTCGCAAACACAAGATCCAATGTTTCAAAAGGCTTCACGCCATTTCAATAAACAAAAGTTTACATGTTTTAAAACATCCATTCAAACATTTGACCACCGAGCATCATTTGCTCATTACAATTAAAATATGAGTTTCGACCACCAAAAAGTTTAACTTCCAAACGACACTTAGAGCATGGTGTTTGGGGTTTAAACTACCCATAACTTGGTCGAACCTCCAAAAGCTAAAACCCCTGGATGCCACTACTATTCCAAACGAATACCTTTGCCCTTGTCCACAACGGATCCTATAAAAAGGTAACAACGAGAGGGTAAGCAAAACGCTTAGTGAATGCAACAATTATACATATACATATATAACCTACTTACTTGCAATCACTTACCTAATACCGTATACAAACTAGTAATTCGACAACTATGCAAACAATATGTATAAACCAAGATCCGCAATTCATAATAAGCTAGCGACACCAATAGCACATAGTTCACAATTCAATATGCTAAAACAAAATTCATACAACCATGGTTAACCAATCGTACAAGGGAACGATACTCATAAAAGACCGTCAGAGTTCATAACATCCATTAGTGTCACTTAATCACCGCGTAATCACTAATCCACCGGGTGATGTTTTGAACACTGTGACTAACTCACGCCCATGACAATGTGGCGTCTTGAACACTGCGACGATTCCACGTGTCAATCACAACAATGAGTGGTGCCTTGAACACCGCGGTAATTCCACTCCCATGACAATGTGGTGTCTTAAACACCGCGACAATGCCACATGTCAATCAAACCAATGAGTGATGTCTTAAACACCGCGACAATACCACTCGTTACTTAGAATGTGGTGTCTTGAACACCGCGACAATGCCACATTCATCCTACACAAATAAATACATTATATACGTACATGCATAAGTATTCCACTCAACTTACGCCTTCGGTGAATTGATAAATCAAGCTCGCAACTTCAAGGTAACGTACCTATTACATTATGCCCATATATCAATCATTCATTCAAGTTGGTCAACCAACTTATTAGCCATCCTGAGGTCATTTTGACCCATGGTGCAATTTCGACCCATTTGCACACTTAACCCTAAAATTGGGTCAACTTTGCCAAAACCCTATCAATCGTCAAATATGGTCTTAAAACACTTTTTAACACAAAGTTATCACATTTTTCGCACCCATTAACCCACTTAGGTCATCAAAGACTCATTTGACCCATTTCAAGGTTAACACACTCATTTGGGTCACTAACCAAATCCAAATACACCCATTTACTTTAAAAACTAAGTGTGCTAGTGATTATCTACCATTTAAGACCCATATACATAATTTAACATTTCAAACCCTAGGTTAGTCATCTTTGAGTCCTCATGACCCAAACTTACCCAAAAACTCCCAAATTACTATCAAATGGGTTTTATGTTTAACACTAACCCAAACCCTAACCCTTAAACTAATTAAAGTAAGGAAATCAAGGTCAAGACTTACCACCACAATCAAAACGTAGCTATTAGCGAGTTGCACGACTTTAACACTTGCACTTTAACCCGAAACAAGCTTCTTCTTTCCTATATTGAGCTTTCTCACACTAGAAATTTTTCTCTCTCTATAATTGATGTGGAAAGGAAGTGGTGGTTGAAAATGGAGTAAATGAAGATCTAGATCTGATCTTGGGGCTTTAAATTCGTCCCTAAGTGAATTTACCAAAAAGCCCCTTTCAAATATCTTCTAAAAAAGGAAAGCTGGCCCATCTGACACCAGTCGCGCCGCGGGCCTTAAGGCCGCCATCTTTTATATATACAAAAAGTGTACATTTCAAACTTGGGTCTTACAGAATATGCTACATTTATGGTTAAGTCTGGTTACCGAAGCGCTCAACAACTTATAGAATATCTTTATTGAAATGTTTGTAACTATGAAATCTTGTGGTCTATATTTATATCGATGCTAGCTTTAAACCTATATATCTCACCAACCTTTGTGTTGACTGTTTAAGCATGTTTATTCTCAGGTCCTTAAGAAAGTCTTCCGCTGTTGCATTATCTGAGAAAGCTGTGCATGGAGTCTCATGCTTTTGTTTAAATAAAGTGTTGCATTCAATAAAACCTTTGTCATGTATTATATTCAACTGTTATGTCACGTGTGTAGTATTTGGAAACCGATGTATCATGGGGATTATTTCTTAAATAATCGCCCACTTATTTAAAAACATGCATTATGTATATAATAATGTTGTGCTTTTTATGAAACGGATGCAATATTTTTTTTTTTCTAAAACGTATCATATAGAGGTCAAATACCTCGCTATGGGACCAATGAATAACGTACTGCGTTTATAGTAATATGGACGGGTCGTTTCAGCTGCTGTCGTCCTTTTCGATCCCTGGTGCCGTCCGTTTTCTGGTGGTGATGGTAGGCGTCGAATTCTGACTTAATTCTGCTCTCACTTTCTGTAAGTTTCGGTTCAGATTTTGGGATTTTTTGTCGATTGTGGTTGTTTGGGCGTTGATTGGTGAGTTATTTGTTGAAATCTGGTGGGCTCCGGTGGATTCCGGTGGATCCTGGCGGAATTCGGAGTTTTTCGGCGACTGGCCTGCTGCCGTCTGCTACTAACGACAATTAAAGAGGTGGTGGTGGTTGCCGGCGGCCTTGGCGTCGCTATCAACCATTGCCGGTCCTCGGCGGTTGCTATTGTTTGGCGTATAGTGGTAGGTTGGTGCTTGTTGGCCGCCGCCGGCTTCTTGATGTTGCCTACGGCTGAAGGTAATTCAGGTTACTTTCTGGCTTTTGGCGGCCTTAAGAGGCTATCGGTGGTCGGCGAGTGCCGGAATCCGCGAGTTAGTTTTTGTTGGTGACTCTTAGCCGTCGCCGGCGAAAGCTGGTTTCTGGAGTCCACGGATTTGTAAATCCTTCGAAAAGTCGGTGAAGATGGCTTGGCTTCTTTTGGTTTGATTTCGCGTTTGGTACTGTTTGGTTGTCGCTACACTGGTGTGTTCATACTTTTCCCGTAGCCGAGTATGTTCGGGTGGACTCAGAGTCGTTGCCGACTTGTGTTGACTTGTTGACCTCGAAAAATTAATGTTTGTTAGAGTATTTCTCTCGGGGTCCTTTCTTTTGCTCGAACGGGGATTTGATCTTATTCGACGGGCCTGTGGTTCTCTGGTTTCGGAGTTTCTTAGAGGTTTTTCGGGTACGAGAGGTTACTTTGATTTGCAGGCCTCGGGTTAGATGCTGCTGGAGTGCCCGACGTTCATTTTAGTGTGAGGCTTTTGAGTATTGGTGATCGCGGGGTTAGATATGAGTCCGGTTTTATGTAGTATTTAGATTTAGGTTTGGTGGTTGTACGATTGTATTGTATCTTTCATTTTCAATTATTTTCAATGTGCTCGCTCTCTTTTAATATTACCGTCCAATGTAGGATGACTAGAGCGAGACCTTTCAATTGTAATCGTTTGTGTACTCCACCGGATCTTTATGATCTATATATATATATATATATATATATATATATATATATATATATATATATATATATATATATATATATATATATATATATATATATATATATATATATATATTCGTCGGAAAAAAGTAGTATCATAGATAATGATCATATATTATGCAATAAATAGGAGTATAAAATATAAAATAAAATATATATCTAAAAGGAATAGAAAGTTGTGTTTATCAACCCAAACCATCCCAACCCGAGTGCCATTGTTGTAGTCGTTTGAGTCGGAGACAAGTCGGGCGTTAGGCCAATATTGACTTTTAATAATAAATAAATTATACATACATTGATATATATTACACATAAACTAGTGTAATACTCGCGAATTCGCGAGATTAAAATAACAAAATGTCATTAAAATCACCTCGCAAGTCATTCAAAGTAAATTTGTATTATGATACAAGTAAATGATCATAATATAGCAACTTTAAAGATATTAAAGAATTAAAGAAAGATAAAAGAGTCACACATCATTGTAATACAAAAATACCCATTCAAATAAAATACCCACCTCAATTGTTTTGCCAAAAGTATAGTAATCAGTAACCAAACCAACAATATCGTGATAGTTCAACTCAACGATATAAAACACTCGTCTGAGTTAAGAAGTGAAAGAAGAATACATGTAACATCCCACAAGACTAAATAAACATACACTATTGGATACATAACCATTAAAATGGAAAACGTAACATGAACACAAACAGGGTGCAGTCGTGACGTACAACTTTAACTTCAGCAGCATTTCTTGTACACGGGTTGTTTGGACATTAAATTCAAAACAAATCTCATTTTATTTTTAACACTTGAACGGTTAATGCTAAGTTGCTAATATGTAGCATAAGATGACTAAAGTCCTAATTGAAATACCTTCAAAACAAGTTCCTCAAAGCACCACTCCACATTGACCTGTGTTTTTGCACTTCATTCAACAGACATCCATACTCTTTGTAGTGTCAATTCCTTCATTTTTAGCAATCGCTCTGTCACTTTCCTGGAAAAAGAGTATGTAACAATCTTTATATAGTAGTAAATTGCATACAACAGAATTTAATAGAATGTGGAATAGATCAATCATTATCATATTATTGAAAGAAGGTTAAAAGAAGGTTAGAACTTAAACGGATACAAAAAACGGCAAACAGGTTGGGCCATGGGCCATGATGGATAGTCATGGTCAAAAAACCAGTCAAGTAGGGTCGACCTGACCGTTTTTTGGCAGTTTCTATAAGAATGTGAACTCAATTAGATACGATCACATAGCATTTTTTGCAATAGTTTAGGAGGCTGTAATCATTTAACTACACTTGGATAATCCTTACCCGTTTAACTTATACAACAGTGGAAATGTGTCATGGATCGATAACCTACTTCCATTACGCATACCTCAGAGAAAACTCTGAACATCTAATCAATGTACCAGATTTTGTCCGGGGAAAGCCTAGAACGCCATAGAAGAAATTTTAGTACATAGTGTTGAACTGAAATGATAAAAACAATGAGCTTACTCTTCCACAATGAAGAATATTTTTGAAGTAAGATCTTCCTTAAAGTCTGGATCAATTACTTGCAGATAATCAATTAACTCCGTGGTCAAAGGTTTCACATTGCTCTCATTCACCATAAGGTATACAAGTTCAAGAGCTCTTTTACAAATTGAAGCATCTAAATCCTGAATAATAAAGGAACCCCATATGAAATTCGTGTGTAGTATAAGATTTCCGCCCCAATCCCCAGAAAAATACATTTTGGTAAGTACAAAAAGTTACAACACAATAATATATTTTTTGTGAAAATCGAGGAATTAATATCAACAATTAAAAACGAAAACATACAGCCATTTCGTCTAAACTCTGAAACATTATGTCAAACCAAGACTTGAATACCTGAAACTATTCTTAGCACACATGTATATAGAAAGGCTGCAGAAACGGGAAAAAGAAGATAAAAGACTCGGGTAAGACAAGTTAATTACCTTCCTAAAATATTCAAGAGCCTCTTCATTAAGATTACATAGATCTATACAGAGCTGGACTGCAGTTAAAAGAACTCCATAATGTTTTTCTTTTAGTAAAGAAGCAGGCAGGGTACACAAAATTTTCCGAAAGGTAGGGGACCTTTGTTACTATCCTTGTTGAGCATAATGCAACCTGCACATTGTAAGAAATTTGTGTTAGAAAAATGTTATGAAGATGGAATTGTGAGATAGGGATGAACATACACAACGAAATTTGAGATAGGGATGATATTCTTGCCACATTAGTCAACAAAGCCATAAGCCAAAAATCATTATAAGTACTTCTACACCCTACTCTCCATCACAACATATGCCCATCAAAATATCAGCAACTTTGTGCCTGCTCTCATCGAGGACTATAAAGACATTTCTGGAGGCCTCTGTATACATTCTATCACTCCAGTCGCATCAGCAAACAGAGATGGAGTGTATATCAAGCCTAAAACACCCATTACTCCATATTTAACAATATATTAAATTAACATAAAATGATACCAAATAATGAAACCAAAATACGTAATCACTTAATTAAGCCAAGAACATATAACTATCTGCACTACCGTTAAAATTAGAAAATGTTTTAGGCTTATGTTTATTTAAGTACAAAACACTCTTTTAACTTAATAAATTGATGGGAAACACCAAAAATGCAGTCTCAAAAAGAAATTGTATACAGAGCAGTTACCTTTAACCTTCTTTGTACTTCAACATTATACATTCCATCAAAACCACAAGTTGAGTTTTTCTCCCGTTCATAGTAGAAGCACCAACTTGTGTAAAATAGCACAAAAAATTACCCATTGTAATCCATCTTCACTCCTTTTAGCGGTTTAACCGCTACCATCCTTAAACACCATTAACACCTCTAAAATATAAGATTTACTTTTGTGATCATAACTAAGATATAAGTAAATATATCTTGCAAACTGTAATTAATGGTCTTATTTGCAAGACGTGTTAAAATAGTCGAACAAAAATTATATGATATCAAGATACATCACAATTACAAATTGTTAAAATGGTGAAGTGATAATATATCAAGTTACTTTCTACCATATACTTGCAAACATCCACCATATACACAAAGCTGAAATTAATGGGCATATTTGCAAGAGGTGTTAAAATGGTCAACTCAACCCTGCCGTTGTTCAGATGTAGTTACATATTCTTCATTTTGACATGGACTTATTTCGACCTTTTACCAATCAGACCATTTAGACACCCTTAATAACCAAATTCATTGTAGCGGTTTACGTATGTAATTAGTAAGAACGCTGGTTGAGATTTATTTTCATCCGTAAACTGGTGTTGCGTATTTTACCACCCGAAAACCGTTCCTTGCACAAAGTAATCCACACAAGGTCACCGGTCCTTGAACACAACTCTTTTACGACGTGGATCAGCCCGTTGTTTGTACACTTCATTCTGTCGAGAAATGCGCGGATGAACCTGCTGGTGTAGACACTTTAATGGATCAGCCAACTCTAACCCCTCATGTGTGGCATCCTGCACCTCACAATTCGGTAACAGATAACGGGGAACTACATTATAACTTAGGAGGGCCTTGGCCATCCCAAAGATTTGAGCCACTAGTATATATTTTATATTGCTTAAGAAGTAACAAAAGAAGTATACCTATTGGCCCTCCAAAAATGTACACCAAATTTTTGAGAAGTCCATATTTATATAACCCGATCCATATCCAAAATAACTTGAACACTTTTTTCTTGGCTACACTATCGTTTTGGCTTGCAGTCTGCAAGTCGCAGAGGTACTTCTCGTTTACTGTTGTGCTAACTTGTTTATAATTTATATTTATTTATAATATCATTTAATCAAAGAATATAAACACAAAATGGTAATTTACCGTTTTCGACTCTTCAGCAATAATCGACTTCGCAACAAGATGTTTGATGACTTTCTAGCAGAGAATTTTGTGGTTTGTATTGAACATGATATCACCTAAAAGTTTGATTCGCAATCTGTTAGCGATGATTTAAATATGCTTAAAGGTCGTCGAGCCGACTTTAATTTTTTCATCTTCATTAATATATGATGTATGACGATTACTTATTTTGCAAAGTAACACACTTGAAATTTTTGGATGTTTATTGTTTTAGGCTTTTAGCCCTCCTAATGAAAAACTTCAAGTTCCGCCACTGCCTACAAGGGATGTGTGTGTGTATATATATATATATATATATATATATATATATATATATATATATATATATATAGTGGTAGGATCAAGAGGGAAGTAACCAATCGGGGGGAAGCGGGGAAGCAAAAACTTTTTTTTTTCTTTTCGTTTTTTGAAAAAACTTTGTTCACGAACATTATAGATGAGATGAAAATATGAACATTTAGTAGAGACACTTTGTGATAAATGTTTTTATTTTAGCGGGAAAACGCTCGAAGAAGTAATATATAACAATTATCGTGTTTTTCGAGCGTATGTTGAGGTTTTAGCTATTGGGGTTTAGATATTAAGGTTTAGATATTAGGGTTTATAGGGTTTAGATATTAGGGTTTAGAAATTTAGGGTTTAGGGTTTAGAAATTTAGGGTTTAGGGTTTAGATTTAGATTGAGTTTTTAACACGAACGGTTTAGAGTTTAGGATTTAGGGTTTAGGGTTTAGGGTTTGGTGTTTTGGGTTTATTCCATAAACCCAAAACACCAAACCCTAAACCCTAAATCGGGCTAAATTTTACTTCACAAAACATGAAGAAAAAAAAAACGTTCATATTCTTCACGAACAATATTATCTTGAATGTTATTTTGTCGATCGTTTTCCCGCATAAATAATAACATTCATCACGAAGTGTCTCTTCTAAATGTTCATATTTTCGTGTGATCTTGATGCCGGAAAAAAAAATTCCAAAAAAAACGAATTTTTTTTTTTTTGCTTCCCCCGCTTCCCCCCGATTGGTTACTTCCCCATTGATCCTGCCCCTATATATATATATATATATATATATATATATATATATATATATATATATATATATATATACCCTTGGTTACAACTTCCTACAACCACAAGGCTCCATACACAAAACCATAACAGACGTCTTAGAACAAACTTTTATAATATATATATATACATACACTACGTATAATCTTATATGTACACACACATATTATTAAAGAGCTAGCTTTGTAGTAGCTGGTACATATTGTCTAAATGTAGAACAATGAGTTAAAAAAATACCAGCTTAAACTCACAATATGTGTTTATTTTGCATGTCATCATCTTCCTCTGATGAGGTTGCCGGAGCTATTTTCAGAGACACCAATTGAGTAGTATCGCCAACCAGAGTCAGAAAAAACAGCTTATTATTTAACGGTTCAGGTGGAAAATTAATTTATCCAAACATAATAATAAAGATAAAGAACTATGATAAACGAATAAGATAATGGATCATATTACCGATTCAATTTGTCCTGGCCTGAGTGAGCGTGCGGCTGATACACGTCTATCCATTGTTCTGAATACAAAATAACAGGGGTATAAATATTCACATTAGTTAGCAATATGTAAATATGCAGCACCACAACATGTACAATAACAATATCAAGGTGGCCCATTTTGACCCATCAGGTAATTGAATGCGATAATTCAATTTGTAATTTATCTCAATTTGTAACAAAATAACATGTTAATCACAATAATACGGAGTACTTGATATCATGGAGATAGTGAAATCAATTTGATTCCTTAAAATTTGGAAGTTACCAGCACATTAGATTTTGACTTTCACGCCTCATTAAAAAGATTAGTTTTTATTCAACTAAAATAAGACGTTTTTTAGGTCGCGAAATATCGTATCTTCATCTTGAAGCAATTTTCCTTCCTCGGCATCAAATTCTTCTGCTTTAACCTTATGCTCTTTATGTTTTTAAGCTTGCACTCGCTTTTATTACCTACTTTGAATAATACACTTGTAACATAAAACATTAAAAACTGTAGCGTTTGTGCTGAGGCAAAGCATGTTCCTGTATTTTTTGAAATTTCCACAATCTGCATTGTATCCATACCTACACAGAATAAGGTTTGTGGTATGTGGTGTGTTCTTACTATGTGTTTTTACGATAAATAAACTATAAAATAGTACTAAGAAATAGGGTGAAGTTAAATGAAGACTAACACATGCATGAATGAAGCATACTGTTATCTACCAATTATAAAACCAATTACATAAAACAATTTGTCTAGCATACTAAGTTCATCGTCTAGTCAAATATATGAAGTCAATAAGCATATTACAAACTGACAAAGACCAAAAACTGTTGTTAACTGCATTCAGAGTGAATATACTGAAAGCCTACCCGATTAAAAGTCGTAACTGATTGAAACCGATGATAGTTGTTATTCACATTGCATCGAACACCTTGTGTGCATCCATAAACCTTCAAAAATAGTAATCAATAATCAATAAATATACATAAAAAAAGATACGATAATGTTAGTCGATTCAAATATAAACATTATAACAGTGAAATACTAATCTTAATTAAGTAGGATCTGATTTGGCAATTTCGAATTTCAAAAATAGGGGGAAACTAATTTCGTTGAAACTGCAACTTTTTATTTTGATCTGATTTGAATGAGATGATTATCCATAATCACTGCAATTTTGCGAAAGTGAAAGAACCGTCCCATTTTTTATGGTACGAAGCTTATTTGAGTCAATTCATCTCTATTGATATTTCCAAACTTATTTTTGATACATCCACACAAATTCACTAAATTACCCTTAAATCCTTAATGTGTTATACGTAGTATAAAATTTTCATTTCAAATTATTGGAGCGTATAACTGGAAAGTAGCAATATATATGTGTGTGATCTATCAAAATCATATTTGAAAATATCACCTCTCCTTTATAAAACCTAATAGTTGTGCGGTTGAAAGTACAAAGAATCAGTTTGGGGAGGTTGCGTTTGGTGTTATGAAGGGGTAGATGGGTCACTTAATTCTAACATCAGAGAAACTATTCTTATATCACACTTAATCATATAAATGTGAGTATTTAGATCAATCAACAATATTCAATTTTAAAGGTACAAGAATATTCTATTTTAAAGATAAGAATTTACTATTTTAATACTTTATTTTAAAATCGGACTCAAATATGGCTTTGTTTTAATATATAGTGTAGAGTGTAGATGTAGATGTAGATGTAGATATAGATGTAGATAGATGTAGAAGTGTAGATGTAGATGTAGATGTAGATGTAGATATGTAGTGACCCGAACTTTTCCATGTTTATATATATTAAATGAAATTGATATTTACATGATTAAATGTTTTCAATATGTTAAGCAATCAAACTTGTTAAGACTTGATTATTTGAAATGAGTGTCATGTAGACAATTGACCACCCAAGTTGACCGGCGATTCACGAACGTTAAAACTTGTAAAAACTATATGATGATATATATATATATATATATATATATATATATATATATATATATATATATATATATATATATATATATATATATATATATAGTTAACATGATATTATGATAAGTAAGTATATCACTAGGTATATTAACAATGAGTTATATACATAAAAATGAGACTACTAAGTTAAGAAACTTGAAACGATATATATAACGATTATCGTTATAACAACGTCTTACTAAATACATATGTATCATATTAAGATATTGTTACACTATATTTAACATGATAAAATGATAATTATATATATCATTAAGTATATTAACAATGAACTACATATGTAAAACAAGACTACTAACTTAAGAATTTCGAAACGAGACATATACGTAACGATTATCGCTGTAACGACATTTTAATGTATATATATATCATATTAAGATATATTCATACATTATGTTATCATGATTATATAATAATTTAACATCTCATTATATATAATAAACAATAGGTTAACAACATTAAATGAGATCGTTAACTTAAAGGTTTCAAAACAACACTTACATGTAACGACTAACGATGACTTAACGACTCAGTTAAAATGTATATACATGTAGTGTATTAAGATGTATTTGTACACTTTTGAAAGACTTCAAGACACATATCAAAGTACTTCTACTTAACAAAAATGCTTACAATTACATCCTCATTCATTTTCATCAACAATTCTACTCGTATGCACCCGTATTCGTACTCGTACAATACACAGCTTCTAGATGTATATACTATTGGTATATACACTTCAATGATCAGCTCCTTAGCAGCCCATGTGAGTCATTAAACATGTGAGAACCATCATTTGGCAACTAGCATGAAATATCTCACAAAATTACAAAAAATATTATAAATCATTCATGAATTATTTACATGAAAACAAACTTACACATCCTTTATATCTAATCCATATACCAACGACCAAAAACACCTACAAACACTTTCATTCTTCAATTTTCTTCATCTAATTGATCTCTCTCAAGTTCTATCTTCAAGTTCTAAGTGTTCTTCATAAATTCTATAAGTTCTAGTTTCATAAAATCAAGAATACTTTCATGTTTACAAGTCTACTTCCAAACTTTCTAATCCATTTCAAGTGATCATCCAATCTCAAGAAATCTTTCTTATTTACAGTAAGATAACTTTCTAATTCAAGGTAATACTCATATTCAAACTTTGGTTCAATTTCTATAACTATAACAATCTTATTTCGAGTGATAATCTTACTTGAACTTGTTTTCGTGTCATGATTCTACTTCAAGAACTTTCAAGCTATCCAAGAATCCTTTGAAGCTAGATCAATTTTTGTCACTTCTAGTAGGTTTACCTACTAAACTTGAGGTAGTAATGATGTTCATAACATCATTCGATTTATATATATAAAACTATCTTATTCGAAGATTTGAACATGTAATCACTAGAACATAGTTTAGTTAATTCTAAACTTGTTTGCAAATAAAGTTAATCCTTCTAACTTGACTTTTAAAATCAACTAAACACATGTTCTATATCTATATGATATGCTAACTTAATGATTTAAAACCTGGAAACACGAAAAACACCGTAAAATCGGACATACGCCGTTGTAGTAACACCGCGGGCTGTTTTGGATTTGATAATTAAAGACTATGATAAACTTTGATTTAAAAGTTGTTCTTCTGGGAATATGATTTTACTTATGAACATGAAACTATATCCAAAAATCATGGTTAAACTCAAAGTGGAAGTATGTTTTTCAAAATGGTCATCAAGATGTCGTTATTTCGACGGAAATGACTACCTCTTTAAAAAATGACTTGTAACATGTATTTTCGACTATAAACTTATACTTTTTCTGTTTAGTTTCATAAATTTCAGTTCATTATGAAACCATAGCAACTTGAATCACTCAAAACGGATTTGAAACGAAGAAATGACGGGTAAAACAAAATTGGATAAATTTGCTAGTTTTAGCTACGAAAATTTTATAACAAATCTAGACTAAACATATTCTAACTAATTTATATTGTATTATACATATTATGTAATCTTGGGATACCATAGACACGTATACAATATTTTGACATATCATCTCGACCCATCTTTATATATATATATTTCGGAACAACCATAGACACTCTATATGCAGTAATGTTTGAGTTAGCTATACATGGTTGAGGTTGATTCCAAAATAATATATATACTTTGAGTTGTGATCTTGCCTGAGACTTGTATACACTGGGTCGTGGATTAATTTGAGATAATATATATTGATTTATTTCTGTATATCTAACTGTGGACAACTAGTTGTAGGCTACTAACGAGGACTGCTAACTTAACAAACTTAAATCATAAAAACGTAATAAAAAATGTTGTGAATATATTTAAATCATATTTTGATATATATATATATATATATATATATATATATATATATATATACATATTTGTTATAGGTTCGTGAATCGACCAGTGGCCAAGTCTTATTTCCAACGAAGGAAAAATCTGTGAAAGTGAGTTATAGTCCCACTTTTAAAATCTAATATTTTTGGGATGAGAATACATGCAGCTTTATAAATGTTTTATAAAATAGACACAAGTATGTGAAACTACATTCTATGGTTGGATTATTAAACCGAATATTGCTCCTTCAAGTCTGGTAGCCTAAGAATTAGGGAAATGACTCCTAATTGACGCGAATCATAAAGGATAGATCTATGGGCCTAACAAACCCCATTCTGGAATTTGAAATGCTTTAATACTTCGATTTATATGGTGATTGCGATTGCCAATTTATGACATACTTGCGAGTATGCGGGAAATATTCTATATGCATTATGTTAATGTCGGTTACCAGGTGTTCATCATAAAATGATTTTTATACACTTGCGAGTGTAAGATTATTGAATAAATGAAATCTTGTGGTCTATTATATTAATTTGATAATATATAGGTTAAACCTATAACTCACTAACATTTTTTGTTGACGTTTTAAGCATGTTTATTCTCAGGTGATTATTAAGAGCTTCCGCTAAATAAGGACAAGATTTGGAGTCCATGATTGTATGATATTGTGTAAAAACTGCATTCAAGAAACTTATTTCGATGTAATATATTTTTATTGTAAACCATTATGTAATGGTCGTGTGTAAACGGTATATTTTAGATTATCATTATTTGATAATCTACGTAATATTTTTTTTTAAAACCTTTATCGATAAAATAAAGGTTATGTTTGTTTTAAAAATGAATGCAGTCTTTGAAAAACGTCTCATATAGAGGTCAAAACCTCGCGACGAAATCAATTAATATGGAACGTTTATAATCAATATGAACGGGACATTTCAAGATATATATTGCACAAAATCAACTTTTTTAAAAAAATATTGTTTTGACATAACTTTAACTTTGACCGAGTCTCCCGACTTTGACCCCACTTTTTAGCGTTGATCAACTTTTAAGGCATTTTTGGCGAATCGGGACGGGCTAGTCTGCAAACTGATGCTTAGGCCGAATTAGACTACTTTTGCAACAGATTGCATGATAGTGGACTGGATCAACAGCAAGCAGTCCACGACCCAAAAGAGATAAAAACTGAAGTAAGCTCTGAATTGGATTAAAATTGATGTGTGTGTCTGTTTGTGTTTTGGGCACGCACGTTCCACTAGGTCAGCAAACTCCATGCACACATATCCCATGTTTTACATATTACCATATTATCTAATAAACAAAAGTTATGGATAGTAATTAGGGGCATTTTCGACTTTTCACTTTTTCCTTTTTAATTTTATCAAAATTTCATTTTACCAACAAAGCCCCCCATATTTTTTTGAAAAAAACAAATCGACCCTCCAAACATGGGGTAAAGTGTCAAATAACCATTTTCATAAAAAATATTAAATAAACTTCACCCAAATATTCAACGGGTCATATCTTCTCGCTCGCAACGAGTTAAATTTTTCCGACACCATCGTTAAACTCGAAATAATTTTAGGAACACAATGTCACTAGCTATACGCAAAACATATGCTTTTTAAAAAAAGCTAAATATTTGGGGTACCTTTCATACACGTTGATTTTGCGTTAAATTTTTAAAAGTCGACAATTCCATAGCGAAACGCGGAGATGCACATATATTATTAATTTAAAATAACATTTAAATCTTTCACATGTTATACCTTTTAGTTCGACTCGAGTTGCGCTTCAACGACATCATCGTTAGTCACGAAATAATTTTACAAACTAAACGCAATAAAATACATTGAAAACCGAAACCCTAGCGCGAAGCGAGGGTTCGAAAACTAGTTTCAAGCTAAAAGTCTTTTAGTGGTTATGCATGTTCTCACTAGTAGTTATTTGCAAGTCATGTACTGATTTACGTAGCAGTGGCGAAATTAGGAATTTTTTTACCGGGGCCGGAAAAAAATTTCAAACCGTAGCAATTTTTTTGGACAAATTTTGAAGATTTTGGGGCAAAAGTTGAAGATTCTGGTGCAAAATTTGAAGGTTTTGGGGCAAAAGTTGAATTTTGGGTAAAATTTGAAGGTTTTGGGGCAAAATATGTAGATTTTGGGGAAAAAAAAATTCCATTGGGGGCAAAGTCAAAAAAACCCCAAATTTTTACACTGAAAAAAAAATCCACTCGGGGCGGGCGCCCCCTGCCCCCACACAGTTTCGCCCCTGCTACGTAGTAGCAGTTTTATTACAGTATTAACTTAGTTTACCAAAGAAGCAGTGCTTCAACGGTACCCACACCCAAATATTCTTGGGGACCCACCATGTGGAAGTTTGCCACATATAGACGCAGGTTCAATCCCTACGGGGGTCAGTCTGTCACATGGTTGGGGTTCCGGATAGGAGAGTTGCCCGGAGCTATTCCTTGTGGGGTGGATAATGGGTGGTGCCAAAGGCACACGGGATCGGAGTGTTCCCGCCAGATTACACCTTTTTGCCATATTATTATCTTAGTTTAAATATGTAAGTTGTTTAATTGAAAGTCCTGAATGAAAAAGTTTAGTGTTAGTCAAAGAGTCTATCTTCTCTCTTGATTTTTTAGGAGACTAGGCACCTCCAACCCGCTTCTAGGAGTGATGTTTTCATTTAGAGACTACTTCAGTTTTTATCTCTTTTGGGCCGTGGGGTGCATGCTGTTGATCCAGTCCACTATCATTGCAACAGTGCCTAGTGGTACTAAAAATTACTCATTATTACAACCTAGTAATAGTAAGCCCTAATAATAACAAAAACACAGCATTGAATTAAATACGTAGTCTCAAATGGAGTAATAGCTAAACAATTTTTAAAGGGAATTTATTCTTTAGCATTCAACATAATTTGAGCTCATTTTAACTTTTTACTCATTGTGTAAATAGCAAGATAGTAATTCCAAATTATAAAATTTCTTTCTACTAAAGATTTCTATAATCTTACACACTTACATTCTCTTAGTACTTTTATCGAACACCTTATTGCGCAAAATTTTGGTAACTCTTACTTTTTTGTCTATATAATGAAACAAATATACCGGTTTGATTTTACATATACATCTCAAAGTGTAGATTAAAAAAAATCGTTTACATATACGAACACGCGAAGAGACCGAAAATGTTGCTGCAATGAGGCTAAGAAACTTCCATTCATGTGAGGTTCCAAAAAGAATTCGTAATCTGAGAAGCCGATATAGATGATCGCTTGATTCAATTCTCGCATTACAAATCGAGCAAATGATAATGTTAATATCTAACTCTCACAAGGAGAGGTTATGACGGGTTGGGAGCTAAACTAAAAAGAGATGCCAGGTAAAAACATTCACGTTTAGAGGCACAACCTTACTAGGTATGTCATCGGGCCAGGTTTTGGAAGGGTTTAGGTAATTCCAGATCCGAACACGATTAAAAAAAAAAAAAAAAAAATTCGGACCCGGACCCGTCATGTCCCTATTTAGTTATTAACTAGCGGGTAAACACGTTTCCTCACGGGTATTCGGGTCCCCATTTACTTACAAACTATCGGGTAAACGAGTTTTCTCACGGGAATTAGAGTCTTTTTACGGGTATACAGGCCGGGTAATTGGGTATACGGGCCGAGTAATCGGGTATACGAGCCGGATAATTGAACTCTGGTCTTTTTTCGGGTATACGAGCCGGGTAATTGGAATTGTGTCTAAAACCATCCATAGACCCGAACCAGCAAAAAAAATAAAAAACCATCCACATACGCGAGCCTAGACCCATTTACCTTGCCTGAACCCAGCCCAGAAATATCGGGTTTCGGCACCTTATATGTTTACTTACTCTTATGCCGCAAACGCTCCCCTTTGTCAAATTGGTAAACTTTCGATCGACTTCTGTAGGGTTTCTTGCATGCTTCCAAAGCCTTAAGCAAGGTCTCATACTGTCCTGAACGAGAACAGGTTCTCCATCGGATACATGTTTTTTTTTGTCTTCCTAAGCCTTATTCCATCTTCTAGCGGACGACAACGAGGGTGAAAAGAAGGTAATCATTTCACGTGTCTACGGACAGTGCCGTAAAAAACGGTCGAGACGGGCGTCGCAACAGTTTACCATGCTAGCGTTGCAACGGACCTAGAAACGGTTAATAAAATGGTCAACGCTTAAAAAATGGTCAACAACGCCAAAAAGACGGTCAACAATGGCCGGGGCGGTAAAAAAAGGGCCGAGACGAATGTTGACCAACGTTGACTTTTTAAATAAATTTTAAAAATAAACATTTCAAACATAAATATTTCAAACTAAAGGCAAATATCTATGTTTACATTGATATATATATATATATATATATATATATATATATATATATATATATATATATAAAGTCAACGTTGGTCAACATTCGTCTCGACCCCGTTTCAACCCTGTTTTTCCGTTGCAACGTTTTAAGATCTCTGCCGTCTCCACCCCGTCTTGCTTTTTTTTTTTTTTTTTCAACCTTATCTACGGGTACCATAAACTGTGAATATATCATGACACCAGCAAGAATAAATTTCATTAATGTTAATCTACCCAATGAAAATTTCATTTTTAGATTTCGACATCAAATGGTTATGTAAGTATGAAGTAACAATATAATGGTTATTTGATGAATGACTTCAATTGTCTTTTTCCCAAATATTAATTATATGACAGATAATTTTGTTTGTTAGTTGCAAAAGAAATTTCAATTGACTATGATTGTTAGTTAAACATTTATAATGAAAGTTTTCTTTCCTTTATTTGGGGGGAAAAGACAATTGCAAAAGAAAGTTCCATCATTGAGCCCTGCGAATGTTTGATTGATCCAAGATCAAAATCTGATTTAAATATATTCATAGCTAGAATCTTGTCTAGACTTATAAAACTCTAAGTTTAATCGTTAAACATGTCCAATATAAACATTAACGTAAATATGAAGACTTTAGTACTAGCAGTAATGACATTAAGAACAATGACTGGCCTGTTTTTATTGACCTAACGATATGATCATATTCAAGCAACTCTTCAGGTGGGATAACGTTAACATATCATTCACGTATTTAGGTTTTCGTTAAGAATACCTTGCCCATTAAAGATGTCGGAAACAGTCACGAGATAATTCGATTATATCGCATAAATCTAAGTAAAAAAATATGTATTCTCTCAAATAACATGAACAGGAAAACTTTGTTCGTTTACCCATTTAAGATATAATTCGTGTTTATATTTTTTTCCCTAAAAAGCATGAATTTTATTAATTCGAATATATTTATGTACAAGAAACAAAATAATCCGATAGAATCATCTGGAGGATCCAATGAAAATTGCGAAATACAATGTTAGCCTACCGTATATCTACTTTATTTACAACAAAAATTTAAACCTACGAAATTATCCAATCCTTGATCTATTGCTTGTAGAAGAAACGTAATATCCCAATTTGTTAACCACTATTGCCAATTAAACGTTCTTGAGACAGTGGCGGATCTAGGAATGGTGGTCAGTGGTGTTACTGGTTAAAGACCCAAAAATTTTTCTACTAAATGACTTATTTTAGTGGTGTCACACAACAATATTTACTCTATCCACTACTGTCACTAGTTAAAAACCCCAAAAAAATTTCACTACATCGCGTATTTCAGTGGTGTCCCGTACCACAACTCAATTCTATATAGGTCCACCCCTGTCTTGAGACGTTTAGAGATTCACCTGAAGGATGTAAAAATCACATACATATGAATGTATGCCATCTAAATAACATTTAACATATTGGTACACCAATTAACCATTAGGAATGTTATGACATTATAACCTCCATCTTGGTAGGGTGCAATTATCAAAACGTACATGTAGCATACTCGCATCTGTCGGTTGATGAAACCATTCAATTTATTGCTCGTATAAAAAGTACGTTAACATTTAGCGTTTCGCTTTCGTGTCAAATGGCAAAACTAAAAGTATTGTGTTGGTTGATGACACCATTTAACTTGGTAGGGTACACCCACTTGTAAGATTATTTTAACCTTCTAACCCTCGATGTCAAGATCAGATTATGCACTTTTTAGTATAAAAAAAAAGTAGATTTTTGACTGTGACTATATTTGACCCTCGCTAACTTCAAATGTCAAATTTTTGTGTCAAATATTTAGAAGTTAATGTGGTAAAATCTGATTAGAAATTTGGTGGAAAAATAAATTAATAATAAAAATATACTCTCTCTCTCTCTCACACATAATTGGTATCTCTCTCCCTCACGCTCCAGCTCTCCTCCGTCAAGATTCTGACTAATGTCGGATTCCGTCAAAAATTGACGCTGCATAGGCGTCAGTTCCGTCACCCCATGCCAACTCATTTGATGGATTTCGTTTGACGCCGGGTTAGTATCAGCCTAACGAGGCTTTCCATAGACGTGTTTTTTAGTTCAAAACGCTCGCAACGCCCTAATGGGTGTTCTGGACTTTAAAATTTACAAGACTTATATAATGACATACCTCTTGATATGCTTTCTCAATTTGTATGTATGTGAAGTATATACATGTGATAAAATTTACCTCAAGTTATACCATTACTATTTACCGAGCTTTAATTCGACTATTAAAAGTCAAAGTAAGATCGAGAGCAATGAAGTTGAATTGGTATTGTTGTGATATTTGGAGACCTTATGATCGTCTTTGATTTTAAAACGTCGTTTTAGAATCATTAACCACCATGTCCCGGTTTTGAACCTTGTAATTACCTTGAAGTGATTACGAATGACTTTAGTGAACAAAATAGTAATATATTGGTCTCGAAGGATACAGGTTAAACAACCTTCAAATAAATGCATGAACCCTTATTTATATTTTTCAAATTTTATGCGGACTGCACTTTGTTACCAATAGTTTTCTACGCATTATCTGCTAATTCTTGCGAGTCAACTGTTAATCTTTGCACAGGCATTTGTTACTTCCGCAATGTTTATTTGCGCAACTTATAGCGCATACTTTATACGCGTTACCACGCGTATGATCTATATATGGAGTTGTCTGCTTTCAAAAAAGTTACAAACAAATATCACTAAACTCACTATTTTGCCTTCATTTATTAGTTTAACCATTAATTTTTCAAATATATTCAATCAAACTTACGCCTAATATAACCGGGTTATAAAGGTCGAAAAGTGTAAAACATATTTTTTTTAAATCACAGCGGAAGATATAATTACACAAACCATATTATATTATAATAATTTAATATAAATCTTTTTTTTATTTACAACCTTACAAAACGGGTGTTACTTTAGCAACTGTTTATATATGTAAGTTTGTAATGTTCGATAACTTTATTTCACAATAGACAATCCTATATATACAGATGGTATGCGTGCTACCCTAGCTACAAATATGGAGAGGATACATATTACCAACTATGCTATGATCTTGTGTACAATTACAATATATGCTATATATAAAAATATATGTTAGCTATATACAAAGTCAACTGTCTCTAATATAGCCCCTTAGTTTGAGCGGAAGGAAGCCGTACGTTTAAACTGTTGCGAAAATCTTCAAAAAGGACACGTGCAAGCCTTTAGTAAAAATGTCTGCAATCTGAAAATGAGTAGGGATGTTTACGACACGAACTTGTCATCGGGCTACCTTTTCCCGAACAAAGTGTATATCCATCTCTATATATTTCGTTCTTTGATGTTGGATAGGGTTACCGGATAAGAATATGGCACTGACATTGTCACAAAAAAACGATGGTAGCCTTATTGATGGGACATCGAAGTTCAAGTAGGAGATTACGTAACCAACAGGATTCGGAAACCACATTAGCAACACCCCTATATTCTGCCTCTGCACTTGATCTAGAAACTGTGGGCTGACGTTTTGCAGACCATGAGATTAGGTTATTGCAGAAAAAACGTCGAGTATCCGGACAACCACCCCAATCAGCGTCTGTATAGGAAACAAGAGATGATAATGGACAATTGGTAATTTGTAAACTGTGACTCAGGATTCCGCGTATGTATCGAAGGATTCGACGAAGAGCCTGCATATGACAATCTTCGGATCGTGCATGTGTAAACAAATTTGTTGTACCGCGTAAGATATATCGGGTCTAGTGAAAGTTAGATACTGTAGGGCACCCGCAAGGCTTCGATACTCGGTTGGATTAGAGTAATATGGGCCCGTATTAGAACTAAGCTTGCCATTTGTATCGACTGGCATGGTGACAGTGTTGCAGTGTTTCATACCCGCACGAATAAGAATGTCTTGTGCATACTTATGTTGATTTAATAATAGACCTTGCGCATTGTATGTAACCGAAATCCCTAAGAAGTAACTGAGTGTACCGAAATATTTCATTGCAAATTCTCGAGCAAATAGATTCATTAGGTTGGTATGAAGAGTAGCAGATGAGGTAACGAGAATAATGTCATCTACGTAGAGCAACAAATAAGCGGTGTGTGGTCCATGATTGTAGACAAATAAGGAGTTGTCCGACCTGCTGTGATGAAATCCGATGGATGATGCAAACGTAGCAAAACGTTCGTACCATGCTCGTGGGGCCTGTTTTAATCCGTATAATGACTTTTTAAGAAGACAAACATGATCCGCTTTGGAATTGTCACGAAAACCATATGGTTGATGCATATTGACTATCTCATTTAAGGTGCCATGTAGAAAAGCATTTTCTACATCAAGTTGATTAATGTGCCAAGATTTTGATAATGCAATAGTCAGAATGAGTCTAATTGTTGAGGGTTTGACTACGGGACTAAAAGTGTCGGTACAACCGACACATACAGTTTGTGAACTTCCATCACCAACAAACCGAGCTTTATAGCGTTCAAGTGTCCCATCGGATTTTAACTTGTGTCGAATAATCCACATGCTACGAATTATGTGCATCTCGGTGTTCGTGGCACAAGGATCCAAGTATTATTATCTATTAAGGCATTATATTTGTCAACCATGGGCATGTTCCAATGAGGGTCCGATAGAGCATCTATGGGATTTCGAGGTATAGGTGCCACGGAGGTGGTGGAAGAAAGATTAAAGGGGACTTTTGGTTTGTGGACACCGGTCATACTTCGTGTTATAATAGTGCGAGTGGGTGGTGGAGTAGTAGTTGGAGAAATTGTATCAGAAGAACTATTTATAGATGAAATTGAATTTGTATGATCACAAGAGGAATTCGTATTATTTGAAGAGTGGGTTGTTGGGCCAAAGAGTGAAGTGGCCCGCCCAAGAGAATTTTTTGGTGAGATGGGCTGTGACAGAGGTGTAAGTGGCGAAGTAGTTCCAAAAGCAGTCTGAGATGGTGGGCTTGATCGCCCATTTGAGATAGCGGACGGAAATTGAGGAATAGGATGGGTAAATATGGGATGAGTAGTTTCTGTAAAGGAGTTGTAAGATGTAGGTGTGGAAGATTGCATGTTTGCATATGGGAAGTTGAACTCATCAAAGATTACGTGACGAGAAATAATGAACTTTTTAGATTGGAAATCGTAACATTTGTAGCCACGATGGTTGGGAGGGTAGGCGAGAAATACACAAGGAGTGGAGCGTGGTTGTAATTTGTTAACTGTGTGTGATGGAAGTAAGGGGTAACATAGACATCCGAAAGTTCGTAAATGAGAATAAGAAGGGATACGACCATAAAGTATTTGAGTTGGAGATTGAAAATTTAGTATTTTACTAGGCATAATGTTAATAAGATAAGTTGCCATTTGAAGTGCATGATGCCAAAATGATAAGGGAAGATATGCATGAGAGAGAAGAGTACGAATAATATTGTTGATGGCATGTATTTTACTTTCCGATTTGCCATTTTGAGGTGAAGAATAGGGGCAAGAGAATCGAAATGTCATTCCATTATTTTCACAAAATTGGTGAATTATTTATTATTGTACTCAGTTCCATTATCACACTGAAAAGATTTAATTGTTTTGTTGAATTGTGTACGAATGTAGTTACTAAAGGTGCAAAAAATAGAAAAAACATCTGATTTGTTGGTTATTGGGTATTTCCATAGAAATTTAGAGAAGTTTTCAAGAAATAAGATATAGTAACGATGTCCACATGTGCTAGGTACGGGAGATATCCATAAATCACTATGGATAATATCAAAAAGTAATAAAGTAGTAGACGAAGAAGAAATAAAAGGCAATTTAATTTGTTTACCAAACACACATGATTGACAAACATAATTCATGAAAGGTTTATTACAATCAATAAACTTCTTATTTCTAAGTGAATGTAAGACTTCAATGTCTGGATGTCCAAGGCGGTGATGCCAAATGTCTGGAGATAAAACAGCAAAAGTAGAAGGAGATGACAAATGATTCAGCAAGGAAGTAGTGAGAGGATATAAATCTCCAGTGCTGTTAATTCTCAGAATTGGTGTGCCATGTGGAATATCTATGACAGTAAAACCAAACGGATAAAATTCTAAAGAAAGGTTATTATCAGTGGATAAGCCACGAACAGAAATGAGATTTTTAATTAAGAGCATGCAATATATTTTGTAGATATAGAGGGCGAGATGGATTAGGTATAGTGGATTGACCGAAACCCTGGATTGTAATGCAATGACCATTACCGACAATTATATGTGTAGATTTCCTTAAAGGATAATAATATTTGAGATTACATGAACTCGAAGCCATGTGAGATGTTGGCCCTGTATCCATGTACAAAGTATCTTTCGGAGGGTTAAGAGTCATAGTATGCATATGTTGGGATTTAACAAGTTCATAATACTTAAAACATTTTGAGAATCAAACTTAGCGGAAGCATGTAAGTATTACCATTTTAGAACATGTTAATCTTTAACCATTTAAAGTTAAATCCCAATTAGGATCAAGTTATGAAATATACTTACAAAATACAAGCAAGAAAAGAGTTTATACCTACTCCAAGCTTGTTGGTAAATGATGAAGATGATGATGAAGAATGGAGCTCCAAAAGAATGAAACCTCAAGTTGTTATACCCCAAACTTTGCACCAACACCTTGTACTTTGGTTAGGATTTATTAACACTTGAATTAAACTTGCAAAAACCAAATTTAGAACCCCTTTGAGCACCCTAAAGCCCACGGCCAACAGCAGCTGTTTTGGAGGTTTTTGTGCAGTTTTTTTTTTTAAGTATATTGCATGTGTGTGTTTCTCAAAGAGTCATGTTACTTGTATATGGAAATGGGAAAGCATGGGTCAAGGAATCTAAGCCTAGACCATGTGTATCTCATTCCCTATGCCACTTCCACATTTGTTTTATAAAATTAGTTTTATATAAGTTAAATTTTATAAAACTCTTTTATAAAACTTCCATATACATTTGTTATGTACATTTATATATATAAAACCAAGTTTTTATAAAATGTAACATAACAAAGTCAATTATTTAACCTATAAATAATTAAACTCTTATTATATAAATTATTCCATCATTTATATATACACATCAAGTAATATTTCAGAAAACCATTTTTTTTAAAGTTCAAGTGTCGCGTATTTAATCAACGATCCAATCGCTAAGATCAAATACGAATAAGGTGTCGGTAAGTTTGTTATTGGGTATGACCCAACTTGGATCAAAACATATTAGCCACGTTAATTTAATATGTCTCTCGGGCATACGAAATACCTTTAATCTCCCACTTGCACGAGAAACATAAGAAATTAATGCAAGTGATGGATACCACCTAACGACCGTCCATCACCCCCAATATGTTATGACTTTGTGCCATTCAATAACATCATCCTTTTCGAGTTCCCATCTCGAATATGAATAGGTGAATCTTTCATCACATCCTTTTATCCTAGATGTCATGTTTAATCCAAGAGACACAGAGTGATCACTCTCTTCTAGATTTAACTTTTTCAGGCCTTAGACATCTGACTCTCAACGAATAAGAGGGACAAATTCCATCTTGACTACATACGTCCTAAATATATACCTTGCATTATACCTGAGCTCTTCCTTATGAACTACCATATTTCAGAATAGCGAAGGAAAGAATCAAGGCACAATACTTGGTAAATATCTGAACCCAATATGTATCTCAGGTCAGAGGATACAATGATATTCGCCTTTACTCAAGATTACATGTGATCAACCACAAAGGCTCCATTTAGTAAATCTTGAGGGCGAGTCTTCCAATATTTGTATCCCACAAATATCTACGAACCTTGTTTGCAACCTTGCCCCACATTCATCCCGTGAATGTATACCAATCCAAGTTCATAATAGTCTAAACCTCACACTTGCTCTCATAAATGTGATCGACTACGGAATTTAGAATAATTTCTTATTCATGGAAAAAATATGCAAAATAGGAACTTGACTCAAAATAAATTAATACCATAATTATATTAATGAGTTTGAACAATTTCGTTCCATTACAATACTAAAACAGATCATGACCAATCACTAGAATATCGAAGCCCTAATGCACAAACATGTCCTGCATGTTTTGCTCCATGTAAGAGCTTCGTGAGAGGATCCGCTATATTAAGATCTGTGTGAACTTTGCGAATACATATCTTTCCCTTTTCAACTTCATCCCTTATGTAGTTGAATCTCCGCTCAATGTGACGGGTCTTTTGGTGAGCACGAGGTTCCTTGATTTGAGCAATCGCACCCTCGTTGTCACAAAAGATCTCAAGAGGGTCCTGAATGGAGACAACTCCTAAGTCGTCGATGAATTTCTTCATCCATGCAGCTTCCTGAGCTGCCAATGAGGCGGCAATGTACTCTGACTCTGTAGTGGATAAGGCAACAACATCCTATTTTAAACTCTTCTAAGAGACCGCACCTCCATTTAACGTGAAGACATAACTGGACTGTGATCGAGAATCATCTCGATCAGTTTGGAAACTCGCCTCCACGTAACCTTTTACATCGAGTTCCTCCTCACCAGACCCATATATTAGAAACATATCCTTAGTCCTCCTAAGGTATTTCAATATACTTTTAACCGCAATCCAATGACTGTTTCCTGGGTTATTCTGGTATCTACTTGTCAAGCTAAGAGCACATGACACATCCGGTCTAGTGCATATCATTGTATACATGATTGACCCAATAGCAGATGCGTACGGGACTTTATTCATTATCTCTTGTTCATCTTTCGTGGTAGGGCTCTGAGATGAACTGAGAAGCGTTCCTCTTTGAATAAGTACCAAACCATTCTTAGAGTTCTCCATCTTGAACCTTTTCAAGACCTTTTCAATGTATGCACTTTGATTCAAACCTATCAGTTTCTTGGATCTATCCCTGTAGATCCCAATCCCCAAAATGTATTGCGCTTCTCTAAGATCCTTAATGGAGAAGCATTTACTTAGCCAAGTTTTAACACCTTGCATTGCCGGAATATCATTTCCAAATAACAATATATCATCCACATATAGTACAAGGAACATGATAGTGCTCCCACTAGCTTTCTTGTATACACAAGCTTCATCACCATTTTTAATGAAGCCAAATTTCTTGGCCTCCTCATTAAAACGATGATTCTACATTCTAGATGCTTGTTTCAATCCGTAGATTGACTTTTTTAACTTGCATACCTTTTTAGGATATTTCAGATCAGCAAAACCTTCAGGCTGAACCATATAGACATCTTCCTCAAGATGTCCATTTAGGAAAGCGGTCTTGACATCCATTTGCCATATTTCATAATCATAATGAGCAGCAATGGCAAGTAATATCCTAATAGACTTTAGTATTACCACAGGAGAAAAAGTTTCATCATAGTCAACCCCTTGAGTTTGAGTGAAACCTTTTGCTACAAGTCTAGCTTTATATGTATCCAAGTTTCCATGTATGTCGGTTTTCATTTTGAAAAGCCATTTACAATCAACTAGCCTTGAGCCAGTAGGTTGTTCAACAAGTTCCCAAACTTGGTTGTCATACATGGATTGCATCTCAGCGTTCATGGCTTCCTGCCATTTATCTTTATCAATCCTTGATAAAGCATCTTGGTAGTTTATTGGTTCATCCAAATCAACCACATAGCAACCATCCATGAGAAACCCATATCTCTCAGGAGGATTACTAATCCTACCAGATCTGCGAACGTCTTGTACACTTTGATCATCCATTTGATCATTCTCAACATTTTCATGTTGAGTGCTAGTGTCAATTGTGTGTCATCTACTTGATCTTGAACCTCTTCAAGATCTATCTTCCTTCCATTAGGAACTTAGTTTCAAGGAATTCCGCCTTCCGAGCAACAAATACATTTTGCTCGGATGGATCATAGAAATAGTATCCCATATCATCCTTGGGATATCCTATGAAGATACACTTTGTGGATAGAGCATTCAACTTATTAGGGACGTAAAGCTTAGGGTAAGCTTCACATCCCCATACCTTTAAGTATGATAGAGATGGAGGTTTTCCAAACCACATCTCATGAGGTGTTCGTTCCACTTTCTTGGTTGGGGCCATATTTAAAATACGAGCCGTGGAGCATAGACAATAACCCCAAAATGATAAAGGTAACGAGCTTCTTGTCATCATAGATCGAACTATATCTATTAGGGTTCGGTTCCTCCTTTCGAAAACTCCATTAAGTTGGGGTGTTCCAGGAGGAGTAAGTTGCGAGATAATCCCACAACTTTTAAGATGATCTTGGAAAGCATCGCTTAGGTATTCACCTCCGCTATCGGTACGATGTACCTTGATTATCTTGTTGAGTTGATTTTGTACTTCGTTTTGATATTCTTTGAATGCTTCAAAAGTTTCGTCCTTGTGCCTCAATAAATAGACATATCCGAAACGACTAAAGTCATCAATGAAAGTGACGAAGTATCTTTCACCTTTCCTAGTCATGGGCTTAAAGGATCCACATACATCCGAATGTATTAATCCTAATAAGTCTTTAGCCCTTTCATAGGTCCCTTTGAAAGGTGCTTTAGTCATTTTGCCTTGTAAACAAGATTCACATACATCAAATGAGTCTAGCTCACTTGATTTCAAAAGGCCATTCTTTTGAAGTGTATGCATTCGATTCTTGTTTATGTGACCAAGGCGACAATGCCATAAGTAGGAATCACTCAAATCCCTTTTGAGTTTCTTGGTGTTTGCATGGAACATTGAGCTATTGTATGATGTGTCATCATGAACCAATTCATAAATACCATTCGAAGGTGAAGCCTTAAAATAGAACACATTATCTAAAGAAACATGAATATCATCATCAATGAAATTGAAATCAAAACCAAATTGTCTTAAACGGGAAATAGAAATAATGTTTCGAGTCAAATCAGGAGCATACAAAACATTTTTCAAAACAAGCTCCAACCCAATTTGTAGCTTTAAAACAAAGTCTCCTTGAGCTTCTACGTGCACCTTTGCACCATTTCCCATAAAGAGACTTGTTGTTCCCACTCCTTGTTTACTTCTTTTGAACCCCTGCAAAGAATTGCAAATATGAGTTCCACATCCTGTGTCTAATACCCATGTATTAGAAGAAGTAATACTAAGCTCAATGTATACCATATATACATTACCTGAGGTTTGCCCTGCATCCCTATTTTCTTTCAACTCCTTAAGGTAGATCGGGCAGTTGCGTTTTCAGTGACCCATCTCACCGCAACCAAAGCATGGATCTTCTTTGGGGTTTGCTTTACCAGCAACCTTTTGCTTCTTGTTATTATTGGTTGGGGTAACCATCTTCCCCTTTCCATTGCCCTTGTCTTGATAGGCGGGTCCTTTCCTCTTAGCTACCTTCGGCTTAGAAGTGTTATTGTTTTTGGACCCGCCTTCAATTATCATAAACACGGGTGAAGCCCTTTTACCCATGCTTGCTTCGGCCGTCTTAAGCATGGCATGTAATTCGCCAATGCTTTTATCCCAACCATTCATGTTATAATTTAACACGAATGTGTCAAAGCTTTTTGACAATGAGTTAAGGATAAGGTCCGTGGCTAATTCATTAGACACGTTGCAATTTAGACGGTTCGCTCGATCAATTAGGCTTTTCATCTTAAGGACATAAGATGAAACGGATTGGGTGTCATCCATACGACATGCATGAAGTGCTCGAACCGTTTCGAAGCGCTCGACACGAGCTTGTTGAAAGAACATCTCCTTCAATTATGTGATCATGTCATATGCACTATGATGCTCGAAGTCCTTTTGGAGTTCGGGTATCATAGTCCTAAGCATAAGGCAAGCGAATTGCACCGAATCGGTGCAATACTTATCCCAATAAGCCATGCCTTCCGTATCATCCTCGTCGGGTTGATCGGGAATGGGGTCTTCCAACACATACGCCCTATCCTCAAGTTTGAGGACAATTCTTAGATTGCGAAACCAATCCATGAAATTTGTATGGTTTAGTTTTTCCTTTTTGAGGATTGACCTCAACGATAGGTTGTTAAAGTTGATTAGTGCGTTTGGAATGTTGTTGTTATTGGCGGCCATCTACAAAATTTAACAAAGTTGTTTAAGTATCAATTTTAATTTAACAATCAATACCCTTTAAATCCAATTGATATTTATTAAATTTTAGAATCCAACGGTAAACTAAATTTCGGTTAGGTGACCTTTATCCCGTCATTTGATTTAGCTAGGTAGTCATTATATGACAATTGCAATCCTTTTGCAACTTATAAGTTATGGAATCATGCAATCCTTTTGCATGGCATATTTATTCCATCAACGCCTATTTGTTCCTCATGCTTCGGTGACCCTAAGTTCATGATTCCCAAATCAAGTCGTCCTACTTGTGTAAATCTGTAAATTTAACATACAAGTGGTTATGTGACCTTTATCCCACAAGTGTGCGAAATTCACCTTAATCATATTAGTTTGCTCATAACGGTTAGGTGAACTTTATCCCATTATGAGTTCCCTAATTATTTTTAAGTGTCACACAAAAGGATGACGTTTAACTTGTTTGACTTGTTAACAAGGGATTTTAAGTTTTCATTATTTCTAGTTTAAGAAAACTTTTATGCCATACACCAACATGCATTTAGTGTATGGTACATATGAAAAACCATTTTCATGTCTTGTAATTAAGCCAATTACTTGATATAAACCATTTTATATATATGATCCTTTTCATGTTCTTAATAACCATTTATTAATGTCCTTTTAGCCATTTTTAATTTAACCATTTAAATTATCGTTTTGCATGTCGTTAATAATGTCTAATTTAACCAATTAAATTGTCATTTTGCTTGTTGTTAACTTGTGATTTACTTGTAGCAACCAAACATATAAACACAATAAACAACCATGCATGCAAAATAAATATGTTCACAATCAAGCCATTTTGGTAGACATTTGTTTAGCCGAAAACAAATGCCACCGGTTAAGGGGTTATAACACAAAGTAGGAGATTTTAAATCTCCCACTTAATCTTGCATCCAAATGCTTCTTCTTGTGTTCTTCCAAGTCTTCATCTTGTATCTTCATATTTTTACAAAATATATCCTAATACATTTTGTCTAAAAAATGAAATTACAACCTAATCTATTTTACATACCAAATATAAAATAAGTTACATAAACAAAATAATATTATTACAAACCAATTAAATAAATATTATTACAAACCAAATGAATGAATAATAAATCAAACATGCAACCATTCAAACACAAGGTCAAGGCTTAGATTGTGAACATTATCATACAACCAAATATGAACAACATGGAACAACCCAAAACCCATTTTGGGACCCCATAAAATTCGGCCAAAATTAGGAACCCACCCAAAACTTTAATTTTTTCATTTTACTTTCATGCATGTACAAAAAATGCAAAATGTATAGTGAGTATAATAACCATCTCGAAGCATATTTCAACAACTTTCGCTCTAGATACCATTGTTGGGATTTAACAAGTTCATAATACTTAAAACATTTTGAGAATCAAACTTAGCGGAAGCATGTAAGTATTACCATTTTAGAACATGTTAATCTTTAACCATTTAAAGTTAAATCCCAATTAGTATCAAGTTATGAAATATACTTACAAACTACAAGCAAGAAAAGAGTTTATACCTACTCAAAGCTTGTTGGTAAATGATGAAGATGATGATTAAGAATGGAGCTCCAAAAGAATGAAACCTCAAGTTGTTATACCCCAAACTTTGCACCAACACCTTGTACTTCGGTTAGGATTTATTAACACTTGAATTAAACTTGCAAAAACCAAATTTAGAACCCCTTTGAGCACCCTAAAGCCCACGGCCAGCAGCAGCTGTTTTGGAGGTTTTTGTGCTGTTTTTTTTGAAGTATATTGCATGTGTGTGTTTCTCAAAGAGTCATGTTACTTGTATATAGAAATGGGAAAGCATGGGTCAAGAAATCTAAGCCTAGAGCATGTGTATCTCATTCCCTATGCCACTTCCCCATTTGTTTTATAAAATTAGTTTTATATAAGTTAAATTTTATAAAACTCTTTTATAAAACTTCCATATACATTTGTTATGTACATTTATATATATAAAACCAAGTTTTTATAAAATGTAACATAACAAAGTCAATTATTTAACCTATAAATAATTAAACTCTTATTATATAAATTATTCCATAATTTATATATACACATCAAGAAATATTTCAGAAAACCATTTTTCTTAAAGTTCAAGTGTCGCGTATTTAATCAACGATCCAATCGCTAAGATCAAATACGAATAAGGTGTCAGTAAGTTTATTATTGGGTATGACCTAATTTGGATCAAAACATATTAGCCACGTTAATTTAATATGTCTCTCGGGCATACGAAATACCTTCAGCATAGCACTCTCGATATCTGTTGGGTAGTATCCTGTAGAAGAAGAAGCAGTCGATAAATGGGCTTGAGGGTGAGGCCCAAGTATTCCAGCCTGAGTAGGAGAATCAGTGGGTCTGACCCAGCTTGTTGTAGGAAACGGACAAGGGGGAGGAGCCTATTGGGTTTACTGATAAGCATAAGGCCCATAATTAACCCAACTTGGCTGATTCCAGGAATTAGGATTCCAATTAGGGCTATTAACCCCACGACCACCACGTCCTCTGCCATTTTAACCTCGATAATTTTCGGTACCTCTGCCACGACCTCGTGAAGAATTGTTTTGATTGTTATTTGAATGACGATCGGATTTGTGAGATGGTGAGGAATCGTGTTATGGTTATTGACGATTGGATGGAGCGGTGGTGGTGAGAAGAATTGAATCATTGGGATGAGAAGAATTATGTGCTGCTTGTTTGAGATTTCGAGTTTCTTCCAAAATTAATTGGATCTTGCTTCATAAAACAAAGGTAACATGATTAATTGAGTGAAATAGGTCCCGACAGTATCAAAGCTTTCATTTAGTTCTGCGATGAGTTGTAAAACCATCCTGTCATCTGAAATTTTGTCACCAACATTGGCCAATTGATCTGCTAGCACCTTGATTTCTTGACAATAGGCGAAAACATTAGCAAAGTCATCCAATCAAATGGTATTGAATTGCCTTTGTAGATAAAGGGCCCTTGAATTTCTATTGTCTTGAAAAACATTCTACAAACGAGTCCAAGCCACTGCTACATTTGTTTCATCTTCAAGTTTTATACTGAGTAAGTCATTAGATATTGTGCCATATATCCATTGAAGGATAAGGGCATCCAATCAAATCCAGAGAGAATCATGAGCAGGGGTGGTGTTGGTCTCAGTTGTGGTAGACGACGAAGAAGAATCGGCTGGGGTTGTGATGATATGATCTAGTACATCATAAGCACGACAGTGGTTTTTAAAAAGTTTTGCCCATTGATTATATTGGCTATTTTCGAGTGTTAGTGTGATTGGGATTAAATTCTTGATGTTGGATATGGTAAGAGCATGATGGTATTTGTTTGTTTCGGTCATTAGAGAAGAAAAAAGATTAAACAGAAGCGAGTTGCGGAGAAGATGGGAAGAATAGGCCTGATACCATGTAAGTTTGTAATGTTCGATGCCTTTTCACAATAGACAATCCTATATATACAAATGGTATGTCTAACAACCTGTCCTAATCCATCTGGACGAATACATTACAATTGATTACATCGCGAGGTACTTGACCTCTATATGATACATTTTACAAACATTGCATTCGTTTTTAAAAGACAAACTTTCTTTACATTGAAGGTTGACGGCATGCATACCATTTTATAATATATATAACTATAATTGACTTAATAATAATCTTGATGAACTCAACGACTCGAATGCAACGTCTTTTGAAATATGCCATGAATGACTCCAAGTAATATCTTTAAAGTGAGCAAATGCACAGCGGGAGATTTCTTTCATACCTGAGAATAAACATGCTTTAAAGTGTCAACCAAAAGGTTGGTGAGTTCATTAGTTTAACATAAATAATCATTTTCATCATTTTAATAGACCACAAGAATTTCATTTCCAGTTCTCATAAATACGTCCCATGCATAGAGACAAAAATCATTCATATGGATTGAACACCTGGTAACCGACATTAAAAAGATGCATATAAGAATATCCCCTATCATTCCGGGAAATCCTTCGGACATGATAAAAAAAAATTCGAAGTACTAAAGCATCCGGTACTTTGGATGGGGTTCGTTAGGCCCAATAGATCTATCTTTAGGATTCGCGTCAATTAGTAGACTGGTTTACTAGTTCTTAGGTTACCAAGTAAAAAGGGGCATATTCGGCTTCGATCATTCAACCATATAATGTAGTTTCGATTACTTGTGTCTATTTCGTAAAACATTTATAAAAATTTCGCATGTATTCTCAGCCCAAAAATATAAAGGGTAAAAAGGCAAATGAAACTCACCATACTGTATTTTGTAGTAAAAATACATATGACGACATTGAACAACTGAACAGTGCAGGGTTGACCTTTGATTCACGAACCTATATCAATTATATATTTATTAATATACATAGTTGTAATTGAATGAATATATATATAAATTATTAGTTATATCATTTTTATATTATTTTTCATATATTCATTTTGTATATAAAAATATTAAATTTTATTATGTTATATGTATTATATATATATATATATATATATATATATATATATATATATATATATATATATATATATATATATATATATATATATATATATATTATTTGTTTGTTAAAACAGTACTTTAGTAATACTACGATAATATTTGAAATATTAATAGTGATAATACTTAATAAATATGATGATATTATTTATAATTCTGTTCATAAGAATGTTAATGATAATTTTTAATAATAAATCTCATAATAATGATTGTATCATTAATTTTTTTTTAAAATAATTTAATAATAATGATACTGAAAATATTAACTTTTGATATTAATACTTTTTATTTGATGATAATAATTATATCTTAATAAAAACACTTTTGTTAATAATAACAGTAATAATTACAATCATAATAATAATACTTATACTAATAATAAGGGTATTAATAATAATAATATTCATAATTGTAACTAGGGTTATAGTGATAATAATAATAATAAAGGGTACTAATACTTGTATTAATAGTAATAATAATAGTAATAACTAATGTTCGTAATACTTAATAATAGTAATACTAATAATTGTTGTAATTCTAATACTTAGTAATATTACTAATAATAATAATAATAACAATAGTAATAATAACAACAACAATAATAATAATAATAATAATGAAAATGATAATAATAATAATAATAATAATTATACTTCTAATGATAACATTAATAATAAATAATAATAATAATAATAATAAATAATAATAATAATAATAATAATAATAATAATAATAATAATAAATTGGAAATGGAACTACCTTTAGAGTCTCAAAGAAAAAAATAATTAAACTGTCCAAGCCGGGACTCGAACCCTTGACCTCTCGAAAACCCGAAAACACCTTAACCAACTGAGCTGATGCTCACTTTCTGATTAAAACCGAATCTATTTCTTTATAACCCGTATTATTATTATGTTCATACACCTCTTCCCTTTGAATCGACCAGGGTTTGATAAAATATCGTTTCTTATTAACTGTTTAGGAGTTATAAACGATACTGAAGTAATTATAGGTGGATTAAAATTAATTAAAATAGAGAAAAAAAAAAAAATATGAACTGCACTGCTACTACCGTCGCCTTTTTTTAACAAAAAAATAAATTGTGATTTTGATTTTGAAAGCTTTTTAGACAAATGTTACAACACGAATTAGTTTCTAAATGGTTTGTATAATCTTTCTGACTCTTTAATTTTAACAGAAACATAACAAGTAACTCGAATTCGTTTGAAGAACAAAATTTGACTTTTTATTTCAAAGATTTTGACTTCGAAATTAGAACTCGATATTAGGAATTGGAACTTGATATTTTGCAGAAAGATTGAGTAAGACATTCCTAAAAAGACTACATTACTAGATTTTGAAATATGATTCAAATTTGAATATTTGCTTTTTCAAAATTCAAGAACACTAACTCAAAATCAAATATCGAATTCTAGATTGTTTTAGATAACAATTTCAACATGAAATAGATTTTAAATGACTCCTATAAACTTTCTAGATCATCAATTAAGCTTAACACATAACAGGATTTTCGAATTTTACCAAGAACAATTTCTTTGGCTTTTGAAATTCGAACTTTGACTCTAAAATTGAGATTCGATAGGATGAATTGAATCTTGAAACTTTGCAGTTAGTTTGAGAAGATGATTTCAAGCACAACTGCATTTAAGGATTTTGAAAAACAATTCGAGATCGTGTTTTAGCTAAAAACATTCAAGACAGAGGTCGTGGTGCTTTTCCTATCTGTTTCTGTTTTAAATTTAATCGATAAAAAAATTATGATTGATAATTGATAAGGAAAATGATGAATTGAATGAATTATTACTAACATGGAACAAGTCGCTGGATTTATAGTCAAATTTGTCGACAGAATATTTTGTTTGAGCAGGAAGACAAAATAAAATAAAAATAAAAAATAAAAGCGGTTCAAGATTTTCAACTGATTTGTACGAGGGATGTGGATGTATATCGATTTAGTAGACAAAAAACAAAATCCTATATAGTTCGATTAAGATGGGAAACGGGTTCCAGGTTTTTATTTAATTTTATGTAATCAGTAATAAATAAGTAGATATAATAATAATAATAATAATAATAATAATATTAATATTAATAATAAAATAGTTATATATTATACAAATAATATTAATAATAATTAATAATAACAATATTAACAACAATAATAATGATAATAATGAAAATGATAATTTTTAGTAATGATAAAAATAATAATCATAATAATAATTAAAATCATATTTTTAATGCTTCTTCTAATAATATTTATATTTAAAAACCTTCATTTTTGATAAACATAACCATAGAGTTATTAGAATTTTATAACTTTAATAATAATAGTGATAATATTAATAATACTAATATTGATAATAGTATTAATGGAAGTAGTAAATATAATGTTAGTGTTAACAATACAACCATACATTAATATTACATTTTATTATTTATGTAATATATTATAATATAACTTATACTGAATATTTAATATTTACACATTTTAGATATATATTTATTATTATATAATTGTGTTTGCATCTTAGTTACATACATTAATAATGTTTTATATATATAATTATTATATATATATATTTACTATTTTATATTATCTCATAGTAGAAATAGATATTATAAATTTCAACAAATATAATTTATATCTCTTATACATATTACAATATACATATAATAATAATAATTAGGTATAGAAATCATATATAGGTATACATAGATTTATTTTAATAACAACTTATCTTGTATATTATTTTACATATATAATTCTAATGATTAAACTGTATTCTATAATTTTGAATTATTATATACTTATATTTATATTTTTATGTACTTATATATACATATTTATTTACAAACAATTGTTCGTGAATCATCGGTAATGGTCGAAGGTAATTGAATACCTAAACATAGTTCCAAAATTTTCGAGACTCAACCTTATAGACTTTGCTTATCGTATCGAAATCATATAAAGATTAAGTTTAAATTTAGTGGGAAATTCCCGGGTCATCACAGTACCTACCCGTTAAAGAAATTTTGTCCCGAAATTTGAGTGACGTCGTCATTGCTAATAATAAAAATGTTTTCATGAAGAATATGAGTTGATAAATAGAATTTTATCACCATTGAATAATTTGGATAAAACGATTCGATTACTCGAAGCGTACGAGTGAAGCTATCACAAAATAGTGAAATGAAAGGATAAAGATTTGTCTTAACTTTTGTCCGAGTCGGGGTTGAATTTAGAAAATAAGGTGTGTCTTAACTTCTCACGTTGTCTTGATTGGATTCCGGAATTCAAGGGATTTAAAGAAAATATTCTAAATCTAAAAGATTTGATTTCCCGGCGAATAAGGAAATTTAGATCTCTATAATTAAATACGGTGATCTGCCTCGATTACTCTGTCTGATATTTCCATTATAAATTAAATTCTTCCGTTCCATTATTCTCATCCTTCCTATAATTTCTTTCTTAGTTCATCCATCCAAAAGATTTTGAAAATGTTTAATCCCGTTCTAATCCTTGATATTTTTCTAATTATCATTTCTGTCATCCTTCTTTTCAATCTTCCACCAGAAACATCTGTTTACTTCCACCATTACCTTGAGGTGGTACTATTCTTAATTATACCGTGTCTTTATATTGCTATTCATATTAATATTCACGGTTTGTAACCTCCGTGTTGATATTGGGCTTTATATTTTCTCTTATATTTTGGAGCTCTTTGCCTTTTTGTTCTCCTCTCGACTCCTAGTAAAGCGAATAATGGTCCAGGATTCGTAAGTATGGAGTTTTGAATGATTATAATGTTCTAAGCAGGAAGGAACGTGATAGCACAATTTGATTTTTCAAATTTATCAAAATCACTGAGGATAGAACTATCAAGAATATGCTTTCTCGATATGTTCAGAAATTAAGCAGAATGACAGAGTTATGTAACATGGCACATGATGACGTTATGATTTGTGAATCATCACGTTCCATTAGAAACTCAGCATGACTTACTGTAATATAATCACGTTGATCAAGTGTCATTATATTATACTAACTCATGCATCAATTTCCAACACTACTCCAGAAGTCATTCATAATTTAAACTCGAATTTTAAAGAAATTTAGAAACTAAAATGGTTTCCTTTATGATGTAATACGGATAGCATGAAGAGATAACTAATTTCGGACAAGAAGAGTTATGAAAATATCCTCAGAAATATCGAAGATATTTATGATGATATTTTGGGATTTCTAAGTTCGATGGTTGATGAAGAAAGATTTTTCGCAAGATTTTTAACATGAGTACGGAGCAATATATTCGTTAAAGGTTTCATCGGATCCAGAATTACCTAGATTCTTTGAATATATGGTATGGTCCTGGTATTTGGCCTTGGTCTCCTTCATGGTTTGCTCAATCTGTTTTTTAGTACCAAATTTTTTATCGAGCATTCCCAACACTCTCTTCATCATCATCAAACTTTTGACCGTTTAGACCATCTACAATTTTTCTGTTTCCTCTGCATTTAATGCTACGATATCTGAATCATCGGTTATCATTCCGAAGTGGTTTCAAGAGAATTGTGTTTTTAGATGATTAAACGCTGATGGTAACATGGTGGAATATGAAAGGTTTCCCGGTAACAATAAAAGAGCACGCACATATATCAAAGTTATAATAAGGTTGTTTCAAACGAAGAGTCGAAGTTGATTTGCTGGAGCTGTGACGAAATTGGCTAATTTGGAGAGGGATTGTAAAATTATTTTCGGTAATAACAACGCCAAAGGAGTTATCACAGATACGTGTTAAACGTTTACTCAGGTTCCAAAAGTTTTCAAGTGCATAACTATATGCATCAATCTCTTCTTACGTAGATGAAGTGAGGTTGGTTCATCCTCTCGATTGAGGTGTTTTCAAGAATCACGAAAGGTTTGAACGCAGATTATAATCGTCGAGATACAATGAGGTTTAAGATGAGATCAAGTGGCAAACTTAAAGAATTATTTAGTTTCATATGTTATAATCAATATTTTAATTCATTTTTATTGTCCAATATCATTAGTCCACAGTCAATAGTCCAATAATTCATATATAATTTAATATATAATATTCGAATTAATTAATACGTATCATGACCCGTGTACATGTCTCAGACTCGATCACAACTCAAACTATGTATATTATTGTAGAATCAACCTCAATCCTGTATAGCTAACTCCTGCATTACTGCATATAGAGTGTCTATGGTTATTCCAAATAATATATATAGATGCGTCGATATGATATGTCAAAACCTTGTATACGTGTCCCGATATTTAAAGTGCGTAAAATAAATAGCAGAAATTAAATGACGATAAATAAAGTGAGTAAAGTAAATAACAGAAATTAAATGACAATAAATAAAATTACGAGAATTAAATTGCGATAAAATAAATTGCGATAATTAAAATGTAATAAGGAATTAACAGTTAGCTAGGAACAGTTAGCTAGGATTTTTGTTAGCGTGAATTCTTAACAAAATTTTTCTCATAGTTAATTTGTTTGTTTCTAACAAATTTTATTTTGTACAATGTTTTCTTCATTATGCCACTTGTTGGATTCTGATAGATCAAAATCCAAATATGAAATTGAATGAAATAGGTTATTTTGCGGTGAACGGATACGTATATCGGTGGTTATAAATAGGATAGTAAATGACTGTTGAATTAGATTTGAAAGAATGTACAGTGTACTTATTAATGTGAAATCTAAATATTCCTCGGGTATTACCTACCCGTTAAAATATTTTCACCATTAACAGTTTATAAGAAAGAATTTTTAATTACAGTCTTTATGAAAAAATATATATACATATATATTTTCTTCAGATGTAATCATGGATTTATTGAGTCAATATGATATTAAACTCATTTGATTTACCGTTAGAACAAGAATATATAATCTCTAAAACATTAGAGATTACATAATCGCCATGTCGAACGAAGATAAATGATGTAGAAAGATTTGCAGATTGATGATTATGCTCGAGGTACATAATGAGATGTTGAGGTGTGAGATGTTGAACTTGGGTTGTTGGTGGTGCTGGTATTGATATTGGTGATACTGTTGGTGCTAGTGATGTTGTTGAAGCTGGTACGTTTTGCACTATATTTTCCAAGGCTACAACTCGAGCACGAAGCTCGTTGACTTATTCTATTATACTGGGATGATTGTCAGTTCGGACGAGTGGATGAATAAGATTTAGAATTTTAGATAGAATATAATCATGGCGAGATACTCTGGAAATGAGTGTGAAAATGGTGTTTCAGATAGTTTCGCCGATAAGTGCATCAGGTTCTTCACCAAGAGGTGAAGTTGATTGGTGGAAAGGATCGCCTTCTTCTCGTCTCCATCGGTTAAGTTGACTACGAACCCATCAGATGAATTGGGGATGACTGATTGGTTGATTCATTCTGGTGATGCTGATAGGTGAAACTCCATATTGGAATAGCTGTCTGAATCCGAGGAATTCGAACTGGTTGAGAGATTCATCTCGTACGATTAGATGAAGGACTTTTCGATAAGAAATAGATTATAAGATGTAGATTAGTACCCTGTAACACATAAATTACATATGTATATATAATACTAAAATCCCATAAGCTACTGAGAAATCTACGGAAAATGTCAGGCAAAGTTTACAATAACAGATACGCTAAGATATGAATTAGCAGATATGCTAAGATATGAATTTTTTTTATACACTAATCATACAATCAATGCAATAAGATGTGTCTAGACTAAGGATGATAAGCAAGTGATACTCTAAGAATGATAAGCAGGTAATTTTCGACACTAAATGATAAGCAAAACTTTTGACATGCAGACACGGTCGAAGTCCAGACTCACTAATGCATCTAAAAAGCTATCAGTTAGATACACTAATGCAAGATCTGGTTCGCTAAGACCACCGCTCTGATAACAACTCTAACGACCTATCCTAATCCATCTGGACGAATACATTACAATTGATTACATCGCGAGGTACTTGACCTCTATATGATACATTTTACAAACATTGCATTCATTTTTAAAAGACAAACTTTCTTTACATTAAAGGTTGACGACATGCATACCATTTTATAATATATCTAACTATAATTGACTTAATAATAATCTTGATGAACTCAACGACTCGAATGCAACGTCTTTTGAAATATGCCATGAATGACTCCAAGTAATATCTTTAAAGTGAGCAAATGCACAGCGAGAGATTTCTTTCATACCTAAGAATAAACATGCTTTAAAGTGTCAACCAAAAGGTTGGTGAGTTCATTAGTTTAACATAAATAATCATTTCCATCATTTTAATAGACCACAAGAATTTCATTTCCAGTTCTCATAAATACGTCCGATGCTAGAGACAAAAATCATTCATATGGATTGAACACCTGGTAACCGACATTAACAAGATGCATATAAGAATATCCCCTATCATTCCGGGAAATCCTTCGGACATGATAAAAACAAATTCGAAGTACTAAAGCATCCGGTACTTTGGATGGGGTTCGTTAAGCCCAATAGATCTATCTTTAGGATTCGCCTCAATTAGTAGACTGGTTTACTAATTCTTAGGTTACCAAGTAAAAAGGGGCATATTCGGCTTCGATCATTCAACCATATAATGTAGTTTCGATTACTTGTGTCTATTTCGTAAAACATTTATAAAAATTTCGCATGTATTCTCAGCCCAAAAATATAAAGGGTAAAAAGGTAAATGAAACTCACCATACTGTATTTTGTAGTAAAAATACATATGACGACATTGAACAACTGAATAGTGCAGGGTTGACCTTTGATTCACGAACCTATATCAATTATATATTTATTAATATACATAGTTGTAATTGAATGAATATATATATATATAAATTATTAGTTATATCATTTTTATATTATTTTTCATATATTCATTTTGTATATAAAAATATTAAATTTTATTATGTTATATGTATTATATATATATATATATATATATATATATATATTATTTGTTTGTTAAAACAGTACTTTAGTAATACTACGATAATATTTGAAATATTAATAGTGATAATACTTAATAAATATGATGATATTATTTATAATTCTGTTCATAAGAATGTTAATGATAATTTTTAATAATAAATCTCATAATAATGATTGTATCATTAATTTTTTTTTTTAAATAATTTAATAATAATGATACTGAAAATATTAACTTTTGATATTAATACTTTTTATTTGATGATAATAATTATATCTTAATAAAAACACTTTTGTTAATAATATTAGTAATAATTACATTCATAATAATAATACTTATAATAATAATAAGGGTATTAATAATAATAATATTAATAATTGTAACTAGGGTTATAGTGATAATAATAATAATAAAGGGTACTAATACTTGTATTAATAGTAATAATAATAGTAATAACTAATGTTCGTAATACTTAATAATAGTAATACTAATAATTATTGTAATTCTAATACTTAGTAATATTACTAATAATAATAATAATAAAAATATTAATAATAACAACAATAATAATAATAATAATAATGAAAATGATAATAATAATAATAATAATAATTATACTTCTAATGATAACATTAATAATAATAATAATAATAATAATAATAATAATAATAATAATAATAATAATAATAATAATAATAATAATAATAATAATAATAATAAATTGGAAATGGAACTACCTTTAGAGTCTAAAAAAAAAATAATTAAACTGTCCAAGCCGGGACTCGAACCCTTGACCTCTCGAAAACCCGAAAACACCTTAACCAACTGAGCTGATGCTCACTTTCTGATTAAAACCGAATCTATTTCTTTATAACCCGTATTATTATTATGTTCATACACCTCTTCCCTTTGAATCGACCAGGGTTCGATAAAATAACGTTTCTTATTAACTGTTTAGGAGTTATAAACGATACTGAAGTAATTATAGGTGGATTAAAATTAATTAAAACAGAGAAAATAAAAAAAAAATATGAACTGCACTGCTACTGCCGTCGCCTTTTTTTAACAAAAAAATAAATTGTGATTTCGATTTTGAAAGTTTTTTAGACAAATGTTACAACACGAATTAGTTTCTAAATAGTTTGTATAATCTTTCTGACTCTTTAATTTTAACAGAAACATAACAAGTAACTCGAATTCGTTTGAAGAACAAAATTTGACTTTTTATTTCAAAGATTTTGACTTCGAAATTAGAACTCGATATTAGGAATTGGAACTTGATATTTTGAAGAAAGATTGAGTAAGACATTCCTAAAAAGACTACATTACTAGATTTTGAAATATGATTCAAATTTGAGTATTTGCTTTTTCAAAATTCAAGAACACTAACTCAAAATCAAATATCGAATTCTAGATTGTTTTAGATAACAATTTCAACATGAAATAGATTTTAAATGACTCCTATAAACTTTCTAGATCATTAATTAAGCTTAACACATAACATGGATTTCGAATTTTACCAAGAACAATTTCTTTGACTTTTGAAATTCGAACTTTGACTCCAAAATTGAGATTCGATAGGATGAATTGAATCTTGAAACTTTGCAGTTAGTTTGAGAAGATGATTTCAAGCACAACTACATTTAAGGAATTTGAAAAACTATTCGAGATCGTGTTTTGGCTAAAAACATTCAAGAAAGAGGTCATGGTGCTTTTCCTATCTGTTTCTGTTTTAAATTTAATCGATAAAAAAATTATGATTGATAATTGATAAGGAAAATGATGAATTGAATGAATTATTACTAACATGGAACAAGTCGCTGGATTTATAGTCAAATTTGTCGACAGAATATTTTGTTTGAGCAGGAAGACAAAATAAAATAAAAATAAAAAATAAAAGTGGTTCAAGATTTTTAACTGATTTGTACGAGGGATGTGGATGTATATCGATTTAGTAGATAGAAAAAAAAAATCCTATATAGTTCGATTAAGATGGGAAACGGGTTCCAGATTTTTATTTAATTTTATGTAATCAGTAATAAATAAGTAGATATATTAATATTAATAATAATAATAATAATATTAATATTAATAATAAAATAGTTATATATTATACAAATAATATTAATAATAATTAATAATAACAATATTAACAACAATAATAATGATAATAATGAAAATGATAATTTTTAGTAATGATAAAAATAATTATCATAATAATAATTAAAATCATATTTTTAATGCTTCTTCTAATAATATTTATATTTAAAAACCTACATTTTTGATAAATATAACCATAGAGTTATTAGAATTTTATAACTTTAATAATAATAGTGATAATATTAATAATACTAATATTGATAATAGTATTAATGGAAGTAGTAAATATAATGTTAGTGTTAACAATACAACCATACATTAATATTACATTTTATTATTTATGTAATATATTATAATATAACTTATACTAAATATTTAATATTTACACATTTTAGATATATATTTATTATTATATAATTGTGTTTGCATCTTAGTTACATACATTAATAATGTTTTATATATATAATTATTATATATCTATTTACTATTTTATATTATCTCATAATAGAAATAGATATTATAAATTTCAACACATATAATTTATATCTCTTATACATATTACAATATACATATAATAATAATAATTAGGTATAGAAATCATATATAGCTATACATAGATTTATTTTAATAACAACTTATCTTGTATATTATTTTACATATATGATTCTAATGATTAAACTGTATTCTATAATTTCGAATTATTATATACTTATATTTATTTTTTATGTACTTATATATACATATTTATTTACAAACAATTGTTCATGAATCATCAGTAATGGTCGAAGGTAATTGAATACATAAACATAGTTCCAAAATTTTCGAGACTCAACCTTATAGACTTTGCTTATCGTATCGAAATCATATAAAGATTAAGTTTAAATTTAGTGAGAAATTCTCGGGTCATCACAGTATGCGTGCTACCCAAGCTACAAATATGGAGAGGATACATATGACCAACTATGCTATGATCATGTGTATAACAACCCTCATTTTTCCACTCTGAAATGACTATAATGCCCCTAGAGTTTCATTGCTATTTTGTACTTCTGTATTATAACTATTAGGGTTGTTATCCAGACATATTAATTAAAGTAATTAATACTCGTAATTAATGAACTAACCCTAATAATTTAATGTAACCCTAACCCTAACCCTAATAATAATAATAATATTATTATTAAATGTATATGTTACGTATTAAAATGTATATAATATATATTAATATGAATAAAATAAAAAATAGAATATAAATATGGGTAAGTATATAAAATGATTAAGTAATGGGTTACAAATGTAAATTGTAAAATAAATTAAAACATATATATATATATATATATATATATATATATATATATATATATATATATATATATATATATATATATATATATATATATATATATATATATATATATATATAATATATATAAATAAATATATAATAAATTATAATAATTAAATAAAGAAAAATAAAATGCAAATAATTCTAGAATGTTCCATGTTACAAAAAAAATATAAAAATAATAATAATAATATGGGACGGCTAAGAAAAATAATAATAAATAAATAATTAAGGTGTATTTGTTTCCAAATATAAATCTTTTCTTATTCACCAAGTATTTTAATCCCTATAAATATAACCCTAAGGCCATAATATTTTTCATTCAATCTTTGGAGCTCTCTCAAAAATCTAAAATTTTTGTAAGTTTTACTTTTTTATTTTTCCGAATTCTTTTTCTTGTTTTAATAATAATATATAACTCAATTAAATAAAAACTTTGCATGATAATTATCAACATGAAGTTTATGATTTATAAAAATTCATTTTTCAGATTTATGGATCAATTTACTAATTGTTTTTATTTTGTTTTTATTCTATTCGACCGAACCCTACATAAATATATAACAATTATATAATGAGTTAATTAATTTATATATTATGCATGATAATTACTAATAAGTAATATGAGATCTAGAAAAAATAATTTTTCTGATTTTTACTACATTTTTATATTTTTAATAATTAAAACAGTTTCTTTAATATATATACGGTATACCTATTTATTTATAAAAAATAGGAAAAAAGGGATATTTATGCTATACAAATATTTTTCTAGTAAATTATGATATTTAACTTAATTATTTAGGTAGGAATATAATTTATAAAAATTAAATTCGAATTATGTGTTATTTAATTATATAAACAAGGTGAAATTCGTAATAAAAATATTTACAGTAAATAAAAATAAATAAATAATTTTTATGAGTTATTAAACCTTTTCTAGATCTGAGAAAATTAAAAAAATTGATTTATGGGTCAAATTAATAATTATTGTATAATTAAACTCTTTTATTATGTAAATAGAGGGTAATTAAGGAAATAAATATAAAAATAAAGAAATCTTTTATTAAATATTTTTATACAGATTATTAAACTTTAAGAAACTTATAAAAATTTTAAAAATAATTATTTATGTATATTTATTATTTTATGAAGAATTAAACTTATTTTGTGATTAAATTAAGAATAAAAAACAAATATAAATACAAATTGTAATATAAATATTTTCTTAAATTTTTATACTGATTTTTATAATTAAATAAGACTATAAAAATTATGTATATGATTCTTAGGTATTTAATTAATTATTTAGGTATTTATGGATACTATTGGGTTAATAAAGTGCTATATTATTAAGTATCTAGTAAATTAAATAACAAATAATATAATACATTTATGTTATATATATTGTATGAGATAATGATTTGTATATTATATATATTAATTAATCCATGTCGTAAGTTAGTAATTATAGCTTGAATAATAATACATATATAATTATAAAACTATTAATAGTTATATAAAAACAAATAGTAACTATATATAAATAACTTAGATATATAATAAAAGTTATACACCTTTAATATGTGAAGGTGATAATTAAGATAACGTGCACTATATACAAACCTCACCGCTACATATGGCCTAGGGTGGTCCTTGTTGCCTTATGGAAATCGCCTGTCGATTTCGAATGCCATGATATAGATTCTGATCAAGAATCCTGGGCGCCCGGTAACAACTGATCATCAGAGTGACTTGTATGATAGCAACGAGATTTATGTAACGGTGTACAATGTCTTGTTATAGATTATAACCCGAACTTTCTACAATTAGAAAGTTACTATAAGTGGAAACTTTCCATAAATAGTAACTTTCCAAAAATGGAAATTATTTTAGAAAACCATCTTCATTAGTATAATTACTATACTTATGTCTATTAGGCAATATCTGATCGTACATTCTATCTCTAGGTTGAGATCTCGATCACGTTCTTCCGTTCAATTCATTTCTCTTGTGGAATAAGTCTTCTGTGCTACTAAGGTGAACTCATAGCCCCGCTTTTATATATTTTAATGTATTTTATAAATCTTGGGGTGAGACACATGCTTACTTTTAAATGATTTGCAATTTAGACACAAGTGCCTAAACTTTTTAATATGCAACTTCGTGAGACTTTGTTAACTTGTATTCTTACATGTAAATCCCCGCTAATATCGTTAATTGCTGGAATTAAAATGTTGCAAGCTTAATTATTATGAGTAGGCCTATTGAGAGTGACGTATCTACCCATTGACCGATCGTCAAGGGGGTACATGATAATGATTACCGACACACGCGCAGTGTCAGGGGTTTATGTTTAGCTCGATATTATAACTCATGGCATATTGAATATTTTGATATTTTGAAATAAATCTTGTGGTCTAAACCTATTTATTATTAAACCTATGATGTTCACTCAACCATTGTGTTGACATTTTAAGCATGTTTGTCTCAGGTGATGAATAGCTTATGTGCTGCCCTATGTTGCTTGCTTGCTGTTGCATTGGAGTCCACATTACTTATATTTTAGCATTTGTTAAACATTTATTACATTTGGGTTTACCATGTAAAACAATTCGTTTTCCGCTGAAATTAAATTATTGATTTTATTAAAAGTCTCATTTAGAGTCGTTCTCATTTATATAACTGTGTGATGATATTGGAAAAGTCATATTTACCCCCGGACCTATTTGGGGGGTGTGACAGAGTGGTATCAGAGCACAGTTTGTTATAGAGAACCAGGATTGCATTTATGTGTGCCTTATGTATTAGTTAGGGTACCCTAGCAATCTATAGGACTATAATCTTTCCTGGCTTAGTTTAAGTGCCTTTCTTATTTGTTTATATTTTTTCCTTAGTTTTAAGTGACTTTGCCTATTCTGCCTTAGTTTCAAGTGCTATCCTCATTTCTATGTTTGCCTTACTATACTTTCCTTATATCTTGCCGTCACACCGTGCCTTAGAATCTACTTAGTACTCCTTCTCCTTTTTCTGGGATGTATAGTCATCACCTAGATATCGCTTCGAATGCCGAAGAATCCGACGCTGAAGGTTCTGTCCGCACACCCAATTACTCAACTAACCTATACTACCTTCTCTTATCCATTGGTGTTGTTACTTGGTGCACCATAACTCTTCAGCTAATACTTTATTCATGTAATGAAGGAAATGGCGGTGCACAACCAAACAACAACAACACTACTCTCAACGTCACCCTCTCTTCCGAGCAAATTCAGATGCTCTTAGCTGTCGCTCAAAGCAACTATGGCAATGGCAATCAAAACAGCAACGATTAACAGAATCTCCCCAACCCTTATTCATACAGGGATTTCTCAAACTGCAAGCCACCAAGTTACAAGGGTATTGAAAGACCTGAGTTTGAGAACATGGAGATGGTGGATGCAGATCTCATAAACTACACCAACCAATTTCAAGGGTTTGCTTTCATGAATCCTCACATGATTACTCTCAAGTATCTAGGGATCCAATGATATATTAATGGGTTGCCTGATGGACTTCGAAGGGGCATCGCTGTTTTAAACCCAAGTACCGTACTAGAATCCATTTGCATGTCAAACCAACTTGCTGCCAAAAATGAGAAGAAAGGCAATACCAAAACAAAGTGGGAGGAAGAAGAGCAAGAGCCTTTAAGGGGAGAATCCAGCAAACACTATAAGAGAACCCATCCTTATTGCCAAAGATGTGAGAAACATCACGATGGATGGTGTAAGGCTAAGTGCACCAAGTGTAAGAAAGTGGGTCACATAGCCAAAAATTGCAAAGTTACAATTATCCCAGTTCTTACTTCTGTAACCAAAGCTAATACAACCAGTCCTACTTGCCCCATATGTGGAGGAGTAGGCCACCACAAGTACTAATACCCGATTGGGAAAATGATGAAGGGAGACGAGGAAGAGCTTTTGGCAACTACATTTAAAACTTTCATTCTCATAGTGTTCTTTATTTTACCGTTTAGTACTTATATAATTTAGAGATTTCGTTAAATTCTTGTAATACTCTGGTTATTTTCTTTAAATGAATGAATGCTGTTATTTTCTTTCATTTTCCATTGAACCACCTGTCTCGAAGAATATAAATGTTAACTAGATGACATTAGTATTGTCAACTAAGAAAAAAAATATCAACTTTGGATATCATATTATCTGAGGCCTCAAATTTCTTTCGTTTCCAAAATACACTCCCGCATTGAAGATGTACCAGTGGTTAGAAACATTCCTGAAGTATTTCCTGAAGAACTCCCTGGTCTCCCTCCCTAACAACAGGTTGAGTTTCAGATTGATTTGGCCCCCGGTGCTGCACCTGTTGCAAAGGCACCATACCGCTTGGCTTCACCAGAGATGAAGGAATTATCTAACCAACTCCAAGAACTTTTGGAGAAAGGTTTCATTCATCCTAGCTCATCTCCGTGGGGAGCACCCATTCTATTTGTCAAGAAGAAAGATGGTACGTTGAGGATGTGTATTGATTACTGTGAACTCAACAAGCTAACCATCAAGAATCGTTACCCACTCCCGTGCATTGATGACCTGTTTGACCAATTGCAAGAGTCCAGCGTCTATTCGAAGACTGATCTTAGGTTCGGTTACCATCAGCTGAGAGTTAAGGAAACTGATGTTTCTAAGACTGCTTTTCGAACTAAATACGGACATTACGAGTTTCTTGTCATGCCTTTTGGTTTAACCAATGCTCATGCCGTATTCATGGATCTTATGAATCGTGTATGCAAACCTTATCTTGACAAGTTTGTGATCGTCTTTATCGATGACATTCTAATCTACTCCAAGAGCGAGAAAGAGCATGAGCAACATTTGCGATTGATTCTAGAGCTCTTAAAGAAGGAACAACTGTATGCTAAGTTCTCTAAGTGTGAATTTTGGTTGCGAACAGTACAATTCCTCGGACATGTAGTTGATTGTGAAGGAATATATGTCGATCCGGCAAAGATCACCGCTATTCAAAACTGGAAAGTGCCTAAGAGTGCGAAGCATATTCGCCAATTTTTGGGACTTGCTGGTTATTACCGAAGGTTCATCAAGGATTTTTCTATTTTAGCCAAACCTCTTACCAAGCTGACTCATAAGGGGAAGAAGTTTGAGTGGTCTGAAGAACATTAATCTGTTTTTAAGATTCTGAAGGATAAATTGACCACAACCCCTATTCTGTCATTACCTGAAGGTACCGACGATTTTGTAGTCAATTGTGATGCCTCGAATCAAGGTTTCGGATGTGTTCTGATGCAACGTGAAAAGGTTATTGAAGCGACCCGTCCTAATCCACCTGGACGAAGTCTTCAACATTTGGTCCCATTGCGATGATCGACTCCAGTAATATCTTTAAAATGAGCAAATGCACATCGGAAGATTTCTTTCATACCTGAGAATAAACATGCTTAAAAGTGTCAACCAAAAGGTTGGTGAGTTCATAGGTTTATCATAATAATCATTTCAATAATTTTAATAGACCACAAGATTTAATTTTTCATAGTTAACTGCAGGAACACTCATCTGTAAAAATCATCATACAGGAACACTCATCTGTATAAAATCCATTCATATGGTGAACACCTGGTAACCGACATTAACAAAATGCATATAGAATATCCCCAAATATACAGGTACACTCATCTGTATATAAAAATTGAAGTACTAAAGCATCCATAACCTGGATGGGGCTTGTTGGGCCCGATAGATCTATCTTTAGGATTCGCGTCAATTTGGGAGTCTGTTCCCAAATTCTTAGGCTACCAAGCTAAAAAGGGGTGATATTCGGTATAATAATCCAGCCATAGAATGTAGTTTTAAGTACTCGTGTCTATTTCGTAAAATAGTTGTAAAAATAGCGCATGTATTCTCAGTCCCAAAAATATATATTGCAAAAGCATTTAAAAAGGGAGCAAATGAAATTCACGATACGATATTTTGTAGTAAAAATATGCATACGACGGAACTGAACAATGCAGGGTTAGCCTCGGATTCACGAACCTATATCAATTGTATATCTATTAAAACATATAATGGAAATCACATAATTTCATTTATTAATATATATTATTGATATATTTGTAGTTATATAGAATTTATACTAAATTCTATTTAAAAACGTATACTTATATTATATCTTTAATTATATGTTATATATATTTATTTTGTATATATATTTAAAATGATTAATATCTATATATTTAGTTATATTAATATATCTATATATTATATATATGATTAGTATTATATTTTAAGAAAAAATATATCAATAGTTTGTTATATGTAAGTGTTAATATTTTTGATATATAGTTATATGAAATATTAATACAATTATAGTATATGAAATAAGTATATTTTATGTACAAAATTATTTATCTGTTTAAATATGATAATTTTGATAATAATGATTTATTAATAATAATAATAATAATAATAATAATAATAATAATAATAATAATAATAATAATAATATTAATAATAATAATAATAATAACTTTATTAATAGTGATAATACTAATAAAAATGATATTGTTAATAATGATACATATGTTAATAATAATAATAATAATAATAATAATAATAATAAAAATAAAAATGATACTAATACTAATGTTAGTGAAAATAATAATAATTTGTATTGTTTTCAAAATAATGATAGTAATAATAATCATAATCATAATAATGATCATAATACCTGTATTAATAATAATATTAATAATACTCCTAATACTTAATGATAATACTTAGTAATAACAATAATAATAATAATATTTAATTATGTTAATGATGGTAACAATAATAATTAACTTATCCATAATAACAATGATTAATAATAATAATAATAATAAAAATGATAATAATAATAATAATAATAATAATAATAATAATAATAATATTAATAATAATTGTATACCATCATAATCATCATGTGACATTCATCATCATCATCTTCCACGATCATCATCATACTTCATTTTTATCGTCATCATCAAATCACCACATCATCATCATCAACGTCATAACTGTAATCATCAACATCGTCCTTCATCACGATCATCATTTATATCGTCATCATCATCGTTCCTCACCATCATCACCTTCTTCCGTCATCATCATCATGTTTATCATTTACATAGCATCATCATCACTCGTTCGTTACTGTTTGGAAAAGAAAAGAAATGCAGCAACAGTAGCAGCGAACAGGAAGTAAAACATAAAGACTAAGTGGGTTTGCGATGGTTGTCGAGTAGTGATAGAGGTGATGGTGTTTGTGGTGGTTTAAGATGGTCATGGTGGTGGATTGCGACGGTCTTCAAACAGAAACATGAGAGAGAGAGAGAAAGAGAGAGAGATGGTTGTCGATGGTGGCTAACAGTGGTGGTGGGTTCTCGGTTATAAACTGAAACAGAGATAGGAGATGAGGTGGTTCACGATGGTGGTGAACTAAGGTGGTTAAAATGATGGGTTTTCATGTATGTATATATGGTGATTGAAGATGATGGTGGTGGCGGTTTATGGTGGTGAAAGGTGGTCGTGGGTGTTGGGTGATGATGGAGGTCGATTAAAGGTGGTGGCGTTGAAAGTGGTGGCAGGTATGGTTGTTCTTTGTTGAAGTGGGTGATCTTGGAGGTGAGGTTAGAGGATGGTGAGGGTGGCGATGTTGGGTTGTGTTGGTGCTCAAAACAGTGAGCAGGAGACAACAGGCTTATGGTGGTCTCATATGGCGATCATGTTGGTGACGATTAAGGTGGAAGAGATGGCGGTGACTGTTACCGAATGGTTAGAGGGTGGTGATCGATTAGTGGTTTGCTCGATTATAAAGGAAAAGAGTTTGCAAGCAAGATGGTGATCAAGAAGTAGTTTAGCTCGACAACTAGAAAGACGAAGGAGAACAAAAGAATGCAGGTGTTTGGTTAGGTTTCAACTTGCAAGTCTTATATGTGTATCTATATATTTATTTCATAAGCGTACATATATATAATCTGTTAGATAGAATAACAGAATTCAAAAGTTAAATAGTAAATGAAATATTAATCTCCATATCATTCATAAAACAGTGAAGCCACCACTCAATAATTTGATTATCTTTCGACATGAATTGTACGGATTGGGTTTCGGGCTCCGTTGTTAATCAATGGCGATAAAAGTTCTCAGAAAAATTACAAATTTTTACATAAAATATGAATATTCATTCCACTCATTTACTATAGGAAACCAGTTGTAAAAAGGTTATTTGACAGGTATTATCGGTCTCAAATAATATATACGGAGTACTAAAACTCAGACTAAAAAGGTAAAAAAAATATTTATCAAAGCTATAATCTTCCTAATCAATTTGCAGACTAACTTTTATTTTAAAACTTCGTATATATATATATATATATATATATATATATATATATATATATATATATATATATATATATATATATTAGTTCTATATTAAAATTGACAAAACGTTAACCGAAAGTTACAGACGTTTACAATTAAGGTGTAATACCCAAATATTTATTGTACATAATGTATTTATGGCGTACGATGCGTGTATGAAGTGTACGAAGCATGTACGTGTTGCTTGCTCGAACGACGAAGGAAACTGGACGTTGTCTGAAGTGACAAGGTGTGTACGTATCTTTTCAACCCCAAATAAAGTTTGTGTTGATGTTTTAAAGCCTTACCATTGGGAAAAAAATCTTATTACATTTCCAACGATATTTGATTCATCGAAAACGGAGCTACGGTCAAAAAGTTATGGCCAAAACAAGTTACTGAAAACTGACCTGAAGGTTGGAGCGGCGCTTCACCTTATGGAGTGGCTCTCCGATTGCATCTGATGCAATTTTCAGCATTTTTAAAGGGTTAAATGAGGGGTACTTTGGTCCTTTCACATGTGTACGGATTTGTGGCACTTAGAGCAGTTTTAGATCCACTTTTGGATCATTTTGACATCCACACATCTCTCTCATCTTATCTTAGAGAGAGAGGGAGATTCTAGAGAGAGATTTGGAGCTTTGATGAAGATGAAGCTTGAATTGATCAAAGGTGCGAGTGATAAAGTTGTTCCTTTCGTTCTCGGCTACGTTTTGATTGTTATGGTAAATTCTAAATCCAAATTTCATTGTTTGATTTGAGATTCAATGTTAGGGTTTGAGTTTGATTTGTTGTAAAATCCATTTAGTTGATGAAGAGGGTTTATGGAAACTTGCTACTTTGATATTTGGCAGGTTTTGGGTTGGTTAATGATTTAACCATGTTTAAGACTTGTAAATGGTGTATAATCACTAGTATTAGTGATTATTGATGTTTGGAGACCATTAGGGTTCTTGTGGTTGACTAATTTTGACTAGAGTCAAAATTAGGGTTTGTTGATGATTATGACTCAATTGTCGATTTAATAAGGTTTATAAACTTAAAATGGATTAAGATGAAGCATAGAACCGAGTTAAATATGTTTTGGTGTCAAAACTTGCTAATGGCGTGATATTGACTTCTTATGGGTCAAATTAGGGTTTAAGTGTCATTTTGGGCAAGATAGGTGTTTAACACCTATGATTGGGTTTGATTGGCATATTAGGACCATTCTCACTTGTGTTAGTGATTATTGGTCAGTTTGGGCACGGTTTGTGCTTGGAAGTGCATTTGGGTCGAAATTGCACTAGTTGTCAATTTGGGTTGATTTATATATCCACCCTAATTGTGTTACTTGTTATGTGATAAATGGAATAGGTACAACCCATCGGCGATTACGAATTATTCGGTGGCATTCCTCAAGGCGACAAGGTGAGTGATAATATCCTATATGCATATGTATGTGTAGGATGGGTGCGGGTCGGGTGAAGTGGTTATCGGTTATAGAGCTCACTTCACATATAGGTGGATTTGATGGACTTGGGTACATGCCAATTGGCACGGTTGTGCGTTTTGGTTGACCACCTTTGGCGAGATGCACACTTCGTGTGTACATTATCACATGGGCTTGTGAGTGGAATAATTATATACGTATGTATATGAGTTATTTACTTGTGGGGTAAGGGTTTAAAGTTCGTTGTTGACGAAACCGTACCCTAGAGTATATTGTGGTGTTGATGAGGGTTTAAAGTTCGATGTTGACGATACCTCATGTATGGAATTTAAGTTCGATGTTGAGGATGCCATACGACTATTGTAGTGACGTTGATGAGGGTTTAAAGTTCGTTGTTGATGATACCTCATATGTGGGTTTTAAGTTCGATGTTGACGATACCACATTAATTCATTCGATGAGGGTTTTAAGTTCGATGTTGACGATACCTCATACGTGGGTTTTAAGTTCGATGTTGACGATACCACGTTAATTGGGACGAATGGGATTTAAGTTCGATGTTGACGATACCATTCGTAGAGCTAGCCTTGAGATCTTGAATACTTTTGGATGTTGTGAACATCGATGTTTGTCGTATTATTGTGATATATATATATATATATATATATATATATATATATATATATATATATATATATATATATATATATATATATATATATATATATATATATATATATATATATATATATATATATATTGTTTCATTGTTGTGATGTAGCTAACCCTCTGGGTGTAGCTTAATGGCGTTGTTCACATCGTCGTTGGTGAACTTACCTTATTGTTGACATTATTAGCTTGTTGCTTAGTGATCGTACGGTATGCTTAGACTAGCTTGCCTTTATGCTTGGATGCTCCGGTATGCGGTATTTGATTATTTGTGTGGCGTATCCATTTTATGCATATATATGTATGTAGTATATTTTCACTCACTAAGCGTTAGCTTACCCTCTCGTTGTTTACATTTTTATAGATTTGCTTGGATGAGGTGGCTCGGGTAAGTGTGGGAGCTAGTGGCTCGCGTAGTTGCTTTAGAAGGCTTGCTTTTGGATTAATTAGGATTGGGTAGCGTATCCCCAATCGCCATGCTTGGCTTTTATTTTGTGTTTAAAATTGTGGGGTCGAAACTTGTATTTTATACTTAAAGGGTCAATTGGGTCAATGTGGGCCCTGCCTCGTAGAACTTATTTTATGAATGGAACGTGTTAGTTTTTCATAAATGAATATGTTGTGAAAAGCGTTTTATCTAAATACGTCGGGAAGTGGTCGAACATTTTCGCTAAGTTGGATTTTTGGGACAGGCCGAAATGGAGCGCCGCTCCAGGCCAAAATGGCGCGCCGCGCCACTATGCTGTACACGAAATTTTTTTTTTTTTGATATTTCCGCGTGATCGTTTGTATATCGGGTTGGGTTGTTACATAAGGCTCATATATATTTAATATGCACTTAATATATATCAGAACATTTTTAAATAACAAATTTTACTACGTAAATAAATATATTAATTATATATTTTAAGTAGTTAAATTTAATATAACCATATATACATACAAGTAATATATATATATATATATATATATATATATATATATATATATATATATATATATATATATATATATATATATAATAATTGTCTTCATTACATCATATATTATTTTACATATTTATTTCCAACAATATAATCATATATTATTTCAAATAATATTTCAAATTATTATATATATGTATATTTAAATATACATGTATCTATTTACAATTAGTTGTTCGTGAATCGTCGGGAATGATCGAAGGTCTATTGAATATATGAAACAGTTCAAAATTTTTGAGACTCAACCTAACAGACTTTTCTTATCAAGTCAAAAATATTAAATCGTATCGAGAGTTTGGTTTAAAATTAGTCGAAATTTTCCGGGTCGTCACAGTACCTACCCGTTAAAGAAACTTCGTCCTGAAATTTGATCGAGGTCGTCATGGCTAACAATAAGAATGTTTTCCTGACGAATATGAGTTGATAAATAGAGTTTTATCACCATTGAGTAAATTGAATGAAACAATTCGATTACTCAAAGAGTATGGGTGAAGCTATCACAAAAGGGTGAAATGTGGAAATAACTGTTCGCCTTAACTTTTGATGTAGTTATAGTTGATTTTCGGAATTCAAGAAAATTAGAGAATATCTTCATAATCTATATAAGATTTGATTCATCGGTAATTAAGGAAATAATGTTTCTCTTTAATTAAATGTGGTAATCTGTCTCAATTGCTACGTCTGGTATTTCACTATAAACTCACCTTTCTCGTTTCATTATTTTCACCACTCCTGTACTTTCTTCCTCAATTCATACTTCCAAAAGATTGTGAAAATGCTTAATCCAGTTCTGATCCTTGATCTCATTCTGAGTATCGCAACAATCATCCTTCTATTCTAACTCCCACCGGAGGAATCTATTTACTTCTACTTCACCCTTGGGGTAGTGGTCTTCATAATCCTTCCTTGCATATGTCTCTCCATAATTATTGGCATCTACGGTTAATGATCTCTCTATTTGCTGTGATTTATACTCCTATTTATATTTTGAAGCTCCATGCTTCTGTTTTCTCTTCCCTACCTTAAGTAAAGCGATTAAGACGTCTCAGATTTATAGGTATGAATTTTCGAATGATCATAATATACTATGCAGAAAAGAAAGGTAATAGTACGATTTGATTTGTCAAATTACCAGAATCACGAAAAGATAGAAATATCAAGAAAATATATTCTTGATATGTTTAGAGGTTAAATAGAATGTAAAGTCATGTAACATGACACATGATGAGGGTAAGGTCTGTGAACCATCATCACGTTCCATTAGAAATTCAGCATGACTTACTGTAATATAATCACGTTGGCCGGGCGTCATTATATTATACTAACTCATGCTTCAACTCCCAACACTTCTCCATAAATCATTCATAATTTAAAATCAAATTTTATAGAAGGATAGAAACTAAAACAGTTTCTTTTATGATGTAACACAGATAGCACGAGGAGATAGATAATTTCGGACAAGAATATTTATGAATATATCTTCAGAAATATCGAAGATATTTATGACGATATTTTGAAATTTCTAAGATCAAAGGTTGATGAAGAAAATCCTTCCGCAAGGATTTAGAATAAATAATGAGCAAGATATTCGCTAAAGAGTTCATCAGATACAGAATCATCTGGATTCATTAAATACAGGTTTAGTCCTGGTGATTTGTCCACAGTCTCCTTCATAGTTTTGCATAATCCGCTTTTCAATATCAATTTTCTATTGAGTGTTTCCAACACTTTATTCTTTATCATCAAACTTTTGGCCATTAAGACCATCTACAGTTTTGCTGCTTTATCAGCATTCAAAGTCATCATAACTGAATCATTGGTTATTAATCCGAGGTGTTTCAAGAATTTCGAAGGATTTGAACGCAGATTGTAATCGTCAAGATACAAAAGATTGTTTAAGATGAAATCAAGTGGCAAACTTGAGAAATTATTTAACTGTAGTAGATGTAACTTATTAACGATATTATAAGTCAAAATGTTGTAATTAATATTTCCTACTCTTTTAATACTTTTTAATTGTCCAAGGTTAGTAGTCCAATGTTAGTAGTCCAATAATCCAGTTGTTCAATATATAATTTAATTAATCAAGACGTATCGTGACCCATTGTATACATGTCTCAGACTCGATCACAACCCATGGTATATATATTATTTTAGAATTAACCTCGACCCATTATATGCTAACTCGAGCATTACCGCATATTGAAGCGACCCGTCCTAGTCCATAAGGACGAATACAATAACATATGGTTACATTGCGAGGTATTTGACCTCTAAATGATACATTTTACAAATATTGCATTCGTTTTGTAAAAGAAAAACTTTCAATACATTGAAAGTAGACAGACATGCATACCATTTCATAATATATCCATACTATAAATGATTTAATAATAATCTTGTTGAACTCAACGACTCAAATAAAACGTCTTTTGAAATATGCCATGAATGACTCCAAGTAATATCTCTAAAATGAGCAAATGCACAACGGAGAATTTCTTTAATACCTGAAAATAGACATGCTTTCAAGTGTCAACCAAAAGGTTGGTGAGTTCATAGGTTTATCATAACAGTCATTTCAATAATTTTAATAGACCACAAGATTTAATTTTCATAGTAAACTGCAGGAACACTCATCTGCAAAAATTCATTCATATGGTGAACACCTGGTAACCGACATTAACAAAATGCATCTAGAATATCCCCAAATATACAGGTACACTCATCTTTATATAAAAATCGAAGTACTAAAGCATCCATAACCTGGATGGGGTTTGCTAGGCCCATAGATCTATCTTCAGGATTCGCGTCAATTTGGGGGTCTGTTCCCAAATTTTTAGGCTACCAAGCTAAAAAGGGTGATATACGGTATAATAATTCAACCATAGAATGTAGTTTCAAGTACTTGTGTCTATTTCGTAAAACAGTTATAAAAGCAACGCATGTATTCTCAGCCCAAAAATATATATTGCAAAAGCATTTAAAAAGGGAGTAAATGAAACTCACAAAACTGTAATTCGTAGCAATAATGCATATGACGGCACTGAACAAGTGAAAGGTTGGCCTCGGATGCACGAACCTATATTACGTATATATATATATATATATATATATATATATATATATATATATATATATATATATATAATGGTCAATATCTGTCTAACAATTTAGGTCAAGTCGTAGTGTATCACAATCCTAATGCTCGAGATCGATATGCAGAAGTCAACAAAAGTCAATTTAACCCAAAATGATTTAAAAAATCTATACATGTTTATTATGTAACTTAAATAGTCATTTTATATATTTAAATATATTTATCGGATTATTAGAGTAAATAATATAAATCATTTATTAATAAAAATTAATATAAAAATTTATATAAAAATATATACTTTTATATATCTTAAGTAATAAAATTTATAAAGCTCATTTAATATCATAAGAATATAGTGGTATGTATTATTAATGTAATTATATTACATGTGGTAAATTATCTTTGTATCACATATTCATTTGATAAAATAATATTGATAATAAGTAAACGTTGTATTATTTTGTAATAATAATAGTTATTATTATTCTACTAATAACGATGTTTATATTTACTAAATTATGATAAAATGATAATTCTAATTATGATAATTTTAATAATAACGATACCTTTTAATTTTACAGTAATAATAATAATATTTTATAAAAATAATAATTTTAGTCAAAATGATAATCTTTAATAATAATAATACTAAAATGATAATAATGATATTTTATAATAACAATGATATTTCTATTAAAAATGATAATTTTAGTAAAAATGATAGTTTTAATATTAATAATACTTTTAATAATAATAATACTGATAAAGATAATGAAAACGATATTTTTATCTAAATCAATATCTTACAATATTTTAATTTCATCATGATACTTATACTCATTATTTCCTAATCGATTTGTTTAATAGCTTCTAGTCCTCTTTTAAATCGCATTCATAATAATGAAAATGATAATAATAATAATAATAATAATAATAATAATAATAATAATAATAATAATAATAATAATAATAATAACGATAATAATAACGACGATAGTAATAATAATCATTTTAACAATAATAATACTAAAATTAATAATAATTCAGTTAACTATATCTTTTAATCCATTCATCGAAATCACACGACTCCTAAATGAAAAGTTATTGATTTTTTGTCAGCTTTCCAACAACATGCATATCATATACCTTATCTCAGTCGCATATGTAATGAATTCATATTTTATCATAAACTATCTAATGACAAAATTAAACATACAAGCATGCATAATCATATATACTCGAGCACTAGTCTGGGATACACTATCAATATATAAAAGTTATGATTTGAGTGCTCACGTATCAATATTGAGATTCAATATTGCAGGAAAGTATATAGACGCAACGGAGATGATAAACACTAGGTTGACCTCACGAGCTATACCCCAGATCCATACTCATAACCTTCATAACTATAACCCATAATTTCCTTAGTTTTATCCCGCTCGAAAAACCCATTTTTAATTTACTCGATCAACACTCCGTCGTAGTATTTTATGTATAAATATAAATATTAATAATAATAATACTTAATACCCCTAATAATAATAATAATAATAATAATAATAATAATAATATAATAATAATAATAATAATAATAATAATAATAATAATAATAATAATAATAATAATAATAATAATAATAATAATAATAATAATAATAATAATAATAAAAATAATAAAAATAATATAAATATAAATTTTGAGAGATAAATCAGTTTGTGTGTGTGTTACTGAACGAGCGAGTCCCATTTATAGGAGATTGCAGAGATTCGACTCCATGCGATTGCATGGAGTCCCTTTAATTTATTCATGCGATCGCATGATATGGGTTAACAGCTCAGGATCATTTAACTTATTCTGCCGACACTCGCTTTATATTATTATATATATAATATAATTAATTTATATAATTAATTATATATTATATTAAATTTATGTGTATAGTTAACTTATAATTTTAGTTCCAATGACTCGTACATTGTCACTCGACTTATGTCTCGGTTTCGGTTTCTCGAACGCATTTTCGTACGTTTAGAAAACTTGTACTTTACATTTCGTGACTCGTACCTTTATTAATAATTAGACTTATTCGCCAATAGATAATATTTCAAGAGATGCAACTTATACATTTGAGTGTTATGGTCATTTGCTTCTTTAAATCGTAGGCTCGTTATTTATCAAAGTATATTATTTTTAAATCAAACGTTTTATGACTAAATTAATATCTTATTTTATCACACATATATATTTAAAATATAAATTTGTACATTTTATTTAATAATATAATATTTAGTTTTTCAAAAATAATTATATTTCAATATTTATTTATAATCGTTTTAAATAATAGAAAATATAATGTCATATCACGTTTATGTTTTTGAAACCATATATATATATATATATATATATATATATATATATATGTATATATTTGTAATTTATAATGCAAAACTTTAATTACGTTCTTTCAAATCTCATAAACAAGTTATCTCATAAAGTGTTTTTAATAATAATGTTCTTTTAATATTGAAATCGTTTTGTACATTTGAAACTATATCAAATAAATATGATAATTTTGTTTTTCAAAACAAAATATATTTAAGAATCGTTTTAAAAGGCTAAAATAATGGAAATCGTTATATCATAAAACGTATTAGAAAAGTAAAATTATATATACTCATGATTATAACTTATTCATGAATCGCAGGGTTAAACCTAAAGGATAATTAAACGTATGAAATCATTTTAATGTAGGACGTCAATTTACTTATCTTGTCGATATCTATTTTCTAAGTTATCTATATTCCCAAATTTCACTTCTATATTAAATAATATGAAAGCTAATTTGTCATCTTAACAAAATTCACGAGTGAAATATAGTAAACCATGTATTGGAAAACAAACAAAAATCTCCACTAACATTTGTCTAGTTCTCGTTAAATGACAATTTGTTCTTACTTGAAAATCATATTACCAATTATTCTGAATACTGTTAAAAAGAATAGATTTCTCAAATCACAGTGGACCTCACAACAGAGACTTTAATCATATCATAATGTATCTGATAATTCAATCCTTTGATATTATCTTTTAATTCCGTTAATAAATATATTGAACATATACGTTCATGTAAAGTATTACACATTTAACACTTTGCTAACTTTTCAAATTATAATATATACACAATTACATATATAATCATATTCATTTATATATTGGTTCGTGAATCGTCAGAATTTGGTCGAGGTTAAATGAATGTATGAACACAGTTTAAAATTCTTAAGATTCAACATTACAAACTTTGCTTATCGTGTCAGAAAAATATAAAAATCAAGTTTAAATTTTGTCGGAAATTTTTGGGTTGTCACAGTACCTACCGGTTAAAGAAATTTCGTCCCGAAATTTGATTAGGATGGTCATGGTCGACATTAAATATGTTTTCATGATGCATACGAGCTGAAATTTAGAATTTTATCATCATCGAGTGATATAGACAAAACAATTTGATTTTGTGAAGAGTACGAGTGAAGCTATCACGAAGGAGTGTAATGAGTAAATGTTGATTCGGCATAACTTTTGACGTAGATAGGATTTGAAATGTCCCGTTCATATTGATTATAAATGTTCCATATTAATTGATTTCGTCACGAGGTTTTGACCTCTATATGAGACGTTTTTCAAAGACTGCATTCATTTTTAAAACAACCATAACCTTTATTTTATCGATAAAGGTTTAAAAATCATTACGTAGATTATCAAATAATGATAATCTAAAATATACCATTTACACACGACCATTACATAATAGTTTACAATAAGAATATATTACATCAAAAATAAGTTTCTTGAATGCAGTTTTTACATAATATCATACAAGCATGGACTCCAAATCTTGTCCTTATTTTAGTTTGCAACAGCGGAAGCTCTTAATAATAACCTGAGAATAAACATGCTTAAAACGTCAACAAAAATGTTGGTGAGTTATAGGTTTAACCTATATATTATCAAATCATAATAATAGACCACAAGATTTCAAATTTCAATATACATCCCATACATAGAGATAAAATTCATTCATATGGTGAACACCTAGTAACCGACATTAACAAGATGCATATAAGAATATCCCCTATCATTCCGGGAAATCCTTCGGACATGATAAAAATGAATTCGAAGTACTAAAGCATCCGGTACTTTGGATGGGGTTCGTTAGGCCCAATAGATCTATCTTTAGGATTCGCGTCAATTAGTAGATCGGTTTACTAATTCTTAGGTTACCAAGCAAAAGGGGTATATTCGACTTCGATCATTCACCCATATAATGTAGTTTCAATTACTTGTGTCTATTTCGTAAAACATTTATAAAACTGCATGTATTCTCATCCCAAAATATTAGATTTTAAAAATGGGACTATAACTCACTTTCACAGATTTTTACTTCGTCGGGAAGTAAGACTTGGCCACTGGTCGATTTACGAACCTATAACAAATATGTACATATATATCAAAGTATGTTCAAAATATATTTACAACATTTTTAAAACGTTTTAATGTTTTAAGTTTATTAAGTCAGCTATCCTCGTTAGTAACTTACAACTAGTTGTCCACAATTAGATGTACAGAAATAAATCGATATATATTATATTGAATCAATCCACGACCCAGTGTATACACGTCTCAGGCTAGATCACAACTCAAAGTATATATATATTTTTAGAATCAACCTCAACCCTGTATAGCTAACTCCAATATTACTGCATATAGAGTGTCTATGGTTGTTCCAAATAATATATATAGATGGGTTGATATGATATGTCAAAACATTTGCATACGTGTCTATAGTATCCCAAGATTACATAATATATTAGAATATATATATATAATACAATATAAGTTAGCTAGGATATGATTAATATAAATTTTTTACCAATTTTCACGTAGCTACAACAAGCAAAAATATCCAATCTTGCTTTACCCATAACTTCTTCGTTTTAAATCCGTTTTGAGTGTTTCAAGTTTCTATGGTTTCATATTGAACTTAAGTTTATGAATCTAAATAGAAAAAGTATAAGTTTATAGTCAAAAATATAGGTTACAAGTTGTTTTTTTAAAGGTAGTCATTTCAGTCGAAAGAACGACGTCTAGATGACCATTTTGGAAAACATACTTCCACTTTGAGTTTAACCATGATTTTTGGATATAGTTTCATGTTCATAAGAAAAATAATTTCCCCAGAATAACAACTTTTAAATCAAATTTTATCATAGTTTTTAATTATCTAACCCAAAACAGCCCGCGGTGTTACTACGACGGCGTATATCCGGTTTTACGGTGTTTTTCGTGTTTTCTGGTTTTAAATCATTAAGTTAGAATATAATATAGATATATAAAATGTATTTAGTTGATTTTAAAAATCAATTTAGAAGGATTAACTTTTGTTTGCGAACAAGTTTAGAATTAACTAAACTATGTTCTAGTGATTTCAAGTTTAAACCTTCAAATAAGGTCGTTTTATATATATGAATCGAATGATGTTATGAACATCATTACTACCTCAGGTTTTGTGGATAAACCTACTAGAAATGAGAAAAATAGATCTAGCTTCAAAGGATCCTTGGATGGCTTGAAAGTTCTTGAAGCAGAATCATGACACGAAAACAAGTTCAAGTAAGATTTCCACTCGAAATAAGATTGTTATAGTTATAGAAATTGAATCAAAGTTTGAATATGAGTATTACCTTGTATTATAAAGATATCTTACTGTAAATAAGAAAGATTTCTTGAGGTTGGATGATCACTTTACAATATTGGAAGTAAGCTAGCAAACTTGGAAGTATTCTTGATTTTATGAAACTAGAACTTATAGAATTTATGAAGAACACTTAGAACTTGAAGATAGAACTTGAGAGAGATCAATTAGATGAAGAAAATTGAAGAATGAAAGTGTTTGTAGGTGTTTTTGGTCGTTGGTATATGGATTAGATATAAAGAATGTGTAATTTTGTTTACTTGTAAATAAGTCATGAATGATTACTAATATTTTTGTAATTTTATGAGATATTTCATGCTAGTTTCCAAATGATGGTTCCTACATATGTTAGGTGACTCACATGGGATGCTAATAGCTAATCATTGGAGTGTATATACCAATAGTACATACATCTAAAATTTGTGTATTGTACGAGTACGAATACGGGTGCATACGAGTAGAATTTTTGATGAAACTGAACGAGGATGTAATTGTAAGCATTTTTGTTAAGTAGAAGTATTTTGGTAAGTGTCTTGAAGTCTTTCAAAAGTGGATGCATACATATTAAAACACTACATGTATATACATTTTAACTGAGTCGTTAAGTCATCGTTAGTCGTTACATGTAAATGTTGATTTGAAACCTTTAAGTTAACGATCTTGTTAAATGTTGTTAACCCAATGTGTATTATATCTAATGAGATGTTAAATTATTATATTATCATGATATTATGATATATTAATATATCTTAATATGATATATATACATTTAAATGTCGTTACAACGATAATCGTTACATATATGTCTCGTTTCGAAATCCTTAAGTTAGTAGTCTTGTTTTTACATATGTAGTTCATTGTTAATATACATAATGACATGTTTACTTATCATTTATCATGATTAAACATAGTGTAAAAATATCTTTATATGATTCATATGTAATTATTAAGACGTTATTATAACGATAATCGTTATATATATCGTTTCGAGTTTCTTAATTCAATAAACACAATTTTATGTATATAACTCATTGTTAAAATACCTAATGAGATACTTACTTATCATAATATCATGTTAACTATATATATAATCATATATATGTCATCATATAGTTTTTACAAGTTTTAACGTTCGTGAATCACCGGTCAACTTGGGTGATCAATTGTCTATATGAAACCTATTTCAATTAATCAAGTCTTAACAAGTTTGATTCCTTAACATGTTGGAAACACTTAATCATGTAAATATCAATTTCATTTAATATATGTAAACATGGAAAAGTTCGGGTCACTACATTACCTACCCGTTAAATAAATTTCGTCCCGAAATTTTAAGCAGTTGGAGGTGTTGACGTATCTTCTGGAAATAAGTGCGGGTATTTCTTCTTCATCTGATCTTCTTGTTCCCAGGTGAACTCGGGTCCTCTATGAGTATTCCACCGAACCTTAACAATTGGTATCTTGTTTTGTTTAAGTCTTTTAACCTCACGATCCATTATTTCGATGGGTTCTTCGATGAATTGAAGTTTTCGTTGATTTGGATTTCGTCTAACGGAATAGTGAGATCTTCTTTAGCAAAACATTTCTTCAAATTCGAGACGTGGAAAGTGTTATGTACAGCCGCGAGTTGTTGAGGTAACTCAAGTCGGTAAGCTACTGGTCCGACACGATCAATAATCTTGAATGGTCCAATATACCTTGGATTTAATTTCCCTCATTTACCAAATCGAACAACACCTTTCCAAGGTAAAACCTTAAGCATGACCATCTCTCCAATTTCAAATTCTATATCTTTTCTTTTAATGTCGGCGTAGCTCTTTTGTCGACTTTAGGCGGTTTTTAACCGTTGTTGAATTTGGATGATCTTCTCGATAGTTTCTTGTATTATCTCCGGACCCGTAATCTGTCTATCCCCCACTTCACTCCAATAAATCTGAGACCTGCACTTTCTACCATAAAGTGCTTCAAACGGCGCCATCTCAGTGCTTGAATGGTAGCTGTTGTTGTAGGAAAATTCTGCTAATGGTAGATGTCAATCCCAACTGTTTCCGAAATCAATAACACATGCTCGTAGCATGTCTTCAAGTGTTTGTATCATCCTTTCGCTCTGCCCATCAGTTTGTAGATGATAGGCAATACTCATGTCTAGACGAGTTCCTAATGCTTGCTGTAATGTCTGCCAGAATCTTGAAATAAATCTGCCATCCCTATCAGAGATAATAGAGATTGGTATTCCATGTCTGGAGACAACTTCCTTCAAATACAGTCATGCTAACTTCTCCATCTTGTCATCTTCTCTTATTGGCAGGAAGTGTGCTGATTTGGTGAGACGATCAACTATTACCCAAATAGTATCAAAACCACTTGCAGTCCTTGGCAATTTAGTGATGAAATCCATGGTAATATTTTCCCATTTCCATTCCGAGATTTCGGGTTATTGAAGTAGACCTGATGGTTTCTGATGCTCCGCTTTGACCTTAGAACACGTCAAACATTCCCTTACATATTTAGCAACATCGTATTTCATACCTGGCCACCAAAAATGTTTCTTGAGATCCTTGTACATCTTCCCCGTTCCAGGATGTATTGAGTATCTGGTTTTATGAGCTTCTCTAAGTACCATTTCTCTCATATCTCCAAATTTTGGTACCCAAATTCTTTCAGCCCTATACCGGGTTCCGTCTTCCCGAATATTAAGATGCTTCTCCGATCCTTTGGGTATTTCATCCTTTAAATTTTCCTCTTTTAAAACTCCTTGTTGCGCCTCCTTTATTTGAGTAGTAAGGTTAGTGTGCATCATTATATTCATAGCTTTTACCCGAATGGGTTCTCTGTCCTTTCTACTCAAGGTGTCGGCTACCACATTTGCCTTCCCCGGGTGGTAACAAATCTCAAAGTCGTAATCATTCAATAATTCAATCCACCTACGCTGCCTCATATTCAGTTGTTTCTGATTAAATATGTATTGAAGACTTTTGTGGTCGGTATATATAATACTTTTGACCCCGTATAAGTAATGCCTCCAAGTCTTTAATGCAAAAACAACCGCGCCTAATTCCAAATCATGCGTTGTATACTTCTGTTCGTGAATCTTCAATTGTCTAGACGCATAAGCAATTACTTTCGTTCATTGCATTAATACACAACCGAGACCTTGCTTTGAGGTATCACAATATATCACAAAATCATCATTCCCTTCAGGTAATGATAATATAGGTGCCGTAGTTAACTTTTTCTTTAACAATTGAAACGCTTTCTCTTGTTCATCTTTCCATTCAAATTTCTTCCCTTTATGCGTTAATGCAGTCAAGGGTTTTGCTATTCTGGAAAAGTATTGGATGAACCTTCTGTATTAACCAGCTAGTCCTAAAAATTGGCGTATGTGTTTCGGAGTTTTCGGGGTTTCCCACTTTTCAACGGTTTCAATCTTTGCTGGATCCACCTGAATACCTTCTTTGTTCACTATGTGACTGAGGAATTGAACTTCGTCCAACCAAAATGCACACTTTGAAAACTTAGTTTACAGTTTTTCTTTTCTCAGCAACTCTAGCACTTTTCTCAAATGTTCTTCGTGCTCTTGATCATTCTTCGAGTAAATAAGTATGTCATCGATGAAAACAATGAAAAACTTGTCAAGATATGGCCCACACACTCGGTTCATGAGGTCCATGAACACAGCTGGTGCATTAGTCAATCCAAACGGCATAACCATAAACTCGTAATGACCGTAACGTGTCCTAAAAGTAGTCTTTGGAATATCATCCTCCTTCACCCGCATTTGATGATATCCAGAACGTAAATTGATCTTCGAATAAACAGACGAGCCTTGTAGTTGATCAAATAAGTCGTCGATTCTCGGTAGTGGGTAGCGGTTCTTGATGGTAAGTTTGTTCAACTCTCGGTAGTCGATACACAACCTGAATGTACCATCTTTCTTCTTGACAAACAAAACAGGAGCTCCCCATGGTGATGTGCTTGGTCGAATGAAACCACGCTCTAAAAGTTCCTGTAACTAACTTTGTAATTCATTCATTTCGCTGGGTGCGAGTCTGTTTGGAGCACGAGCTATTGATGCAGCTCCTGGTAAAAGGTCTATTTGAAATTCAATGGATCGATGTGGGGCTAATCCCGGTAATTCTTTCAAAAATACATCAAGAAATTCTTTTGCGACGGGAACATCACTGATGTTCTTTTCTTCAGGTTTAACTTCCTCGATGTGTGCTAGAATGACGTACAACCTTTTCTTTTTAGTTTTTGCGCCTTCAAACTACTAATAAGATTTAATTTCGCGTTGTTCTTTTCTCCGTACACCATTAAAGGTTTTCCTTTTTTACGCATAATGCGAATCGCATTTTTGTAACAAACGACCTCTGCTCTCACCTTTTTCAACCAGTCCATGCCAATTATTATATCAAAACTCCCTAACTCGACTGGTATTAAATCAATTTTAAACGTTTCATCCCCCAGTTTAATTTCTCTCTCCCGACATATATTATCTGCTGAAATTAATTTACCGTTTGCTAATTCGAGTAAAAATTTACTATCCAAAGGCGTCAATGGGAAACTTAATTTAGCACAAAATTCTCTACTCTTATAGCTTCTATCCGCACCCGAATCAAATAAAACATAAGCAGATTTATCGTCAATAAGAAACGTACCCGTAACAAGCTCCGGGTCTTCCTGTACTTCTGCCGCATTAATATTGAAAACTCTTCCACGACCCTGCCCATTAGTATTCCCCTGTTTCGGGCAATTTCTAATAATGTGGAATGGTTTTCCACATTTATAACAAACAGCGTTGGTATTACTTGCTCCGACACTATTCATTTCGGCATTACTTGTTCCGACATTATTTGTTCCTTTAGTTCTGTTAAACTTTGGTCCGTAGACCTCACACTTTGTCGCGCTATGACCATTTCTTTTACACCTGTTGTAAAATGTCGTGCAAAACCCCTGATGATTTTCTTCACACCTATGACATGGCTGTTTTTGGTTTTTATTGTCGTTGTTGTTATTGAGGTTGTTGTTGGGATTGTTATTGTTGTTAAAACGGTTGTTGTAGTTGTTGTTGTTGTTGTTGGGATGTTTGTTGTAGTTATTGTTAGGATTGCGGTTATTGTTGCGATTGTTGTTGCAGTTGTTGGGATAGTTGTTGCGATTGTGGTTATAATTGTTGTTGTTGTTGTTGTTGTTGTTGTACTAGTGACTCTTGTCACCGTTTTCCTCCCACTTCCTCCTGAGTTGTTTCGTGTTGGCTTCTTTGGCCGCCTGCTCTTTAATTCTTCCCTCAATCTAATTTATGAGTTTATGAGCCATTCGACTTGCCTTCTGTATAGAAGCGGGCTCGTGTGAACTCACATCTTCTTGAATCCTTACTGGTAACCCTTTTACAAACACGTTGATCTTCTCTTCTTCATCTTCGAATGCTCCCGGACATAATAGGCACAACTCTGTGAATCGTCGTTCATATGTGGTAACGTCGAACCCTTGTGTTCGTAACTCTCTAAGTTCTACCTTGAGTTTATTGACTTCGTTTCTAGGACGGTACTGCTCGTTCATCAATTGCTTGAATGCCGACCACGGTAGTGCGTAAGCAGCATTTTGTCCTACCTGTTCAAGATAGGTGTTCCACCACGTTAACGCAGTACCTGTGAAGGTATGCGTAGCGTACTTAACTTTGTCCTCTTCAGTACACTTACTTATGGCAAACACCGATTCGACTTTCTTGGTCCACCGTTTCAATTCAATTGGTCCTTCGGTTCCATCAAATTCCAAAGGTATGCATGCAGTGAATTCTTTGTAGGAGCATCCTACACGATTTCTTGCACCGTTAGCTGCATTGCTAGATTCAGAGTTATTGTTGGTATGTAGCGCAGCCTGTACTGCGGCTATGTTTGCAACAAGAAAGGTACGAAATTCCTCTTCGCTCATATTCATGGTGTGTCGAGTAGTCGGTGCCATTTCCTTCAAAATATCCAACTGAATCGAGTTAATCATACAGAATATTAAGAGTAGTCAATAGTATTTCGTAGCATAATATGAACTCATTTATAAAAGCTTTTTCTTCATATTAGCATTTTATAAGTTTAAATTCGGGTACTATCTACCCGTTAAGTTCATACTTAATAGCTAATATACAATTCAACTACTACAATTCCATACGAAAAACTGATTATAATAATATATCACATACAAATATTCTTCAAACTTACAACTTCGCTATATTACATATAACATGAAATATAGTACACTATGATACAAGACAGTTTTGAAGATAAATCTAGTTAATACGCAAGTTGTTCAGCAAAGGAAATAAAGACACGTAATTCATAAGTCCAGAAACAAGTCATGCATTCTGGTTTTACTAAGATGATTTCCCATCCTTGGTCTTGTGGAAAATAACTGTTATGACCATTGGCTAGGCAGCATGTTGTAATGTCGTCAAAAGGACGAGGGTTTCGTAATGTCCAACAGCCCCGTAATAATCTAAAAACCTTGTTTCTCACCCCAACTACTGAATCTGTCACTTGTGGGAAGGTTTTATTTAAAAGTTGCAATCCGATGTTCTTTTTCTCACTTTGGTAAGAAGCGAACATCACTAACCCGTAAGCATAACATGCTTCTTTATGTTGCATGTTAGAAGCTCTTTCTAATTCACAAAATCCTATATTGGGATATGTTGAGTCAAAATAGGTTCTCAACCTGTAGCGTAAAATTGCATTTGGGTTCCCCGCATTTAATGATTTAAAGAAAACACGGCGTAACTTACGGTCTCCCCAATGTGATATACCTCACCTATCAAAGGAAAGCCTTTTATAAACTAAGGCATTTATGGAAAGTCTTTTAAATGTTTGGCAAGTTAATTTCGCCATAACTAAATGTGCTGATGAATTCTGACCGACTCTAGACAATATTTCCTCAATCACATCCTCTGGTAGGTCTTCTAAAATATTCGGTTGTCTACCCTTAACGTCCATTTTATTTTTATACTGTAAAATAGACAAGGATTAGATTCGTAAAAGATAATTAACAAACAATACAAGCAATTTTTTACATAGAACATAAAGTACAAGCACACTACAATACATATAATACACAACATGATTACAACCCTTTAATCTGAATCACTGGTTTCTTCTTCTCCGGACTTGGTTCATTTTCCTAATTTTCTAGGAATATATGGTGTTCCTCTAATACGAGCTTCCATAATGGTTTAGAAAAACCTGGGGGTTTAGAGGTTCCCGGGTCATTGTTACATTTTAGGAAATACGAATGTTGTCAATACATATAAAGTTCATCGGGGTTGGAATCGGGTTTCTCTATTTTTATACCTTTTCCCTTATTATTTTCTTTCGCTTTATTAAATTGGGTCGAGGTAATTTCTATAACATCATCGGAATCCTCATCGGGATCCGATTCATCAGAAAATTGGTAATCTTCCCAATATTTTGCTTCCTCGGAGGGAACACCATTGACCATTATTAACTTTGGTCCGTTGGTTGAGGATTTTCTTTTATTTAATCGATTTACTATAGGTATCAATATTTCTTCCTCCGGAACCTCTTCTTCTTCTGGTTCCTCCTCTTCCGATTCCTCCTCTTCTGGTTCCTCTTCTTTCGGTTCCTCCTCTTCCGGTTCCTCTTCGGGAATTTGTGAATCTTCCCAAAATATATTTGACTCTTCATTATTATTAGGTGAATCAATGGGATTTGTACTAGAGGTAGACATCTATCACACAATATCAAACACGTTAAGAGATTAATATATCACATAATATTTACATGTTAATAATATATAGTTTCCAACAAAAAAATGTTAAGCAATCATTTTTGAAGAAAAACACGGTCGAAGTCCAAACTCACTAATGCATCCTAACAAACTCGGTAAGACACACTAATGTAATTTTCTAGTTCTCTAAGACCAACGCTCTGATACCAACTGAAATGTCCCGTTCATATTGATTATAAACATTTCATATTAATTGATTTCGTCGTGAGGTTTTGACCTCTATATGAGACGTTTTCAAAGATTGCATTCATTTTTAAAACAACCATAACCTTTATTTTATCGATAAAGGTTTAAAAAGCATTACGTAGATTATCAAATAATGATAATCTAAAATATACCGTTTACACACGACCATTACATAATGATTTACAATAAGAATATATTACATCAAAAATAAGTTTCTTGAATGCAGTTTTTACATAATATCATACAAGCATGGACTCCAAATCTTGTCCTTATTTTAGTATGCAACATCGGAAGCTCTTAATAATCACCTGAGAATAAACATGCTTAAAACGTCAACAAAAATGTTGGTGAGTTATAGGTTTAACCTATATATTATCAAATCATAATAATAGACCACAAGATTTCATATTTCAATATACATCCCATACATAAAGATAAAATTCATTCATATGGTGAACACCTGGTAACCGACATTAACAAGATGCATATAAGAATATCCCCTATCATTCTGGGAAATCCTTCGGACATGATAAAAACGAATTCGAAGTACTAAAGCATCCGGTACTTTGGATGGGGTTCGTTAGGCCCAATAGATCTATCTTTAGGATTCACGTCAATTAGTAGATCGGTTTACTAATTCTTAGGTTACCAAGCAAAAGGAGCATATTCAGCTTCGATCATTCACCCATATAATGTAGTTTCAATTACTTGTGTCTATTTCGTAAAACATTTATAAATCTGCATGTATTCTCATCCCAAAATATTAGATTTTAAAAATGGGACTATAACTCACTTTCACAGATTTTTACTTCGTCGGAAAGTAAGACTTGGCCACTGGTCGATTCACAAACCTATAACAAATATGTACATATATATCAAAGTATGTTCAAAATATATTTACAACATTTTTAATACGTTTTAATGTTTTAAGTTTATTAAGTCAGCTGTCCTCGTTAGTAACCTACAACTAGTTGTCCACAATTAGATGTACAGAAATAAATCGATATACATTATCTTGAATCAATCCACGACCCAGTGTATACACGTCTCAGGCTAGATCACAACTCAAAGTATATATATTTTTGGAATCAACCACAACCCTGTATAGCTAACTCCAACATTACTGCATATAGAGTGTCTATGGTTGTTCCAAATAATATATATAGATGGGTCGATATGATATGTCAAAACATTTGCATACGTGTCTATGGTATCCCAAGATTACATAATATATTAGAATTCATGTATAATAAAATATAAGTTAGCTAGGATATGATTAATATAAATTTGTTACCAATTTTCACGTAGCTACAACAAGCAAAAATATCCAATCTTGTTTTACCCATAACTTCTTCGTTTTAAATCCGTTTTGAGTGTTTCAAGTTGCTATGGTTTCATATTGAACTTAAGTTTATGAATCTAAACAGAAAAAGTATAAGTTTATAGTCGGAAATACAGGTACAAGTCATTTTTATAAAGGTAGTCATTTCAGTCGAAAGAACGACGTGTAGATGACCATTTTGGAAAACATACTTCCACTTTGAGTTTAACCATGATTTTTGGATATAGTTTCATGTTCATAAGAAAAATCATTTTCCCAGAAGAACTACTTTTAAATCAAATTTTAACATAGTTTTTAATTAACTAACCCAAAACAGCCCGCGGTGTTACTACGACGGCGTATATCCGGTTTTACGGTGTTTTTCGTGTTTTACAATTTTAAATCATTAAGTTAGCATATAATATAGATATAGAACATGTGTTTAGTTGATTTTAAAAGTCAAGTTAGAAGGATTAACTTTTGTTTGCGAACAAGTTTAGAATTAACTAAACTATGTTCTAGTGATTTCAAGTTTAAACCTTCGAGTAAGGTAGTTTTATATATATGAATCGAATGATGTTATGAACATCATTACTACCTCAGGTTTTGTAGATAAACCTACTAGAAATGAGAAAAATAGATCTAGCTTCAAAGGATCATTGGATGGCTTGAAAGTTCTTGAAGCAGAATCATGACACGAAAATAAGTTCAAGTAAGATTTCCACTCGAAATAAGATTGTTATAGTTATAGAAATTGAATCAAAGTTTGAATATGAGTATTACCTTGTATTAGAAAGATATCTTACTGTAAATAAGAAAGATTTCTTAAGGTTGGATGATCACTTTACAAGATTGGAAGTAAGCCAGCAAACTTGGAAGTATTCTTGATTTTATGTAACTAGAACTTATAGAATTTATGAAGAACACTTAGAACTTGAAGATAGAACTTGAGAGTGATCAATTAGATGAATATAATTGAAGAATGAAAGTGTTTTTAGGTGTTTTTGGTCGTTGGTATATGGATTAGATATAAAGGATGTGTAATTTTGTTTACTTGTAAATAAGTCATGAATGATTACTAATATTTTTGTAATTTTATGAGATATTTCATGCTAGTTGCCAAAATATAGTTCCCACATGTGTTAGGTGACTCACATGGGTTGCTAAGATCTTATTATTAGAGTGTATATACCAATAGTACATACATATAAAAGCTGTGTATTGTACGAGTACGAATACGGGTGCATACGAGTAGAATTGTTGATGAAACTGAACGAGGATGTAATTGTAAGCATTTTTGTTAAGTAGAAGTATTTTGATAAGTGACTTGAAGTCTTTCAAAATTGGATGAATACATATTAAAACACTACATGTATATACATTTTAACTGAGTCGTTAAGTCATCGTTAGTCGTTACATGTAAATATTGATTTGAAACCTTTAAGTTAACGATCTTGTTAAATGTTGTTAACCCAATGTTTATTATATCTAATGAGATGTTAAATTATTATATTATCATGATATTATGATATATTAATATATCTTAATATGATATATATACATTTAAATGTCGTTACAACGATAATCGTTTCATATATGTCTCGTTTCGAAATCCTTAAGTTAGTAGTCTTGTTTTTACATATGTAGTTCATTGTTAATATACATAATGACATGTTTAATTATCATTTATCATGATTAAACATAGTGTAACAATATCTTAATATGATTCATATGTAATTATTAAGACGTTATTATAACGATAATCGTTATATATATCGTTTCGTGTTTCTTAATTCAATAAACACAATTTTATGTATATAACTCATTGTTAAAATACCTAATGAGATACTTACTTATCATAATATCATTTTAACTATATATATAATCATATATATGTCATCATATAGTTTTTACAAGTTTTAACGTTCGTCAATCACCGGTCAACTTGGGTGATCAATTGTCTATATGAAACCTATTTCAATTAATCAAGTCTTAACAAGTTTGATTGCTTAACATGTTGGAAACACTTAATCATGTAAATATTAATTTCATTTAATATATATATATATATATGGAAAAGTTCGGGTCACTACATTACCTACCCGTTAAATAAATTTCGTCCCGAAATTTTAAGCAGTTGGAGGTGTTGACGTATCTTCTGGAAAAGTGCAGGTCACTACATTACTAACTCATGCTTCAGTTCCCAACACTACTTCAAAAACATTCATATTTTAAACTCGAAGGTTTCATAATTTAGAATCTAAAATAGTTTCTTTTATGATGTAACACAGGTAGCGCGAAGAGATAAATAATCTCGGACAATGATAGTTATGATGGTATCTTCAGAAATATCGAAGATATTTATACTGAAAGATTCAATGATGTTTCAGAATTTTAAACTATCTGGAATCAAAGGATGATGCAGGAAATTTGTCTGTGAAGGTTTAGAATAAGGAGTAAGGTATTTGTTAATGATTTCAGCAGACACTGAATCATTTGGATTCTTTGAAGGTAGATTTCGTCCTTGTGATTTGTCCACAACCTCCTTCATAGTTTGCTCAATCCATTTTCCAGTTTCAAACCTTCTCTTTTTCTGAGCTTTGCCAATGCACTATTCTTTATCATCAAACTTTTGACTGTTAAGGCCGTTTACAGTTTTTGCTGCTTCATCAGCATTTTTCAAAATTTTGGAGAACTAGTTTGTAGTTTAGGGTGTTTTTCAGAAACTTCACATTCTAAATATGTAAGTTCAGGAGATAGACGTTGTATGTATATATATATATAACTGTTAAAGTGAAAACGCTGCGAGATTCGAGATTGATGATTGATGCTTTTCGATAGTTGATATGACAATTATGATTAGAGGATGCAGATGAGTAGATGATGGGATTTCAATGAGTACATATAATGATTTTTCGGAGAGACTTACGCCAAAGGGTAACGAAGTTGCTGGTACATCTGCTGATAATGTCGTGGAATATAAAAGGTTCTCCAGTAACAAAAGGGTAATCGTATATATCAGGATTATAATAAGGCTACTCCGGATGAAAAATCGAGGTTGACTTGTTGGAGCTGTGACAGAATTTGCTACTTTGAAAAGGAATCGCAAAGTTTTTTTTTTGCTAATAAATGCCAAAGGTTCTGGCGCTAGTACGTGTTAAACTATAACTTTGGTTTCGAGAGTTTCTCAAGTGCATGGCTGTGGGTAACATGTGGTTGTATCATCATCTCGGTTGTTCATTGTTTGAAGTGTCTTCTGGAATTTCGAGGGGTTTGAACACAGAAAACGTTAATATACATATGATGTTCTAGGATTTTGAATGATACAAATATTTTTTTAGGTTCTATGAATAGAAATGATATTTTAGCACAGATTTGAAGTCAAAATATAGCTTTGAAAGATGTAAGAATCTAAGAGTGTTGTCTTCTGTTAAATATTGACTTGGATTTTTATTTGTAAAAATCAGAATACGTAATCAAATTTGGATGAGAATGGTTGTTTTGATTTTTATAAAAGAATGTATATTGTTGTGAAAATAGTGAGTATAGTTAGTGATTGCTGAATCAGATTCGAAGAATGTAACATATTAATTGTGAATTTATATATATCTCTCGGGTATTACCTACCCGTTAAAGAAATTTTCACAATTAATATTTTGTACAAAAGAATTTTATTACAGTCTTTATGAATATATATATATGTGTTTATTTTCTTCAGATGTAACATAGATTTAATGAGTTAATATTAAATTAAACTCATTTGACTTACGGTTGAAACTAGAATTGAATAATCCCTAAAACTTTAGAAATTACCTAACTTTTACGGAGTATTTCTTCAATGAAATTGAAATTATGAATCAATACTTCGTTATTTATTGATGCATGATGTTGGTGTTCGTGGAATTCTTGTGAACTTCGCAAGGTACGAATGATGTTGTCTGAAAAGTTTCGAGTATATCGATGATGAAAGTGTAAAATCAAACATATATTTGAATAATACACTTGATTTATTATGAAATGGAATTCATTGAATTGAAACAGAGATTGTAGTTAATGATGGTTAAGTCGCTGATAAAGAATGTACATCATAGCATATTGGTAATATGAATTAACCGAGTAGTTAAGATTCACATGTAATAGCTTAGTACAGAAAGATTTATTATGGTTTCAAAATTTATATATATAAGATATACATATAAATCCTTCAGAGGAAATGAGTTAATACTTCATAATTCATTGATATGACATACTTGTTGTTGATTTATGATGATATCTGTGGTGATTATAGAGTTGACGGAGCTTGTAATGTTGTAGATGCTGCTGGTGCTGGTGATGCTAACAGTACTACTAGTACTGATGATACTGACGGTATTGCTGCTGATGGTGCTGCTTGTGTAAGTCTCGCTTGTAAACCACGCACTATTCCAATCAGGGTTTCTACTCTATCTTCTATCCACTCATCTGATTTACGGTTAAGGCTAGGATAGATAATATCTAAACTTTAGAAATTACATAATCGCCGTAGAATGTTTCCCCAATGAAGTTATGAATCAATACTTCATCATTTGTTGTTGTTGGTATTCCTTGATATCTAGAGGGCGTATGACGTTGATGTTCGAGGTAAAGATTGTGATATTGAGGTGTGGGACGCGGATGTTGTTATTGGTGGTGGTAATGGTTCTGTTGGCGTTCCTGATGGTGGTACTGTTGATGCCAGTATTGTTGATGGTGCTTGTAACCTTTGCATCATATTTTCTAAAGCCATTACCCAAGCGCGAAACTCATTGACTTCTTCTATCGCACCGGGGTGGTTGTCGGTTCTGACGAGTGGATGAATAAGATCTAGAATTTGAGATAGTATATAATCATGACGAGATACTCTGGAAATGAGAGAGAAAATGGTGTTTCAGACAGGTTCGCCGGTAAGTGCTTCAGGTTCTTCGCCAAGAGGGCAATGTGGTGGATGGAAGGGATCACCTTCTTCTTGCTTCCAATGATTAAGTAGTCTATGAAACCATCCCTAATTCATCCAGAATAGATGATGACTGATTGGTTGGTCCATTCCGATCACACTATTTTCAGAGCTTGAGTTGAACTCCATATTGGAATTCGAGGGACTTGAACTAGTGGCGAATTCCATTTCGTACGATTGAACAAAGGATTTTTTGATATGAAATGATTTCCGGCTATCAGATGGTATTCTAATTACATAGAATATCTATATATATATAGAACAAAAGATTTCGTAGATTACGGAGGTATTTACGGAATATGTCAGGCAAAGTTTATAGTAACAGATACGCTAAGATATGAATTAGCAGATACGCTAAGACATAAATTTTGTCTATACACTATTTATGCAATCAATGCAGTAAGATGTGTCTAAACTAAGAATGATAAGCAGTAATTTCCTACGAATGATAAGTAGATGATTTCCGACTAGAAATGATAAGCAAAACTTTTGACATGCAGACACGGTCGAAGTCCAGACTCACTAATGCATCCTAACAACTATCAGTTAGACACACTAATTCAAAACCTGGTTCGTTAAGACCACCGCTCTGATACCACATGAAGCGACCCGTCCTAATCCATAATGATGAATACAATAACATATGGTTACATTGTGAGGTATTTGACCTCTAAATGATACATTTTACAAACATTGCATTCGTTTTGTAAAAGACAAACTTTCAATACATCGAAAGTTGACAGACATGCATACCATTTTATAATATATCCATACTATAAATGATTTAATAATAATATTGTTGAACTCAACGACTCAAATACAACGTCTTTTGAAATATGCCATGAATGACTCCAAGTAATATCTCTAAAATGAGCAAATGCATAACGGAGAATTTCTTTAATACCTGAGAATAGACATGCTTTCAAGTGTCAACCAAAAGGTTGGTGAGTTCATAGGTTTATCATAACAATCATTTCAATAATTTTAATAGACCACAAGATTTAATTTTCATAGTTAACTGCAGGAACACTCATCTGCAAAAATTCATTCATATGGTGAACACTTGGTAACCGACATTAACAAAATGCATCTAGAATATCCCCAAATATACATGTATACTCATCTGTATATAAAAATCGAAGTACTAAAGCATCCATAACCTGGATGGGGTTTGTTAGGCCCATAGATCTATCTTCAGGATTCGCGTCAATTTGGGGGTCTGTTCCCAAATTCTTAGGCTACCAAGCTAAAAAGGTTGATATCCGGTATAATAATTCAACCATAGAATGTAGTTTCAAGTACTTGTGTCTATTTCGTAAAACAGTTATAAAAGCAACGCATGTATTCTCAACCCAAAAATATATATTGCAAAAGCATTTAAAAAGGGAGCAAATGAAACTCACAAAACTATAATTCGTAGCAATAATGCATATGACGGCACTGAACAAGTGCAAGGTTGGCCTCGCATTCACGAACCTATATTACGTATATATATATATATATATATTTATATAATGGTCAATATCTGTCTAACAATTTAGGTCAAGTCGTAGTGTATCACAATCCTAATTCTCGAGATCGATATGCAGAAGTCAACAAAAGTCAATTTGACCCAAAATGATTTACAAAATCTATACATGTTTATTATATAACTTAAATAGTCGTTTTATATATTTAAATATATTTATCGGATTATATTAGAGTAAATAATATAAATCATTTATTAATAAAAATTTATATGAAAATATACTTTTATATATCTTAAGTAATAAAATTTATAAAGTTTATTTAATATCCTAAGAATATAGTGGTATGTATTATTAATGTAATTATATTACATGTGGTAAATTATCTTTGTATCACATATTGATTTGATAAAATAATATTGATAATAAGTAAAAGTTGTATTATTTTGTAATAATAATAGTTATTATTATTCTACTAATAACTATGTTTATATTTACTAAATTATGATAAAATGATAATTCTAATTATGATAATTTTAATAATAACGATACCTTTTAATTTTACAGTAATAATAATAATATTTTATAAAAATAATAATTTTACACAAAATGATAATCTTTAATAATAATAATACTAAAACGATAATAATGATATTTTATAATAACAATGATATTTCTATTAAAAATGATAATTTTAGTAAAAATGATAGTTTTAATATTAATAATACTTTTAATAATAATAATACTGATAAAGATAATGAAAACGATATTTTTATCTAAATCAATATCTTACAATATTTTAATTTCATCATGATACTTATACTCATTATTTCCTAATCGATTTGTTTAATAGCTTCTAGTCCTCTTTTAAATCGCATTCATAATAATGATAATAATAATAATAATAATAATAATAATAATAATAATAATAATAATAATAACGATAATAATAACGACGATAGTAATAATAATCATTTTAACAATAATAATACTAAAATTAATAATAATTCAGTTGACTATATCTTTTAATCCGTTCATCGAAATCACACGATTCCTAAATGAAAAGTTATTGATTTTTCGTCAGCTTTCCAACGACATGCATATCATATACCTTATCTCAGTTGCATATGTAATGAATTCATATTTTATCATAAACTATCTAACGATAAAATTAAACATACAAGCATGCATAATCATATATACTCGAGCACTAGTCAGGGATACACTATCAATATATAAAAGTTAAGATTTGAGTGCTCACGTATCAATATTGAGATTCAATATTGCAGGAAAGTACATAGACGCAACGGAGATAATAAACACTAGGTTAACCTCACGAGCTATACCCCCGATCCATACTCATAACCTCCATAGCTATAACCCATAATTTCCTTAGTTTTATCCCGCTAGAAAAACCCATTTTTAATTTACTCGATCAAGACTCCGTCATAGTATTTTATGTATAAATACTAAAAATAATAATACTTAATACCCCTAATAATAATAATAATAATAATAATAATAATAATAATAATAATAATAATAATAATAATAATAATAATAATAATAATAATAATAATAATAATAATAATAATAATAATAATAATAATAATAATAATAATATAAATATAAATTTTGAGAGAGAAATCAGTTTGTGTGTGTGTTACTGAACGAGCGAGTCCCATTTATAGGAGATTGCAGAGATTCGACTCTATGCGATCGCATGGAGTCCCTTTGATTTATTCATGCGATCGCATGATATGGGTTAACAGCTCAGGATTGTTTAACTTATTCTGCCGACACACACTTTATATTATTATATATAAATATAATTAATTTATATAATTAATTATATATTATATTAAATTTACGTGTATAGTTAACTTATAATTTTAGTTCCAACGACTTGTACGTTGTCACTCGATTTATGTCTCGGTTCCGATTTCTTGAACGCATTTTCGTACGTTTAGAAAACTTGTACTTTACATTTTGTGACTCGTACCTTTATTAATAATTAGACTTATTCGCCAATAGATAATACTTCAAGAGATGTAACTTATACATTTGAGTGTTATGGTCATTTGCTTCTTTAAATCGTAGTCTCGTTATTTATCAAAGTATATTATTTTTAAATCAAACATTTTATGACTAAATTAATATCTTATTTTATCACACATATGTATTTAAAATATAAATTTGTACATTTTATTTAATAATATAATATTTAGTTTTTCAAAAATGATTATATTTCAATATTTATTTATAATCATTTTAAATAATAGAAAATATAATGTGATATCACATTTATGTTTTTGAAACCATATATATATGTATATATTTGTAATTCATAATGCAAAACTTTAATTACGTTCTTCAAATCTCATAAACAAGTTGTCTCATAAAATGTTTTTAATAATAAAGTTCTTTTAATATTGAAATCGTTTTGTACATTTGAAACTATATCAAATAAATATGATAATTTTGTTTTTCAAAACTAAATATATTTAAGAATCGTTTTAAAAGGCTAAAATAATAGAAATCGTTATATCATAAAACGTATTAGAAAAGTAAAATTATATATACTCATGATTATAACTTATTCATGAATCGCAGGGTTAAACCTAAAGGATAATTAAACGTATGAAATCATTTTAATGTAGAACGTCAATTTACTTATCTTGTCGATATCTATTTTCTAAGTTATCTATATTCCCAAATTTCACTTCTATATTAAATAATATGAACACTAATTTGTTATCTTAACAAAAGTCACGAGTGAAATATAGTAAAGCATGTATTGGAAAACACACAAGAATCTCCACTAACATTTGTCTAGTTCTTGTTAAATGACAATTTATTCTTACTTGAAAATCACATTACCAATTATTCTGAATACTGTTAAAAAGAATAGATTTCTCAAATCACAGTGGACCTCACAACAGAGACTTTAATCATATCATAATGTATCTGATAATTCAATCCTTTGATATTATATTTTAATTCCGTTAATAAATATATTGGACATATACGTTCATGTAAAGTATTACACATTTAACACTTTGCTAACTTTTTAAATTATAATATATACACAAATACATATATAATCATATTCATTTATATATTGGTTCGTGAATCGTCAGAATTTGGTCGAGGTTAAATGAATGTATGAACACAGTTTAAAATTCTTGAGATTCAACATTATAGACTTTGCTTATCATGTCGGAAACATATAAAGATCAAGTTTAAATTTGGTCGGAAATTTCCGGGTTGTCACACATATAGTGTCTTATGGGTTATTCAAAATTATATATATCGATGTTGTCAATATGAGATGTCAAAACATTGTATACGTGTCCCGATTTATCCGACGATATTAAAGTGCATAAAATAAATGACAGTAATTAAATGACAATAAATAAAATTGTGAGTATTAAAATTGCGATAATTAAAATTGCGATAAATAAATTGCGATAATTAAAATTGCGATAAATAAATTGCGATAATTAAAATTGCGATAAATAAATTGCGATAATTAAAATTGCGATAAATAAATTGCGATAATTAAAATGACAATAAACAAAATGTAATAAGGAAATAGTCATAACAGTTATAGAAATAGTTAGCTAGGAACAGTTAGCTAGGAACAGTTAGCTAGGATTTAGTTAATATAGATTTATAATGTTTACGTAGTTAATTAATTGGTTACTAATCAATTTTATTTTGTCCATTATTTTCTTCATTATGCCACTTGTCAAATCTTGACTTGGATTCTGATCGGTCAAAATCCGAATATGAAATTTGAATAAAAATAGTTGTTCTTCGGTGAACAGATGCATATAATTGCGGATGAAAATAGAATAGTTAATGACTGTTGAATCAGAATTGAAGAGTGTACAGTGTAACATGTTAATGTGAGATCTAAATATTTCTAGGGTATTACCTACCCGTTAAAATATTCTCATCATTAATAGTTTGTACAAAAGAACTTTTAATTACAATCGTTATGAAAATATATATACATATATATATTTTCTTCAGATGTAATCATGGATTTAATGAGTCAATAGGATATTGACCTCATTTGATTTTTCGTTAGAACTAGAATATATAATCTCTAAAATATTAGAGATTACATAATCGCCATGTAGAACGAAGATAATTGATGTAGGACGTCATGTAGTATGATGATTATGCTGGAGGTACAGATAGTGATGTTGAGGCGTGTGATGGTGAGGCTTGTGTTGTTGGTGGTACTGGTGCTGTCGGTACTGATGTTGGTGGTACTGTTGTTGCCGGTGATGCTGTTGGTGCTTGTAAGTTTTGCACCATATACTCCAAGGCTATTACTCGAGCATGAAGTTCATTGACTTCTTCCATTACCCCGGGATGATTGGTGGTTGGAACGAGTGGATGAATAAGGATTTGTATTTGAGATAGTATATAATCATGGTGAGATATTCGGAAAATGAGGGTGAAAATGGCGTTTCGGACTGGTTCGCCGGTAAGTGCTTCAGGTTCTTCGCCAAGAGGTGAATTCGGTTGGTGGAAAGGATCGCCTTCTTCTTGTCTCCATTGATTAAGTCGACTTCGAACCATCCCCAATTCATCCAGAATTGAAGATGATTAATTGGTTGAACCATTCTGGTTACACTGCTTTCGGGGCTCAGGTGAATATCCATGTCAGAATAGCTATCGGAATCCGAGGAATTTGAACTAGTTGCGAGTTTCATCTTGCACGATCAGATAAAGTATTTTCGATAGGAAATAGATTATAGGATTTAGATTGGTATCCTTTAATACATAATTTACATATGTATATATAATACCAAAATCCCATAGATTGTGGAGGAATCTTCGGAAGATGTCAAACAAAGTTTATAGTAATAGATATGCTGAGATATGAATCTGTCTATACACTATTAATGCAATAAAGGCACTAGGACATGTCTAGACTTAGGAATGATAAGCAGGTAATTTTTTCACTAGGAATGATAAACAAAACTAATAATATGCAGCTAAGGTCGAAGTCCAGAATTGCTAATGCATCCTAACGACTATCAGTTAGACATACTAATGCAAGACCTGGTTCGCTAAGACCACCGCTCTGATACCACATGAAGTGGCCCGTCCTAATCCACCTGAACGAAGTCTTCAACATTTGGTCCCATTGCGATGATCGACTCCAAGTAATTTCTTTAAAATGAGCAAATGCACAGCGGAATATTTCTTTCATACCTGAGAATAAACATGCTTAAAAGTGTCAGCCAAAAGGTTGGTGAGTTCATAGGTTTATCATAATAATCATTTCAATAATTTTAATAGACCACAAGATTTAATTTTTCATAGTTAACTGCAGGAACACTCATCTGCAAAAAATCATCATACATGAACACTCATCCGTATAAAATCCATTCATATGGTGAACACCTGGTAACCGACATTAACAAAATGCATCTAGAATATCCCCAAATATACAGGTACACTCATCTGTATATAAAAATCGAAGTACTAAAGCATCCATAACCTGGATGAGGCTTGTTGGGTCTGATAGATCTATCTTTAGGATTCGCGCCAATTTGGGAGTCTATTCCTAAATTCTTAGGCTACAAAGCTAAAAAGGGGTGATATTCGATATAATAATCCAGCCATAGAATGTAGTTTTAAGTACTTGTGTCTATTTCGTAAAACAGTTGTAAAAACAGTGCATGTATTCTCAGTCCCAAAAATATATATTGCAAAAGCATTTAAAAAGGGAGCAAATGAAACTCACGATACGATATTTTGTAGTAAAAATATGCATACGACGGAACTGAACAATGCAGGGTTGGCCTCGGATTCACGAACCTATATCAATTGTATATCTATTAAAACATATAATGAAAATCACATAATTTCATTTATTAATATATATTATTGATATATTTGTAGTTATATAGAATTTATACTAAATTCCATTTAAAAACGTATACTTATATTATATCTTTAATTATATGTTATATATATTTATTTTGTATATATATTTAAAATGATTAATATCTATATATTTAGTTATATTAATATATCTATATATTATATATATGATTAGTATTATATTTTAAAAAAAATATATCAATAGTTTGTTATATGTAAGTGTTAATATTTTTTATATATAGTTATATGAAATATTAATACAATTATAGTATATGAAATAAGTATATTTTATGTACAAAATATTTATCTGTTTAAAAATCATAATTTTGATAATAATGATTTAATAATAATAATAATAATAATAATAATAATAATAATAATAACAATAATAATAATAATAACTTTATTAATAATGATAATACTAATAAAAATGATATTGTTAATAATGATACCTATGTTAATAATAATAATAATAATAATAATAATAATAATAATAATAATAATAATAATAATAATAATAATAATAATAAAAATGATACTAATACAAATGTTAGTGAAAATAATAATAATTTGTATTGTTTTCAAAATAATGATAGTAATAATAATTGAAGCGACCCGTCCTAATCCATAAGGACGAATACAATAATATATGGTTACATCGCGAGGTATTTGACCTCTATATGATACATTTTACAAACATTGCATTCGATTTTAAAGATAAACTTTCATTTCATCGAAAGTTTTCAAACATGCATACCATTTCATAATATCCAACCTATAAATGACCTAATCTGTCATTTACTTAATAATAATCTCTATTGAACTCAACAACTTGAATGCAACGTCTTTTGAAATATGCCATGAATGACTCCAAGTAATATCTCTAAAAAGAGTAAATGCACAGCGAAAGATTTCTTTCAAACATGAGAATAAACATGCTTAAAAGTGTCAACCAAAAGGTTGGTGAGTTCATTAGTTTATCATCAATATTAATTTCCATCATTTTTATAGACCACAAGATTTTTATTTTTCGTTTCAAAGTACAGGTCTGCTCACTGCTATAAAATCCATTCATATGGTGAACACCTGGTAACCGACATTAACAAGATGCATATAGAATATCCCCATCATTCCGGGACATCCTTCGGACATGATAATTTCGAAGTACTAAAGCATCCGCAACAACGGATGGGGCTTGTTGGGCCTAATAGATCTATCTTTAGTATTCACGTCAATTAGTGGACTGGTTCACTAATTCTTAGGTTACCAAGCGAAAAGGGGCATATTCGGCTTCGATCATTCAACCATATAATGTAGTTTCGATTACTTGTGTCTATTTCGTCAAACATTTATAAAAGCGCATGTATTCTCAGTCCCAAAAATATATATTGCAAAAGCATTTAAAAACGGAGCAAATGAAACTCACGATACTGTATTTCGTAGTAAAAATACATATGACGTCATTGAACAAGTGTAGGGTTGGCTTCGGATTCACGAACCTATATCAATTATATATATATTAACACGTTGTAAACGAACAAATTTAAATATATTATTATTAGTGTTATAATTGGTATTTTAATAATTTATGTGTTTCATTATTAACTTAATATATTTATTTTATATAAAATTTATAAAATATTAATATAGTTTTATTAAGTATATTTTTATATAATTAACTTTTATTGTAATAATAATATTAATACTAATATTGATAATAATAATAATATAGTTTTTATAAGAATAATAATGATACTAGTAATAATAAAAATGATAATAATAATAATAATAATGATACTAATAATGATTGTAATAATAATAATAATAATAATAATAATAATAATAATAATAATAATAATAATAATAATAATAATAATAATAATAATGAGTAATAAGTAAACTACCTCAAAGAAGTAGTCCTTAAAAAAATGCGCAAGTCCGGGTTTGAACCCTCGACATCCCGCTAACTCGATAACATCGTTAACCATTACGCTATGTGTTTCAATTCTGAAATGTGACAACCCAGAAATTTCCGAACAAATTTAAACTTGATCTTTATATGTTTCCGACACGATAAACAAAGTATATAATGTTGGTCTCGAAAATTTTGGAACTATGTTCATATATTCAATTACCCTTTTGACTGTACTCGATGATTCACGAACATTTATGTGTATAGATATGTATATATTATATATAGTTATCTTAATTGGAAAACATTAACAAAGTATTAAATGTATAATACTTTACATGAACGTATTTGTCGACGGAATTAAAAATAATATCAAATGATTGAATTATCAAGATACATTATGTTATGATTACGGGTCTCTGTTGAGAGGTCCACTTTGAATTAGAAAACCTCTTCTTTTTAACAATATTCGGAATAATTGATAAAGTGATTTACAAGTAAGAACAAATGTGTCAATTGATGAAGGTTAGACAAAAGTCAGTAACTGGATTTCATAATATTCGACTGATTTATTTTTCAATCGTATGAAAACGATTTCAAAAACTGAGTTATTGTAATCTGTTATTTATAAAGGTAAATTGATTAAATAGAATTAGAAGAAATTAAGTAAAGCTTTATATATATATATATATATATATATATATATATATATATATATATATATTTTAACTTAGTCATAAAACATTTTGATTTAAACAAATATTGTTAAATATGCTTTGATAAATAACGAGGCGTTGATTTATAGAAGCAAATAACCAAAACAATTAATTGATTAAAGCTACACTTCAAGTGACATAGTTTATCAATGATTAAGTTTAATTTTTGATAAAAGGTACACGTCGCGTACTGAAAAGTACTAGTTTTCTAAGCGTACGAAAAAGCATTCGAGAAATCGAAACTGAGACATTAGTCGAGTGTAAACGTAAGAGTCATCGGACCAAAAATTACAAGTCAACTATGCACGTGAATATAATATAATATATAATTAATTAATATAAATTAAATATATTATATATATTATATAATAATATGTCGACAAGCTAAACAACAAACGATCATGATCTGGAACTAGGGGCCATGTGATCGCATGGTTTCCCCTCACATTTCCCATGTGATCGCATGGGGTGAGATTCCTGGTCACATATATAAATTCGACATTTTGGCTCGAGAACACACACACATACACTGATATAATTACTCCCTCTGTTATTTATATTTATATTATATATTATTTATATTATTATTATTAAAGATTAATAATATTATTAATCTTATTAATATTAGTATTAGTAATATAATTATTATTAGTATTAGTATTATACATAAAATACTACGACGAGGTTCTGCTTGCATGTTTTCAAAATGGGTTTTTGAGAAGGATAGAGCTAAGGAAATTATGGGTTATAGCTATGGAGATTATGGGTATGGTTCGGGGGTATGCTTGTAAGGTCAATCTAGTGTTTATCATCTCCGTTGCGTCTACATACTTTTCTACAATATTGAATCACAATATTGATATGTGAGCACTCATAACTTAACTTTTATATATTAATAGTGTATCCCTGACTAGTGCTCGAGTGTATAGAATTATGCATGCTTGTATGCTTACTTTCATGTTTAAATAGTTTATGATAGATCATGAGTTTAATACACATGCTACTAAGATAAGGTATATGATATGCATGTCGTTGGAAAGCTGGCGAAAAATCAATAGCTTTTCATTTAGATATCGAATAGTTTCGATGAACAAATTAAAAGACATGGTCAACTGAATTATGGTTGACGTTAATTGAAATTGTGTTTGAAACTGTAAATTAATATTTAAACAACTTGTCTATGAGATTGATAAATTGGATTTTCAAATATTACTAATCGAGTAAATGAATTTCTATATAAAGCACGTCTCATTTTGTTGAACAATTGTCAAAGTTGACTGTCTTATCATATTTTAAAGCTTTATAAACACTATAATCTAATTTTACAAGTATTGGAAAGCTATGTAAAATAATAAAATATTTTCGATTGCCATGATAATTCAAATATAATATAGCTCCTGAAATAAATAATATTTTGAGTTTGAAAAACTATAAATTCGTTCAATTATCAAGACTTATACTATGATAATGTATAGATTTAAAGATCATATTGGGTCAGGTTGACTATTGAGATGACTTTTGTTAACTTTTACATTTCGGTCTCGAGCATTAGGATTGTGATACACTATGACCTGACCTAGCTTGTTAGACATGTATTGATCAACATATATTCTCTAGGTTGAGATCTACGGCTATTTTGCATTCCGAGTTTCGGTCACATTTCGGTGAATGACCTTATGTGCTGCTAAGGTGAGTTTCATTTGCTCCCTTTTTAATTGCTTTTGCAATCTATATTTTTGGGCTGAGAATACATGCACTTTATTTTAAACGGAATGGATACAAGTACATACTAAATTCTACACCGAGTTTGAACAGAAAATCCCTTAACTTTGGTAACTAGTAACTGCCGGTTATAAGAACTGGTGGGCGCGAGTAGTTATATATGGATCCATAGGGCTTGACATCCCCATTTGTTCTAGGTATAGAAACCCTAGCCTGAACTATAAAACAGATGTATGCTATTTGAGTTTAGTACACGTTGGATTGCGTGTATTGTACATGTTGGTTGCATGTATGTTAAAACAGGGGTACTTATTATAACGTTAAAGTTTAGTTACCAAGGTGCTCAATCTTGCAGAATATTTTGATAAACATTTCTGGATGAAACAACTGAAATCTTATGATCCACCTTTATATACAGATTATACGCAACATTAAAACTATGAACTCACCAACCTTTGTGTTGACACTTTTAAGCATTTTTATTCTCAGGTTCCTAGAAGTCTTTCGCTGTTTGCTTATACGTTATACAAGCTATGTGCATGGAGTCATACATGCTTTATTCAAGAAAACGTTACATTCACAAAATCATTACCATGTATCTTATTTGGACTGCATTATCAACGGATGTAGTATTGTAAACTATTATTTATGGTGATTGTCTATTTGTAGAAATCACCAAATGTCAAAAACCTTGGAATTTGATATTCAATTATGGTGTGCCTTTTTAATAGAATGCAATGTTTACAAAACGTATCATGTAGAGGTCGGTACCTCACTGTGAAATCGATGAATGATGTATTCATCCAAATGGATTTGGACGGGTCATCACAGTTGGTATCTGAGCTTGAGGTCATAGGGAACCATAATTTGCATTAGTGTGTTTAATTGGTAATTGTTAGGATGCATTAGTGAGTCTGGACTATGACCGTATCTGTTTTTACCGAGTTTTGCTTATCATTTCTTGTCAGAAATTACTTGCTTATCGTTCCTAAGTCTAGACGCGTTTTCTTGCATTTATTTCATAGATAGTGTACAGACAAATTCATATCTTGACATATCTATTACTGTAAACCTTACCTGACATCTTCCGAAGATTCCTCCGTAATTTATGGGATCTAGGTACTATATATACATATATAAATTATGTATTGAAGAATACCAATCTAAAACCTATAATCTATCTCATATCAAAAATCATCTCCCTAATTATACAAGATGGATCCCGCATCAAGTTCGAATTCCTCAGATTACGACAGCTATTCCGATATGGAATTCGACCTGAGCTCCGAAAGCAGCGTAACCGGAATGGATCAACCAATTAGCCATCACCTATTCTGGATGAATTGGGGATGGGTTCGTAATCTACTTAATCAATGGAGACAAGAAGAAGGTGATCCCTTCCATCCACCACATTCACCTCTTGGCCAAGAACCTGAAGCACTTACCAGCGAACCTGTCCGAAACACCATTTTCTCTCTTATTTCTAGAGTATCTCGTCACAATTATATACTATCTCAAATTCTAGATCTTATTCATCCACTCGTCCGAACCAACAATCACCCCGGTGTAATAGAAGAAGTCAACGAGCTTCGCGCTCGAGTAGTGGCTTTGGAGAATATGGTGCAAAGATTACAAGCACCAGCAGCATCACCGGCATCAACAGTACCATCATCATCAACACCAACAGTATCATTACTGTGACGACCCGGAAATTTTCGACCAAATTTAAACTTAAATCATTTTATGATCTCGACATGATAAGCAAAGTCTGTAATATTGAGTCTTAAAAATTTTGAACTATGTTATGAATTCATTTGACCTTTGACTATTCCTGACGATTCACGGACCACTATCTGTAAATTAATACATATATATTTAAATATATACATATTAATTTGAAATAGAAACTTATATGATTTAAATCTTTTGTGTAAATAAAATAATATATGATATTACTATAAATATATATATATATATATATATATATATATATATATATATATATATATATATATATATATATATATATATATATATATATATATATATATGAAATGTCTATTGAATATATGTATGATTTAGAATTTATTTAATAAACGCTCGTAGCACTCATTTGTCATCTTGATAGTTATTAATCAAGTTAAAAATGAACTTATGTGATATTAAAATAAACGGTGATCCGAAAATGAGTTATATAAATTTTTGGCTTATTAAAAATATATTTAGAAGGTAATTAATACATTTGAACACTTTTCATATTTTACCTGAAATCGAGCGCGGACAGTGATTTAAATTTTATTTAATAATTTTAAAAACAATTAATGAACAATTTTTTTTTTACAATAACGACTAAAATAAATAAAGGAACCTAATTTAAAAATATGGGATTTTTATGTGTACTTTTATCCGCCACTTATTAACAACGGAGAACAAAATTTAGTCCGTTAAGGACGACGACTAACTTAATCACATGTTTCTTTATTTAAGATACATTATTTTATTATTTATTACTATTATATATATTCCTGTTTTCAAATGATTTAACATATAACCGTAATTGAAAGTGAAACTCAAATTAGTAATTGAATTACTGTGCTAGATTGATTTACTGTGTATGATTTATTCCTTGTATTCATGCACGACACCTTTCTTTCTTTTCAATTGATTTCTATTGTTATTATATTCGTATTATTATTATTATTATTTATTATTTATGTTGTCCACTTGTGTTAAGATGATAGATATATAGATATTATATACCCGATGCATGTAACTAACATACATATAAACACATAATCGAAACCCCACATATGGTCACTTCAATCCTTCTCTCAAGTTCTTTTCTTGCATTCTTTAAATTCACAGAACCACAAATTCACCTTTCATCATCTAAATTCAATGGCACTATAACACCCCCACTTGTTCAATTCATTTTCAACAGTGATTAGGATTGCTAGTGTGTTTATAAGTGTTGTTATTTATCAACCAACAACTGTATATATATATACACATTACATCTATCATAGATTGATATAAACACATTTAAACTAACCCACATAACCACTACCACTTCTATATTTTCTTGCTAACACACTTACTCAAACCAAATCATTGATTTCCTTATATCATTGTCGAGTTACTACTGCTATTATGCTGTATCATCTACTGCACTTCGACAACCCCAAAAACGCACCCAAGTCATCACCTTAAGTGACGGTTTAGTATTGCTTCCTTATCGGACTGTTTTAGTTAACTTTCAAACCACCTTCGGACCACCATAATCACTACCTTGATGCCACCTTTTCTCTTCCTTTTAACTCTTGTCTTGAACTACTCAACAAAACCCCACCATAATCATCTTCAACGAAAGCAAAATAATCACCACCATGATCATTATTTCCCTACTGCTATTGTTCATTTAAACCGCCATCAAAACCTATCTTCACAAACGATTAACCACTATCGGTTAGTTCCTATTTTGTTGCATAAACCACCACCTTCATCATGTCACCACTTTACTACCCTAGCTCACTGTTATTTCTGTTTGATATTATTATTCGAAAACCAATACAAACACCATTCTTGTTTCTATTTTCCAATCAGTCCAACCCCTCACAAAACAACCTGCTCATCTCATTTCTTTTTGGTCTGTAAATACTCGACACCCACAGACCACAACAGCCATTACAGCTGCTATGTTTATGTTATATCCTAATACAACCACCTTGTTCGATGTAAACTGCTGCTTCATTTTTTTCTGACGATGGAGCCACACCACAACAGTGAAATTTATGAGTGTTCGACTAAATTTTTAAATTTTAGGTTTATTGGTTACTTTATGTAAAAAAAAAAGAGAGAAGCACCTACCTAGTGGGAGTTTGCTGTCGAGAGAAAAAGAAAAAGAAGTGGGGACCTTGAGGTTTGCTTGGGTCACAATACAATTATCATATGGGATTAATTTTAGTTTGTCGAAATTATTTATCATTTTTGACTCGTTAGAAGCTTTCAATCTTGGGACCACATATCTTCAAGTGGCGACGTGAATTGATGATAATTAAGATATAACAGTGACGATGATTTAATAAAGATAGATATGAAAATTATAATAATAATAATAATAATAATACATGATATAAGATGACGATTGATAGTGCTCGAAATGAACATATATTTAGTAGCAATATCCTTCCAATATGTAAAGTTTTCAGTTGCAATTGTTCTATTTTCAAGTAATATTCGTTTATATTAAATAAGTGCGAAGACAAAAGGCGATAACGAAGATTTGAAGACAAAAACGTCCAAAATGCTTAAACGTACAAGATACAATCCAAGTGGTTCCATTTATTGATGAGAAACGTCTAAAAATTACAAGAGTACAAGTTGTGGAACACAAAGTACAAGATATTAAATTATACGAAAAAGCGTTCGAAAATCCGGAACCGGCACCTAAGCCAACTATCAACGCCCGACGCAACGGACCAAAAATTACAAGTCTACTATGCACAAGAATATAATATAATATTTAAATAATTATATAAATTATTTATGAAAATTTCCAATAACAGCTCTAAGGGTTGTCTTTAAGCCATTCAGACTTGCATCAAACAATTGTACATTCAATATAACTACCCACTTCCTGCAGAAAACTACCTCCATGTACTACTTATTTATGCATATATTTATTTCTTAATGACAACCCTTAGGGTTGTCATTAGAAAAGTTCATTATTTATATTTTATATATTATATTAAATAACGTCGACAAGCAAATGGCCAAAAGTTGGTGAGCTGGAGTGCGTTACTTCGCGATCTCGGAGCTGGAAGGCACTTTTGCTTCGCGATACCGGAGCAGTCAGGTCCCAAAATGCCTATAAAAGCCAACGAGCTTCTGCCGAGTTTTTTTTACAATATATATCTATATTCCTCTGTATAATATATATATTATATATATATTTATAATATAAATATTAGTTTAGTTTTATATTAGGTTAGATTAGGTAATGTAAAAGTTATTTTACGGGTTTTAAAGTCAAAGTTCTGTCTGTGTAAAGCTACGCGATAAATACTTAATGTAAGTTATGTTCTCCTTTTTAAATTAATGTATCGTACTTAAGTTATTATTATGCTTATTTGAGCCGAAGTAATCATGATGTTGGGCTAAATATTAAAGACGGGGTAATTGGGCTTTGTACCATAATTGAGGTTTGGACAAAAGATCGACACATGTGGAAATTAGACTATGGGCTATTAATGGGCTTTATATTAAATAAACGATACCTCGTTAATTTAATATAGTGGTTATGATTTGACGTATCTATATATAACCACATACGCTTAATCGGACACGATGGGCGGGATATTTATAAGTACGAATTATTATTCATTTGACCGGACACGGGGATGGATTAATAGTTACTGGACTCATTAAAATAGGGGTGGATTACATTCAAGGGTAATTGGTGTAATTGTTAACAAAGTATTAAAACCTTGGATTACACAGTCGATAACCTGGTGTATTCATTAAACAAAGTATTAAGACCTTGTTACAGTTCGAATCCCCAGTTAGTTGGAATATTTGACTTCGGGTATAAGATTAAATTTGCTGAGCAGTTTATAATTATGACCGATGAACTGTTATGGACAAAAACCAGATAGGTTTCAAATACATCCAGGACAAATGATAATTAACCCAGGGTAATAAATAATCAAAACGTCAAACATCATGGTTACGGAAATAAGCATAATTATTATATTGTTATTTATTTTACGCACTTTAATTATCGTCATTTATATTTTGCATTAGGTTTTAATTGTGACTTAAAATATAAAATCGACAAACCGGTTATTAAACGGTAAACCCCCTTTTATATATTATTATATATAATTATATATATTTTGTACAAATATAGTTATTTAAAATATAGTGTGAAATAAGCCATCTCCCTATGGAATGAACCGGACTTACTAAAAACTACACTACTCTACGATTAGGTACACTGCCTATAGTGTTGTAGCAAGGTTTAGGTATATCCCATCTGTAAATAAATAATTAAAACTTGTTTAATTCGTAACGTATTTCGTAGTAAAAATAATAGTATTTTCGTACCCCCACGCTGCGACATCAAGTTTTTGGCGCCGCTGCCGGGGACTCGGCGAAACACTATATTTTTAATATATATTTGTAAAAATATATTTATATTGAAGTTTGAGAAAAACAATATAAAAAAAAAACCAACGCGTTTGAACCTGCAATTAAAATCTGAGTCTACATAACTCCGCGATCGCGGAGAAGAACACCTATAAATCCACGCGATTGCGGGACAAGGTCTGACCGGTCAAGCCTTTGCATTAATTACACGATTAGGGTTAAAATTAAATATTATTAAAATTAGGGTTTAATTTAATTAATATATTTATATCTAGTTTTATTATTATTTGTAAATTCAAGTTTATTTATTTAATTATATAGAATAATATAAAAATTATATTTTTATAAAAATTATATTTTTATAACTTTAAGTTTTATTTTTATATTTTGTATCTTTTTATTCGTTTAAATTCGTAATTTGTATATTTATCGTTCGTAATTAGTTTTAAACTTAGTTTTTGCCATAATTATTTTATATTTCTAGATTTTTAGGCTTTGCTGTAAAATCCCTTAAGTGCTTTTCTTTAGATTAAGATTTAGGCGTTTTAGAATTTTGCGACGCCGTTTATATATTTTAGTGCCTTTTAAGTAATTGCCGTTTTCTGATTAGAATTGTATTTAAGTTTAATACCTTTAGGCGCAACTTTTTAGATTTAGTTTTTAGACTTTTAAGTTTCGACGCTTTATTTTTTTTTTTTTTTTTTTTTGACCTTTTATTTTTCGACGTTTTTCGACGCTACTCTTTTTCTTTCTTATTTCTCGACACGCTAGTTTTTAGGACATAGATTTTCTATTTCTTCTCTAAAATTTCAAACGAAAAAAAATTATTTTAAGCGGTTAAATTGATAGACATCCAAAATTTTCTGGTTCGTAGTAATAGTTGGATTTGTTAGTGGCTGAGTTGTGAGCTTCCGATTTAAAGGGTTCTGGCTCCATGCTACATCTGCTGGCTATTCGAAACGTGGGCAAAAGCAGAAAAGTCTATTAATTTGATAACTTATATAATTTTTATTTTTATAACTAATAGGATAATTAAGTAAATGCACCACATTGTAGCTAAAATTTAGTAATAAGCGCATTATGAAAAAATTTCGAGAATATGTTGGAAACTCTTTCTGACATGCGAAATCAATTAAATCAATACTCTTAAATGAGTGTTGATGAAAATTCGTTCGGTCAATCTTGGATCACGAATGACGAAACAATAACTGGTTGTGAAATCTGTGGAGATTATCATTCAACATGGGAATGTTATTATTATGTTCCTATGGAAAATTACGCACCCATGGAACCTGAATGGAATGTTTATGAAGAATACAATTCAAATTGGGATTATTCCCAAGAATATATCCAAACTCAACAACCAGAAGACGAGGAACATTATGTGTCTGAAATCTTTTAGACAATATGAAAATCAAACTCGAAGAACTTGATGCTCAAAATGAACAAATGAGAGAGTTTGTAAATAGGCGAGCTGAAACTCTATCAGATTACACACCTGTTGATCTGAGGAATATTGTGCAAGAAAATCTCATATCATCGAATTTTGATGAATTCGAGAGCTCCGAAATCACCAATTATCCCGATGATACTTTTTATTCAGCTTTACCAATTTCACAACATATCGACACATTAGCCTCAACCGACGAAATCATAGATCCATCAATGGATGAAGAAGAAGTAAGCGTGACAAATTGGTACTCTTGGGAAAATGATAACGTCAAAAATTTTACCCCCGAGACCAAAGTGGTGGAACCAATAAGGACCGTTAATGAAGAAGAAATTACTTCGATCCAGCCACAACCTTCCAACCCAATATTCTCAATAGATGAGTCATCTACCGAAGATGAACCACGAGCTGTAATAGATAATGACACCTAGGATTTCACCCAATTGGGTAATAGAGGTGAAAACTTTAATCCCGAGAATAAACGGAAGGAAATGTTAGGAATTTTCCACCCTATAGTATGTATATCGGTGTATATCGATCCATTTGACCAAGAACCAGAAAAGAAACATATCCATTTATTAAAAGCTACACTTAAAAAAGAATTAAGTAGTGACGATCTGGTGGGTCTAAACTTTAAACCCATTGATATATTTTATACCACCCAAGATGTAAATAACTGGCTCACTATTTTAATTCGTGGAACTTATTCTACCGACTTCACATGTCGTCAGCTAAGTGTGGGGAAGTCTAACCCTACTTAACGTTAAATTAGGGGTTCGGGTTAGTACATAAATCGTTAATAAAAATGCATGATGAGTAAGGGTAAAAGACGCATTTTCAAAAATTAGCAAACAGTTCAGAAAAGCAACCATTCTTGAAGAAAAATATGTGTGATTAAACAAGAAGGAATGAACGATGAGGTGCACCATCTATCATTCGACGAGCTTTTTAATTACAAACTGGGTATTATTAATCACTTTTCTACACTAATCACCCTCATGAATTTATAATTAGAGTCTGATTTCATGCAAATGAGGGCATTGCATGATCTCAAGTGTGGAGAAGGGTTATAAATTCTCCCGGGTTTATACTTGGCTTATTTTCTAAATATTGTGAAAATTTTAAAATTTTTTAACTAAATGAATTCAAAATCATGTTTATACATATTTATGAACGATAAAACTAGGTGTTAATGCTGAAATTATTGTTACCTCGAAAAGGACATAAATTGAGAAACAACTAAAACGCTTGAATTTATTTATTAGGATATAAAAAGACGCATGAAAAAAGCCAAGTGTGGGGAGAATGTACCAAGTTATTCAATTAAGAACTATCTATCACATGTTTCTGTAAAGTTATTGCAGGTGCTTTTGTTTTGGACTAAATTAACTGTTTTACCCGATGAAAGAAAAGAAAAGATGGATCTACACGATGAATCAATTTCATCATTAAAAGGAAGTAAAGTCTTCCGAAAAAGACACGCGCTTCTTGATTTAGGTCAAGAAGTTGTCGTCCAGACCAGCTGTAGGTTGACGAAAAATCTAGAAAAGTCATCTCTAAAATCAGCAGGAAATCCACGGACCTCAGCATCAAACAGGGTCGCCATGTGGTCAGACTTATCCTATTCATAAGAGGATCTGTCTCGTAAAATGGGGAGGGCGCCGTGCAAAATAGCTTAATAAGACTAATGAATCAGACCCCCAGAAAGGATAATCTCCTTAAATATTAAAAATCAGCTTTTAAGCCTGATATTACTCAATCCTTGAGATTGACCTTAAAGATTGAGAATTACAAACTCATGGAATTCGATGATATCTAAACTAGAGCTTGAACGATAAAATATTTTGATCTAAAAACAAACCGATTTGTTTTCTGAAAAGCCATTTTCAATGCGTTCATTACCATTGAACGTAAAATCCTGAGAATTCACCTAGAATTCATTAGGTCACCTGAACCAAATCGGGTGTCAACCGTAAGAACGGTGGTTGCATAGCATGGTCGAAGACAGGACCTTGTGCCAGACCAAAAAATTATAGGATGATCTTTACTATTGCTCCTACAAAGGATAGTAATAGCATCCGACACGTTTTAGACCATGAACAAATGCATGTCATTAGACATTGCCTTAACATTTTCTTGTTCATCGCTTTCCTTTATAACCGGACGGTAGTTTGCTGAAAGGTAATATACGGGACAAGTAAACTGGACGTGTTGCTTTCCTAATACAAGGTTAGCAAGTGGGTAACACAAAACCGCAAGTGTTGAGCTAAAATTTTCAAATCTGAAACCCACAAAACCCACAAATATTTTGCAACACCGGTGAAGGGTTATTCCGGAAAACTTATCTAGGGCAAAAGCTAGAATGAAATTTTCAAAAGATCAAATGTTTTCATAAAGATCCAATTTCCTTAAAGGATCTAAATTTTCATAGTCATGTGGGACTGTAAACCACACCGTTACTATCATTGTCTATACCGCTGTATTAAAATCACTGATGTATAAAGTGTGAAGAATAAAGAAGTGATTCGTGTGATTTAATTTTAAGTTATGTATTGCTTGAGGACAAGCAACGTTCAAGTGTGGGGATATTTGATAGTGCTCCAAATGAACATATATTTAGTAGCAATATCCTTCCAATATGTAAAGTTTTCAGTTGCAATTGTTCTATTTTCAAGTAATATTCGTTTATATTAAATAAGTGCGAAGATAAAGGGCGAAAACGAAGATTTGAAGACAAAAACGTCCAAAATGCTTAAACGTACAAGATACAATCCAAGTGGTTCCATTTATTGATGAGAAACGTCTAAAAATTACAAGAGTACAAGTTGTGGAACGCAAAGTACAAGATATTAAATTATACGAAAAAGCGTTCGAAAATCCGGAACCGGCACCTGAGCCAACTATCAACGCCCGACGCAACGGACCAAAAATTACAAGTCTACTATGCACAAGAATATAATATAATATTTAAATAATTAAATAAATTATTTATATTTAATATATTTTATTAAATAACGTCGACAAGCAAATGGCCAAAAGTTGGTGAGCTGGAGTGCGTTATTTCGCGATCTCGGAGCTGGAAGGCACTTTTGCTTCGCGATAGCGAAGCAGTCAGGTCCCAAAATGCCTATAAAAGCCAACGAGCTTCTGCCGAGTTTTTTTTACAATATATATCTATATTCCTCTGTATAATATATATATTATATATATATTTATAATATAAATATTAGTTTAGTTTTATATTAGGTTAGATTAGGTAATGTAAAAGTTATTTTACGGGTTTTAAAGTCAAAGTTCTGTCTGTGTAAAGCTACGCGATAAATACTCATTGTAAGTTATGTTCTCCTTTTTAAATTAATGTCTCGTACTTAAGTTATTATTATGCTTATTTGAGCCGAAGTAATCATGATGTTGGGCTAAATATTAAAGACGGGGTAATTGGGCTTTGTACCATAATTGAGGTTTGGACAAAAGATCGACACTTGTGGAAATTAGACTATGGGCTATTAATGGGCTTTATATTAAATAAACGATACCTCGTTAATTTAATATAAAGGTTATGATTTGACGTATCTATATATAACCACATACGCTTAATCGGACACGATGGGCGGGATATTTATAAGTACAAATTATTATTCATTTGACCGGACACGGGGATGGATTAATAGTTACTGGACTCATTAAAATAGGGGTGGATTACATTCAAGGGTAATTGGTGTAATTGTTAACAAAGTATTAAAACCTTTGATTACACACAGTCGATAACCTGGTGTATTCATTAAACAAAGTATTAAGACCTTGTTACAGTTCGAATCCCCAGTTAGTTGGAATATTTGACTTCGGGTATAAGGTTAAATTTGCCGAGCAGTTTATAATTATGACCGATGAACTATTATGGACAAAAACCAGATAGGTTTCAAATACATCCAGGACAAAGGATAATTAACCGAGGGTAATAAATAATCAAAACGTCAAACATCATGGTTACATGAGTTTAAATAAGCATAATTATTATATTGTTATTTATTTTACGCACTTTAATTATCGTCATTTATATTTTGCATTAGGTTTTAATTGTGACTTAAAATATTAAATTTATAAACCGGTCATTAAACGGTAAATCCCCTTTTAAATATTATTATATATAATTATATATATTTTGTACAAATATAGTTATTTAAAATATAGTGTGAAATAAGCCATCTCCCTGTGGAATGAATCGGACTTACTAAAAACTACACTACTCTACGATTAGGTACACTACCTATAGTGTTGTAGCAAGGTTTAGGTATATCCCATCTGTAAATAAATAATTAAAACTTGTGTAATTCGTAACGTATTTCGTAGTAAAAATAATAGTATTTACGTACCCCCACGCTGCGACATCAACGATGATGATGATATAATGTATCACAATTAGAATGGGTCATGATAATAGGGTTTAAAAAAGAAGAAGACTGAAATAAGGGTTAAAAGAATTTAAATTCGTATTTCATAAGGAAATCATAAGCAGTTTAGTGGTTAGGGGTATTTGTGTTAAGCGGGAGGTCATGGGTTCGAATTTAGGCTACTGAAGTTTATTCTTTTTAATAAATAGCTGCACAGGTTGGGTTGTGTAAATTGGGCTATCATGTTCGGTTTACATTTGGGCCGATTACTCTTCAATTGGGTTAAGTGATTTCTGTTGGGTCGACATAGTAATGGGCCAAGTTTTTCGGACTAAAAACGGATATAAGGTTTATTAGATTTAAGATACGAGTTAATTCAGAAAATAATAAATGGGGCAGATGGTTAAGGATGTTATTGAGTTAAGCGGGAGGTCTCAGGTTCGAGTCTGGGCAATGGCATTTTTTTTATCTTGCTTCTTCAAAGGTTGTACACTTTTATTATTATTATTATTATTATTATTATTATTATTATTATTATTATTATTATTATTATTATTATTATTATTATTATTATTATTATTATTATTATTATTATTATTATTATTATTATTTTTACTACTAGAATCATAATTATTATTATTACAACTATATTATTATTTTTATTATCATTTTTACTAATAGTATCATTATTATTATTATAACAACTATAGTATTATTAAAAGAATCCTTTTTAGTAAGAATATCATTATTATTTTTATTATTATCATAAGTAGTAGTATTATTATCATTATAAGCAAATACAATTTTTATTACTATTATTGATATTATGTTACCAAATAAATATTTTGTATATGAAAATATTCTTTTATTAATATTACATAAAAGTATGTATTGTTCATATTCACATTTTTATATAAATATTCATAAATAACAAATTAGAATTTTGATATAATACTAATCATATATAGATATTAATAGAACTATATAAAAATTAATCATTTTAAATATATACACAAATTAAATATATATAAAAAATATATATATATAAATTAAGATAGAATATATCAATTTGTTCGATTACGATTATATGTGTTAATAAATATATAAATGATATAGGTTCGTGAATCCGAGGCCAACCCTGCATTGTTCAATATCGTCTTATGAATATTTTCACTACAAAATATTGTAGAGTGAGTTTCATTTGCTCTCTTTTTAAATGCTTTTGCAATATATATTTTTGGGACTGAGAATACATGCGCTGCTTTTATAAATGTTTGACAAAATAGACACAAGTACTTAAAACTACATTCTATGGCTGGATTATTAAACCGAATATGCCCCTTTTTAGTCTGGTAATCTAAGAATTAGGGAACAGACACCCTAATTGACGCGAATCCTAAAGATAGATCTATTGGGCCCAACAAGCCGCATCCAAAGTACCGGATGCTTTAGTACTTCGAATTTATCATGTCCGAAGGGAGTCCCGGAATGATGGGGATATTCTATATGCATCTTGTTAAGGTCGGTTACCAGGTGTTCACCATATGAATGATTTTTGTCTCTATGCATGGGACGTATATTTATAAGAAATGGAAATGAAAATCTTGTGGTCTATTAAAATGATGGAAATGATTATTTATGTTAAACTAATGAACTAACCAACCTTTTGGTTGACACTTGAAAGCATGTTTATTCTCAGGTATGAAAGAAAATCTTCCGCTGTGCATTTGCTCATTTTAGAGATATTACTTGGAGTCAATCATGACATATTTCAAAAGACGTTGCATTCGAGTCGTTGAGTTCATCAAGATTATTATTAAGTCAATTATTGTTGGACATATTATGAAATGGTATGCATGCCGTCAACTTTCGATGTAATGAAAGTTTGTCTTAAAAAAACGAATGCAATGTTTGTAAAATGTATCATATAGAGGTCAAGTACCTCGTGATGTAACCAAATGTAATGCAGATGGATTAGGACGGGGTGTTATAATTGGTATCAGAGCGGTGGTCTTAGCGAACCAGGTCTTGCATTAGTGTGTCTAACGGAAAGTTGTTTAGAAGCATTAGTGAGTCTGGACTTTGACCGTGTCTGCATGTCAAAAGTTTTGCTTATCATTTAGTGTCAAAAATTATTTTCTTATCATCCTTAAAGTCTAGACACGTCTTGCTGCCTCTATTGCATAGACAGTGTATAGATAAATTCATATCTTAGCGTATCTGTTATTGTTACTTTTGCCTGACAGCTTCCGTAGATTCCTCCGTAACTTATGAGATTTTAGTATTATATATGCATATGTAAATTATGTATTGCAGGGTACTAATCTACATCCTATAATCTATTTCTTATCAAAAATCCTTCATCTGATCGTATGAGATGAATCCCTCAACCAGTTCGAATTCCTCGGATTCCGACAGCTATTCCGATATGGATTTTCACCTATCAGCGTCACCAGAATGAATTAACCAATCAGTCATCCCCAATTCATCTGATGGGTTCGTAGTCGACTTAATCAATGGAGACGCGAAGAAGGCGATCCCTTCCACCAACATAATTTACCTCTTGGCGATGAACCTGAAGCACTTACCGGCGAACCTGTTCGTAATACTATTTTCTCTCTCATTTCCTGAATATCTCGTCAAGATTATATTCGATCTAAAATTCTAGATCTTATTCATCCGGTCGTTCCGACCGACAATCATCTCAGAGTAATGGAAGAAGTCAATGAGCTTCGCGCTCGAGTAATCAATTTGGAGAATATGGTACAAAATTTATCAGATTCAGCAACATCACCGGTACCAACAGTACCATCAACAATAGCACCAGTATCATCAACAATCCATGCCTCAACATCTCATTCTGTACCTCAAGCATAATCATCGTTCTACATGATGTTCTACATCATTTATCCCCGTTCGACATGGCGATTAAGTAATCTCTAAAGTTTTGAAGATTATTCATTCTAGTTCTATCGGTAAATCAAATGAGATTAATATCATATTAACTCATTGAATTCATGATTACATCTAAAGAAAATATATATGTAAGTATATTTTCATAAAGATTGTAATTAAAAATTCTTTTGTACAAACTGTTAATGGTGAAAATATTTTAACGGGTAGGTAATACCCGAGGAATATTCAGATTTCACATTAATAAGTTACACTGTACATTCTTCGAAGCTGATTCAACAGTCGTTTACTATCCTACTTACATCCACCGCTATACAAATCCGTTCACCACAGAATAACCATTTTCATCCAATTTCATATTTAGATTTTGATTTATCAGAATCCAACAAGTGGCATAATAAAGAAAACATTGGACAAAAAAAATAAAATTTGTTAGAAACAAACAAATTAACTATGAGAAATTTTGTTAAGAATCCACGCTAACTGTTCCCAACTAGCTGTTCCTAGCTAACTGATTACATTTTATTTATCGCAATTTAATTATCGCAATTTATATTCTCGCAATTTTATTTATCGTCATTTAATTTCTGTTATTTATTTTACGCACTTTAAATATCGGAAAACTTATACAAGGTTTGGACATATCATATCGACGCATCTATATATATTATTTAGAATAACCATAGACACTCTATATGCAATAATGATGGAGTTAGCTATATAGGGTTGAGGTTAATTCTACAATAATATATATACTTTGAGTTGTGATCGAGCCTGAAACATGTACACGGGTCACGATACGTATTAATTAATTCGAATATTATATATTAAACTATATATGAATTATTGGACTGTTAACTGTGGACTATCGACTGTAGACTAATAACATTGGACAATTAAAATGAACTAAAATATTGATTATAACATATGAAACTAAATATTTCTTCAAGTTTGCCACTTGATTTCATCTTAAACCTCATTTGTATCTTGGCGATTACAATCTGCATTCACACCTTTCAAAAATCTTGAAAACACATTAATCGAGAGGATGAACCAACCGTACTTCATCTACGGAAGAAAAGATTGATGCATATAGTTATGCACCTGAAAACACTCGGAACCTGAGTAAACGTTTAACATGTATCTGTGCTAATTCCTTTAGTGTTATTATTACCCAAAATAACTTGGTGATTCCTTTCAAAGTAGCAAATTATGTCACAGCTCCAGCAAGCCAACTTCGACTATTCGTTCGAAACAACCTTATTAACACCTTGATATATATGTGTACTCTTTTATTGTTACCGGGGAACCTTTTATATTCCACCATATTACCATCAGCATTTAAATCATCTAAAACCACAATTCTCTTGAACCCACCTCGGATTGATAACCAATGATTCAGATATGGTAGCATTAAATGCAGAGGAAACAGAAAAATTGTAGATGGTCTAAACGGCCAAAAGTTTGATGATAAAGAAGGGAGTGTTAGGAACGCTCGATAGAAAATTTTGTACTGAAAAACAGATTGAGCAAACCATGAAGGAGACCAAGGCTAAATACAAGAACCATACCATATATTCAAAGAAACCAGGTAATTCTGGATTCGATGAAACCTTCAACGAATATCTTGCTCCGTACTCATGTTAAAATCTTGCAGAAAATCTTTCTTCATCAACCATCGAACTTAGAAATTCCAAAATATCATCATAAATATCTTCGATATTTCTGAAGATATTTTCATAAATATTCTCGTCCAAAATTAATTATCTCTTCGTGCTATCTATATTACATCATAAAGGAAACTACTTTAGTTTCTAAATTTCTTTAAAATTCGAGTTTGAATTATGAATGATTTTGAAGTAGTGTTGGAAATTGATTCATGAGTTAGTATAATATAATGACACTTGATCAACGTGATTATATTACAGTAAGTCATGCTGAGTTTCTAATGGAACGTGATGATTCACAGATCATAACGTCATCATGTGCCATGTTACATAACTCTTTCATTATGCTTAACTTTTGAACATATCAAGAAAGTACATCCTTGATAAGTTCTATTCTCAGTTATTCTGGTAATTTGACAAATCAAATCGTGCTATTACGTTCTTTCTTGTTTAGAACATTAAGTTCATTCGAAACACCATACTTACGAATTCTGGACCATTACTCACTTTACTAGAGGTCAAGAAGTTAATAAAAAGACAAAAAGCTCCAAAATATAAGAGAAAATATAAATCCCAATAACAACATGAAGGTTACAAACCGTGAATATTAATACGAATAGCGATATAAAGACACAGTATAATTAAGAATAGTATCACCCCAAGGTAATAGTAGAAGTAAACAGATTTTTCTGGTGGAAGATTGAAAAGAAGGATGACAGAAATGATCATTAAAACAAAAACATCAAGGATTAGAAATGAATTAAGCATTTTCACAATCTTTTGGATGTATGAACTAAGAAAAGAAAGTATAGGAATGGTGAAAATAATGGAACGGAAGTAGTTCATTTATAGTGGAAATACCAGACAGAGCAATCGAGACAGATGACCGTATTTAATTATAGAAATCTTAATTTCCTTATTCGCCGGAGAATCAAATCCTTTAGATTTCGAAGATTTTCTTTAAATCCCTTAAATTCTGGAAATCAACCGTGACTACGTCACCGGTTAAGACGAACTTAAATTTACTCATTTCTTTCTTTTGTGATAGCTTCATTCGTACTCTTCGAATAATCGAATTGTTTTATCCATATTACTCAATGATGATAAAACTCTATTTATCAACTCATATTCGTCATGAAAACATTTTTATTGTTAGCCTTGAACACCTCACTCAAATTTCGGGACGAAATTTCTTTAACGGGTAGATACTGTGACGACCTAGAAATTTTCGACCAAATTTAAACTTAAATCTTTTTATGATCTCGACATGATAAGCAAAGTCTGTAATGTTGAGTCTCAAAAATTTTGAACTATGTTATGAATTCATTTGACCTTCGACTATTCCCGACGATTCACGAACCACTATCTGTAAATTGATACATATATATTTAAATATATACATATTAATTTGAAATAGAAACTTATATGATTTAAATCTTTTGTGTAAATAAAATAATATATGATATTACTATAAATCTATATATATATGAAATGTATATTCAATATATGTATGATTTAGAATTTATTTAATAAACGCTCGTAGCACTCGTTTGTCATCTTGATAGTTATTTATCAAGTTAAAAATGAACATATGTGATTTTAAAATAAACGGTGATCCGAAAATGAGTTATATAAATTTTAGGCTTATTAAAAATATATTTAGAAGGTAATTAATACATTTGATCACTTTTCATATTTTACCTGGAATAGAGCGCGGACAGTGATTTAAATTTTATTTAATAATTTTAAAAACAATTAATGACCAATTTTTTTTTTTTTTTACAATAATGACTAAAATAAATAAAGGAACCTAATTTTAAAATATGGGATTTTTATGTGTACTTTTAGTCCGTGAAAGACGACGACTAACTTAATCACACGTTTCTTTATTTAAGATACATTATTTTATTATTTATTACTATTGTATATATTCATGTTTTTAAATGATTTAACATATAACCGTAATTGAAAGCGAAACTCAAATTAGTAATTGAATTACTGTGTTAGATTGATTTACTGTGTATAATTTATTCCTTGTATTCCTGTACGACACCTTTCTTTATTTTCAATTGATTTCTATTGTTATTATATCCGTATTATTATTATTATTATTATTATTTATTATTTATGTTATCCACTTGTGTTAAGATGATAGATATATAGATATTATATACCCGATGCATGTAACTAACATACATATAAACACATAATCGAAACCCCACATATGGTCACTTCAATCCTTCTCTCAAGTTCTTTTCTTGCATTCTTTAAATTCACGGAACCACAAATTCACCTTTCATCATCTAAATTCAATGGCACTATAACACCCCCACTTGTTCAATTCATTTTCAACCGTGATTAGGATTGCTAGTATGTTTATAACTGTTGTTATTTATCAACCAACAACTATATATATATATATATATATATATATATATATATATATATATATATATATATATATATATATATATATATATATATATATACACACACACATTCCATCTATCATAGATTGATATAAACACATTTAAACTAACCCACATCACCACTACCACTTCTATATTTTCTTACTAACATACTTACTTAAACCAAATAATTGATTTCCTTATATCAATGTCGAGTTACTACTGCTATTATGCTGTATCATCTACTGCAGTTCGACAACCCCAAAAACGCACCAAAGTCATCACCTTAAGTGACGATTTACTATTGCTTCCTTATCGGACTGTTTTAGTTAAGTTTCAAACCACCTTCGGACCACCATAATTACTACCTTGATGCCACCTTTTCTCTTCCTTCTAACTCTTATCGTGAACTACTCAACAAAAACCCCACCATAATCATCTTCAACGAAAGCAAAATAATCACCACCATGATCATTATTTCCCTACTGCTATTGTTCGTTTAAACCGCTATCAAGACCCATCTTCACAAATGATTAACCACTACCGGTTAGTTCCTATTTTGTTGCATAAACCACCACCTTCATCATGTCACCACTTTACTACCCTAGCTCACTGTTATTTCTATTTGATATTATTATTCGAAAACCACTACAAACACCATTCTTGTTTCTATTTTCCAATCAGTCCAACCCCTCACAAAACAGCCTGCTCAGCTCATTTCTTTTTGGTTTGTAAATACTCGACACCCACAGACCACAACAGCCATTGCAGCTGCTATGTTTATATTGTATCCTAATACAACCACCTTGTTCGATGTAAACTGCTGCTTCGTTTTTTTCTAATGATGGAGCCACACCACAACAGTGAAATTTATGAGTGTTCGACTAGATTTTTAAATTTTAGGTTTATTGGTTACTTTATATATAAAAAAAAGAGAAGCACCCACCTAGTGGGAGTTTGTTGTCAAGAGAAAACGAAAAAGAAGTGGGGACCTTGGGGTTCCTTGGGTCACGATACAATTAACATATGGGAGTAATTTTAGTTTGTTGAAATTATTTATCATTTTTGACTCGTTAGAAGCTTTCAATCTTGGGACCACATTTCTTCAAGTGGCGACGTGAATTGATGATAATTAAGATATAACAGTGACGATGATTTAATAAAGATAGATATGAAAATTATAATAATAATACATGATATAAGATGACGATGATGATGATATAATGGATCACAATTAGAATGGGTTATGATAATTGGGTTTAAAAAAGAAGAAGACTGAAATAAGGGTTAAAAGAATTTAAATCAGTATTTCTTCAGGAAATCATAAGCAGTTCAGTGGTTAGGGGTGTTTGTGTTAAGCGGGAGGTCATGGGTTTGAATCTAGGCTGCTGCAGTTTATTCTTTTTAATAAATAGCTGCACATGTTGGGTTGTGTAAATTGGGCTATCAAGTTCGGTTTACATTTGAGCCGATTACTCTTCAATTGGGTTAAGTGATTTCTGTTGGGTCGACATAGTAATGGGCCAAGTTTTTCTGACTAAAACGGATATAAGGTTTAATAGATTTAAGATACGAGTTAATTCAGAAAATAATAAACGGGGCAGATGGTTAAGGATGTTATTGAGTTAAGCGGGAGGTCTCAGGTTCGAGTCTGGGCAATGGCATTTTTTTTAGCTTGCTTCTTCAAAGGTTGTACACTTTTATTATTATTATTATTATTATTACTACCAGAATCATAATTATTATTATTACAACTATATTATTATTTTTATTATCATTTTTACTAATAGTACCATTATTATTATTATAACAACTATAGTATTATTAAAAGAATCATTTTTAGTAAGAATATCATTATTATTTTTATTATTATCATAAGTAGTAGTATTATTATCATTATAAGCAAATACAACTTTTATTACTATTATTGATATTATGTTACCAAATAAATATTTTGTATATGAAAATATACTTTTATTAATATTACATAAAAGTATGTATTGTTCATATTCACATTTTTATATAAATATTCATAAATAACAAATTAGGAATTTTGATATAATACTAATCATATATAGATATTAATAGAACTATATAAAAATTAATCATTTTAAATATATACACAAATTAAATATATATAAAAAATATATATATATAAATTAAGATAGAATATATCAATTTGTTCGATTACGATTATATGTGTTAATAAATATATAAATGATATAGGTTCGTGAATCCAAGGCCAACCTGCATTGTTCAGTATCGTCGTATGAATATTTTTACTACAAAATATTGTAGAGTGAGTTTCATTTGCTCCTTTTTTAAATGCTTTTGCAATATATATTTTTGGGACTGAGAATACATGCGCTGCTTTTATAAATTTTTGACGAAATAGACACAAGTACTTAAAACTACATTCTATGGCTGGATTATTAAACCGAATATGCCCCTTTTTAGCCTGGTAATCTAAGAATTAAGGAACAGACACCATAATTGACGCGAATCCTAAAGATAGATCTATTGGGCCCAATGTGACGACCCGGGAATTTCCGACCAAATTTAAACTTAATCTTTATATGATTTCGACACGATAAGCAAAGTCTGTAAGAATGAGCCTCAAAAAGTTTGAATTGTTGCATATATTCATTTGACATTCGACTGTTCCCGACAATTCACGAACAACTAGTTGTAAATTGATACATATATATTTAAAAATATAAATATATAAATATATATATATATTAATTCGAAATATAATTTGAAATATTACATTATATAGTTATTAGAATTGATTTTGTAAAATAAAATAATATAAGATATAATAAAAATTATTATTAAATGAATCTATATATATAGATATAAAAGTTTATTGAATATATTTATTTATTAGTTATAATACTCGGTTGACATCTTGTTGGTGTTCATATAGATCTAATATATATTTATGAAGATTTAAAATAAAAGTTGAACTGCAAATTGATTATGAAGATTATGGGTTTGATAAAAATATTTTATTTAGTTTAAATTATAATACCCCATACATATAAATTGGAACGGAGAATAAATAATTAACGAACCTTTCTGATCAAATTTCAAACAGTTAATAATGGAAATAATCAAATATATTTAAGCTAAAAATTTAGGACTTTTAGGAACACTTTTATATGTTAACTGTTTAGCAATGGACACGAGTTAATATCCGTATTGAATGAATGTCGACGAATAGAACCCAAATGTCTACCTGCTAAACTGTTAATCACATATTGATCTTCATTCTTCTATTTATTAATTTATTTTATCATATTATAAGAATATACATGTTTGATTACTTCACTTGTTATTTCATCCGTGATTAAGATCACTTTTTAATTTCAATCAACCGATTAACACTGTGCTAGATTGAGATAATTGATTTCACTATTTTTGGATTCTATGTATACAATCATATACACTAGTACAAAATATAGATATAGATATGAACCACTGCACATTTATATTTATGTGATTATTATTATATTATTAATCTTATTATATTATATTATAGATATCTTGTTCTCATTGGGAAAATATATCCATGATTGGAAATCAAGATATAAGATTATTGAATGTAGTACTGTGTTTGATTGATTCACAAGGTATATAATATACTTATATATTTATGGATATAGTTACATAAGAAACACAATGCTTGATCTATTGGTAAATCACCCAATCACCTACACAACAATCACTCACCATCCTTCCTCTTCTTCAACACCCGAACAACCACCATCATAATCGTTATCATTTGTTGCATTTTCTATTCCTTCGTGAAGTTTAAACCGCCACCACCTCGAATTAACACTCACCACCATAAGGTATATAACTATCAATTTTATCTTGTTTTGGTTGCTATGAATCACCAAACTAAAACCCACCATCTATATATTTTTTTTTAGAGTACTTAGTCAAGAACAAACCCGGTTAATCTTTTAGTACTCGGTTCACTCTACAACACACCACACGATTACCATCTTTATCATATAACAAACATCACACAAATCATACCGTTGATCATTATCATTTGATTGCTACTACTACGGCTCGCTTCTATTTCTGTTTTTCAATCACCATTCATCAACTTATCACCAACTTTCGATCTTTCTTGTTTGACTTACAACAAAACCAAAACCCACTTGATTTAATCCTCATCTGTTCAGCTGTAAACTCTTGACACAAACCAACCCCAAACACTTTGTTCATGCTTATATTCTCTTCAATCAGCCCAGCTCAAATCACCGAAACCCTCACCACTTTAATATTATATTTTTTTTTCACATGCTGCTATAATCTGTCTAGTTTACAGTCCTACTCGCTGCTCTCCTTTTCCATTTTTCGAGTGATCAGCTGAAAAACCCCCACTAACTTGATTATATGTATATCATTTCCTGTTTCTCCTTGAATCACAAACTACCACCTTTTAATCACCCTTATGTCGAGATATGAGCACACCCAAGAACAAGACTACTATATTCTTTTACACACTGTAACGGTAACCAAGAGAAGAGGGAAACAAAGATGTATGGTGATACTTTTAGGGAGGAAGGAGAAGATCACGAATGGCATATATATATCATTTCTGGGATTCCAAAATATAAAGCATTTTTGTTGTTAGTGTGAGCATATGGCCGACACCCTATAGGTAATGGGGAACACATTATATATATTTTTTTATAAGGATAAAAGTAATGACAAATAATTTGAGTGGAGTAAGTGTTGGCATGCTTGTTCTAACCGAGAATCTACATTACGGGATTTATATATGATTTTTTTTAAAGGGTTGCTAGTAACTTGGGACATGAATGGGATATTAGGCCGAATGATTATTTTAAGATGGACAACACATATTTGTTTGTTTTAGGTGAGCAAGTAGTGGGGAGGGACTTTTGCATTTGTTCTTTCTTTCCATGGCCTACAAATACTAATCTAATAATCCACTTGCATCGTTCTTTGAGTACTACTACCAAATTCCTTAGTTGGTCGATATGGAAGTCGGTTCATATATGTTTGAACGAGATAAAAAGTAGGGAAAACAGACATGGCTAGATAGTTTGAGTGTGGTGTTGGGTGAAAGGGAGGTCGAAGGTTCGAGCCCGGCTTGGTGCAATTTTTTTAAAACTGACTCCTAAGGTAGTTTATACTTTTAAAAATTATTATTATTATTAATATTATTATTATTATCCTGAGGTATTTCTACAATTATTAATTTTACAAAACAAAAGATATATATGTAAATATATTATTACATAAAATATACTAATATTACATAAAATTATGTTTCAACTAATATTATTGATATAACATTAATTAAATATCAAATAAGTATCATAATATATTATATAAATAATTAATACATAACAAATATATAAACTTAATTGATTTATACTATAATGTGTTAATACTTGATATAGGTTCGTGAATCCGAGGCCGACCCTGCATTGTTCAGTTGTTCAATATAGTCATATGTATTTTTACTACAAAATACATTAGGTGAGTTTCATTTGCCTTTTTACCCTTTATATTTTTGGGCTGAGAATACATGCGCTACTTTTATATCTGTTTTACGAAATAGACACAAGTAATTGAAACTACATTATATGGTTGAATGATCGAAACTGAATATGCCCCTTTTTAGTCTGGTAATCTAAGAATTAGGGAACAGACACCCTAATTGACGCGAACTCTAAAGATAGATCTATCGGGCCCAACAAGCCCCATCCAAAGTACCGGATGCTTTAGTACTTCGAAATTAATATCATGTCCGAAGGAGGATCCCGGAATGATGGGGATATTCTTATATGCTTATTGTGAATGTCGGTTACCAGGTGTTCAATCCATATGAATGATAATTTTGTCTCTATGCATGGGACGTATGTTTATGAGAAATGGAAATATGAAATCTTGTGGTCTATTAAAATATTGAAATGATTATTTATGTTAAACTAATGAACTCACCAACCTTTTGGTTGACACTTTAAAGCATGTTTATTCTCAGGTATGAAAGAAACCTTCCGCTGTGCATTTGCTCATTTTAAAGATATTACTTGGAGTCATTCATGACATATTTCAAAAGACGTTGCATTCGAGTCGTTGAGGTCATCAAGATTATTATTAAATCAGTTATAGTTAGATATATTATAAAATGGTATGCATGCCGTCAACTTTCGTTGTAATGAAAGATTGTCTTTTCAAAAACGAATGCAATGTTTGTAAAATGTATCATATACAGGTCAAATACCTCGCGATGTAATCAACTGTTGTAAATCATTTATAATCAATATGGACTTCGTCCAGATGGATTAGGACGGGTCCTTTCAATTGGTATCAGAGCGGTGGTCTTAGCGAACCATGTCTGCATTAGTGTGTCTAACTGATAAGTTGTTAGGATGCATTAGTGAGTCTGGACTTCGACCGTGTCTGCATGTCAAAAGTTTTGCTTATCATTTTGTGTCAAAAATTACCTGCTTATCATTCTTAGAGAATCACTTGCTTATCATTCTTAGTCTAGACACGTTTTACTGCATTGACTGCATGAGTAGTGTATAGACAAAATTCATATCTTAGCGTATCTGCTACTTCATATCTTAGCGTATCTGTTACTGTAACTTTGTCTGACAACTCCCGTAGATTCCTCCGTAACTTATGGGATTTTAGTATTATATATGCATATGTAAATTATGTATTGCAGGGTACTAATCTACATACTATAATCTATTTCTTATCGAAAATCCTTCATCTGATCGTACGAGATGAATCCTGCAACCAGTTCGAGTCCCTCAGATTCCGATAGCTATTCCGATAGTTATTCCGACAGCTATTCCGACATAGATGTTCACCTAAGCTCCGAAAACAGCGTCATCGGCATGAATCAACCAATCAGCCATTATCAATTCATCTGATGGGTTCGTAGTCGACTTAATTAATGGAAACGCGCAGAAGGCAATCCCTTCCACCAACCGAATTCACCTCTTGACAATGAACCTGAAGCGTTTACCGGCGAACCTGTTCGAGACACCATTTTCAGTCTCATTTCCAGGGTAACTCGACAAGATTATATTCTATCCACAATTCTGAACCTTATTCATCCGCTCATTCCGACCGACAATCATCCTGAAGTAATAAGTCAACGAACTTCGCGCTCGAATAATCAATTCAGAGATTATGGTGCAAAATGTACCAGCTTCAGTAACATCACTGACACCAACAGTACCATCAATAACAGCACCAGTACCATCAACAATCCATGCTTCAATATCATCATCTGTACTTTGAGTATGATCTTCGTTCTACGTATCGTTCTACCTCATTTATCTTCGTTCGACATGACGAATATGTAATCTCTAAAGTTTTAGAGATTATTTATTCTAGTTCCAACCGAAAAGCAAATGAGTTTAATATCATATTAACTCATTAAATTCATGAATACATCTGAAGAAAATATATATGTATATATGTTTTCATAAAGATTGTAATTAAAAATTCTTTTGTACAAACTGTTAATGATGAAAATATTTTAACGGGTAGGTAATACCCGAAGAATATTTAAGATTTCACATTTATAAGTTACACTGTACACTCTTCGAACCTGATTCAACGATCATTTACTATCCTACTTACATCTACAAATATACGTATCCGTTCACCACAGAATAACCATATTCATCCAATTTCATATTTGGATTTTGATTTATCAGAATCCAACAAGTGGCATAATGAAGAAATAATGGACACAATAAAAATTGATTAGAAACAGACTAATTGACAATATGAAATTTTGTTAAGAAACCACGCTAACAAAATCCTAGCTAACTGTTCCTAGCTAACTGTTAATTCCATATTACATTTTATTTATCGCAATTTATTTTATCGCAATTTTAATTCCCGCAATTTTATTTATCGTTATTTAATTTCTGTTATTTACTTTACGCATTTTATTTATCATCATTTAATTTCTGTATTTATTTTACGCACTTTAAATATCGGGACACGTATACAAAGTTTTGACATATCATATCGACACATCTATATATATTATTTGGAATCACCATAGACACTCTATATGCAGTAATGATAGAGTTCTCTATACAGGGTTGAGGTTGATTCTATAATAATATATATACCTTGAGTTGTGATCGAGTCTGAGACGTATACGGGTCACGACATGTATTAATTAATTCGAATATTGTATATTAAACTATATATGAATTATTGGACTGTTACTGTGGACTATCGACTGTGGATTAATAACATTGGACAATTAAAATGAATTAAAATATTGATTATAATATATGAAACTAAACAATTCTTCAAGTTGCCACTTGATTTCGTCTTAAACATCATTTGTATCTTCACGATTACAATCTGCGTTCAAACCTTTCATGATTTTTGAAAACACCTCAATCGATAGGATGAATCAACCGCACTCCATCTACGGAAGGAAAGATTTATGCATATAGTTATGCACCAGAGAAACTCTCGGCAACTGAGTAAAAGTTTAACACGTAGCCGCGTCAGATCCTTTGGCATTTATTAGCAAAAATAACTTTACGATCCCTTTTCAAAGTAGCCAATTTTTTCACAGCTCCAGCAAGTCAACTTCGACTTTTCATTCGAAGTAACCTTACTATAATCCTGATATATACGATTACCCTTTTGATACCGGAGAATTCTTTTATATTCCACTATATTACCAGTAGACGTACCAGCAACCTCGTTGCTCCTTGGCTCAAATCTCTCTGACAAATCATTATATTTATATTTATTCATTGAAACCCTATCATATACTCATCCGCATCTTGTAACGAGAACTGCCATAACAATTACCGGGAATCAACAATCAGTACTTTGAAAACTCACAGCATATCTACATCAACAGTTATATGTATGACATTTATCTCTTAGAATTATGATCTCTCATTCTGAAATTCTGAAAAGCACTCAGTCACAAATCAATACTCTGAATGTTGAAAAAGCTGAATGAAGCAGCAGAAACCATAGACAACCGTAAACGACTTTAATCGTCGGAAGTTTGATGATAAAGAATAATATGTTGGAAAAGCTCAGAAACGTTGGAACTGGAAAACGGATAGAGTTAACCACGAAGGAGACCAAGGACAAATACAAGGACCATACCCTATATTCAAAGAATCCAGATAATTCTGGATCCGTTGAAATCTTTAGAGAATATCTTGCTCCGAAGTCATGTTAAAATCTTGCAGAAAATCTTTCTCCATCAACCATCGAACTTAGAAATTCCAAAATATCATCATCAATATCTTCGATATTTCTGAGGATATTTTCATAAATATTCTCGTTCGAAATTATATACCTCTTCGTGCTTCCTGTGTATCATTATATTGGAAACATTCAATAGAAAATTTAGTACCAAAAAGCAGATTATGCGAAACTATGAAGAAAGCCGTGGACAAATCACAAAGAATAAGTTTGACTTCAAAGAATCCAAATGATTCTATTTCTAATGAAATCTTTAGCGAATACCTTGCTTCCGAATCTAAACCCTTACGGATAAATCTTCTTCATCATCCATCGATATTAGAAATTCCAAGATATCATCGTATCTTTCATTATAAATATCCTCCATATTTCTGAAGATATTTTCATAACTAATCATATCTGAAATCATTAATCTCTTCGTGCTATCAGTGTTACATCATATAGAAACTGTTAGTTTCTATATTCTGTAAACTTTCGAGTTTAAAATACAAATGTTTTGAAGTAGTGTTGGAAACTGATGCATGAGTTAGTATAATATAATGACACTTGATCAACGTGATTATATTACAGTAAGTCATGCTGAGTTTCTTAATGGAACGCGATGATTCACAGATTATAACATCATCATGTGCCATGTTACATAACTCTTTCATTGTGCTTAACTTCTGAACATATCAAGAAAATATATTCTTGATAGTTCTATTCTCAGTGTTTCAGATAATTTGACAAAACAAATCGTGCTACTACCTTTCCTTTTACCTTGTATATTATGATAATTTGAAACTCTATATCTCCAAATTTTAGACCATTATTCGCTTGACTTGAAGTCGGGAAGAGAAAACAAAAGCATAGAGCTTTGAAATATAAGGGAGAATAAAAAGCCCGATAACAACACATAAATTACAAACCGTGTATATCAATGTTTATCGCAACATAAAGACACGGGAGAATTAAAAACATTATAATTCCGAGGGCGAAGTAGAAGAAAGCAGATTCCTCTGGTGGAAGTTGGAAAATGAGAATGATTTTTGCGATAATAAGGATGAGGACAAGGATCAGAACTGGATTAAGCATTCTCAGAATCCTTTGAATATATAAAACAAGAAGGAAAGTATAGAAATGGTGAGAATAATGGAACGGAAGAGTTTAATTTATAATGGAAATATCAGACAGAGTAATCGAAGCAGATCACCGCATTTAATTCGAGAGATTTTAATTTCCTTATTCGCCGAAGAATCAGATCTTAAAGATCTTCAAGATTTTCTTTTAAATCCCTTAAATTCCGGAAATCAATCATAACTACGTCATCAGTTCCCTCTCTTGCGATAGCTTCGATTATACTCTTCGCGTAATCAAATTTTTTTTTACCTATATTACTCACAGATGATAAAACTCTAATTTCTAGCTCGGATACGTCATGAAAACATACTTATTGTCAGCCATGACCATTCCACTCAAATTTCGGGACGAAATTTCTTTAACGGGTAGGTACTGTGACGACCCGGGAATTTCCGACCAAATTTAAACTTAATCTTTATATGATTTCGACACGATAAGCAAAGTCTGTAAGAATGAGTCTCAAAAAGTTTGAATTGTTGCATATATTCATTTGACATTCGACTGTTCCCGACAATTCACGAACAACTAGTTGTAAATTGATACATATATATTTAAAAATATAAATATATATATATATATTAATTCGAAATATAATTTGAAATATTACATTATATAGTTATTAGAATTGATTTTGTAAAATAAAATAATATAAGATATAATAAAAATTATTATTAAATGAATCTATATATATAGATATAAAAGTTTATTGAATATATTTATTTATTAGTTGTAATACTCGGTTGACATCTTGTTGGTGTTCATATAGATCTAATATATATTTATGAAGATTTAAAATAAAAGTTGAACTGCAAATTGATTATGAAGATTATGGGTTTGATAAAAATATTTTATTTAGTTTAAATTATAATACCCCATACATATAAATTGGAACGGAGAATAAATAATTAACGAACCTTTCTGATCAAATTTCAAACAGTTAATAATGGAAATAATCAAATATATTTAAGCTAAAAATTTAGGACTTTTAGGAACACTTTTATATGTTAACTGTTTAGCAATGGACACGAGTTAATATCCGTATTGAATGAATGTCGACGAATAGAACCCAAATGTCTACCTGCTAAACTGTTAATCACATATTGATCTTCATTCTTCTATTTATTAATTTATTTTATCATATTATAAGAATATACATGTTTGATTACTTCACTTGTTATTTCATCCGTGATTAAGATCACTTTTTAATTTCAATCAACCGATTAACACTGTGCTAGATTGAGATAATTGATTTCACTATTTTTGGATTCTATGTATACAATCATATACACTAGTACAAAATATAGATATAGATATGAACCACTGCACATTTATATTTATGTGATTATTATTATATTATTAATCTTATTATATTATATTATAGATATCTTGTTCTCATTGGGAAAATATATCCATGATTGGAAATCAAGATATAAGATTATTGAATGTAGTACTGTGTTTGATTGATTCACAAGGTATATAATATACTTATATATTTATGGATATAGTTACATAAGAAACACAATGCTTGATCTATTGGTAAATCACCCAATCACCTACACAACAATCACTCACCATCCTTCCTCTTCTTCAACACCCGAACAACCACCATCATAATCGTTATCATTTGTTGCATTTTCTATTCCTTCGTGAAGTTTAAACCGCCACCACCTCGAATTAACACTCACCACCATAAGGTATATAACTATCAATTTTATCTTGTTTTGGTTGCTATGAATCACCAAACTAAAACCCACCATCTATATATTTTTTTTTAGAGTACTTAGTCAAGAACAAACCCGGTTAATCTTTTAGTACTCGGTTCACTCTACAACACACCACACGATTACCATCTTTATCATATAACAAACATCACACAAATCATACCGTTGATCATTATCATTTGATTGCTACTACTACGGCTCGCTTCTATTTCTGTTTTTCAATCACCATTCATCAACTTATCACCAACTTTCGATCTTTCTTGTTCGACTTACAACAAAACCAAAACCCACTTGATTTAATCCTCATCTGTTCAGCTGTAAACTCTTGACACAAACCAACCCCAAACACTTTGTTCATGCTTATATTCTCTTCAATCAGCCCAGCTCAAATCACCGAAACCCTCACCACTTTAATCTTATATTTTTTTTTCACGTGCTGCTATAATCTGTCTAGTTTACAGTCCTACTCGCTGCTCTCCTTTTCCATTTTTCGAGTGATCAACTGAAAAACCCCTACTAACTTGATTATATGTATATCATTTCCTGTTTCTCCTTGAATCACAAACTACCACCTTTTAATCACCCTTATGTCGAGATATGAGCACACCCAAGAACAAGACTACTATATTCTTTTACACACTGTAACGGTAACCAAGAGAAGAGGGAAACAAAGATGTATGGTGATACTTTTAGGGAGGAAGGAGAAGATCACGAATGGCATATATATATCATTTCTGGGATTCCAAAATCTAAAGCATTTTTGTTGTTAGTGTGAGCATATGGCCGACACCCTATAGGTAATGGGGAACACATTATATATATTTTTTTATAAGGATAAAAGTAATGACAAATAATTTGAGTGGAGTAAGTGTTGGCATGCTTGTTCTAACCGAGAATCTACATTACGGGATTTATATATGATTTTTTTAAAGGGTTGCTAGTAACTTGGGACATGAATGGGATATTAGGCCGAATGATTATTTTAAGATGGACAACACATATTTGTTTGTTTTAGGTGAGCAAGTAGTGGGGAGGGACTTTTGCATTTGTTCTTTCTTTCCATGGCCTACAAATACTAATCTAATAATCCACTTGCATCGTTCTTTGAGTACTACTACCAAATTCCTTAGTTGGTCGATATGGAAGTCGGTTCATATATGTTTGAACGAGATAAAAAGTAGGGAAAACAGACATGGCTAGATGGTTTGAGTGTGGTGTTGGGTGAAAGGGAGGTCGAAGGTTCGAGCCCGGCTTGGTGCAATTTTTTTAAAACTGACTCCTAAGGTAGTTTTATACTTTTAAAAATTATTATTATTATTAATATTATTATTATTATCCTGAGGTATTTCTACAATTATTAATTTTACAAAACAAAAGATATATATGTAAATATATTATTACATAAAATATACTAATATTACATAAAATTATGTTTCAACTAATATTATTGATATAACATTAATTAAATATCAAATAAGTATCATAATATATTATAAGAATAATTAATACATAACAAATATATAAACTTAATTGATTTATACTATAATGTGTTAATACTTGATATAGGTTCGTGAATCCGAGGCCAACCATGCATTGTTCAGTTGTTCAATATAGTCATATGTATTTTTACTACAAAATACATTAGGTGAGTTTCATTTGCCTTTTTACCCTTTATATTTTTGGGCTGAGAATACATGCGCTACTTTTATATCTGTTTTACGAAATAGACACAAGTAATTGAAACTACATTATATGGTTGAATGATCGAAACTGAATATGCCCCTTTTTAGTCTGGTAATCTAAGAATTAGGGAACAGACACCCTAATTGACGCGAACTCTAAAGATAGATCTATCGGGCCCAACAAGCCCCATCCAAAGTACCGGATGCTTTAGTACTTCGAAATTAATATCATGTCCGAAGGAGGATCCCGGAATGATGGGGATATTCTTATATGCTTATTGTGAATGTCGGTTACCAGGTGTTCAATCCATATGAATGATAATTTTGTCTCTATGCATGGGACGTATGTTTATGAGAAATGGAAATATGAAATCTTGTGGTCTATTAAAATATTGAAATGATTATTTATGTTAAACTAATGAACTCACCAACCTTTTGGTTGACACTTTAAAGCATGTTTATTCTCAGGTATGAAAGAAACCTTCTGCTGTGCATTTGCTCATTTTAAAGATATTACTTGGAGTCATTCATGACATATTTCAAAAGACGTTGCATTCGAGTCGTTGAGGTCATCAAGATTATTATTAAATCAGTTATAGTTAGATATATTATAAAATGGTATGCATGCCGTCAACTTTCGTTGTAATGAAAGATTGTCTTTTCAAAAACGAATGCAATGTTTGTAAAATGTATCATATACAGGTCAAATACCTCGCGATGTAATCAACTGTTGAAATCGTTTATAATCAATATGGACTTCGTCCGGATGGATTAGGACGGGTCCTTTCACCCAATAAGCCCCATCCAAAGTACCGGATGCTTTAGTACTTCGAATTTATCATGTCCGAAGGGAGTCCCGGAATGATGGGGATATTCTATATGCATCTTGTTAAGGTCGGTTACCAGGTGTTCACCATATGAATGATTTTTGTCTCTATGCATGAGACGTATATTTATGAGAAATGGAAATGAAAATCTTGTGGTCTATTAAAATAATGGAAATGATTATTTATGTTAAACTAATGAACTCACCAACCTTTTGGTTGACACTTGAAAGCATGTTTATTCTCAGGTATGAAAGAAAATCTTCCGCTGTGCATTTGCTCATTTTAGAGATATTACTTGGAGTCAATCATGACATATTTCAAAAGACGTTGCATTCGAGTCGTTGAGTTCATCAAGATTATTATTAAGTCAATTATTGTTGGACATATTATGAAATGGTATGCATGCCGTCAACTTTCGATGTAATGAAAGTTTGTCTTTAAAAAAAACGAATGTAATGTTTGTAAAATGTATCATATAGAGGTCAAGTACCTCGTGATGTAACCAAATGTAATGTATTCGTTCAGATGGATTAGGACGGGTTGTTATAATTACCACCACCAATGACAACATACACATCCCACACCTCAACATCACAATTTGTACCTCGAACATCAACGTCATATGCACCATAGATACCAAGGAATACCAACAATAACAAACGATGAAGTATTGATCGAAGAAATATTCTGCAGAGAATATGTAGTTTCTAAAAGTTTTAGAGATTACTTATTCTAGCTCTAATTGTAAACCAGATGAGTGAGCGAATAGAAATGATGAAATAAAACCCTGATCGGAATGGTGCACGATTTACAAGCTAGATCTGTTTTACCAGCAGCATCAACAGTACCGTCAGCATCACCATCACTGTTAGTACCGTCAGCATCGTCAACATCAGCAGCATCTACAACATCACAAGCTCCGCCAGATCCATAATCACCGCAAACATAATCACTAATCAACAACGCGTATATCGTATCAACGAGTTATGAAGTAATAACTCATTCCCTCTGAAGAAATTATATGTATATTTTATATATATATGAATTTTGAGATCAAAATAAATCTTTCCGTACTAAGCTATTACGTGTGAATCTTAACTACTCGGTTAGTTCATGTTATTAATATGCTATGATGTACATCCTTCGTTAATGACTTAACAATCATTAACTATAATCTCTGCTTTGACTTAATAGATTCCATTTCATAATAAATCAAGTGTATTATTCAGATACATGTTTGATATTACACTTTCATTTTCGATGTACTTGAATCTTTCCAGAAAACATCATCCGTACCTTGCGAAGTTAGCAAGAGTTCCATAAGCACCAACATGATTCACTGAGGAAATATCAATAAAAATGAATAACGAAGTATTGATTACATTAGTGAAATACTCCGCGAAGATTATGAAATATTTAATGTTTTAGAGATTATTCATTTCTAATCCAGCCGAAAATCAAATGAGCTTAATATGATATTAACTCATTAAATCTGTATTACATCTGAAGAAAATATACATACATATATTTTCATAAAGACTGTAATAAAATTCTCTGGTACAAAATATTACTTGTGAAACTTTTAACGGGTATACCCGAAAGATATATAAATTCACAATTAATATGTTACATTCTTCGATTCTGATTCAGCAAATTATCAACTATACTCACTACTTTCACAACGATATACATTCTTTTCTAGAAATCAAAACAACCATTCGCATTCAAATTTGATTACATATTCTGATTTTGAAAAATTAGAATCCAAGCCAAGATTTAACAGAAAACATCACTCTTAGATTCTTACATCTTTCAAATGCCATACTTTGACTTCAAAACTGTGCTAGAACATCACTTCTATTCTTAAAACCCAGAAAAATATTTGTATCATTCAAAATTTTAGAACATCATATGTATCTTGACAATTACAATCTTCATGCAAACCCTTCAAACTTTTGAAAACACCTCAGATTGATAACCAACGATTCGATTATGATAACTTTGAATGCTGATGAAGCAGCAAAAACAGTAAATGACCTTAACAGCCAAAAGTTTAATGATAAAGAATAATGTGTTGGCAAAGCTCAGAAAAAGAGAAGGTTTGGAACTGGAAAACGGATTGAGCAAACCATGAAGGAGGCTGTGGACAAATCACAAAGACTAAACCTGCTTTTAAAGAATCCAAATGATTCAGTATCTGCTGAAGTCATTAACGAATACCTTGCTCCTGACTCTAAACTTTTACGGACAAATCTTCTTTATCATCTTTCGATATTAGAAATTCTAAGATATCATCGTATCTTTCATTATGAATATCCTCGATATTTCTGAAGATATTTTCATAACTATTCTTATCTGAAATCATTTACCTCTTCACGATATCAGTATTACATCAGAAAGGAAACTGTTTTAGTTTCTAAATTCTGAAAAGTTTGAACTTAAATTATGAAGTTATTGAAGTAGTGTTGGGAACTGAAGCATGAGTTAGTATAATATAATGACACTTGATCAATGTGATTATATTACAGTAAGTTATGCTGAGTTTCTAAACGGAACGTGATGATTCACAGATCATAACGTCATCATGTGCCATGCTATATGCCTCTTGTATTCTACTTAACCTCTACACATATCAAGAAAATATTTTTCTTGATGATTCGGTCTTTTCCGAGGTATTCTGGTAATTTGACAAATCAAGACCGTGCCATTACAATTTCCTTCTTAGAACATTAACTATGTTCATTCCGAAATTCATATCTCTGAATTATGGACCATTACATGCGGTGCTTAATGGATAGAAGAGAAAACATAGCATGAAGCTCCGAAATAGAAATGGAGGTATAAATCGCAGCAAATAGGAGAGATCATTAACTGTAGATGTCAATGATTATAGAAAGATAGAAGTAGGGACTCTGAAAAATAAGGAAAGATATAAATCCCGACGACAACACATAAATTACAAACTGTGTATATCAATAAGTATTGCAACGTAAAGACACGGGAGAACTAAAACACTATAAAGCCAAGAGTATAGTAAAAGTGAATAGATTCCTCTGGTGGCAGATGAAAAAGAAGAATGATAGATATGAAAGTTAGGAGTATATCAAGAATCAGAACTGGATGAAGCATATTGATGAATACTTTAAAGTATGAGTTGAGGGAGGAAGAATAAAAGGTGAGCTGTGGAAATAAAGAAACGAAGGGAGTAGATTTATAGTGAAAAATCTGACAGAGCAATCGTGACAGGTTATCGCATTTAATCAAAGAAGATCCTAATTTCCTTAATTACCGAAGAATCAAATCTTATTACGAAGATTTTCTCTAAATCCCTTGAACTCCGAAAATCAATCCTATCTACGTCAAAAGATATGACGAATCTACATTTATTCATTTCACTCTTTTGTGATAACTTCACTCGTACTCTTCACAAAATTGAATTCTTTTATCTATATTACTCAATGATGATAAAACTCTAATTTTCAGCTCGTATGCGTCATGAAAACATACTTATTGTCAGCCATGACCATCCCAATCAAATTTTAGGACAAAATTTCATTAACGGGTAGGTACTGTGACAACCCGGAAATTTCCGACCAAATTTAAACTTGATCTTTATATGTTTCTGACACGATAAACAAAGTCTGTAATGTTGGTCTCGAAAATTTTGGAACTATGTTCATATATTCAATTACCCTTTTGACTGTACTCGATGATTTACGAACATTTATGTGTATAGATATGTATATATTATATATAGTTATCTTAATTGGAAAACATTAACAAAGTATTAAATGTATAATACTTTACATGAACGTATTTGTTGACGGAATTAAAAGATAATATCAAATGATTGAATTATCAAGATACATTATGTTATGATTACGGGTCTCTGTTGAGAGGTCCACATTGAATTAGAAAACCTCTTCTTTTTAACGATATTCGGAATAATTGATAAAGTGATTTACAAGTAAGAACAAATGTGTCAATTGATGAAGGTTAGACAAAAGTCAGTAACTGGATTTCATAATATTCGACTGATTTATTTTTCAATCGTATGAAAACGATTTCAAAAACTGAGTTATTGTAATCTGTTATTTATAAAGGTAAATTGATTAAATAGAATTAGAAGAATTTAAGTAAAGCTTTATTATATATATATATATATATATATATATATATATATATATATATATATATATATATATATATATATATATATATATATATATATATTGTTTCAAAACGCAAACGTGTTACGACATAGTAAATTCTATTATTTAAACGATTATATATAATAATCTTTGAAATATAATTAGTTTGAAAAGCTAAATATTATATTATTAGATAAATATTTCAAACATATATGTTATGTATATTCTAAATGAAAATGTGTATATATATATATATATATATATATATATATATATATATATATATATATATATATATATATATATTTTAACTTAGTCATAAAACGTTTTGATTTAAACAAATATTGTTAAATATGCTTTGATAAATAACGAGGCGTTGATTTATAGCAGCAAATAACCAAAACACTTAATTGATTAAAGCTACACTTCAAGTGACATAGTTTATCAATGATTAAGTTTAATTTTTGATAAAGGTACACGTCGCGTAACGAAAAGTACTAGTTTTCTAAGCGTACGAAAAAGCATTCGAGAAACCGAAACTGAGACATTAGTCGAGCGTAAACGTACGAGTCATTGGACCAAAAATTACAAGTCAACTATGCACGTGAATATAATATAATATATAATTAATTAATATAAATTAAATATATCATATATATTATATAATAATATGTCGACAAGCTAAACAACAAACGATCATGAGCTGGAACTAGGGGCCATGTGATCGCATGGTTTTCCCTCACATTTCCCATGCGATCGCATGGGGTGAGATTCCTAGTCACATATATAAATTCGACATTTTGGCTCGAGAACACACACACATACACTGATATAATTACTCCCTCTGTTGTTTATATTTATATTATATATTATTTATATTATTATTATTAAAGATTAATAATATTATTAATCATATTAATATTAGTATTATTAATATTATTATTATTAGTATTATACATAAATACTACGACGAGGTTCTGCTTGCATGTTTTCAAAATGGGTTTTTGAGAAGGATAGAGCTAAGGAAATTATGGGTTATAGCTATGGAGATTATGGGTATGGTTCGGGGGTATGCTCGTAAGGTCAATCTAGTGTTTATCATCTCCGTTGCGTCTACGTACTTTCCTAAAATATTGAATCACAATATTGATACGTGAGCACTCATAACTTAACTTTTATATATTAATAGTGTATCCCTGACTAGTGCTCGAGTGTATAGAATTATGCATGCTTGTATGCTTTCTTTCGTCGTTAAATAGTTTATGATAGATCATGAGTTTAATAACTTTTCATGTCGTTGGAAAGCTGGCGAAAAATCAATAACTTTTCATTTAGATATCGAATAGTTTTGATGAACGAATTAAAAAATATGGTCAACTGAATTATGGTTGACGTCAATTGAAATTGTGTTTGAAAAAGTAAATTAATATTTAAACAACTTGTCTATGAGATTGATAAATTGGATTTTCAAATATTACTAATCGAGTAAATGAATTTCTATATAAAGCACGTCTCGTTTTGTTGAACAATTGTCAAAGTTGACTGTCTTATCATATTTTAAAGCTTTATAAACACTATAATCTGATTTTACAAGTATTGGAAAGCTATGTGAAATAATAAAATATTTTCGATTGCCATGATAATTCAAATATAATATAGCTTCTGAAATAAATAATATTTTGAGTTTGAAAAACTATAAATTCGTTCAATTATCAAGACTTATACTATGATAATGTATAGATTTAAAGATCATATTAGGTCAGGTTGACTGTTGAGATGACTTTAGTTAACTTTTGCATGTCGGTCTCGAGCATTAGGATTGTGATACACTATGACCTGACCTAGCTTGTTAGACATGTATTGACCAACATATGTTCTCTAGGTTGAGATCTACGGTTATTTTGCATTTCGAGTTTCGGTCACATTTCGGTGAATGACCTTATGTGCTGCTAAGGTGAGTGTCATTTGCTCCCTTTTTAATTGCTTTTGCAATCTATATTTTTGGGCTGAGAATACATGCACTTTATTTTAAACGCAATGGATACAAGTACATACTAAATTCTACACCGAGTTTGAACCGAAAATCCCTTAGCTTTGGTAACTAGTAACTGCCGGTTATAAGAACTGGTGGGCGCGAGTAGTTATATATGGATCCATAGGGCTTGACATCCCCATCTGTTCCATGTATAGAAACCATAGCATGAACTATAAAACAGACGTATGCTATTTGAGTTTAGTACATGTTGGATTGCGTGTATTGTACATGTTGGTTGCATGTATGTTAAAACAGGGGTACTTATTATAACGTTAAAGTTTAGTTATCAGGGTGCTCAATCTTGTAGAATATTTTGATAAACGTTTCTGGATGAAACAACTGAAATCTTATAATCCACCTTTATATACAGATTATACGCAACATTAAAACTATGAACTCACCAACCTTTGTGTTGACACTTTTAAGCATGTTTATTCTCATGTTCCTAGAAGTCTTCCGCTATTTTCTTATACGTTATACAAGCTATGTGCATAGAGTCATACATGCTTTATTCAAGAAAACGTTGCATTCACAAAATCATTACCATGTATCTTATTTGGACTGCATTATCAACGGATGTAGTATTGTAAACTATTATTTACGGTGATTGTCTATATGTAGAAATCACCAAACGTCAAAAACCTTGGAATTTGATATTCAATTATGGTGTGCCTTTTTAAAAGAATGCAATGTTTACAAAACGTATCATGTAGAGGTCAGTACCTCACTGTGAAATCTATGAATGAAGTATTCGTCCAAATGGATTTGGACGGGTCATCACATGATATAACACCCAACTTAAATTGTTAACCTTTACTTCTGCCTCCTTCTTCTTCTTTTAAAAAAAAATGCCCGAGCCCAGGCTCGAACTTGAGACCTCTCGCTTAAACACAACACCACTAAACCATTGCTCTATTACTAGTTTTCTGTTTTAATTCATAAACTAAATCCTTTTAACTCGATTGTGCCAATTTACTTCTTCTTAAAACAAAACTCATTTAATATCCATGATCATAATCACCTATGATCATCATCATCGAAACTTCACTGTCACCATAATACTTCATATATCATCATCTATTCTATTTTTATTATGATCATAACACCATCACCAACGTATATCATCTATTCTATTTTCATGCATCATATATATAACATTATCTATTATTACAATCTTAATCCTCATCTCGTCGTCACCTTCAAATCATCCTCAAATTATCATCACCGTACGCGTATCTCGTCATCATCATTCGATCTAACACACAAATAAGTATATGGCCCAAAATTTGCTTAGTCCTAAAGGAATTCATTCGATCTAATAGCAGGATATATAATTCGGCCCATGCACTAGTAAATTAGTTGGCCTGTTAGCCCAAATTGCATCACACTTAGTAGCCCACTAATTGTAATAATAGATCCGGTATTTGTTAAAAAAATATGACCGTGTAACATTGGATTCTTCAGACTTTGCAACAACCACAATACATGACAGCCGTAATAACTTAAACAATATCTTTTCACTGTCCTTATCAACATCATCTTCCATTATCATTATCATTATTTAAATAATTTATATAGTAGTTAGTGGAGTAGGACAGGTAAGCAAGAACAAATGCAAACGAATTGAGCAACGTTTGATCTTCGTTGTTTCAACCGGAACAGGAATAGAAAAATAGTTGCAGCAAATGGATTGTTTTGGTGGTGATTGAATGGTGAATTGTAGTGGGTTGGTGTGGTGATTCTTGTGGGTTGGTGATGATTCACGTTGGTACAACAGAAGAAAACATACGCAGCCTTTATTTTCATTTTGGTGATGATGTTGGGTTGATGGAGGTTGCTGTAACACAGCAGGTACAGTAGATGGTAGTAAACAGTAAAATTGGGTTTGATGGTGACCGTTTGGTTGGTTTCTACGAGCATGAATAGGAGGATAAGGGTGGCGGTTGGAGTTGCTTAATTAAGATCAAAGATGAGAATCGGATTGTATGAATAACTGAAAATACGTCTAAGGATTTTTATAAGTAAATATGATGCAGAAAAACATGGATGTTTAAAAAAAAAATATGGAGTATATAAATTTTAACCAATGGACTTTAAGTTTGGGCTAGGAACCAATCAATATTTGTTGGGTGCAAAACGATTATATGGAGCAAAGTATATAAACACTTGCGTTAAAATTTTTGTAACTCACCGGGGTCTGTTCTTGCTCACAGAAACAAGGATAGTAGTAGTACATAAGTGACTTGTTTGAGGAAAAATGTGTTTGTGGTGGTTCGAATGAAAACACTAACGTTAGTAGAAATGGACTGATCGAAATAGTAGCATATGGATGTTTTGTTGTGATTGGATTAGAAGAAGAAAACGGTTGCACGGTGGTGAATGATTTAGGCCGTAATAGAAGTTGTAAATCGATGGTTCATTGTTTGAAGAGATAATGTTTTTGATGATGGTGTTTAATGAAGGTGGTGATGATGTATAATTCTAAAAAAAATATGGTGAAGTGGTGGGTTATTTTGGTGATCTTTGATGATATTAACTTCGATAAATAATATTGATGATTGAGGTGGTTACTTGATTCTGTTATGTGATGATGAATGATGAAGACGTAAGATCGTTGATGATAGTGATCAGTGAGGATGAATATTTAAGATAGGTAGAAAGATCAATCTTTTCCCTATATCTGTATGCTCAATATATGTATATAAAGAGAAGGAGAAAGAGATAGCATAGTGGTTGGTGTGAGACAGAGATATATTCATGTACGTGGATATATTATATCATGAATCTGACATATTGAAACAAAAACAGTATCAATCAATAACTTAACTTTCACATTTCAAAGAATATGATATTTATAATTATTAAAAACGTGCAAAGCTAGTACATGTTTTATTTATTTCTACAGACGGTTTTTCACGGACTGTTATATCGCTCCGTTGTAATTTAGTGGCGGATAAAAAGTCTTCTGAAAAAACCCATATTTTTAAATTAAATTTCTTTATTTATTTCAGTCAATATGGCATAAAATTCGATCATTAATTTTTTAAATAAAAATTACATCAACTGTCCTGCTTGATTCTGGGTAAAATATAAAAAGTGTTAAAATTTAATAACTACTCCTAAATACATTTTTATTAAGCCTAAAATTTTTAGAACTCATTTTCGAATCACCGTTTATTTTAAAATCATATAAGTTCGAATTTAACTTGCTTAATATCAATCGGAACATTAAATGAGTATTACAATCATTTAATATTTATTTTTAATATACTTTACTTGTATTACAATCATTTAATATTTATTTTTAATATACTTTACTTATATATAGATATGTTTTGAATATTAATTATTATAATATTCTATTTTTATTTTATTTTACATAATTAAATTCTAATAGCAATAACATATAATATTTCAAATTATATTTCCAATTACCGTATATATATATTTACACACATATCTATTTACAATTAATTATTCGTGAATCGTCGAAACTGGTCGAGGTTAAATGAATGAAATAAAATAGTTCAAAATTTTTGAGACTCAACCTAACAGACTTTGCTTATCGTGTCGAAATATAATATCGTATCGAGAGTTTGATTTAAAATTAGTCGAAATTTTCCGGGTCGTCACAATAATCATAATCATAATAATGATCATAATACCTGTATTAATAATAATATTAATAATACTCCTAATACTTAATGATAATACTTAGTAATAACAATAACGATAATAATATTTAATTATGTTAATGATGGTAAAAATAATAATTAACTTATCCCTAATAACAATGATTAATAATAATAATAATGATAATAAAAATGATAATAATAATAATAATAATAATAATAATAATAATAATAATAATAATAATAATAATTGTATACCATCATAATCATCATGTGACATTCATCATCATCATCTTCCACGATCATCATCATACTTCATTTTTATCGTCATCATCAAATCACCACATCATCGTCATCAACGTCATAACCGTAATCATCAACATCGTCCTTCATCACGATCATCATTTATATCGTCTTCATCATCGTTCCTCACCATCATCACCTTCTTCCGTCATCATCATCATGTTCACCATTTACATAGCATCATCATCACTCATTCGTTACTATTTGAAAAAGAAAAGAAATGCAGCAACTGTAGCAGCGAACAGGAAGTAAAATAGAAAGACTAAGTGGGTTTGCGATGGTTGTCGAGTAGTGATAGAGGTGATGGTGTTTGTGGTGGTTTAAGATGGTCATGGTGGTGGATTGCGACGGTCTTCAAACAGAATTAGGAGAGAAAGAGAGAGAGAGAGAGAGAGAGAGAGAGAGAGAGAAAGAGAGAGAGAGATGGTTGTCGATGGTGGCTAACAGTGATGGTGGGTTCTTAGTTATAAACAAAAATAGAGATAGGGGATGAGGTGGTTCACGATGGTGGTGAGCTAAGGTGGTTAAAATGATGGGTTTTCATGTATGTATATATGGTGATTGAAGATGATGGTGGTGGCGGTTTATGGTGGTGAAAGGTGGTCGTGGGTGTTGGGTGATGATGGAGGTCGATCAAAGGTGGTGGCGGGTATGGTTGTTCTTTGTTGAAGTGGGTGATCTTGGAGGTGAGGTTAGAGGATGGTGAGGGTGGCGATGTTGGGTTGTGTTGGTGCTCAAAACAGTGGGCAGGAGAGAGCAGGCTTATGGTGGTCTCATATGGTGATCATGGTGGTGACGGTTACGGTGGAAGAGATGGCGGTGACGGTTAACGAATGGTTAGAAGGTGGTGATCGATTAGTGGTTTGCTCGATTATAAAGGAAAAGAGTTTGTAAGCTAGATGGTGATCAAGAAGTAGTTTAGCTTGACAACTAGAAAGACGAAGGAGAACAAAAGAATGCAGGTGTTTGGTGAGGTTTCAACTTGCAAGTCTTATATGTGTATCTATATATTTATTTCATAAGCGTACATATATATAATATGTTAAATAGAATAACAGAATTCAAAAGTTAAATAGTGAATGAAATAGTAATCTCCATATCATTCATAAAACAGTGAATCCACCACTCAATAATTTGATTATCTGTCGAAATGAATTGTACGGATTGGGTTTCGGGCTCCGTTGTTAATCAATGGCGATAAAAGTTCTCAGGAAAATTCCAAATTTTTACATAAAATATGAATATTCATTCCACTCATTTACTGTGGGAAACCAGTTGTAAAAAGGTTATTTGACAGGTATTGTCGGTCTCAAATAATATATACGGAGTACTAAAACTCAGACTAAAAAGGTAAAAAAATATATTTATCAAACCTATAATCTTCCTAATCAATTTGCGGACTAATTTTTATTTTAAAACTTCGCATATATATATATATATATATATATATATATATATATATATATATATATATATATATATATATATATATATATATATATATATATATATATATATATATATATATATATATATATATATATATATATATATATATATATATATATATATATATATTAAAATCGATGAAACGTTAACCGAAAGTTGCAAACGTTTACAATTAAGGCTCAAGTATATTTAATATGCACTTTATATATATCAGAACAGTTTAAAATAACAAATTTTACTACGTAAATAAATATATTAATTATATATTTTAATTAGTTAAATTTAATATAACAATATATACATACAAGTAATATTTATATATATATATATATATATATATATATATATATATATATATATATATATATATATATATATATATATATAATTATCTTCATCACATCGCATATTATTTTACATATTTATTTCCAACAATATAATCATATATTATTTCAAATAATATTTTAGATTATTATATATATGTATATTTAAATATACATGTATCTATTTACAATTAGTTGTTCGTGAATCGTCGAGAATGGTTGAAGGTCTATTGAATATATGAAACAGTTCAAAATTTTTGAGACTCAACCTAACAGACTTTTCTTATAGCGTCAAAAATATTAAATCGTATCGAGAGTTTGGTTTAAAATTAGTCGAAATTTTCCGGGTCGTCACAGTTATTGCCTATGCTTCTAGACAGTTGAAGAAACATGAGAAGAACTATTCCACACATGACCTGGAATTAGGAACCGTGGTATTTGTACTAAAGATATGGAGACATTACCTCTATGGGGTTAGAATCACGGTGTATACCGATCATAAAAGTCTTCAACATATCTTTGACCAGAAGCAATTAAACATGAGGCGAAGGTGTTGGATTGAGTTATTAAATGACTACGATTGTGAACTTCGATACCATCCTGGCAAGGCAAATGTAGTAGCCGATGCCCTTAGTAGAAAGGATCGTTTCAAACCGATTCGAGTGCGAGCTTTAAATATACGTATTCATACGAATCTTACATCTCAAATTCGTGAATCATAACTTGAGGCATTGAAGGAAGAGAATGTCCAACTTGAGGGACTAAAAGGTCTCGAAAAGCAACTTGAACTCAAGGGAAACAGAATGAGGTATTTTAATAACCGAATCTGGGTCTCAATTTTCAAAAATCTTCGAGAACTAGTCTTGGATGAAGCACATAAGACTAGATATTCTATTCACCCAGGCTCCAGTAAAATGTATCACGATGTGAAAGAATTCTATTGGTGGCCTAATCTAAAGTCTGACCTTGCTGATTATGTGAGCAAGTGCCTTACTTGTCTGAAGGTTAAGGCCGAGCATCAAAAACCGTCTGGTTTACTTCAACAGCCGGATATTCCGCAGTGGAAGTGGGAATGTATCACTATGGATTTTTTCACTAAGTTGCCTAAGACTTCAAACGACAACGATACTATTTGGGTCATAGTTGATCGTCTTACTAAATCTGCACATTTCTTACCGATCAAGGATACCGACAAGATGGAGAAATTGTCACAACTCTATATCAAAGAGATTGTCTCACATCATGGAGTTCCTATCTCAATCATTTCTAATCGCGACAGTCGATTTGTTTCTAGATTCTGGAAAACTTTACAATCTGCTCTTGGAACTCAACTCGACATGAGTACAGCTTATCATCCGCAAACTGATGGTCAAAGTGAGCGAACTATTCAAACGTTGGAAGATACGCTACGTGCTTGTGCTATCGATTTCTGCAAAGGTTGAGATAGACACTTGCCTTTAGCTGAATTTTCATATAACAACAGCTATCACTCAAGTATTAAGGTTGCACCTTTTGAAGCCTTATACGGACAAAAATGTAGATCCCCATTGTGTTGGGATGAATTAGAGGATAGACAGTTAACTGGTCCTGAAATCATTCATGAAACTATCGAGAAGATCGTTCAGATTAAGAAACGATTAGAAACAGCCCGTAGTCGAAAAAAGAGCTATGCTGATAAACGTCGAAAAGATTTAGAATTCCAAGTTGGTGATAAAGTCATGTTGAAAGTATCCCCTTGGAAGGGCGTCGTTCGTTTTGGTAAGCGAATCAAATTAAGTCCACGTTATGTAGGACCTTTCAAGATTATTGAAAGAGTTGGTCCTGTGGCATATCGATTAGAATTACCCACTGAGCTTAATAATGTGCATGATGTATTTCATGTCTCAAATCTTAAAAATGTGTCTTGCTGATGATACACTTATTATTCCGTTGGATGATATTCGCATTGATGATAAAATGCATTTTGTTGTAGAACCGATAGAGGTTATGGATCATGAGGTTAAAGGCTTGAAACAAAGCTCTATTCCTATTGTTAAGATCCGTTGGAATTCACGAAGAGGCCCCGAGTATACCTGGGAACGTGAAGACCAGATGAAGCGAAAATATCCTCATTTTTTTCCAATCGCTAATACATCAGAGAAGTCTTCCTGAAACTTCGGGACGAAGTTTAAATTAACGGGGAGGTACTATAACAACCCTCATTTTCCCACTCTGAAATGACTATAATGCCCTAGGGTTTCATTGCTATTTTGTACTTCTGTATTATAACTATTAGGGTTGTTATCCAGACATATTAATTGAAGTAATTAATACTCGTAATTAATGAACTAACCCTAATCATTTAATGTAACCCTAATAATAATAATAATAATAATAATAATAATAATATTATTATTATTATTAAATGTATATGTTACGTATTAAAATGTATATAATCTATATTAATATGAATAAAATAAAAAATAGAATATAAATATGGGTAAGTATATAAAATGATTAAGTAATGGGTTACAAATGTAAATTGTAAAATAAATTAATATATATATATATATATATATATATATATATATATATATACCGAAATATATAATAATTTATAATAATTAAATAAAGAAAAATAAAATTCAAATAATTCTAGAATGTTCCATGTTAAAAAAATATAAAAAAAATAATAATAATATGGGATGGCTAAAAAATAAATAAATAAATAAATAATTAAGGTGTTTCCAAATATAAATCTTTTCTTATTCACCAAGTATTTTAATCCCTATAAATACAACCCTAAGGCCATAATATTTTTCATTCAATCTTTGGAACTCTCTCAAAAATCTAAAATTTTTGTCAGTTTTACTTTTCTATTTTTTTTTATTTTTCCAAATTCTTTTTCTTGTTTTTTTCTTTTTCGGCCAGAAAACACAAACACAAACAAATATTTTTTTAAAAATAATCTACAACTCAATTAAAATTGCATGATAATTATCAACATGAAGTTTAAGATATATAAAAATTCGTTTTTCAGATTTATGAATCAATTTACTAATTTTTTTTTATTTTGTTTGTATTCTATTCGATCGAACCTTACATAAATATATAATAATTATATAACGAGTTAATTAATTTATATATTATGCATGATAATTACTAATAAGTAATATGAGATCTAGGAAAAATAAATTTTCTGATTTTTACTACGTTTTTATATTTTTAATAATTAAAACAGTTTCTTTAATATATATATATATATATATATATATATATATATATATATATATATATATATATATATATATATATATATATATATATATATATATATACGGTATACCTATATATTTATAAAAAAATAGGAAAAAGGGCTATTTATGCTATACAAATAGTTTTTCGGTAAAGTATGATATTTAACTTAATTATTTAGGTTAGAATATAATTTATAAAAATTAAATTCGAATTATGTGTTATTTAATTATAGAAACAAGGTGAAATTCGTAATAAAAATATGTACAGTAAATAAAAATAAATAAATAATTTTTCTGAGTTCTTAAACCTTGTCTAGATCTGAGAAAATTATAAAAATTTATTTATGGGTCTAATTAATAATTATTGTATAATTAAAGTCTTTTATTATGTAAATAGAGGGTAATTAAGGAAATAAATATAAAAATAAATAAATTTTTTATTAAATATTTTTCTACAGATTATTAAACTGTAGGAAACTTATAAAAATTTTAAAATAATTATTTATGTATATTTAGTATTTTATGAAGAATTAAACTTGTTTTGTGATTAAATTAAGAATAAAAAACAAATATAAATACAAATTGTAAATATAAATATTTTCTTAAATTTTTCTACTGATTTTTATAATTAACTAAGACTATAAAAATTATGTATATGATTCTTTTTTTTTTGAAAGGCAGCAATATATATATATATATATATATATATATATATATATATATATATATATATATATATATATAAGCACAAGGTAGAGCTCAAATAAGCACTACCCAAGATTACAAGTTACAATCTCACATGGTGCCGAGTTGGCAACGATGGAAAACACACAATACATGAACACACAATACATGAAAATTAAGAGAGACTACATGGAATATGTAACCAACAATTCCAATCGATATCTTTGCCTTTGAATCTCCTCGCAACCCATTCATAGCTTTTAACTTGAATGTCACAAACCGCAACCGGAACGTTCCAACACTTACCTTTGAAAACCTTCTCATTACGGTTCTTCCACAAAAGATATACACTTGACCAAATTACCGCTTGCCATATGTTTTTACCCACCTTCGTTCCAAAATGACCCAAACTTCCATCTAAAAGTGATCTAATGTTCCAGCTTGGAGGTCGTGGAGTGGACCACCAATCGAAGATTTTTTCCCACACCTCATGCACTTTTATACAAGATGTGAAGAAGTGATTAATAGTTTCAATATCATTATCGCAATTTGGACACCGGACCGTGTGTAGATCGAGTCCTCTTTTGTCTAGCTCCACCAAAACCGGGATCCTTCCTTTTAGAACCCTCCAAATGAACACTTCGACTATTTTAGGAACAAGTGAATTTCGCAAGGTACCCAAAGAAGAAGAAGCATTCACGAGAAGGATTTTTGAATCAATTATATCCAAGAGAACCTTGGTCTTGAATGCACCTGAGTTGTACATGTTCCAATACCTTGAATCACGATTCTCATGATGTAAAGTAACCGATAGCAGCAGCCTCTGTAAATCTTCAAGTTCACCTTTCGCCCGACCCGATGGTTCACGTACCCAGCACCCACTGAAAATCTGATCTGACCCGATCCGCAGCAGCCTTTCACCAACCAAAACAGCTTTGTTTGACTCCAAATAAGCAAGACGTTTGAACCTATCTTTAAGCACCACATTCCCCACCCAAAGATCATTCCAAAAATTCGTTGTTAAGCCATTACCAATCTTCCTGATGAAGGAGTTTCGAAAAGGAATACCAAGATCATCTAGATAATTTCCTGCTTTCATAATGTTAGTCCAAACCGAAGTATAAGGGAACGCATTATTCACAAATGGAGATAAAAGACCCCCCGAGGCCCCATAAATACTAGAAATAACTTTGACCCACAAGGAGTTGGTTTCAGTTTTAAACCTCCACCACCACTTGCCGATCAAAGCCAAATTTTTGCTTTTTAAAGAACCCAAGTTTAACCCTCCTTTCTCATAAGGAAGAAGGGTTTCTTCCCATTTAACCCACGAAATTTTATGATTTGAACCTGACCCGCCCCAAAAAAAGTACGTCTTACACTCTCAAGTTTTTTTTACCACACATGGCGGGGCAATGAAGAGCGAGAAGTAGTACAACGGGAGGCTATTCAACACCGATTTAACAAGGGTCAAGCGTCCACCAAACGACACCGAACGTGCCTTACAATCCGAGAGCCTTTTATGGAATTTATCTAGAACTGGATTCCAACTTTCCAATCTACTCATTCTACCTCCAACCGGGAGACCTAGATATGTGAACGGGAACGAGCCAGATTTACACCCAAACAAAGAAGCCATATTATCAATTTCGGATTTTCCCACACCAATCCTAAATAAGTTTCTTTTGAGATAGTTAACTTTTAACCCCGAGGTGAGTTCAAAACATTTTAGGAATTTAAATAGATTCCTAAGATTTAGGATACTCCATTCGCTAAAGAAGATCGTATCGTCCGCATATTGGAGGTGAGAGATAGGAATTTTCTCGGCTCCAATTTCTACACCAATGAATCTATTATTAAGCACCGCCTTTTTAGTCAAGACATTTAAACCTTCCGCCGCAATTATGAAAAGAAAAGGTGACAATGGATCACCTTGTCTAACCCCTCTTCCTAGTTTGAACTCGCTTGTGGGTGACCCATTAATAAGGACCAAGACCGAAGCCGACTTAAGACAAGAAAGTATCCAACTCCTCCATTTTAAACTGAAGCCCATTATTTCCATAACCTCCATTAGGAAGTCCCAATTCAAGCAATCAAAGGCTTTCTCAAAGTCAACTTTGAAAATTAAGCTTATTGAACGATTATTTTTTAAGAAGCTAAATGTTTCATTCGCGATTAAAGCTCCATCCAGAATATTTCGCCCTTTTATGAACGCACTTTGTTCTAAGCCAATAAGATTCGGGATTACCTTTTTAAGTCTATTAGAGAGTAGCTTTGCAATGATTTTATAGTAGCTCCCAATTAGGCTAATGGGTCGGTAGTCGTTGAGAGACGAAGGATCTTGCTTTTTGGGGACCAAAGTAATAAACAATGCGTTACACCCGTGTGATACCATACCTGAACTCCAAAATTCTTGAATAGCCAACATTAAATCCTCTTTAATAACATGCCAAAATTTCTTATAGAACCGCATATTAAATCCGTCCGGACCACGAGCTTTTGTGCTACCACAACCCTTAATCGCTTCCCACACTTCACCTTCAGTAAACACAGATTCTAATAAGGTGGCTCTTTCACTAGAAATGTGAAGTACATCAGACCCGAGAGTGGTCTGATCTGGTACGCCAGGCCCACCAGGCCCAACAGGCTGTTGCGAAGACAGTGGGTCAGAACCAGTCACAGCAGAATGAACAGCAGGCCTGTTAACTTGAGCAGGCCTCGGCCCACTAACATCCTGTCCAGTACCAACCCTATCGTGGGTCAAAAAACGAGGCCTGGGAGCTTGACATGAGCTAAAAACATTTTTGAAATGTTCACATACAGCAGACTTGATTACCTTCGGATCTTCTCACCACTGACCACGGATGAATAATCCTCTAATGTTATTTTTGTTGAATTTTCTACGCATAGTTGAGTGAAAAAATTTGGAATTTTCATCACCATCGAGTGTCCAACGAACCCACGCCTTTTGTTTTAGCATCCCCGTTTTGATCTTTTCTTTCGCAATCCAATTCTTACGAGATTCTAACCAACATAAACGTTCACTATCCGAAAGAGTACCACTTTCCGCCTTGAATTCCCAATTTAGAGCAATGTTCTTCAATGATTCAATTTCGTTATCAAGATCACCAAATTCCTTTTGACTCCAAATTCTTAATTCAGTTTTCACATTTTTGAGTTTATCTCGAAAAAGGCAATCTTTCTTGTAACCCCGCACCTCTTTGTTCCAGCCATCATCAATAACCCTATCAACATCTTCTTTATTTAACCACTCATCGAATAATTTAAAAGGTTTCGGGCCAAAGTCCACAATACCATCTCGAAGAATCAAGGGGATATGATCTGATTCCCTCCTATCAAGGGCATTGATCGAAAGGTCTTTCCACGTATTAATGAAATTATCCGATACCAAGAAACGATCAAGCTTGCTAAACTTGGTACCGTCATCACTAATACGTGTGAATTTCCTACCACTTATTGGAATCTCAATTAAGTTATTTCTCACAATAAACTCGTTGAACCTTCTAGCTCTAGCCTCATTAAAAACACAGTTAACTCTGTCCGAATGATCTCGTACCTCATTAAAATCACCGCATAAACCCAACCTGAATCAATCCCAGCCATAAGTATTTAATTAATTATTTAGGTATTTATGGATAATATTGCGTTAATAAAGTGCTATATTATTAAGTATCTAGTAAATTAAATAACAAATAATATAATACATTTATGTTATATATATATATATATATATATATATATATATATATATATATATATATATATATATATATATATATATATATATATATATATTGTATGAGATAATGATTAGTATATTATAGATATTAATTAATCCATGTCGTAAGTTAGTAATTATAGCTTGAATAATAATACATATATAATTATAAAACTATTAATAGTTATATAAAAACAAATAGTAACTATATATAAATAACTTAGCTATATAATAAAAGTTATACACCTTTAATATGTGAAGGTTATAATCAAGGTAACGTGCACTATATACGAATCTCACCATTACATATGGCCTAGGGTGGTCCTTGTTGCCTTATGGGAACCGCTTGTGGATTTCGAATGCCATGACATAGATTCTGGTCAAGAATCCTGGGTGTTCGGTAACAACTGACCATCAGAGTCACTTGTATGATAGCAACGAGATTTGGGTAACGGTGTACAATGTCTTGTTATAGATTATAACCCGAACTTTCTATAATTAGAAAGTTACTATAAGTGGAAAATTTCCATAAATAGTAACTTTCCGAAAATGGAAATTATTTTAGAAAACCATCTTCATTAGTATAGTTACTATACTTATATCTATTAGGCAATATCTGATCGTACATTCTATCTCTAGGTTGAGATCTCGATCACATTCTTCCGTTCAATTCATTTCTCTTGTGGAATAACTCTTCTGTGCTACTAAGGTGAACTCATAGCCCCGCTTTTACATATTTTAATGTATTTTATAAATCTTGGGGTGAGACACATGCTTACTTTTAAATGATTTACAATTTAGACACAAGTGCCTAAACTTTTTGATATGCAACTTCGTGAGACTTTGTTAACTTGTATTCTTACATACAAATCCCCGCTAATATCATTAATTGCTGGAATTAAAATGTTGCAAGCTTAATTATTGTGAGTAGGCCTATTGAGAGTGACGTATCTACCCATTGACCGATCGTCAAGGGGGTACATAATAATGATTACCGACACACGCGCAGTGTCAGGGGTTTATGTTTAGCTCGATATTATAACTCATGGCATATTGAATATTTTGATGTTTTGAAATAAATCTTGTGGTCTAAACCTGTTTATTATTAAACCTATGATGTTCACTCAACCATTGTGTTGACATTTTAAGCATGTTTGTCTCAGGTGATGAATAGCTTATGTGTTGCCCTATGTTGCTTGCTTGATGTTGCATTGGAATCCACATTACTTATATTTTAGCATTTGTTAAACATTTATTACATTTAGGTTTACCATGTAAAACAATTCGTTTTTCGCTGCAATTAAATTATTGATTTTATTAAACGTCTCATTTAGAGTCGTTCTCGTTTATATAACTGTGTGATGATATTGGAAAAGTCATATTTACCCCCGGCCCTATTTGGGGGGTATGACAATGTGTACAATTACAATATATGCTATATATAAAAAATATATGCTAGTTGTATACAAAGTCAACTGACTCTAATAATATATATACAAAAGACTAGATATCAGAGTTCGGATTAGTCAAACATATCTTCTCCAAGTCCTCTCACTTCTATCTAGCATACAAAAGATCCAAACATGCAAGGGAAGATTGAGTGAGGGGGATTAGCACGAGGCTAAGTGAATGGAACTAGCTAATAGATCTAGAATACAGTACTAACTTTTACAACAACAACAACCAACAACAACAACAACAATAACAAAAAACAACTCAACTAGAGGACCGGAAGCTCGTACGTGCTTGAAACCACTAGTTGATTCGGCTAGGGTTTACCGATAGTCCCTACTACCGAATCTCCAGCATAGTCATCCACACGTAACAGATGTGTCATTTAGTTCTATACTCAACAAACAGTAGCACTTGGACCCAACCTCACAGATCGAGGGTAACCTATTTTAGCTTAATCTGACAGATTGAAGTTATACCAACAATAGAAAGTTCTCTGAGTTCTAATCTTACTGAGCCTTTGATAATGCTAGAAACGAACATATATTTCATAGCATTATCCTTCATGAAAAACAAGCTTTTGGTTGCAATTGTTCTATTTACAAGTGATATTCGTTTAAATAATAAAGGTTGAAGACAAAAGACAGATTCGACGATTTAAAGATGCAAAGGTCCAAAACGCTAAAAAGTACAAGATACAATCCAAGTGGTTCAATTTATTGATGAATAACGTCTAAAAATGACAAGAGTACAAGCAGCGAAACATAAAGTACAAGATATCTAAGCATACGAAAAGGCGTTCGAAAATCCGGAACCGAGACATGAACCAACTATCAACGCGCGACGCAACGGACCAAAAATTACAAGTCAACTATGCTCAAGAATATAATATAATATTTAAATAATTCATCATAATAATAATAATATAATAATAAATCATGCTACGTATGAAAAGATCATCTTGGAATGAATTGCAAATATTGAATTGAACAACTAGCTCAACTATCTGTTCAACATCTACCTTTCAAAGGTTTAATAGTAACATTCAAGTGGCTATAAATAAGAGGGCATCGAGCATGATAAAAGACACCTACACACCTTTTTCTATTTCTTACTCTATATACATAATATATGTATCAATTATCAATCCAAGTTGTAATCTCAATTTGTAATTTTAATATTAAGTTAGTGATAATAATAAGGTTGGGTTAGTCGAATGTTTTAAGGTTTTGTAAGTTGAAACTCTGTCCTTGTACCACTACGCTATTAATACCCTCTGTAAGTTATGTTTATATTATTTTCATTAATGTCTTGTAGCTAAGTTAATATTATGCTTATTTAAATCGAAGTAATCGTGATGTTGGGCTAAATATTAAGATTGGGTAATTGGGCTTTGTACCATAATTGGGGTTTAAACAAAAGACCGACACTTGTGGAAATTAGACTATGGGCTATTAATGGGCTTTATATTTGTTTAACTGAATGATAATTCGTTAATTTAATATAAAGATTTACAATTGGACGTACCTATAAATAACCAACATACACTCGATCGGACACGATGGGCGGGATATTTATAAATACTAATAATTGTTCATTTAACCGGACACGGGGATGAATTAATAGTTAATGGACTTATTAAAACAGGGGTGAATTACATACAAGGACACTTGGTGTAATTGTTAACAAAGTATTAAGACCTTGTTACAGTTTAAATCCCCAATTAGTTGGAATATTTGACTTCGGATATAAAGATAATTTGACGAGGACACTCGCACTTTAAATTTATGACCAATGGACCGTTATGGACAAAAACCAGATGGACGTATCAAATAAACCATGACAAAGGACAATTAACCCATCGGACTAAACTAAAATCAACAAGCCAAACATCATGATTACGGAAGTTTAAATAAGCATAATTCCTTTAAATTGTTATTTTATCGCAACTTTTATTTATCGCACTTTCAATTATTGCACTCTTAATTATCGTTATTTATTTTACGCTTTAAATTAAGTTATATTTTATTTTAATATTTTGCATTAGGTTTTGACTGCGACTAAAGTTTTAAAATCGACAAACCGGTCATTAAACGGTAAAACCCCCCTTTTATAATAATAATAATACTTTTTATATAAATATTTTTATATTTTTACAAATATAGGTTAAAATTATTATAGCGTTAAACTTGTTTACTAGCTCCCTGTGGAACGAACCGGACTTACTAAAAACTACACTACTGTACGATTAGGTCCACTGCCTATAAGTGTTGTAGCAAGGTTTAAGTATATCAATTCAATAAATAAATAAAATATCTTGTGTAAAATTGTATCGTATTAAATAGTATTTCGTAGTAAAATTATAGCTATTTCCTAGTACACCTCGCACACATCAAGTAGTTTTTGGCGCCGCTGCCGGGGAGCTCGTGTTTTTTTTTTTTTTAAATATAAAAAAAAAAATTTAAAAAAATTAAAACGTAAAAAAAATTAATAATAATTTAAAAAAAAGTTAAAAAAAATTAATTTCGTAAATTTTTTTTTTTAAATTCTTAAAATCGTTAAAAATAATTTTTTTTTAAAAAAGGTAAAAAAAATTAATAAATAAATAAATCATAGTATTTGGGCTAAACCAGTTTGAACCTGCAATTTCAGAATTTACACATGCAATTCCAGTTTTAAACACGCAATTTCATATTTTCAACATGCAATTTCAGTTTTTGAAGACGCAATTTCAGTTTTGAACATGCAATTTCAGTTTTTGAACACGCAATTTCGGTTTTGAACATGCAATTCCAAATTTAAAAAAAAAATTAAAAAAAAATTTTTAAAAAAAATATATTTTTAAGATTTTGTCTATAAAAAAAAGTTTTTATTTTAAGTTTTATTACCTTTAGATTTTTAGACTCTAGTCACAACTTTTAGTATTAAGTTTAGTTTTGCCATAGTTATTTATATACTTTTAGATTTTTAGGCTTTGCCGTAAATTCCTTAAGTGCTTTTTTTCTTTAGACTAAGATTTAGGTGCCTTAAAATTTTGCGACGCCGTATTAAAATTTTAGTATCCTTTTAAGTAATTCACGTTTTTTCGTTTAGAATCCCTTTTTAATTTTCGATGCGCTATAATTTTCTTATTTTTCGACCTTTTATTTTTCGACATTTTTCAACACGCTCTTTTTCTTTCTTATTTTTAATCGCTCTAGTTTTTAGGACATAGAATTTTCTTTTTTTTCTCTAAAATTTCTTTAAATTTCAACGAAAAATTATTCTAAGTGGTTAAATTGATAGACATCCTAAATTTTCTGGTTCGTAGTAATAGTTAGATTTGTTAGTGGCGAGTTGTGGGCTTCCGATATAAAGGGTCCTGGCTACCTGCTGCATCTATTGTCTATTCCAAACGTGGACAAAATCAGAAAAGTCTATTAATTTGATAACTTATATAATTTTTATCTTTTATAACTAATAGGATATTCAGTGAATGCATCGAGCAAAACGTTCACCACCTTTTATACGTTCACCACCTGTAACTCGATCAAGACATCAAGCCAATATTGTCGCCGTTGATTTTTCTTTAGAATCGTCATCAAGTCGACCAAGTACTCCAATTCAAATTTCCGATAATCCATTTTTTGAACCCGACCTCACAATTGAGAATTCAGAGGATATTCAAGGACAATTCAGAGATCCTGAACCACTAATCTTTACTCCGGAACCACCAATCATTCAAACAGAAATTGTCGAGGAACAAACCATTAAATCAGAATCCTCTAGTGATTCAGATTCAACAAATTCAATCATAGAAAATCTGGAACCTCTAAGTATGGAAGACCGAATGAGAGCTAAACGCACTGGCCAAGGTCACGTAATTACTCAACCAGACATTAATGCGCCAGATTATAAAATCAAGGGGCAAATCCTACACATGGTAACTAATCAATGCCAATTTAGTGGTGCGCCGAAGGAAGATCCAAATGAACATCTTCGAACCTTTAATAGGATATGTACTCTATTTAAAATAAGGGAAGTGGAGGATGAACAGATCTATCTCATGTTATTTCCCTGGACTTTAAAGGGAGAAGCCAAAGATTGGTTAGAATCGTTACCTAAAGGGGCGATTGATACATGGGATGTTTTAGTTGAAAAATTTCTTAAACAATTCTTTCCGGCATCTAAAGCCGTGAGACTTCAAGGAGAAATTGTTACGTTCACACAAAAGCCAAATGAAACTCTATATGAGGCGTGGACAAGATTTGGAAAGTTGTTAAGAGGATATCCGCAACATGGTTTAGACACTTATCAAATAGTACAAATATTCTACCAAGGATGCTACATCACTACACAAAAAGACATCGATATAGCAGCTGGTGGTTCTATTATGAAGAAAACCGCAACTGAAGCTTACAAAATTATTGATAACACAGCATCCCACTCACATGAGTCGCACCAAGAAAAAGATATCGTTAGATCATCTAAAGCGGCTAGAGCCGATTCTAGCCATGATTTTGATTCCATTTCTGCAAAGATAGATGCTGTCGAGAGACGAATGGAAAAGATGACTAAAGATATTCACTCAATACGAATTAGTTATGAGCAGTGTGGAGGACCACATTTGACAAAATATTGTCTCAGTATTGAAAAAACAATAGAACAGAGAGAGAATGTTTCATACATGAACCAAAGGCCTGGAAATAATTATCAGAATAATTATCAACCGCCAAGACCAATCTACAATCAAAACCAGAATTATAACCGAAATGTTCCATACAACAACCAACAAGGTCCTAGCAATCAACAAGTATCTAATAATACTTACAATCAGCAAAGACCTATTTTTCAAAATAAACCACCACAAACCGATGATAAAAAGCCAAATTTTAAAGATATGATGTCGAAGCTAGTTGAATCTCAAACTCAATTTTTCACATCTCAGAAACAAACCAATGAACAAAATGCTCAAGCATTTAGAAATCAACAAGCTTCAATCCAAAATCTGGAACAAGAAGTGAGTAACCTAGCAAGGTTGATAGGTGAAAGAAAACCGGGAAGTCTACCTAGCGATACAAATGCTAACCCCTAGAATGAAACAGCTAAAGCTATTACCACAAGAAGTGGTATCACACTTAAACCACCTGAAATACCTGTAATTTCTGATGACTCTATTCCCACTCTACAAGAACCACAACCTGAGCAAGATAAGGAAACAGAACCGGTAGTTGAAAAGGTTAATGAAGATAACACAGTTAAGGCAAAGCCTTATGTTAAACCATATCAACCACCACTTCCTTACCCGAGTAAAATGAGAAAAAAAAGACTTGAAGCCGAGCAATCCAAATTCTTGGATATGTTTAAACAGATAAATGTCAATCTTCCTTTCATTGATGTGATTTCAGGAATGCCTAGATATGCTAAATTCTTGAAAGATCTAATCACAAATAGAAAGAAAATGGAAGTACTCTCGGCTGTTACTATGAATGCTAATTGTTCTGCAGTACTGTTGAATAAGATACCAGAAAAATTATCTGATCCAGGAAGTTTCACAATTCCATGTTTTCTAGGTAGTCTTAGTTCAATAGAAGCATTGGCAGATTTAGGTGCTAGTATAAATTTAATGCCGTATTCATTACATACTAAACTAGACCTTGGAGAATTGAAACCAACACGAATAAGTATACAACTAGCCGATTGATCAGTAAAATATCCTAGAGGGATAATGGAGAACATGCTAGTTAAAGTTGGTACTTTAGTATTTTCAGTAGATTTTGTTATTCTGGACATGGAAGAAGATTCTCGAGTTCCTCTCATATTAGGAAGACCATTCTTAAACACGGCTAAAGCAATAATAGACGTGTTCGGTAAGAAACTGACCCTAAGTATAGAGGACGAGAGTGTTACCTTTTCTGTTGATAGAGCCATGCAACAACCGCAATCTGCAGATGATACATGTTATTATATTCAAACTATAGATTCACATACAGAATTGTTAGAAGAATTTCTAGAATTACAAGGAACAGGAGAATGTTCTTTAGGAGAAGAAACTGAACCAATTGATGAAGTTGAAATGTTAGCTACACTCATGGCTAATAATTATGAACCAACAACAGAAGAACTTCAAATGTTAAAAGAGGAAGACAGATATCGATACAAATCATCGATAGAAGAACCACCGACATTAGAGTTAAAGTCACTTCCAAACCATTTGAAATATGCTTATTTACATGGTGAATATGAATTACCTGTAATAATATCGTCTTCTCTTATGGAAAATGAAAAATCTCAACTCATTTCTGTGCTGAAAGCTCATAAACCAGCTATTGCATAGAAGATTCATGACATTAAAGGCATAAGTCCTTCGTTTTGCACACATAAAATCCTTATGGAAGAAGGTCATAAAACCTATGTGCAACGCCAACGAAGACTAAATCCAAATATGCAAGATGTTATTAAGAAAGAAATAATTAAACTGCTAGATGCAGGTTTAATTTATCCAATTTCTGATAGTCCATGGGTAAGTCCAGTTCAATGTGTACCTAAGAAGGGTGGCATGACTGTCATCACAAATGAAAAAAATGAGCTTATTCCTACTAGAACTATAACAGGATGGCGTGTTTGTATTGATTATAGAAAATTAAATGACGCCACCAGAAAAGATCACTTACCCTTACCTTTCATTGATCAAATGTTGGAAAGATTAGCCGGAAACAGTTACTATTGTTTTCTTGACGGTTTCTCCTGATATTTTCAAATTCCAATCGCACTCGAGGATCAAGAGAAAACCACGTTCACATTCCCTTATGCCATTTGGACTTTGCAACGCCCCTGCAACCTTTCAAAGGTGCATGATGGCAATTTTTCATGACATGATAGAAGAATGTATGGAAGTATTCATGGATGACTTTTCAGTCTTCGGTGATACTTTTGAAACATATCTAGTTAATCTTGAACGAATGCTTATTAGATGCGAACAATCAAATCTAGTTCTTAATTGGGAGAAATGCCATTTCATGGTTAAAGAAGGCATCGTTCTTGGTCATAAAATCTCAAAGGAAGGAAACTTCCACATCCCACCAATGTTAGAGGAGTTAGGAGTTTTCTAGGGCATGCCGGTTTTTGCCGACGTTTCATAAAATATTTTTCTAAAATTGCCACTCCTATGAACAAACTCCTTGAAAAAGATGCTCCATTTATCTTTTCAGATGAATGTATCAAATCTTTTAATATTCTTAAAGAAAAACTCACTAATGCGCCGATCATGATAACTCCAAATTAGAATCTACCATTTGAACTCATGTGCGATGCAAGTGATTTTGCAATGAGAGCCGTTTTAGGACAAAGAATTGAAAAACGATTTCAACCTATATATTATGCAAGTAAGACATTACAAGGAGCACAAACGAACTATACAACTACTGAAAAAGAACTCCTTGTTATTGTCTTTGCTTTTGACAAATTCCGATCATATCTCGTTCTAGCAAAAACGGTAGTCTATACTGACCATTCTGCTCTTAGATACCTTTTCTCAAAACAAGATTTCAAACCACGATTAATCCGCTAGATCTTACTCTTACAAGAGTTCGATATTGAAATCCGAGACAAAAAGGGAGCAGAAAATCTCGCCGCTGATCATCTTTCTCGTCTTGAAAATCCCGAATTAGAAGTTCTAAATGAATTGACCATACAAGACAACTTTCCTGATGAATATCTCTTGAAAATCGATTATAATGAAATTTCATGGTTTGCAGACTATGCAAACGACTTAGTATGTGGATTCCTTGAAAAAGGATTGTCGTACCAAAAATGAAAGAAATTCTTTAGTGATATAAAACACTATTTCTGGGAAGATCCACATTTGTTTAAAAGTTGTCCCGATGGAATAATACGCCGATGTGTATTTGGGGATGAAGCCAGTCAAATCTTAAACCATTGTCACACAGGACCAACAGGAGGGCATTATGGGCCTCAACTCACAGCAAGAAAAGTTTACGATGCTGGATTCTATTGGCCTACAATTTTCAAAGATGCACACCTTCTTTGCAAATCCTGTGATGCTTGTCAAAGGGACGGAAAAATACGTCAACGTGATGAAATGCCACAAAATGTCATTCAAGTATGTGAAGTATTTGACGTTTGGGGTATTGACTTTATGGGTCCATTTCCAAAATCTCATAATAATCTCTATATTCTCGTTGCCATTGATTATGTATCTAAATGGGCGGAAGCACAAGCTCTCCCAACTAACGATACACGAGTTGTAGTCAACTTCTTAAAACATATTTTTGCTAGGTTTGGAACACCGAAAGCTTTAATAAGTGATTGAGGTACTCATTTTTGTAATAATCAACTTGAGAAAGTTCTCAAAAGATATGGAGTAACTCATAAAATCTCCACTGCTTATCATTCACAAACGAGTGGACAAGTTGAAAATACCAACCGAGCTTTAAAACGTATTCTAGAGAAAACTGTAGGATCAAATCCGAAGGAATGGTCCATGAAATTGGAGGATGCACTCTGGGCTTTTAGAACAGCCTACAAAACTCCAATTGGAACCACACCTTTTAAACTCGTTTACGGAAAAACATGTCATCTTCCAGTAGAAATTGAACACAAAGCATTTTGGGCTTTGAAGACATGTAATCTTGATTTACATGAAGCCAGACATCTACGGTTAAGTCAATTAAACGAATTAGAAGAATTAAGACATGAAGCATATAAAAATTCGTTAATCTATAAAGAAAGAACGAAGAAATGGCATGATAAAAGAATCAGAACTTCAAAAGAATTTAAAGAAGGAGACATAGTTCTTCTTTTCAATTCACGATTCAAGCTATTTCCTGGAAAATTGAAATCAAGATGGTCTGGACCATTCATAGTCAAAAGAGTTTTTCCGTACGGAACAGTAGAGTTAATAAATTCAAATGAGATTGAATTTAAAGTTAATGGTCACAGAGTTAAACATTACATAGATAGTCCGATGGAAGTTGACAATGAAGTTAATCACAATTTCGACACCACAGCTAATTAAGTGTGGGAAGGTTCAAATCTTTTTAGAGTAATATGTATTTCTGTTAGAGTTAGATATTCTATTTTCGTGTAGTTCTCGAGAATGGAATCCGAATGGTCTTTCCCTACCAGACCCTAAAGAACTAGTCTACTCCCCCCATTCTGAATTTTATTTTTTTTAGGTTTTACGAGATGAAGAATTCCTGTGAACTAAACCATGGTCTAATGCTACACGCTTTGATTACTAAACGTAATAATGACAACCTTCCAAGTAAATTGGTATCATTAATCAGAGGCAAATTGGACGAAGTAAGAAAACAACTCAGGAACGATCGTAATAAGTTACATTTTGGTAAAGGAAAATCAAAATCCGCAGCGAAAAGAAGAGCACGACACCTTGAAAGATGTCATAAATGCGGAAAATGGTCACATGAAGGAAAATGCTCGACGAATCAGACATATTCCAATACCGAGTTCGTTACTTTATGCAGAGAAGGACCGTACATATGTTTAGAAGAAAAGTTGTTGAATGCTCGAGGTTATGCCTACGTAGCTATGGAAAACCAATTAGTCCGACTATACTACGAGTCAGCTAAAGCAGGTCACTGAGAATTCTATCTCACAGGTAAGTATGTAAAGTTTTTATTTTTATTTTTATTGCTTTCAACCTTTTGATATTAAATGCTAAATTATTCGCTATAAAGTATTAAATTGATATTCAATAAAATTAGGTTTTGCAACCGAAATTATTGACATCATACAAAAAGTTATTACATCACTGCGAAATTTACCGTTTATTCATAAGGTATAAATATCTTTAATCAATCAACCCAAAATATTTCAGAAATTCGTCAGGAGTAAAACTAGGTTATGGAACCGAAATTACTTTACCGAAAAGAGGGGCGTATATTTTTGATAATATTTGATTGATTAAAGTGGGATAAAAGACCAAAAAGATTTTTAATTTTTATTTTTACTTTGTTTTTAAAATAAATATTAAATTAATATTGTAAATTTTGTAAAATCAATATATTTAAGTTTGTAAATATTTGAAAAATTAATATTTTTAATATAAGTTTGTATGTTTAAAAACAAAAATATAATATGAATTTGGTGTGAATTTTTAATAATATTAATATGAATTTTTAATTTTATGCAATTTAAATTTAAGTTGGTGAGAATTTAAAAATAAAAATTTACTTTATTTCACTAAGTTAAAAATTGATTTCTAAAAATTCGTCGTAAGTTGAAGACTAGGTCGTTAACCGAAATTACTTTACCCGAGGGCGGGACGAGAAATTTTGTTATCATTATTTTTAATCTTATTGATCTAAAGTATGCCAAAAACATTAAAAAACCTGAAAATCTTTGCTTTTAAAACAATCACTTTAAAATGACAAATTTTAAATTTTGTTGAGAGACGGACTAGGTAAAAGTACCGAAACTACCTCTACCTAAAGTAAAAGGAAACAAAATTTTAAAAATTATTCATTTAAATTGTTTTAATAAATAAAGGTTTTATAAAAAGAAAATATTATGTATATATTTGTTTGTAGTTTATATTATGTACAAAACAGGGTAAAATAGCACACTTTCAAAACTGGCATTAAGTTCAGCAAAAGCTACTAATTTTAACGACAAGACGTAAAATATCAAATGTGATATAAAATAATAGGTTTGCAAACTCGGTATTTTTAATCATTTTTCTACACTAATCACCCTCATGAATTTAAATTTTTATTGATTTCTTGCAAATGAGGGCATTGCAAGATCTCAAGTATGGGAAGGGGTTAAATTCTTTCGGTTTAAACATTTAATTTATACACTTAGTTTATTTGCCAAATTTTGTGAAAATTTGAAAAATTTTCAACTAAATGAATTCAAAATCATGTTTATACATATTTATGAACGATAAAACTAGGTGTCAACACCGAAATTATTGTTACCTCGGAAAGGACATAAATTAAGAAACAACTTAAAATGCTTGAATTCATTTAAGAATGGAATAGATGAGAATAAAAAGGCAAAGAAAAACATAAATAAAAGCTAAAGTGTGGGAATAATCTACCAAGTTATTTTGAACATATATCACATATTTTTGTAACAAATAATTGAAGATACTTTTGCTTTGGACTAAACTAATCAGTTTTACCCGATTTACTGTAATATATTTGAAAGAAAGATGGATCTACATGATGAATCAATTCCATCATTAAAAGGAAGTAGAGTCTTCCGAAAAAGACACGCGCTTCTTGATTTAGGTCAGGAAGTTGTCGTCCAGACCAGTTGTAGAGTCTACGAAAAACCTTGAAAAGTTTTCTCGAAAATCAGCTGGAAATCCACGGACCTCAGCATCAAACAGGGTCACCAAGTGGTCAGACTTATCCTAACCATGAGAGGATCTGTCTCGTAAAATGGGGAGGGCGCCGTGCAAATTAGCTTGATAAGACTAATGAATCAGACCCCTAGAAAAGGATAATCTCCTTAAAGATCAAAAATCAACTTTTAAGCCTGATATTACTCAATCCTTGAGATTGACCTTAAAGATTGAGAGTTACAAACTCATGGAATTCGATGATATCTAAACTCGAGCTTGAACGAGAAAATATTTTGATCAAAAATACAAACCGATTTATTTTCCAAAAACCCATTTTCAATGCGTTCATTACCATTGAACGTAAAATCCTGAGAATTCAATGGAATTCATGAGGACACCTGAACCAAATCGGGTGTCAACTGTAAGAAAGGTGGTTGCATAGCATGGTCGAAGACAGGACCTTATGCCAGATCGAAAAATTTTAGGGTAATCTTTACTATTGCTCCTACAAAGGATAGTAATTGCATCCGACACGTTAAAGACCATAATCACAAGTATGTCACGGAACATTGCCTAAACAGTTTCTTGTTCATCGCTTTCCTTTACAACCGGACGGTAGTTTACCGAAAGGTAATATACGGAACAAGTAAACTGGATGTGTTGCTTTCCTAATACAAGGTTAGCAAGTGGGTGACACAAAACCGCAAGTTTTGAGCTAAAATTTTCAAATCTGAAACCCACAAAAATATTTTTGCAAACACCGGTGAAGGGTTATTCCGGAAAACCTATCTAGGGTAAAATCTAGCTTGAATTTTCAAAAGTTAAAATGTTTTCATAAAGATCCAATTTCCTTAAGGATCTAAATTTTCATTGTCATGTGGGACTCTAAACCGCCTTTCAAATGTGCACTTTGCTTTGGAAACCGAAAGTAAATCGGCTATTTGATTGAAAGTGTCGTTGACCTGAACCCGAGGCAACTGTGGATGACACACCCACCTTTAACCATGATTCTACTGTTACTATCATTGTTTATACCGCCGTATCTAAATCACTGCTGTACAAAGTGTGAAGAATAAAGAAGTGATTCAAGTATGTTTTTATTTCAAGACTATATTGCTTGAGGACAAGCAACGCTCAAGTGTGAGAATATTTGATAATGCTTGAAACGAACATATATTTCATAGCATTATCCTTCAAGAAAGACAAGCTTTTGGTTGCAATTGTTCTATTTACAAGTGATATTCGTTTAAATAATAAAAGTTGAAGACAAAAGACAGATTCGACGATTTGAAGACGCAAAGGTCCAAAATGCTAAAAAGTACAAGATACAATCCAAGTGGTTCAATTTATTGATGAATAACGTCTAAAAATGACAAGAGTACAAGCCGTGAAACGTAAAGTACACGATATCTAAGCATACGAAAAGGCGTTCGAAAATCCGGAACCGAGAAATGAACCAACTATCAACGCGCGACGCAACGGACCAAAAATTACAAGTCAACTATGATCAAGAATATAATATAATATTTAAATAATTCATCATAATAATAATAATATAATAATAAATCATGCTACGTATGAAAAGATCATCTTGGAATGAATTGCAAATATTGAATTGAACAACTTGCTCAACCATCTGTTCAACATCTACCTTTCAAAGGTTTAATAGTAACATTCAAGCGGCTATAAATAAGAGGGCATCAAGCATGATAAAAGACACCTACACACCTTTTTCTATTTCTTACTCTATATACATAATATATGTATCAATTATCAATCCAAGTTGTAATCTCAATTTGTAATTTTAATATTAAGTTAGTGATAATAATAAGGTTGGGTTAGTCGAATGTTTTAAGGTTTTGTAAGTCGGAACTCTGTCCGTGTACCACTACGCTATTAATACCCACTGTAAGTTATGTTTATATTATTTTCATTAATGTCTTGTAGCTAAGTTAATATTATGCTTATTTAAATCGAAGTAATCGTGATGTTGGGCTAAATATTAAGATTGGGTAATTGGGCTTTGTACCATAATTGGGGTTTGAACAAAAGACCGACACTTGTGGAAATTAGACTATGAGCTATTAATGGGCTTTATATTTGTTTAACTGAATAATATTTCGTTAATTTAATATAAAGATTTACAATTGGACGTACCTATAAATAACCAACATACACTCGATCGGACACGATGGGCGGGATATTTATAAATACTAATAATTGTTCATTTAACCGGACACGAGGATGAATTAATAGTTAATGGACTTATTAAAATAGGGGTGAATTACATACAAGGACACTTGGTGTAATTGTTAACAAAGTATTAAGACCTTGTTACAATTTAAATCCTCAATTAGTTGGAATATTTGACTTCGGATATAAGGATAATTTGACGAGGACACTCGCACTTTAAATTTATGACCGATGGACCGTTATGGACAAAAACTAGATAGACGTATCAAATAACCAGGACAAAGGACAATTAACCCATCGGACTAAACTAAAATCAACACGACAAACATCATGATTACGGAAGTTTAGATAAGCATAATTCCTTTAAATTGTTATTTTATCGCAACTTTTATTTATCGCACTTTTAATTATCGCACTCTTAATTATCGTTATTTATTTTACGCTTTAAATTAAGTTATATTTTATTTTAATATTTTGCATTAGGTTTTGACTGCGACTAAAGTTTTAAAATCGACAAACCGGTCATTAAACGGTAAAACCCCCCTTTTATAATAATAATAATAATACTTTTTATATATATATTTTTATATTTTTACAAATATAGGTTAAAATTATTATAGCGTTAAACTTGTTTACTAGCTCCCTGTGGAACGAACCGGACTTACTAAAAACTACACTACTGTACAATTAGGTCCACTGCCTATAAGTGTTGTAGCAAGGTTTAAGTATATCCATTCAATAAATAAATAAAATAACTTGTGTAAAATTGTATCGTATTAAATAGTATTTCGTAGTAAAATTATAGCTATTTCCTAGTACACCTCGCACACATCAGCCTTCTCTTTATATTTTTCACCTGAGAAAGTCATCATCAATTCAGTACTAGTATCACATTACTAACAACATATCAAACATAATGGAATCAACAATTCACATACTTCAATAGACATGTCACTCTCGCGAAGGAACCTCATTCGTGCGGATGAGCCATCTTATTCACACGAATGACATGTCATTCGCATGAATGAGTCAGCCATCATTGTTGTAAGTAACTAGAGGGGGATGAATAGTTATTTAATACAATTTTTAAAACTTTTTCGATGATCAACAAGATTTGAACAATCCTTGATCACTTTAATCAACTCAAACCAATGTGTACGTGTTTATGGTTGTAGTAATGTGGAATGTAAAGTAAATAACATAACACAAGGATTTATAGTAGTTCGGGTGGATGTTAAATAATCCACCTTAATCCACTCCCCGATTCAATAATCAGGAGTTTTGCTTCACTAAGCACCTTTCTCCAAATTCAGTGGAGATCCGATTTACTAGTCTTGTACTTCTTCTTAGACAACAAACCTAATCCTTCTATCCCTTTGAAAGATTACCTCCAACTTAGATCAACTTGTCTTCACCTTGGACAAGTATTAATCCCCAATGAAATTAATCAATTCCCTAGTTCCCTTTAAGGAAGATGATAGCTAAGCTAGCATATGCTTCTAATTACAAAGTACAAAACTCACCCTTTCTAGTGATGACAATCCTAAGACAATTCTAAGGATTAATACAACACTATGTAAACTCACAAAGATAGTAATTTGATAGTAAGTTTACAACCCCTTCTATAATCTATGAGATTATAGAACTTCTCTTGCTAATCACAAACATATGTATATGAGTTATGTTCTTGCGATTCTCTGATGATTTTGAGTTGTAGCATGCAAGAGGTCTAAGTCTTCAAAATTCTCCGAGTCTTGCTATTTATATGGGGAGATAAAAAAGTAGCTGTTGCACGCGGTCCAGTCCAAAACTCATATCCATTGTATATCCGTTTGAATCAGTTTTGAACTTTAATCTTTGGACTATGTACTTCATTTAACACCTGCAAAAGATACCCAATATCATATACAAGTACTATATGCATTAAATGTTCATTTACCTTTGATGAATTGCCTTGATAGTGTCTTGTCATGCTTAAAGTGGAAAGTATAACATTCTTGGATACAAGTCATGATAATCATTTGAGGCAATCTCAGTTTTGTCATAATCTTTTGTTTGTAATTAACACATTTGCTAAAACCCTATTGGTTAGTCAACATGTCATTGATGACAACAACCCACTTTAATCACAAAGCATGCTAGTATTCAAATTTAAACTTGTTTGTGAATTAATTAAGTGTGTTAATGATGTCATGACAATTTAAGCAAGTAATATCAATTTAGCATGTTGTAAGACATCAAGTTAAATCAAGTCTAAACAATTCATAAACTTGATTTTAGACTTAAGCAAACCTATGTGTGTTAATGATTGATTATCTTTTAAGATTACTAGATTATGACATATTAAGCATTATCCAAGTATCATAAGCCTATATTGAATTAGTACAAATACAAGTTGATGAAATTCCAACTTATAACACATAGCAAGACATGGTTCATGCATATAAATATTAAGTAACTACTTAGCATTTAGCACATATTCAAATAATAAACATGTATTAATAGCAAGTAGTCAAGTCATATTCATGTAAGAATAGCAAGAGATCACTATTTAATCTAGAATAAAACATATAGTGATAACATAGCATTAACTAGGGCTATGTAAGTTTTTTACTTGTAAAGTGGCATTTGCAAGATTAATGTATAAGTATACATTAATGTCCAACACATGTACAAGGAAGGAGCAATTTTTGTTAGAACTTGATGACCATCCTAAGTATGTCTAAATACATTTAAGATGCACATGTTTTCCTATAACACTTATGTGTTTGATATCGGCTAAAAAGTCATGTTTTTACCCCCGATATTGAGGTACAAAAGCATAAAGTTCAAAACTTTATCGACAAATTAATCATTTTTCAGTTAAATTTGTAGATAAAGTAATTACGAAGATGATGCAAAAAGAATAAAGAGAAACAGAGCTAAAACGAAGATTCTAAAGTAAAAACGGTGAAAGACAAGAAATCAAGTTACGATCCAGGAAAATCAGCTGACCAGGCAAGCCAAACAGCCTGCCAAACGGCTTCCCTGGCTCACAAACGGCCTGCCAAACAGCTTGTCTGGCTCACAAATGACCTGCCAAACGGCCTTCCAAACGGCTTGCCTTGCTCACAAATGGCCTGCCAAATGGCCAGGGTAAACGGCCCCTGCAAACGGGCTGGTTTGGAAAACAGCCCCTGCAAACGGCCTGCCAGCCGTTTGCAGGCAAAACCCAAATCTATTTAAAGGGTTTTTGTCATTCAATTTCAACACACCTCTCCTCACTCTCTCACTACAATACACTTACTCTCACTAGAGCTTTCAAGGCCTTCTCACCTCCAACCGGGAAATTAAGTACCCAGAGGCGAACGCCGAAGATTTTTATAGGAGCGGTCTAGAGGATGTCAGCACTTGTAATGGTCCAGATGTCGTCTGTAAACTGTGAACGCTTTCCTTAATTTAATGAAGTTATCTTGTTATCTTAAGTTGCTTTCATCTTACATGCCTATCTATCTGTTACAAATGTTTATTATATGTTGAATACTTTATCTGAAACTTATCCTATTGTTATGCTGAAACCCTGATGGTTTAGAAGTTTAATTTACGGATCACCCTTTCCGCTTATTCACGTGGCTATAACCTAGTATTAGGACCTGATCAACCCTAGGATACAAGGTAAGTAGTTATGTGTGTTTAACGTCACAATAGGGATATAATACCTACGTACGAATAACCATTTATTCATCAAAGAAGAGCTGCCCATATAGGTTGTGATTAGAGTAGGCAGCATAGAGTTCAGTGAACATTGGCTTACTCAAAAGCATGATTCGCGTCAGAAGCAACATTCTTGAGATGTTGTAAGATGATTTGGGGTTGAATAAGTGATTGTAAAGGAGAGACCTCTAATCCAATTAGCAGTACCTTAGAATATCTAAGATTGCACGTCTGTTAATGTTAAGGCATAGCGTAGTGTTAAGCGGTGGAATATTGCTTTAGTTAGACCAACTAGGATTAAAAAAAGCTGAGACTTTCCTTTATGGGTATAACACTTTGTTCATGTACCTAGGATTCTATCCATAAGGTCGTTTAAACCCTTTTAGGTTAACGTTGGGAGTAGGGATATCCGTCTTAGCCAGAATCTTTAAAGCCTAAACTCTTAGTGACAAATCAGTTAGGTTCATAGCCCAGTTGATTGAGGTTTAGTGTTTATTCTAGGAAGTTGAACTCTTGTGATAATTCCCCATCAGAATTCTATTCTCCATACCTATCTATCGTTATCTTTACAAGTTGAATTATCATTTTATTAGTTAATCTTAACTCTATCACCTCTTGTCACTAGGGTTAACTACATAGGCACTTTTATCCCACGTTACTGAGCAAACATACAAAAATATGAACCTGAGTTATATTTACCACTTACTCGTTAAAAGGAAGACAAGTAGGTGAGTTATAGCTAGGAAACCCCGGCAAAATATAAATGATAAAACCCTTACTCTCTTTTGGTAGCTGATTCTGACGTGTTGCGACCTAACGACACTGCACAAATAAAACCGTCTGTTTTGGCCATATCATAAGTAGAAGTAAAGTTTTTGGCACCACTGCCGGGGAACTTATTTTCTGTCTGTTAAGGTAATTATTGATTCTGTCAAAATATCTAAGACTCTTGAGTGGTGTCTAAGAAAGACAATTATACACGGACTTGGTTGTTGGATTTTTCCGAATAGTCTCCAATAATATTGGAACCAAAAGGATCCTACCTCTCCGTTATCGGCCTGGCCACTTGTTTTAAAGATAAATTGATAAGAAACACACAAGCTTAACAAACAGGGAGTTTTTCGGTATAGGATTTAAAGTCGTCATTATAGTAAAACCCTTTTTAAAACTATAAAAACAAAATATTAATTATGGTATTAATTTATGTAGATTCCAGTTCAAACTTAACTGACTACGAAGAAAGTGCGAAAGGCAGTTGCTCTCCCACGACTTCGGAAACCGGCGAAGTTTTCCTTTATAAAACCAAAACAAATCTAAACCCTGATGAATCTCATCAAGAATTAGTTCTTGATCCTTGTAGTCCAAGAAACCGGATAATTTCATCTGACTTGGAGATTTCATTGCTTTTGGATAAGTTTTACTCAAATGAACCAGGATTCAACCCTCTTCACGATCCAAAAGGGAGGCTCAGTCTTAACGAACTCCTGATTATCGAAGATGAAATATGGGAAGAATATATCCAACTATTTTCAATTATTCAGACTTGTTTGAAATTAATCCCAAAGAGAAACGACACATTGATAAAACAAAAGCTCCGTTTACTGGAAATCTGTTAAATCCTAGTAGAAGGTTAGACGTTTATAGAGAATTCATTAGGCACCTCTATTCCTCAGACTTCCCGTTCTCAACATTTCAAATCAATCTGTTAAAAGAGCTGCATTCTCAAGTTCGTTCTCTTCACAAACTGTTAAAAGAATGTGGGGATGATATTTTTGTCAAGTATCGGGATGCAGAAATTGATTTCAAATTCGATCTAGAGTCATTCGTCAGTTTTCTCCCTCACTTCAGCAATAAGGAAGTATCTCCAATCCATATAAACCGTTATGTCGCCGCGATGATTTCTGAATTAGAATTTTGGATTGAAAATAAGACACCTAACCCTATTTCAAAATATGGAAACTGAGATTTCTTCTACTTTGATCCAGCCTCATTTCTCATCAAACGATTAATTGAAGTTTTCCCGGATTCTACCGAGGAGAGAATACATCAGAATTTCTTCACAAAAAAGAAAGGAAATATATTCGGAACTCGTACAAATTCTCACTATGTCAAAATTTCCATTTACAACTTCGAAAAGAAGGATCATTCGGGAAACATCTGAAAATTTTAAATTTACTATCGGTGATCCTGACTGCGCGGAAGATCTTTTATTTTAAGACACGGTGACAAAACTTCTCTTTAAACTTAATTATCGAGATACTGGAACAAGGGATGGAATTTCGAACATTAAAAAAGTTAGAAAGGCTTTGGTTAAACTTATGGACGATATCGGAGATTTACAAAAGCGTGAGCGCAAAATGCTAAGTGATTTTGAAATATTTTCAATACACTCCGTTAATCTACTCTGGATGGTCAAAGAAGCTTTAAACTTGTCTTTCTTACCGCGTCATTTCTGGAACTTAGTTGTGGAACCTGTGTAATTTGTGTTTTTAATAAAATAAAAAAATTTAATTTTACTCCATCCATTTTTCTTTTTCTTTTAAATTTTAGTAAAATAACCGGATTAAAATCCGAAACAAAATTTTATTTATCTTTTATTAACCTAGTTAAAATTTTAAATTTTATAAAAGATAAAAAAAATTCGCGAGTCGGGTCGGGGAAATAAGCTCGTGAGCCGCACAGGCCCATCTTTTTCTTCTTCTTTTCTCTCCTCCTTTCCTTTTCTCCTTCATTTTTTCTCTTTTTTCTTCTTCTCCCTGTGACCTACGGCCGACGACACCATCACCATCACTCCAACCTCAAATCTTGACCATTTTTGACAAATCAAAGCTCAAATCCAACTCTCTCGTGTCTCCTAAACACGTGTCCATCATCAATTTCGTGTAAAAGGTACTCTTTCACGGTTAAAATTCGAGTTTTTACTCAAAGTCAAATTTTTGACTTTTGAGAAAAATTGTGTTTTATGCCCAATTTTGGATTCCTTTATGCTTAGTTAGATAATGTGATTGTTATGTGTTAGTTTTTAGGTTCGATTGAAGCATTTTGGATAGTTTTTAGCTCTCGATTCGTTAGTTGAGGTTTTAGGCTAGGAATTGATGAGATTTTTGGAAACTTGATGTTTTGCTAGCTTATTTAAGCTTATTGATTCATTTAGGATGCTTAGAAACTAATTTTGGAACAATGTAGGCTTGTTTGCTTGAATTGGACGTTTTGGTAAAAATACACTTAATTGGGATTAGGGCTATTCCTATAGTTAAAACGTTTTTAAAACTTAGGATTGCCTTAAAACTAGCCCAAATGAAGATATCATTGACTTGATAGTGAAAATGTAGCTTAGTCTTTGATTTTTCTTATTTTGTACGTTTTTAACAAAATGATTATTTTTCGATAAAACGGTCTTAATCCTTGACTTAAGAATGTTATAGCTCAAGTTTGATGATTAAAAATATTTAAGGTAATCAAAAGTGGTTATTATAATCATTATATGCTTAAAAATCTTCAATTTTTAATCAAAATTGATTATTACGACTAACTCGCTATAATTATTATTTTTAGCATTATTTATTGCAATCACGGGTACACTTTCAACTTTGCTTGAAAATAAGTTTGCAGTAAGATTATATATTATTTGTGGTAATTTTGGCTATAATTGACTATAACAGGAATTTAGAAAATGCCATTTTTAAAGCCCTCATTTCGAATTTTTTCAAAAAATATATGCATTTTTAAATTCTAAGTATTATTTTAAGTCTTAATATTTTGGAACATAACCTATGTCACTTGACCTTTGCATATGGCTAATTATATACCAGTAGAATATGAGTTGCCCCATTACCTTCTCGGGCAAGATGATCCAGCAGACAATGAACCGTTTATGAGAAACAGGATTAATCGGCAAAAGGGGCCAACAAATATATTAACTGGGTAATAATGGAACAGTGTAGATGGGTCGATGAGCTTAGAGCAATTTTGAACGTTACAGCATACGGGAAAACAAACAGAGCCTGGCAAAAGCTGTTTGAAGTAAAAGAAAAGGTGTATGAGGAGCTATACGCAGAATTTATGGCAACTTGGAGATTCGAGTCGAACGTTGATCATGAGGATTACAACGATCACAAGTGCATCCATTTCCGCCATCAAAATCAGACGTATCACCTATCTCTTGCGCAGTTCGCAAGGCATCTGGAACTGTACAAGACATCACACCTTAACCGTTCTGTATTCAAGAGAGGGTATACCTCCCTGGACAACATAGATCATCAAGCTTTCTGACGCGCCTACACCTCCGATAATGAACCATGAAGGTCAAGTAAAAAGGCTTCAAAATTCACTAATCCCGTACACCGCATTCTTCACCACCTCATCACCAAAACCCTTCATCTAAAAAGCCAACATGGTAGTGCCGTCACCATTAATGATATGCGCTTGATGCACGCCATGATCCACAACCAGAATATGCAAGTTGCACACCATCTAACCCAGGCATTCACCAATGAAAGGAATGCTGCGAGAACAGTTGTGCCAATTTTGGGAACCGTTGTTACCAAGCTCCTTCGTAGGATGCATGCTTTGGGGAGTGTTGAGAGATTTGTGTATAGGATCGGAGACGAGTCAGAAGAGATAGGGTATAGGCTACTGAACACTTGGGAGTATATTCGTATCGAGGGTGAACAGTTAATCATTGCAGCTAATCCGGCAATACCTGACTCAGAGGACCGGACAGTACCAGGGGTAAGAGTAACAGGGTTTAGGCCTGATACGAGGACGAGAGATGGTCGGAGACGGCGAGGTTCTTAGGAACCACGGGATGAGGATTATCCCACCACACAGGGACATCCCACTGATACCCGCAGACACTTATCAGTTGGGGAAGGGGATAGTTGAAATGTTCCGTTCTTATTGATTAAAAACGTTCTATATTATTTGATTTCGTTGCGAGGTTTTGACCTCTATATGAGACGTTTTTCAAAGACTGCATTCATTTTTAAAACAAACCATAACCTTTATTTCATAAATAAAGGTTTAAAAAGCTTTACGTAGATTATCAAATAATGATAATCTAAAATATCCTGTTTACACACGACCATTACATAATGGTTTACAATACAAATATGTTACATCGAAATCAGTTTCTTGAATGCAGTTTTTACACAATATCATACAAACATGGACTCCAAATCTTGTCCTTATTTTAGTATGCAACAGCGGAAGCTCTTAGTATTCACCTGAGAATAAACATGCTTTAAACGTCAACAAAAATGTTGGTGAGTTATAGGTTTAACCTATATATATCAAATCGTAACAATAGACCACAAGATTTCATATTTCAATACACATCCCATACATAGAGATAAAAATCATTCATATGGTGAACACCTGGTAACCAACATTAACAAGATGCATATATAATAATATCCCCATCATTTTGGGACACCCTTCGGATATGATATAAATTTCGAAGTACTAAAGCATCCGGTACTTTGGATGGGGTTTGTTAGGCCCAATAGATCTATCTTTAGGATTCACGTCAATTAGGGTGTCTGTTCCCTAATTCTTAGATTACCAGACTTAATAAAAAGGGGCATATTCGATTTTGATAATTCAACCATAGAATGTAGTTTCACGTACTTGTGTCTATTTTGTAAATCATTTATAAAACATGCATGTATTCTCATCCCAAAAATATTAGATTTTAAAAGTGGGACTATAACTCACTTTCACAGATTTTTACTTCGTCGGGAAGTAAGACTTGGCCACTGGTTGATTCACGAACCTATAACAATATATACATATATATCAAAGTATGTTCAAAATATATTTACAACACTTTTAATATATTTTGATGTTTTAAGTTTATTAAGTCAGCTGTCCTCGTTAGTAACCTACAACTAGTTGTCCACAGTTAGATGTACAAAAATAAATCGATAAATATTATCTTGAATCAATCCACGACCCAGTGTATACGTATCTCAGTATTGATCACAACTCAAACTATATATATTTTGGAATCAACCTCGACCCTGTATAGCTAACTCCAACATTCACATATAGAGTGTCTATGGTTGTTCCGAAATATATATAGATGTGTCGACATGATAGGTCGAAATATTGTATACGTGTCTATGGTATCTCAAGATTACATAATATATAATACAAGTTGATTAAGTTATGGTTGGAATAGATTTGTTACCTATTTTCACGTAGCTAAAATGAGAAAAATTATCCAATCTTGTTTTACCCATAACTTCTTCATTTTAAATCCGTTTTGAGTGAATCAAATTGCTATGGTTTCATATTGAACTCTATTTTATGAATCTAAACCGAAAAAGTATAGGTTTATTGTCAGAAAAATAAGTTACAAGTGGTTTTTGTAAAGGTAGTCATTTTAGTCGAAAGAACGACGTCTAGATGACCATTTTAGAAAACATACTTCCACTTTGAGTTTGACCATAATTTTTGGATATAGTTTCATGTTCATAATAAAAATCATTTTCTCAAAAAAACAACTTTTAAATCAAATTTTATCATAGTTTTTAATTAACTAACCCAAAACAGCCCGCGGTGTTACTACGACGGCGTAAATCCGATTTTACGGTGTTTTTCGTGTTTCCAGGTTTTAAATCATTAAGTTAGTATATCATATAGATATTGAACATGTGTTTAGTTGATTTTAAAAGTCAAGTTAGAAGGATTAACTTTTATTTGCGAACAAGTTTAGAATTAACTAAACTATGTTCTAGTGATTACAAGTTTAAACCTTCGAATAAGATAGCTTTATATGTATGAATTGAATGATGTTATGAACATCATTACTACCTCAAGTTCCTTGGATAAACCTACTGGAAATGAGAAAAATAGATCTAGCTTCAAAGGATCCTTGGATGGCTTGAAAGTTCTTGAAGCAGAATCATGACACGAAAACAATTTCAAGTAAGATTTCCACTCGAAATAAGATTGTTATAGTTATAGAAATTGAATTAAAGTTTGAATATGATTATTACCTTGTATTAGAAAGATAACCTACTGTAAGTAACAAAGGTTTCTTGATCTTGGATGATTACTTGGAATGGATTTAGAAAACTTGCAAGTAAACTTGCAATCTTGGAAGTATTCTTGATTTTATGAAACTAGAACTTTTGGAATTTATGAAGAACACTTAGAACTTGAAGATAGAACTTGAGAGAGATCAATTAGATGAAGAAAATTGAAGAATGAAAGTGTTTGTAGGTGTTTTTGGTCTTTGGTGTATGTATTAGATATAAAGGATATGTAATTTTGTTTTCATGTAAATAAGTCATGAATGATTACTCATATTTTTGCTATTTTATGAGATATTTCATGCTAGTTGCCAAATGATGGTCCTCACATGTGTTAGGAGACTCACATGGGATGCTAAGAGCTGATCATTGGAGTGTATATACCAATAGTACATACATCTAAAAGCTGTGTATTGTACGAGTACGAATACGGGTGCATACGAGTAGAATTGTTGATGAAACTGAACGAGGATGTAATTGTAAGCATTTTTGTTAAGTAGAAGTATTTTGATAAGTGTCTTGAAGTCTTTCAAAAGTGTATAAATACATATTAAAACACTACATGTATATACATTTTAACTGAGTCGTTAAGTCATCGTTAGTCGTTACATGTAAATGTTGTTTTGAAACCTTTAGGTTAACGATCTTGTTGAATGTTGTTAACCCATTGTTTATTATAACAAATGAGATGTTAAATTGTTATATTATCATGATATTATGATATATAATATATCTTAGTATGATATATATACAGTTAAATGTCGTTACAACGATAATCGTTACATATATGTCTCGTTTCGAAATCATTAAGTTAGTAGTCTTATTTTTACATATGTATTTCATTGTTAATACACTTAATAATATATTTACTTATCATTTAACATAATTAACCAAGTGTATCAATATCTTAATATGATTCATATGTACCTAATAAGACGTTGTTATAACGATAATCGTTATATATATCGTTTTCGAGTTTCTTAAATTAATAGTCTCATTTTTATGTATATAACTCATTGTTAAAATACCTAATGAGATACATACTTATAATAAAATCATGTTAACTATATATATAACCATATATATGTCATCGTATAGTTTTTACAAGTTTTAACGTTCGTGAATCACCGGTCAACTTGGGTGGTCAGTTGTCTATATGAAACCTATTTCAATTAATCAAGTCTTAACAAGTTTAATTGCTTAACATGTTGGAAACACTTAATCATGTAAATAACAATTTCATTTAATATATATATAAACATGGAAAAGTTAGGGTCACTACAGTACCTACCCGTTAAATAAATTTCGTCCCGAAATTTTAAGCAGTTGGAGGTGTTGACGTATCTTCTGGAAATAAATGCGGGTATTTCTTCTTCATTTAATCTTTACGCTCCCAGGTGAACTCGGGTCCTCTACGAGCATTCCATCGAAGCTTAACAATCGGTATCTTGTTTTGTTTAAGTCTCTTAACCTCACGATCCATTATTTCGACGGGTTCTTCAATGAATTGAAGTTTTTCATTGATTTGGATTTCGTCCAACGGAATAGTGAGATCTTCTTTAGCAAAACATTTCTTCAAATTTGAGACGTGGAAAGTGTTATGTACAGCCGCGAGTTGTTGAGGTAGCTCCAGTTGGTAAGCTACTGGTCCGACACGATCTATAATCTTGAATGGTCAAATGTACCTTGGATTTAGTTTCTCCCGTTTACCAAATCGAACAACGCCTTTCCAAGGTGAAACCTTAAGCATGACCATTTCTCCAATTTCAAACTCTATATCTTTTCTTTTACTGTCCGCGTAGCTCTTTTGTCGACTCTGGGCGGTTTTCAATCTTTGTTGAATTTGGATGATTTTCTCGGTAGTTTCTTGTATTATCTCCGGACCCGTAATCTGTCTATCCCCCACTTCACTCCAACAAATCAAAGACCTGCACTTTGTACCATAAAGTGCTTCAAACAGCGCCATCTCAATGCTTGAATGGTAGCTGTTGTTGTAGGAAAATTCTGCTAACGGTAGATGTCGATCCCAACTGTTTCCGAAATCAATAACACAAGCTCGTAGCATGTCTTCAAGCGTTTGTATCGTCCTTTCGCTCTGCCCATCAGTTTGTGGATGATAGGCAGTACTCATGTCTAGACGAGTTTCCAATGCTTGCTGTAATGTCTGCCAGAATCTTGAAATAAATCTGCCATCCCTATCAGAGATAATAGAGATTGGTATTCCATGTCTGGAGACGACTTCCTTCAAATACAGTCATGCTAACTTTTCCATCTTGTCATCTTCTCTTATTGGCAGGAAGTGTGCTGACTTGGTGAGACGATCAACTATTACCCAAATAGTATCATAACCACTTGCAGTCCTTGGAAATTTAGTAATGAAATCCATGGTAATGTTTTCCCATTTCCATTCCGGGATTTCAGGTTGTTGTAGTAGACCTGATGGTTTCTGATGTTCAGCTTTGACCTTAGAACACGTCAAACATTCTCCTACATATTTAGCAATATCGGCTTTCATACCTGGCCACCAAAAATGTTTCTTAAGATCCTTGTACATCTTCCCCGTTCCAGGATGTATTGAGTATCTGGTTTTATGAGCTTCTCTAAGTACCATTTCTCTCATATCTCCAAATTTTGGTACCCAAATTCTTTCAGCCCTATACCGGGTTCCGTCTTCCCGAATATTAAGCTGCTTCTCTGATCCTTTGGGTATTTCATCCTTTAAATTTCCCTCTTTTAAAACTCCTTGTTGCGCCTCCTTTATTTGAGTAGTAAGGTTAGTGTGAATCATTATATTCATAGATTTTACTCGAATGGGTTCTCTGTCCTTTCTGCTCAAGGCGTCGGCTACCACATTTGCCTTCCCAGGGTGGTAACGAATCTCAAAGTCGTAATCATTCAACAATTCAATCCACCTACGCTGCCTCATATTCAGTTGTTTCTGATTAAATATGTGTTGAAGACTTTTGTGGTCAGTATATATAATACTTTTGACCCCATATAAGTAGTGCCTCCAAGTCTTTAATGCAAAAACAACCGCGCCTAATTCCAAATCATGCGTCGTATAATTTTGCTCGTGAATCTTCAATTGTCTAGACGCATAAGCAATCACCTTCGTCCGTTGCATTAATACACAACCGAGACCTTGCTTTGATGCGTCACAATAAATCACAAAATCATCATTCCCTTCAGGCAATGACAATATAGGTGCCGTAGTTAGATTTTTCTTCAATAATTGAAACGCCTTCTCTTGTTCATCCTTCCATTCAAATTTCTTCCCTTTATGCGTTAATGCAGTCAAGGGTTTTGCTATTTTGGAGAAATCTTGGATGAATCTTCTGTAGTAACCAGCCAATCCTAAAAATTGACGTATATGCTTGGGAGTTTTTGGGGTTTCCCACTTTTCAACGGTTTCGATCTTTGCCGGGTCCACCTGGATACCTTCTTTGTTCACTATGTGACCGAGGAATTGTACTTTTTCCAACCAAAATGCACACTTTGAAAACTTAGCGTACAGTTTTTCTTTCCTCAATACTTCTAGCACTTTTCTCAAATGTTCTTCGTGCTCTTGATCATTCTTTGAGTAAATAAGTATGTCATTGATGAAAACAATGACAAACTTGTCAAGATATGTCCCACACACTCGGTTCATAAGGTCCATGAACACAGCTGGTGCGTTAGTCAATCCAAACGGCATAACCATAAACTCGTAATGACCATAACGCATCCTAAAAGCAGTTTTTGGAATATCATCCTCCTTTACTCGCATTTGATGATATCCAGAACGTAAATCGATCTTTGAATAAACCGACGAGCCTTGTAGTTGATCAAATAAGTCGTCAATTCTCGGCAGTGGATAACGGTTTTTGATGGCAAGTTTGTTCAACTCTCTATAGTCAATACACAACCTAAATGTACCATCCTTCTTCTTGACAAACAAAACAGGAGCTCCCCATGGTGATGTGCTTGGTCGAATGAAACCACGTTCTAATAGTTCTTGCAGTTGGCTTTGCAGTTCTTTCATCTCGATGGGTGCAAGTCTATAAGGAGCACGAGCTATTGGTGCAGCTCCTGGTACAAGATCTATTTGAAATTCAACAGATCGATGTGGAGGTAGTCCCGGTAATTCTTTCGGAAATACATCGGGAAATTCTTTTGCGACGGGAACATCATTGATGCTCTTTTCTTCAGTTTGTACTTTCTCGACGTGTGCTAGAATAGCATAGCAACCTTTTCTTATTAGTTTTTGTGCCTTCAAATTACTAATAAGATGTAGCTTCATGTTGTCATTTTCTCCGTACACCATTAAGGGTTCTCCTTCTTCTCGTACAATGCGAATTGCATTTTTATAACATACGATCTCTGCTTTCACCTTCTTCAGCCAGTCCATGCCAACTATTACATCAAAACTCCCTAACTCTACTGGTATCAAATCAATCTTAAATATTTCACTACCCAGTTTAATTTCTCGATTCCGGCATATATTATCTGCTGAAATTAATTTACCGTTTGCTAATTCGAGTAAAAATTTACTATCCAACGGCGTCAATGGACAACTTAATTTAGCACAAAAATATCTACTCATATAGCTTCTATCCGCACCCGAATCAAATAAAACGTAAGCAGATTTATTGTCAATAAGAAACATGCCCGTAACAAGCTCCGGGTCTTCCCGTGCCTCTGCCGCATTAATATTGAAAACTCTTCCGCGGCCTTGTCCATTCGTGTTCTCCTGGTTCAGGAAATTTCTAATAATGTGGTCCGGTTTTCCACATTTATAACAAACTACATTGGCATAACTTGCTCCGACACTACTTGCTCCGCCATTACTCGTTTCGACACCATTTTTTCCGTTCGTTCTGTTAACTCCTGGTCCGTAGACCTCACACTTCGCCGCGCTATGACCATTTCTTTTATATTTGTTGCAAAATTTGGTGCAGAACCCCGAGTGATACTTTTCACACCTTTGGCATAGCTGCTTCTGATTGTTGTTGTTGTTGTTGTTGCGGTTGTTATTGTTGTTGGGATGATTGTTGTAGTTGCTGTTGTTGTTACTGTTGTTGTTGTTGTTGTTGTTGTTGTTGGGCCGTTTGTTGTAGTTGCGATTGATGTTGCGATTGTTGGGATAATTGTTGCGATTATTATTGTAATTGCTGTTGTTGTTGTATTGGTGATTCTTATTGTAACGACCCGGAAATTTCCGACCAAATTTAAACCTTAAACTCTATATGTTTCCGACACGATAAGCAAAAACCTTAATATTGAGTCTGGAAAATTTGAAATTTATATTCGGATAATCAGTTAACCTTTTGACCAAGCCTGACGATTCACGAACAATTAATGGTAAATAGATATATATGTGTATGAAATATGTACACAAATAACATTATATGAATTTAGTAATATTTTGATTTTAATGGTATTATTATTTATGATATTATTATTATTAATTATGATATTACTAATACTAATATTTTTTTTTTCTTTCTTCTGTTAAATGTATTATTATTAATTATTAATATCAGAATTATTATTATTATTAATATTAATATAATTATAATTATTAATTAATAGAATAACTTATTTAAATTTTTTTTTTACTTGAATGGGAATGCAAATCAGTTTCATATGGCTTCTTACTGTAATTAATTGATCCCTTATATCTTGCTAGTACCAATCACGATCCAAAATAGTATAAGAATCCAAAATCCGTTGAACATCTTTATCAATTTTTGTATTTATTCTCTTGTTCCTGTCTGATTAGGGAATAACTGAATCGATGATGACTAGATTTAAAACAAGCTTTCACTCTGTATTTGTTGGGAAAACTCATTCCGTTCTTTATTACTTATTCAATTACAATTATTAATTTCCTGTTATTTGATGGGTTATAAAAAAAAAAAACATAAACCGACACCTAAGACAACCGGTTATCATCCAAGACTCATCCTCATCGACTAACACTAACCACCTTGATGAACACCATAACCGCCACCACTACATCAACTCACAACAACAACATAACCTACCATTTAACCACCCCCACAATCGTCGAGTATGTTTTGTTTCAACCGAACTAAACCACCGTTGGATTACCTACAACGATCACCACCACCATCTATCATTACACCCACCGTTCTTCACCACCAAACCAATCATAACCCATCACAAACCGTCACTTTTGTCTATATTATTTTGTTTTCTCCACAACTATGTGATCCTATGTAAACCACAGGCTATTACTCGATATTCCTTCTCCTTTTCTATCTGTTTCTGTTTTCTTCACAAAACCCACCGGCCACCACCCAAATTTCACCTTCCACCTTCCTCAACCGTCACCTCTCCAACATCTTTCATCACGACCACACTCCATGATCACCACCGGTTCATTCTTCACGCCACCATCAATCACCACTTATGACCGCCATCTTCAACAAACCCATTCTATTCGTTATTAACCCTACTGTTACCGCCACCTGCAAAACATCGATACTTTCGCTGCATATATATATATATATTTTTTTCTCTCCTTTTCGTTCCTTCTGTTCCTATTTAAACCTCGAACACACGAAACATCTCAAGACTGCTACAGCCACCCACTCTATAGAAGCCGTCACTCTTATCATCGTTGCTTTTCAAAGAATGATAAATGAAGATGAATGAGTAATCACATGTACAGCTGATGATCCTTGATGATGTTGATCAAAACTTCTGATAGATTTCAGTTTTATTTTTTTTTCTATTAAATCGAAAACCCTATCACACATCACTTTATATATCGGACGAGTAGTCTACAAAAGGGGTAGGATCCAAGGTTGCTGCGTGATTTCTTTTTTCGTTAGTGGCCAACAAACTGCAATCAGATAATGAGATATAATTATTTATTATATTTTTTTTTACTCCTGCTAAAGATCGAGGGATTTTCCAGACCTCAAACCTCTTTTATATCCGTTGCTTTGGGCCACGGATCTATTTTATTTACTTGGGCCACGAATTAAATTGCTGATGGATCGAGATTGAATACTTGGGCCGAGGGTTAAATAATCTATTGGGCTTGTAAGGTAATTTGGACCTGTGTAAATTAATGAGTGAGAAACGATAGAAAATAATAACACGGGTGATATGTTTATGGGACGAGATTATAATAGAAAACTCGAATGGATCAGATGGTTAAGGTGTTAAGCGGGTGAGCGTGAGGTCGCGGGTTCGAGTCCTGGCATGGGAGACTCTTTTTAGAAAAGATTTTAAGGGTATACCTTCTTATTATTAACTTTATTATTATTATTATCATTATCATTAAGATTAATTAATATTATCATCACCAATAAAAATTATTATTATTATTATTAACATAAAGTATTATAATTATTATTATTATTATTATTATTATTATTATTATTATTATTATTAACATGTATTATTTTTACAACTATATGATTATTAAAACTATTATTTACTACTAGTATCATTATTATTATAATAATTATATTATTAATTAAAAGAATCATTATTAATAAAATTATCATTTTGTCATTATTATTTTACCCTTAAAATTATTATTTTTATTACTATCATTATTTGAATTATTAATATTATTACTAGCTGTATTATTATCATTGTAACAAATATTATTTATAAATATAACATAACAAAAATTAATATGTTTAAAATATATAAAATGAATTTATCAAAACATAAAAGTTATTAATATAAAAATAAAATAAATTGTTCGATTACAAGTATAAATGTTAATATATATACGAATGATATAAGTTCGTGAATCCGAGGCCAACCTTATACGTGTTCAGTGATGTTATATGTATTTTTACTACAAAATACAGTATGGTGAGTATATAGTCCCTTTTAAACTTTAAATATTTTGGGCTGAGAATACATGCGCTGTTTTTATAAATGATTTACGTTATGGACACAAGTGATCAAAAATGATAATTCTGCGGATTGATGTGCTAGGTAATTTAGTTGCATGTTATAATAGCATGTAAGCACGAATCCTAAAGATAGATCTATCGGGTTTAACACCCCCATCCAGTAGGCTGCACTAGACATAAGAACTAGTGGGCGGATGTTTAGTACTTCGAGGATTATTTATACACTTGCGAGTGTACATATCCATCTTTGCGAAGATGACTTATTATATTATTGTTAAGGTTGGTTACTGAGGCCTCAACATAAGCAGAATGATTTTATACACTTGCGAGTGTATTATATTTTTATATATGAAATCTTGTGGTCCATAGTTATTACGCTGCTAGCATCAAACCTATATATCTCACCAACTTTATGTTGACGTTTTAAAGCATGTTTATTCTCAGGTACGTATAGAGTCTTCCGCTGTGCATAAGCTCATGTTAAGGACATTACTTGGATTCGATCATCGCGATGGGACCAACTGTTGAAGATTCCGTCCAGGGGGATAAGGTCGGGTCTTTACAGGTGGTATCAGAGCGTTGGTCTTAGCGAACCAGACCTTGCATTAGTGTGTCTAACTCTTAGTTGTTAGGATACATTAGTGAGTCTGGACTTTGACCGTGTCTGTCTGTCAAAAGTTTTGCTTATCATCCTTAGGAAATTGCCTTCTTATCATTCATAAGTCTAGACACGTCTTACTGCATTTAGTGCATCGATAGTGTATAGACAAAATTCATATCTTAGCGTATCTGATAATTCCTATCTTAGCGCATCTGTAGAATTGCCTGACATATGCCGTAAATTCCCCCGTAGCCTACAAAATCTTTAGTACTATATACATAGATATTCTATGAAGTTAGAATATCATCCTATATTCGAAAATCATTTCACGACGAAGATCCTTTTCACCCACCGAATTGCTCTTTTGTCGATGAACCTGAAGCGCTTACCGGCGAACCTGTTCGAGAAACCATTTTCTCTCCCCTTTTCCGAGTACCTCGTCACGAATACATATTTCGTCCGCTCGCTCCAACCGCCAATCATCCAGATGTACTAGCAAAAGTTAACGAACTTCGCGCTCGCGTGACGGCTTTGGAGAACATGATGCGAAGGTTGCAAACACCAGCAGCAGCACCAGCAGCATAATTCGTATCACCATCATCAACGCCAACAGTACCCTCATCACCCTCAACCACAACCGCGTCGTAAACTGCAACATTACAATCTGTACCTCGGATATCAACATCACACACCTCAATATTACCATCTGTACTTTGAGTATGATCTTCGTTCTACATATCGTTCTACATCGATTATCTTCGCTTTACGTATCATCCTACCTCATTTATCTTCGCTCGACATGACAATTATGTAATCTCTAATGCTTTAGAGAATATGTAATCTAGTATTAACGATAAACCAAATGAGTTTAATATCTTATTGACTCATTAAATCTATGATTACATCTGAAGAAAATATATATGCAAGTATATTTTCATAAGGATTGTAATTTAAAAATCCTTTCGTACAAACCGTTGATGATGAAAAATATTTTAACGGGTAGGTAGTACCCGAGGAATATTTAGATTTCACATTAACAAGTTACATTGTACATTCTTCGAATCTGATTCAACGGTCATCTATTATCCTATTTACAATCATCGATATACGTATCCGTTCACCACAAAATAACCATTTCCGTTCAAATTTCATATTTGGATTTTGACCTATCATAATCCAACAAGTGGCATAATGAAGAAAACATTGGACAAATTAAAAATTTGTTAGAAACAAACGGATTAACTAATTGAAATATTGTTAAGATTCCACGCTAACTGTTCCTAACTAACTGTTCCCAGCTAACTGATTAACATTTAATTTATCGCAATTTACATTCTTGCAATTTTATTTATTGTTATTTAATTTCTGCACTTTACATACCGTAGGGACACATGTACAACAATACGTCGGATTAATTCTGAGACAACACGTTGTATAATGGGTCATGATATATATTTATTTATTTTACGCACTTTAAATAACGGGACACGTATACAAGGTTTCGACCTATCATATCGACCCATCTATATATATATTTCGGAACGACCATAGACACTCTATAGTTGGCTATACAGGGTTGAGGTGGATTCCAAAATATATATATACTTTGAGTTGTGATCGACACTGAGACCGGTACACGGGTCACGATACGTATTAATTAATTCGAATATTATATATTTAATTTATATATGAATTCATTGGACTATTGGACTATCTGACTATTGGACTACTAACTTTGGACAATTAAAATGAATTAAAATGTTGATTATAACATATGAAACTAAACAATTCTTCAAGTTTGCCACTTGATTTCATCTTAAACCTCATTTGTACCTCGACAGTCACAATTCACGATTCTTGAAAACACCTCAATTAAGAGGTTGAACCAACCGCACCTCATCTCTGGAAGAAAAGATCGTTGCATAAAATTTATGCACCTGAAAACTCTCGAAAACTGAGTAAACGTTTAACCCATATCTGTGTTAGCTCCTTTGGCGCTGTTATTATCAAAAATAACTTTGCAGTTCCTCTCCAAAGTAGTCAATTTTGTCACAGCTCCACTTCGACTTCTCAGTAAGATTACTCTTAGTATAACCTCGATATATATACGTTGTTCTTTCGCCATTATTACCGGAGAACCTTTTATATCCCATTATATTACCATCAGCGTTTAATCATCTAAAAATACAATTCTCCTGAAACCATCTTGGTTTGATAACCGATGACCCAGATCCGATAACTTTGAAAATGCTGACGAAGCAGCAGGTTGTAGATGGTCTTAATGACCAAAAGTTGATGATAAACGAAGGAAGTGTTAGGAACGCTCGATAGAAAATTTGGTACTAAAAACCGGATTGAGCAAACCGTGAAGGAGACTCTGAACAAATTTCAAGGACTAAACTTGTACATAAAGAATCATGACGATTCTGTAGCAAACACCTTGCTTCTGAATCTAAACCCTTACGGGTCAATCTTCATCATCATCCTTCGACATTAGAAATTCCAAGATATTATCATATCTTTCATTATAAATATCCTCAATATTTCTGAAGATACTTTCACAACTATCCTTATCTGAAATCATTTATTCCTCCGTAATATCTACGTTACAATATAAAAGAAACTGTGTTAGTTTCTAAGTTCTAAAACCTTCGAGTTTAAAATAGGAATGTTCTGAAGCAGTGTTGGGAACTGATGCATGAATTAGTATAATATAATGAAACTTGATCAACTTCATTATATTACAGTAATACATGTTGAGTTTCTAACGAAGCATGATGATTCTCAGTACCGTCATCATGTGCCATGTTACACGGCTCTTACATTATATCCAATCTCCAAACACATTAGGAACATATCACCTTGATAGTTCTATCTTTCCAGAATATTCTGGTAATTTGACAATTCGAAACCATTCCATTACCATTTCTTTCTACAAACATTAGCTATGTTCATTCTGAATTTCATACCTACGAATTTTGAACTATTAATCGCTTGAATCAAGGACGGGAAGAAGAAACGAAGGGACAAAGTCCTCAAAATAAGAATTGGGGTATAGATCACTGCAAATAGGAGAGAGTATTAACAATGGATGACAATGATTATGGAAAACAGAAGCAGGAGCATCAAAGTATAAGGGAAGATATCAAACTCAACAACCACCCAGGATCTATAAACCGTGTATATCAATACGTATTGCAAAGTAAAGACACGGGAGTATTAAAAACATTATAATTCCAAGGAAAGGATAAAATAGAATAGATTCTTCTGGCGATAGATGAAAGAGTAGAATGAAAGATATGTAAGTTAGAAGTATAACAAGAATCAGAACGGGATGGAGCATATTAGCGAATGTTTTAAAGTAGGAATTAAGGAGGAAGAGTAGAAGGTGTAGAATATGGAAGTAAGGGAAACGAAGGAGGTGGAATTATAGTGAATTATCCGACAAAGAAATCGAAACAGATTACCGCATTAAATCAAAGGAGATCCTATTTCCTAAATCGTCGAAGAACCAAATCTTATTACATAAGATTTTCTTTAAATCCCTTAAATTATGGAAATCAATCCTAATCACATCATCGGTTAAAACAATTTCATATTCATTCATTTCATTCTTTTGTGATAGCTTCACTCGTGCGTTTCACATGATCGAATCGTTTTATCCATATCTTCCAATAATGATAAAACTATATTATTACCTCATAATTGTCATGAAAACATTCCTATTGTTATTTATGACAACCTCTACCAAATTTCGGGGACGAAATTTCTTTAACGGGTGGGTACTGTAACGACCCGGAAATTTCCGACCAAATTTAAACCTTAAACTCTATATGTTTCCGACACGATAAGCAAAAACCTTAATATTGAGTCTGGAAAATTTGAAATTTATATTCGGATAATCAGTTAACCTTTTGACCAAGCCTGACGATTCACGAACAATTAATGGTAAATAGATATATATGTGTATGAAATATGTACACAAATAACATTATATGAATTTAGTAATATTTTGATTTTAATGGTATTATTATTTATGATATTATTATTATTAATTATGATATTACTAATACTAATATTTTTTTTTTTCTTCCTTCTGTTAAATGTATTATTATTAATTATTAATATCAGAATTATTATTATTATTAATATTAATATAATTATAATTATTAATTAATAGAATAACTTATTTAAATTTTTTTTTACTTGAATGGGAATGCAAATCAGTTTCATATGGCTTCTTACTGTAATTAATTGATCCCTTATATCTTGCTAGTACCAATCACGATCCAAAATAGTATAAGAATCCAAAATCCGTTGAACATCTTTATCAATTTTTGTATTTATTCTCTTGTTCCTGTCTGATTAGGGAATAACTGAATCGATGATGACTAGATTTAAAACAAGCTTTCACTCTGTATTTGTTGGGAAAACTCATTCCGTTCTTTATTACTTATTCAATTACAATTATTAATTTCCTGTTATTTGATGGGTTATAAAAAAAAAAAAAAACATAAACCGACACCTAAGACAACCGGTTATCATCCAAGACTCATCCTCATCGACTAACACTAACCACCTTGATGAACACCATAACCGCCACCACTACATCAACTCACAACAACAACATAACCTACCATTTAACCACCCCCACAATCGTCGAGTATGTTTTGTTTCAACCGAACTAAACCACCGTTGGATTACCTACAACGATCACCACCACCATCTATCATTACACCCACCGTTCTTCACCACCAAACCAATCATAACCCATCACAAACCGTCACTTTTGTCTATATTATTTTGTTTTCTCCACAACTATGTGATCCTATGTAAACCACAGGCTATTACTCGATATTCCTTCTCCTTTTCTATCTGTTTCTGTTTTCTTCACAAAACCCACCGGCCACCACCCAAATTTCACCTTCCACCTTCCTCAACCGTCACCTCTCCAACATCTTTCATCACGACCACACTCCATGATCACCACCGGTTCATTCTTCACGCCACCATCAATCACCACTTATGACCGCCATCTTCAACAAACCCATTCTATTCGTTATTAACCCTACTGTTACCGCCACCTGCAAAACATCGATACTTTCGCTGCATATATATATATTTTTTTTCTCTCCTTTTCGTTCCTTCTGTTCCTATTTAAACCTCGAACACACGAAACATCTCAAGACTGCTACAGCCACCCACTCTATAGAAGCCGTCACTCTTATCATCGTTGCTTTTCAAAGAATGATAAATGAAGATGAATGAGTAATCACATGTACAGCTGATGATCCTTGATGATGTTGATCAAAACTTCTGATAGATTTCAGTTTTATTTTTTTTTCTATTAAATCGAAAACCCTATCACACATCACTTTATATATCGGACGAGTAGTCTACAAAAGGGGTAGGATCCAAGGTTGCTGCGTGATTTCTTTTTTCGTTAGTGGCCAACAAACTGCAATCAGATAATGAGATATAATTATTTATTATATTTTTTTTTTTACTCCTGCTAAAGATCGAGGGATTTTCCAGACCTCAAACCTCTTTTATATCCGTTGCTTTGGGCCACGGATCTATTTTATTTACTTGGGCCACGAATTAAATTGCTGATGGATCGAGATTGAATACTTGGGCCGAGGGTTAAATAATCTATTGGGCTTGTAAGGTAATTTGGACCTGTGTAAATTAATGAGTGAGAAACGATAGAAAATAATAACACGGGTGATATGTTTATGGGACGAGATTATAATAGAAAACTCGAATGGATCAGATGGTTAAGGTGTTAAGCGGGTGAGCGTGAGGTCGCGGGTTCGAGTCCTGGCATGGGAGACTCTTTTTAGAAAAGATTTTAAGGGTATACCTTCTTATTATTAACTTTATTATTATTATTATCATTATCATTAAGATTAATTAATATTATCATCACCAATAAAAATTATTATTATTATTATTAACATAAAGTATTATAATTATTATTATTATTATTATTATTATTAACATGTATTATTTTTACAACTATATGATTATTAAAACTATTATTTACTACTAGTATCATTATTATTATAATAATTATATTATTAATTAAAAGAATCATTATTAATAAAATTATCATTTTGTCATTATTATTTTACCCTTAAAATTATTATTTTTATTACTATCATTATTTGAATTATTAATATTATTACTAGCTGTATTATTATCATTGTAACAAATATTATTTATAAATATAACATAACAAAAATTAATATGTTTAAAATATATAAAATGAATTTATCAAAACATAAAAGTTATTAATATAAAAATAAAATAAATTGTTCGATTACAAGTATAAATGTTAATATATATACGAATGATATAAGTTCGTGAATCCGAGGCCAACCTTATACGTGTTCAGTGATGTTATATGTATTTTTACTACAAAATACAGTATGGTGAGTATATAGTCCCTTTTAAACTTTAAATATTTTGGGCTGAGAATACATGCGCTGTTTTTATAAATGATTTACGTTATGGACACAAGTGATCAAAAATGATAATTCTGCGGATTGATGTGCTAGGTAATTTAGTTGCATGTTATAATAGCATGTAAGCACGAATCCTAAAGATAGATCTATCGAGTTTAACACCCCCATCCAGTAGGCTGCACTAGACATAAGAACTAGTGGGCGGATGTTTAGTACTTCGAGGATTATTTATACACTTGCGAGTGTACATATCCATCTTTGCGAAGATGACTTATTATATTATTGTTAAGGTTGGTTACTGAGGCCTCAACATAAGCAGAATGATTTTATACACTTGCGAGTGTATTATATTTTTATACATGAAATCTTGTGGTCCATAGTTATTACGCTGCTAGCATCAAACCTATATATCTCACCAACTTTATGTTGACGTTTTAAAGCATGTTTATTCTCAGGTACGTATAGAGTCTTCCGCTGTGCATAAGCTCATGTTAAGGACATTACTTGGATTCGATCATCGCGATGGGACCAACTGTTGAAGATTCCGTCCAGGGGGATAAGGTCGGGTCTTTACACTTATCACCGTTTTCCTCCCACTTTCTTTTGACTTGCTTCACATTGGCCTCTTCAGCCGTCTGTTCTTTAATTCTTTTCTCAATCTGGTTCACTAGTTTGTGAGCCATTCTACATGCCTGTTGTATGGAGGCGGGCTCGTGTGAACTTATATCTTCTTGGATTCTTTCCGGTAATCCTTTCACAAACGCGTCGATCTTCTCTTCCTCATCTTCGAACGCTCCCGGACACAATAGGCACAATTCTGTGAATCGTCTTTCGTACATGGTAAAATCAAATCCTTGGGTTCGTAACCCTCTGAGTTCTGTCTTGAGCTTATTGACCTCGGTTCTGGGACGGTACTTCTCGTTCATCAAGTGCTTAAATGCTGACCACGGTAGTGCGTACGCATCATCTTGTCCCACTTGCTCTAGATAGGTATTCCACCATATTAACGCAGAACCTATGAAGGTATGCGTAGCGTACTTCAATTTGTCCTCTTCAGTACACTTACTTATGGCAAACACCGATTCGACCTTCTCGGTCCACCGTTTCAATCCGATCGGTCCTTCGGTTCCATCAAATTCCAAAGGTTTGCAGGCAGTGAATTCTTTGTAGGTGCATCCTACACGATTTCCTGTACTGCTAGATCCAAGGTTATTGTTGGTATGTAGCGCAGCCTGTACTGCGGCTATGTTTCAAGCTAGAAAATTACGGAATTCCTCTTCATTCATATTCATGGTGTGTCGAGTAGTCGGTGCCATTTCTTTCACAATAGTCAAATGGAACAAGTTAATCATACAGAATATTAAGAGTAGTTAATAGTATTTCGTAGCATAATATGAACTCATTTATGAAAGCTTTTTCTTCATATTAGCGTTTTATAAGTTTAAATTCGGGTAGTACCTACCCGTTAAGTTCATACTTAGTAGCTAATATACAATTCAACTACTACAATTCTATATGAAAAACTGATTATAATAATATTTCGCTTTCAAACTTTTATACAATATTTTACAAACTTACAATACCGCTTATTTTACATAAAGCATGAAATATAGCACACAATAACTTTGATACAAGATAGTTGTCAAGATAATTCTAGCTAGTACACAAGTCGTTCTGCAAAGGCAATAAAGACACGTAATTCATACGTCCAGAAACAAGTCATGCATTCTGGTTTTACTAGGACTACTTCCCATCCTTGGTCTTGTGGAACATAACCGTTATGGCCGTTGATAAGACAGCGTGTTGTAACGTCGTCAAAGGGACGAGGGTTACGTAATGACCAACAGTCTCGTAATAACCTAAAAACCTCATTTCTTACCCCAATTACCGACTCCGTCACTTGTGGGAACGTTTTGTTTAATAGTTGTAGCCCGATGTTCTTTTTCTCACTTTGGTGAGAAGCGAACATTACTAACCCGTAAGCATAGCATGCTTCTTTATGTTGCATGTTAGCCGCTTTTTCTAAATCATGAAGTCCTATATTCGGATACATTGAGTCAAAATAATTTCTTAACCCGTTGCGTAAAATAGCATTTGGGTTCCCCGCAATATATGCGTCAAAGTAAACACATCGTAACTTATGAGTTTCCCAATGTGATATCCCCCATCTTTCAAAGAAAGTCTCTTATAAACCAAGACATTCTTGGAACGTTCTTCGAATGTCTTACAAACTGATTTCGCCGTAAATAGTTGTGCCGAAGAATTCTGACCGACTCTAGACAAGATTTCATCAATCATGTCTCCGGGTAGGTCTCTTAAAATATTGGGTTGTCTATCCATTTTGTATTTTTATACTGTAAAATAGACAAGAGTTAGATTCATAAAAAAAATACTTATTAATACAAGCAATTTTTACATATATCATAAAGCATAAGCACAATATATTACATATATTACACCACACGAATACAACTATCTTATTCTGACTCGCTCGTTTCTTCTTCTTCGGTTTTGGTTCGTTTTGCCAAGTTTCTAGGGATATATGATGTTCCCCTAATACGAGCTGTCGTTTTCCACAATAGTTTAGAAAAACCTGGTGGTTTAGAGGTTCCCGGGTCATTGCTACAACTTAAGAGCTTCGGGGGTTGACGATACATATAAAGTTCATCGGGGTTGGAATTAGATTTCTCTATTTTTATGCCCTTTCCCTTATTATTTTCTTTTGCCTTTTTAAATTCAGTTGGGGTAATTTCTATAACATCATCGGAATTCTCGTCGGAATCCGATTCATCGGAGAATTGGTAATCCTCCCAATATTTTGCTTCCTTGGCGGAAACACCATTGACCATAATTAACCTTGGTCGGTTGGTTGAGGATTTTCTTTTACTTAACCGTTTTATTATTTCCCCCACCGGTTCTATTTCCTCCTCCGGTTCCTCCTCTTCCGGTTCTGATTCTTCTTCTGATTCTGATTCTTCTTCCGGTTCTTCTTCGGGAACTTGTGAATCAGTCCAATATATATTCGACTCTTCGATATTATTAGGTGAGTCAATGGGATTTGTGCTAGAGGTAGACATCAATCACACAATATCAAACATGTTAAGAGATTAATATATCACATAATATATACATGTTAATAATATATAGTTTCCAACAAAAATGTTAAGCAATCATTTTTAAAGAAAACACGGTCGAAGTCCAGACTCACTAATGCATCCTAACAAACTCGATAAGACACACTAATGCAAATTTTCTGGTTCTCTAAGACCAACGCTCAGATACCAACTGAAATGTCCCGTTCTTATTGATTAAAAACGTTCCATATTAATTGATTTCATTGCGAGGTTTTGACCTCTATATGAGACGTTTTTCAAAGACTGCATTCATTTTTAAAACAAACCATAACCTTTATTTCATAAATAAAGGTTTAAAAAGCTTTACGTAGATTATAAAATAATGATAATCTAAAATATCCTGTTTACACACGACCATTACATAATAGTTTACAATACAAATATGTTACATCGAAATCAGTTTCTTGAATGTAGTTTTTACATAATATCATACAAACATGGACTCCAAATCTTGTCCTTATTTTAGTATGCAACAGCGGAAGCTCTTAGTATTCACCTGAGAATAAACATGCTTTAAACGTCAACAAAAATGTTGGTGAGTTATAGGTTTAAACTATATATATCAAATCGTAACAATAGACCACAAGATTTCATATTTCAATACACATCCCATACATAGAGATAAAAATCATTCATATGGTGAACACCTGGTAACCGACATTAACAAGATGCATATATAAGAATATCCCCATTATTCCGGGACACCCTTCGGATATGATATAAATTTCGAAGTACTAAAGCATCTGGTACTTTGGATGGGGTTTGTTAGGCCCAATAGATCTATCTTTAGGATTCGCGTCAATTAGGGTGTATGTTCCCTAATTCTTAGATTACCAGACTTAATAAAAAGGGGCATATTCGATTTCGATAATTCAACCATAGAATGTAGTTTCACGTACTTGTGTCTATTTTGTAAATCATTTATAAAACCTGCATGTATTCTCATCCCAAAAATATTAGATTTTAAAAGTGGGACTATAACTCACTTTCACAGATTTTTACTTCGTCGGGAAGTAAGACTTGGCCACTGGTTGATTCACGAACCTATAACAATATATACATATATATCAAAGCATGTTCAAAATATATTTACAACGCTTTTAATATATTTTGATGTTTTAAGTTTATTAAGTCAGCTGTCCTCGTTAGTAACCTACAACTAGTTGTCCACAGTCAGATGTACAGAAATAAATCGATAAATATTATCTTGAATCAATCCACGACCCAGTGTATACGTATCTCAGTATTGATCACAACTCAAACTATATATATTTTGGAATCAACCTCGACCCTGTATAGCTAACTCCAACATTCACATATAGAGTGTCTATGGTTGTTCCGAAATATATATAGATGTGTCGACATGATAGGTCAAAACATTGTATACGTGTCTATGGTATCTCAAGATTACATAATATACAATACAAGTTGATTAAGTTATGGTTGGAATAGATTTGTTACCAATTTTCACGTAGCTAAAATGAGAAAAATTATCCAATCTTGTTTTACCCATAACTTCTTCATTTTAAATCCGTTTTGAGTGAATCAAATTACTATGGTTTCATATTGAACTCTATTTTATGAATCTAACCAGAAAAAGTATAGATTTATAGTTGGAAAAATAAGTTACAAGTCATTTTTGTAAAGGTAGTCATTTCAGTCGAAAGAACGACGTCTATATGACCATTTTAGAAAACATACTTCCACTTTGAGTTTAACCATAATTTTTGGATATAGTTTCATGTTCATAATAAAAATCATTTTCCCAGAATAACAACTTTTAAATCAAAGTTTATCATAGTTTTTAATTAACTAACCCAAAACAGCCCGCGGTGTTACTACGACGGCGTAAATCCGATTTTACGGTGTTTTTCGTGTTTCCAGGTTTTAAATAATTAAGTTAGCATATCATATAGATATAGAACATGTATTTAGTTGATTTTAAAAGTCAATTTAGAAGGATTAACTTTTATTTGCGAACAAGTTTAGAATTAACTAAACTATGTTCTAGTGATTACAAGTTTAAACCTTCGAATAAGATAGCTTTATATGTATGAATCGAATGATGTTATGAACATCATTACTACCTCAAGTTCCTTGGATAAACCTACTAGAAATGAGAAAAATATATCTAGCTTCAAAGGATCCTTAGATGGCTTGAAAGTTCTTGAAGCAGAATCATGACACGAAAACAATTTCAAGTAAGATTTCCACTCGAAATAAGATTGTTATAGTTATAAAAATTGAATTAAAGTTTGAATATGATTATTACCTTGTATTAGAAAGATAACCTACTGTAAGTAACAAAGGTTTCTTGATCTTGGATGATTACTTGGAATGGATTTAGAAAACTTGGAAGTAAACTTGCAATCTTGGAAGTATTCTTGATTTTATGAAACTAGAACTTTTGGAATTTATGAAGAACACTTAGAACTTGAAGATAGAACTTGAGAGAGATCAATTAGATGAAGAAAATTTAAGAATGAAAGTGTTTGTAGGTGTTTTTGGTCATTGGTGTATGGATTAGAAATAAAGGATATGTAATTTTGTTTTCATGTAAATAAGTCATGAATGATTACTCATATTTTGTAATTTTATGAGATATTTCATGCTAGTTGCCAAATGATGATTCCCACATATATTAAGTGACTCACATGGGATGCTAAGAGCTGATAATTGGAGTGTATATACCAATAGTACATACATCTAAAAGCTGTGTATTGTACGAGTACGAATACGGGTGCATACGAGTAGAATTGTTGATGAAACTGAATGAGGATGTAATTGTAAGCATTTTTGTTAAGTAGAAGTATTTTGATAAGTGTCTTGAAGTCTTTCAAAAGTGTATGAATACATATTAAAACACTACATGTATATACATTTTAACTGAGTCGTTAAGTCATCGTTAGTCGTTACATGTAAATGTTGTTTTGAAACCTTTAGGTTAACGATCTTGTTGAATGTTGTTAACCCATTGTTTATTATAACAAATGAGATGTTAAATTGTTATATTATCATGATATTATGATATATAATATATCTTAGTATGATATATATACAGTTAAATGTCGTTACAACGATAATCGTTACATATATGTCTCGTTTCGAAATCATTAAGTTAGTAGTCTTATTTTTACATATGTATTTCATTGTTAATACACTTAATAATATATTTACTTATCATTTAACATAATTAACCAAGTGTATCAATATCTTAATATGAAACGTTTATCAATATCATGATTAAACATAGTGTATCAATATCTTAATATGATTCATATGTACCTAGTAAGACGTTGTTATAACGATAATCGTTATATATATCGTTTTCGAGTTTCTTAAATTAATAGTCTCATTTTTATGTATATAACTCATTGTTAAAATACCTAATGATATACATACTTATAATAAAATCATGTTAACTATATATATAACCATATATATGTCATCGTATAGTTTTTACAAGTTTTAACGTTCGTGAATCACCGGTCAACTTGGGTGGTCAATTGTCTATATGAAACCTATTTCAATTAATCAAGTCTTAACAAGTTTGATTGCTTAACATGTTGGAAATACTTAATCATGTAAATAACAATTTCATTTAATATATATATAAACATGGAAAAGTTCGGGTCACTACAATAGTGAAATGCCCCGTTCATATTAATTATAAACGTTTCATATTAATTGATTTCTTTGCGAGGTTTTGACCTCTATATGAGACGTTTTCAAAGCTTGCATTCATTTTAAAATAACCATAACCTTTATTATTGAATAAAGGTTTAAAAGCATAAGTTTTGATTGTCGATCAAAGACAATCTCCTCAAAATACATGTATTTTACACACACCATTACATACTTGTCAACAATATATTACAAATACAATTCCCGAATGCAAGTTTATTTATTTAGAAAAGCATGATGACTCCAAATCTTGACGTTGAGTAAACATGCAACAGCGAAAGCTTTCTAATAATCACCTGAGAATAAACATGCTTAAAAATTCAACAAAATTGTTGGTGAGTCATAGGTTTAGTTTCTATATAATAATCATAACATTTAATAAGCTACAAGATTTCATTTAATTAAATGCGCATGATCATTACAACTGCAAAAATCATTCATACGATGAGTCGCCTGGTAACCGACCTTAACATAGAGCACTTAAGATATCTGGCATCGTACATTCCACTATTCAAATGTATGACAAGAACCCTTCGAAGTACTAAAGCATTTCCACTATTCGAAAATGGGGGTGGTTGGTGCCCGTAGATCTACCTTTAGGATTCGCGTCAATTAGTGTTTTTCACTAATTCTTAGGTTACCAAGCATAATAATAATAATAATAAGTACAGATATCTGGTATCACAAAACAATCGTAGAATGTAGTTTCATGAACTTGTGCTTATTTTGTAAAACATTTATAAATTTGCATGTATTCTCATCCCAAAATAATTTAGATAGTAAAAATGGGACTATAACTCACTTGTGATGATTTCCGAATAGATGGTAATAAGACTTGGCCTTTGACAAATTCATGAACCTATTAATAATATTCTTGTGTCAAGATATATATATATATATATAATTAATATTCCATACTTATGATACTTGTGATAATTTTAATTGTCCATTGTTAGTAGTCCAATGTTCGTAGTCCAATAGTCCGATAGTCCAACAGTATAAATATATATATAAATATAAATGCGTATATTATGTTAGAATTTACTAACACTATAATATATTGTTTTAATATAATAAGACACATAATATGTATATTGTCTGAAGCAATCCGCGACCCATTGTATACATGTCTCAGGCTCGATCACAAGTCAAAGTATATATATTATGTTGGAATCCACTTCGACCCACAGCTAACTCGAGATTACTGCCAATGGTGTCTTATAGTTCGTTCCAATAATATATATAGAAGAAGTCAAAATGATATGTCAAAACTTTGTATTCGAATCCACGGTGATCAAGTCATAAATATATATATATATATATATATATATATATATATATATATATATATATATATATATATATATATATATATATATATATATATATATATATATATGGTGCCTTACGATCTTTATAAAGACTATAATATATTGTCGTAGAACTTAATCATGACTATTATAAATTGTATTTCCATAAGTTCGGGAACAAGACATATATAAATACATGTAGGATACAAGGTAACTTAGCTAGGATAATGTTAGCATCCATTTTTATTAATCAAAACCGTAGCTAAAAACAAACAAAAATATCCAATTTTGTTTTACCCATAATTTCTTCGTTACAAATCCGTTTTGAGTGATTCGACTTGCCATTGTTTTGTATCAAACCATTATTTATTAATCTAAACAGAAAAAGTATATGTTTATAGTCAAAAATACAGCTTAGGTGTCAAATACAAGAGGATAGTCATATCCGTCGTAAGAACGACATCTTGATGACTCTTTTGAAAAACATACTTCCAATTAGATTTTAACCATGGATTTTGGATATATTTCATATCCATATAAAATAAGATTTTTCACCAAAGGAAATCTTTTAATTCAACATTTAAGATAGGTTTTTAAAATCAAACCCAAAACAGCCCCCGATGATCTATGACGGCGTATGTTCAGTTTTAAGGTGTTCTTCGTGTTTACAAGTTTTATATCCTTATGTTAGCTTGACATACTGCCATAATACATGTGTTGAAGTATTTTAAAAGTCAAGTTAGAAGGATTAAGTTTGTTTGTGAACAAGTTTAGAATTAATCTAAACTATGTTCTTGTTGTTGTAAGTTATAAACTCATAATAAGATAGCTATATGGATATGAATCGAAAAAGATTATGAATAAGGTGACTACCTCAAATTAAATGAACAAAGTTGCTGATAAAATAAGATGATAATCTTGTGATCAAAGATATCCTTGATGGCTTGTAATCCTTGGAGTAGAATCATAGAATGAACAAAAGTTCGAATAAGATTTCTATCTTGAATTAAGATAGTTATAAGTATATGAATTGAACCAAAGCTTATATATGATTCTTACCTTGATAAAGACGAGTAGATGAGTTAACAAAGTGTTCTTGAAGCTAGTTTATGATCAAAGTGAATGAAGATTTTCTAGTACTTGAAGTATGTGTGTTTAAAGAGTGTTTAAAGAGTAAGAAATAGAGAGAATACTTGGAGTTCTTGTGTGTGAGTATTATGAGAGTGAAGGTAAGTTAAATAGTTGATATGAATGAGTAAAAAGAGTGTTAAAAGTTGTGGTTCATGTATATGGTTAAGAGACTTTATCAAAATTTGTAATATAGCATAATAATGCAAACTAGAAGTTAAATGTTGGTTCCCACAAGTCTCCATCATGTTTATCCTTGTCTTGTGACTCATAAGGCTGCTAAGGAGGCTATAATTGGTATTTCATATTGGTATATACTCATAGTATTTAAGTATGGAAGCTGGGTATGATACGGGTGTAAATACCGAATGAATACGAATAGAATTCTTGATGGAATTGAATGAGATTATGAGTATAGCTATCTTTGTTGAGTATAAGTATGTTAGTATATATGTTTAAGTCCTTCAAAAGTGTATTAATACATATTAATACAATACATATACATACATTTTAATTTAGAAGATATTACAACGTTAATCGTTATATATATATGTATATAGTCTTGAAGTCTTTAAGTTAGTAATCTCATTTTATGTATATAACCAATTATTAATATATGTAATGAGATACTTAAATATCATTTAACAATCATGAGTATATATTTATATTCATATATACGTCATTAAATAATTATTACGAATTATGACGTTCGTGAATCGTCAGACAGACGGGGTGGCCAAATGTTTGTATAAAATTCATTTCAAATAACCAAGTCTTAATGAGTTTGATTTCTTAACATGTTGGAAACATTAATTATGTAAATATTAATCTTCTATATATTAACGGAAAAATCCGGGTCGTTACATTACACACCCGTTAAATTAAATTTCGTCCTGAAATTTAGAATAGTACCTAGTTAACGTGCGATATCGGAAAACAAATGTGGGTACTTCAGCTTCATTTGGTCTTCTCGTTCCCAAGTGAATTCAGGTCCTCTACGAGCATTCCACCGAACCTTAACGATTGGTATCTTACTTTGTTTGAGTCGTTTGACCTCACGATCCATAATTTCGACGGGTTCTTCGACGAAATTTAGTTTCTCGTCAATCTTAATTTTGTCTAAAGGGATAATGAGATCTTCGGTAGCTAGGCATTTCTTCAGGTTCGAAACATGAAAGGTGTTGTGAATCTTTTCTAATTTTGGAGGTAGTTCAAGTCGATAGGCCACCGGCCCAATGCGTTTTTCGATCTTGAATGGCCCAATGTATCTTGGGCTCAATTTCCCTCGCTTTCCAAAATGAATAACACCTTTCCAAGGTGATACCTTAAGCATAACCATATCACCCTCCTCAAACTCTAAAGGTTTCCTTCTAACATCCGCGTAGCTCTTTTGCCAACTCCGGGCTGTTTTCAATCATTGCTGAATCTGAATGACCTTGTCGGTAGTTTCCTGGATAATTTCTGGACCTGTAATCTGTTTTTCCCCCACATCACTCTAACAAATCGGAGACCTGCATTTCCTCCCATAAAGTGCCTCGAATGGTGCAGCCTCAATACTAGAATGATAGCTGTCATTGTAGGAAAACTCAACTAACGGTAGATGTCGATCTCAACTGCTTCCAAAATCAATAACACATGCTCGTAGCATGTCTTCGAGTGTATGAATCATCCTTTCACTCTGCCCATCAGTTTGTGGATGATAGGCAGTACGTAAATCTAGACGAGTTCCCAAAGCTTCGTGTAATGCCTGCCAGAATCTAGAAGTAAATCTGCTATCACGATCAGAGATAATAGACATTGGTATACCATGTCTAGAAACAACTTCTTTCAGATATAATCATGCTAATTTCTCTATACCATCCTCTTCTTTTATTGGCAGAAAGTGTGCTGACTTAGTAAGACGATCGACTATTACCCAAATCATATCATAACCACCTGCGGTTCTCGGTAACTTAGCAATGAAATCCATGGTAATGTTTTCCCATTTCCATTCTGGGATTTCAAGTTGATGGAGTAGACCTGATGGTTTCTGATGCTTAGCTTTGACTTTAGAACAAGTCAAACATGCTCCTACATATATGGCTATATCGGCCTTCATTCCTGGCCACCAAAAGTTTCTGTTAAGGTCTTGGTACATTTTCCTCGCTCCGGGATGTATTGAATATCTGGTTTTATGTGCTTCATCTAGTACCACTTTCCTCAAATCCCCATTCCGTGGTACCCAAATTCTTTCAGCTAAATACCTAGTTCCTTCTTCCCGAATATTAAGCTGTTTTTCTAATCCTTTGGGTATTTCCCTTCCAAAAATTCCTTCCTTCAAAACCTCCTGTTGTGCCTCTTTTATTCGAGTAGTAAGATTAGTATGAATAATCATGTTCATAGCTTTTACTCGAATAGGTTCTCTTTCCTTTCGACTCAAGGCATCGGCTACCACATTTGCTTTCCCCGGGTGGTAACGGATTTCACAATCATAATCATTTAGCAGCTCAACCCACCTACGCAGCCTCATATTTAGTTGCTTTTAATTTAAAATATATTGGAGACTTTTGTGGTCAGTGTATATGATGAACTTGACCCCATATAGATAATGTCTCCACATCTTTAATGCAAAAACAACGGCGCCCAATTCCAGATCGTGTGTGGTGTAGTTTTGTTCATGAATTTTGAGTTGTGGAGAAGCATATGCAATCACCTTGTTCTGTTGCATAAGAACACACCCAAAACCCATTCTTGATGCGTCGCAGTAGATATCAAAATCTTCCATTCCGTCAGGTAACGATAAAATAGGTGATATAGTCAACTTCTTTTTCAACAACTGGAAGGCACTCTCTTGTTAGGAAGTCCATTCATACTTCTTCCCCCTTATGTGTCAATGCGGTTAAAGGTTTGGCTACTCGGGAGAAATCTTGAATAAACCTCCTATAGTAACCGGCTAAACCCAAAAATTGACGTATTTGTGTTGGAGTTTTCGGGGTCTCCCAATTTTTGATGGCTTCAATCTTGGCGGGATCAACTTTGATTCCATTACTACTGACTACGTGGCCAAGAAATTGTACTTCATTTAACCAAAAAGCACATTTAGAGAACTTAGCATAAAGTTGTTCTTTTCTTACCAACTCTAACACAAGTCTCAAGTGTTGTTCGTGTTCTTGGTTATTCTTCGAATAGATAAGGATGTCATCAATAAAGACAATAACAAACTTATCTAAATATGGACTACATACTCGGTGCATGAGGTCCATGAAAACTGCGGTTGCATTGGTTAAACCGAATGGCATAACCATGAATTCGTAGTGGCCATAATGAGTTCTGAAGGCTGTTTTCGGTATATCGGCTTCTTTAACCCTTAGTTGATGATAACCCGACCTTAGGTCGATTTTGGAGTATACGCTCGAACCTTGGAGTTGATCGAATAGGTCATCGATTCGGGGTAAAGGGTATCGGTTTTTAATGGTGACTTTGTTCAGCTCACGGTAATCGATACACATGCGAAAAGACCCATCTTTCTTTTTAACGAACAAAATTGGAGCTCCCCATGGTGACGTACTCGGTCGAATGAAACCACGTTCTAATAATTTTTGTAGCTGACTTTGTAATTCTTTCATTTCGGTGGGCACAAGTCTATATGGAGCACGAGCTATTGGTGCAACTCCTGGTACAAGACCTATTTGGAATTCAACGGATCGGTGTGGAGGTAGTCCCGGTAATTCGTTCGAAAACACCTCAGGAAATTCTCTTGCAACGGAAACGTCATCAATTTTCTTTTCTTCTTTTTCAACCTTCTCGACGTGTGCTAGTACGGCATAACAACCTTTTCTTATTAGTTTGCACGCCTTCAAACTACTGATAAGATTTAATTTAGCATTACCCTTTTCTCCATACACCATTAAGGGTAACCCGTCTTCCCTCGGAATGCGAATCGCCTTCTCATGACAAACAACTTTAGCTTTCACCCTGGACATCCAGTCCATTCCAATAATTACATCGAAGCTTCCCAATTCCACCGGTATTAAATCAATTCCAAACGTTTCGCTAACTAAACTAATTTTTCGATTTCATCAAATTTTATCAACCTTAATTAGTTTACCATTTGCTACTTCAACTATACACTTTTTATCCAAAGGCGTTAACGGGCAATTTAATTTGGTACAAAATTCTCTACTCATATAACTTCTATCGGCACCCGAATCAAATAAAACATAAGCAGGTGTATTGTTGATAAGAAACGTACCCGTAACAAGCTCCGGGTCTTCCTGTGCTTTCTCCCCATTAATGTTGAAGGCTCTCCCATGGCCTTGCCTATTTCCATTCCGGCACTGGTTTATGGTATGGCCCGGTTTTCCACATCCATAGCAAACAACGCCGTTATTATTTGTTCTGGCATTATTTGCTCCTTTGTTTCAATTTGGTCCGTAGACTTCACACTTTGCCGCAATATGGCCATTCCTGTTGCACCTGGTACATAACTCTCTACAAAACCACTCCGGATGAAACGTATCACACCTTGGGCATATAGTTCTTTGCTTTTTATTGTCGTTGTCGTTGTTGTTGTTGTTAGGGTTATTGTTGTTGAGACGGTTGTTGTTGTTATTGTTAGGATTGGGGTTGTTGTTGTTGTAGTTTTGGTTGCGGTTGTTGTTGTTGTAATTGTTATTGGAATGGTTGTTGCGGTTATTGTTGCGGTTGTTGTTGCGATTATTGTTGTTGTTGTTGGGGTGGTTGCGATTGTTGTTGTAGTTGTTGTTTTGATTGTTGTTGTTGGACTGGTGACCCTGATCACTGCTTTCCTCCCACTTTCTCTTTCCCTATTTCATTATGGCCTCCTCGGCCGCCTCTTTCTTTATCCTTCATGTAATTTAGCCTATCAATTTGTGGGCTATACGACTCGCTTTCTGCATTGTTACAGGGTTGTTAGCACCTACATGCTCTTGGATTCGTTCCAGCAACCCTTTTATGAATGCTTCAATTTTTGCCTCTTCATCCTCAAATACTCCAGGACACATTAAAACCAGTTCGTTGAAACGTCGCTCGTAGGTAATGACGTCTAACCCTTGGGTTGTCAGTGCTTTAAGCTCTTCCTTGAGCTTGTTGATTTCAGTTCTGGGACAGTACTCTTCCTTCATCATGTGCTTGAAGGCGGACCATGGAAGTGCGTAGGTTGTATTCTGTCCTACGTAATCCATGTAGGTATTCCACCATGTCAAAGCAGTACCCTTGAAAGTATGTGTGGCATACTTAACTTTATCCTCTTCTGCGCAGTTGCTGATTGCAAACACGCCTTCAACCTTCTCTGTCCACCGCTTTAGTCCAACGGGTCCTTCGGTTCCTTCAACCTCATTGGGTTTGCAGGCCATAAAATCTTTGTAGGAACATCCTACCCGGTTGCCATTGTTTCCTCCACTGATAGAACCCGATTGGTTATTGTTGTTCATTGCATTCACCACTGCAGCCATATTTGCAGCGAAAGCTTGAAGTTCTTCTGTGTTCAATTGTTGTTGTCTAGTAGCTGGAGGAGCCATTTCCTTCAAAAATAGCCACTGAGTTAATCATATAGAATTTTAGAAGTAGCCAAAAAGTATTTTGTAGCTTAATATGAACTTATTATTATAAAAGCCTTTTCTTCATATTAGCGTTTTATAACTATAATAATGTTCATACTTAGCAGCTAACACACAAATTAACTACTAAAATTCTAATATGAAAAACTATGATAAGTTATTACGTTACTACGTAATAATAAGTTGTAATAATAATAATAAACCTTCCATGCTTATTCTTATTATTATACAATCATAAGTAAAATTACATTGCAGATTTTCTTACAAACTTAACCACACAATATAATACATATTATACAATGCATGGAATATAGGATAGTCGTCGATAGTTTAAGAATGACGAGGTTTCTTAGATGTTGACGTTGTTTCTTTCTCAGTCAAACGTTTGGATCTTCGTTTGGATAGTTCTTTTTCCAATTCCTCCCAATTGGTTCTTTCGGCTAATTGCTTAGGAACAAAACCACCAGTCGTTATACGAGCAGTCATTTTGTAAACTCCTTTCTTAGATGGTTCATGTGGATGGTCACAAACATTTTGGGTCATAATAGGTTCATCGGGTTTGGGATTGGGTATAACAGCCAAAGATTTTTCCAAATCACGTTGTGGTTCGGTAATTTCCACAACTTCTTCAGGATCCTCTTCTTCGGGTTCCTCCTCTGGATCTTCTTCCGGATCCTCTTCTGAAACCTCTTCTGGCAATTGTGAATCTTCCCAATTTTCCCAACAATTTTCCTCTTTAATGGTAGTACCAAAAGTTAACTTCTCCATTGGCTCATAAGTCGTATGCTTTGACTCAACATCCGAATCACTTGATAAGTAAATGAAATCTGAATCACTAGAGATGCTTATATGATAGGATGAAGTCATCTATCACATAATAGCAGGCACGTTAAGAGAATGATATATCTTAAAATATTTATATGTTAATAATCTTATGTTTCCAACAATTATATTAAGCAATTATTTTTAAAACAATTACAGTCGAAGTCCAGACTCACTAATGCATCAAAAATCAGTTAGACACACTAATGAAAAATTTTCTGATTCTCTAAGGCCAACACTCTGATAGCAACTGAAATGCCCCGTTCATATTAATTATAAACGTTTCATATTAATTGATTTTTTTACGAGGTTTTGACCTCTATATGAGACGTTTTCAAAGCTTGCATTCATTTTAAAATAACCATAACCTTTATTATTGAATAAAAGTTTAAAAGCATAAGTTTTGATTGTCTATCAAAGACAATCTCCTCAAAATACATGTATTTTACACACACCATTACATACTTGTCAATAATATATTACAAATACAATTCCCGAATGCAAGTTTATTTATTTAGAAAAGCATGATGACTCCAAATCTTGACGTTGAGTAAACATGCAACAGCGGAAGCTTTCTAATAATCACCTGAGAATAAACATGCTTAAAAAGTCAACAAAATTATTGGTGAGTTATAGGTTTAGTTTCTATATAATAATCATAACATTTAATAAGCCACAAGATTTCATTTAATTAAATGCGCAGGATCATTACAACTGCAAAAATCATTCATACCATGAGTCGCCTGGTAATCGACCTTAACATAGAGCGCTTAAGATATCTGGCATCATATATTCCACTATTCAAATGTATGACAAGAACCCTTCGAAGTACTAAAGCATTTCCACTATTCGAAAATGGGGGTGGTTGGTGCACGTAGATCTACCTTTAGGATTCGCGTCAATTAGTGTTTTTCACTAATTCTTAGGTTACCAAGCATAATAATAATAATAAGTACAGATATCCGGTATAACAAAACAATCATAGAATGTAGTTTCATGAACTTGTGCTTATTTTGTAAAACATTTATAAATTTACATGTATTCTCATCCCAAAATAATTTAGATAGTAAAAATGGGACTATAACTCACTTGTGATGATTTCCGAATAGATGGTAATAAGACTTGGCCTTTGAAAAATTCACGAACCTAATAATAATATTCTTATGTCAAGATATATATATATATATATATATATATATATATATATAATTAATATTCCATACTTATGATACTTGTGATAATTTTAATTGTCCATTGTTAGTAGTCCAATTTTTGTAGTCCAATAGTCCGATAGTCCAACAGTATAAATATATATATAAATATAAATGTGTATATTGTGTTAGAATTTACTAACACTATAATATATTGTCTTAATATAATAAGACACATAATATGTATATTGTCTGAAGCAATCCGCGACCCATTGTATACATGTCTCAGGCTCGATCACAACTCAAAGTATATATATTATGTTGGAATCCACTTCGACCCACAGCTAACTCGAGATTACTGCCAATGGTGTCTTATAGTTCGTTCCAATAATATATATATTAGAAGTCAAAATGATATGTCAAAACTTTGTATACGAATCCACGGTGATCAATTCATATATATATATATATATATATATATATATATATATATATATATATATATATATATATATATATATATATATGGTGCCTTACGATCTTTATTAAGACTATAATATATTGTCGTAGAACTTAATCATGACTATTATAAATTGTATTTCCATAAGTTCGGGAACAAGACATGTATAAATACATGTAGGATACAAGGTAAGTTAGCTAGGATAAGGTTGGCATCCATTTTTATTAATCAAAACCGTAGCTAAAAACAAACAAAAATATCCAATTTTGTTTTACCCATAATTTCTTCGTTGCAAATTTGTTTTGAGTGATTCAACTTGCCATAGTTTTGTATCGAACTGTTATTTATTAATCTAAACAGAAAAAGTATATGTTTATACTCGAAAATACAGCTTAGGTGTCAAATACAAGAAGATAGTCATATCCATCGTAAGAACGACATCTTGATGACTCTTTTGAAAAACATACTTCCAATTAGAGTTTAACCATGGATTTTGGATATATTTCATATCCATATAAAATAAGATTTTTCACCAAAGGAAATATTTTAATTCAAAGTTTAAGATAGGTTTTTAAAATCAAACCCAAAACAGCCCCCGATGATCTATGACGGCGTATGTTCAGTTTTAAGGTGTTCTTCGTGTTTACAAATTTTATATCCTTATGTTAGCTTGACATACTATCATAATACATGTGTTGAAGTATTTTAAAAGTCAAGTTAGAAGGATTAAGTTTGTTTGTGAACAAGTTTAGAATTAATCTAAACTATGTTCTTGTTGTTGTAAGTTATAAACTCATAATAAGATAGCTATATGGATATGAATCGAAAAAGATTATGAATAAGGTGACTACCTCAAATTAAATGAACAAAGTTGCTGATAAAATAAGATGATAATCTTGTGATCAAAGATATCCTTGATGGCTTGTAATCCTTGGAGTAGAATCATAGAATGAACAAAAGTTCGAATAAGATTTCTATCTTGAATTAAGATAGTTATAAGTATATGAATTGAAAAAAATCTTATATATAATTCTTACCTTGATAAAGAGGAGTAGATGAGTTAACAAAGTGTTCTTAAAGCTAGTTTATGATCAAAGTGAATGAAGATTTTCTAGTACTTGAAGTATGTGTGTTTAAAGAGTGTTTAAAGAGTAAGAAATGGAGAGAATACTTGGAGTTCTTGTGTGTGAGTATTATGAGAGTGAAGGTAAGTTAAATTGCTGATATGAATGAGTAAAAAGAGTGTTAAAAGTCATGGTTCATGTATATGGTTAAGAGACTTCATCAAAATTTGGAATATAGCATAATAATGCAAACTAGAAGTTAAATGTTGGTTCCCACAAGTCTCCATCATGTTTATCCTTGTCTTATGACTCATAGGGCTGCTAAGGAGGCTATAATTGGTATTTCATATTGGTATATACTCATAGTATTTAAGTATGTAAGCTGGGTTTGATACGGGTGTAAATACCGAATGAATACGAATAGAATTCTTGATAGAATTGAATTAGATTATGAGTATAGCTATCTTTGTTGAGTATAAGTATGTTAGTATATATGTTTAAGTCCTTCAAAAGTGTATTAATACATATTAATACAATACATATACATACATTTTAATTTAGAAGTTATTACAACGTTAATCGTTATATATATGTATATAGTCTTGAAGTCTTTAAGTTAGTAATCTCATTTTATGTATATAACCAATTGTTAATATGTGTAATGAGATACTTAAATATCATTTAACAATCATGAGTATATATTTATATTCATATATACGTCATTAAATAATTATTCTGAATTATGACGTTCGTGAATCGTCAGACAGACGGGGTGGCCAAATGTTTGTATAAAATTCATTTCAAATAACCAAGTCTTAATGAGTTTGATTGCTTAACATGTTGGAAACATTAATTATGTAAATATTAATCTTCTATATATTAACGGAAAAATCCGGGTCGTTACAGATAGGCCGCGCTTTCCGCCGTACCACTATCACATGGGGGATCCACCCGGACATGAGAGTTGGTTTGCTCAGCATGCGATCTTTCAGAATCTGGATCACTTTACACATTATGCTGGCAGAAAACTCAATGTTCCGCCATATCCTCATGAGTATCTGGTACTAGTATCCCACAGGGACCCTAGAGGCGCAGGCCCGAGCCATCAGTATACAGGACCCTCATCTCCACCTCGGCATCACTACATGCAGCGTACATTCATTCCATCTCCTCCTAGGGAATAGAGCACAGGGGCTGCGGGTTTCGTTGATAACCTGTTCAACACATCCCACATGAGCACTCATAGATATACATCCACCGACGCTCAAGCTTCCGTATGGGATTAGGCTGCAAACCGATATACGACAGAGGGGGTCATGCAGGGTATAGACGGTATGGGTGTGAAACCACAGTGGGGTAGGGATCTGCAGGATGGTATGGGTTGGTGTACAGGGCCTATTAAACACAAGAGCACCTCATCGCTCACAGGACTGATCGTGCGATCGGATGAGATACAGTTCAGGATATCCTCGATTATGAACATGGCAGAATTGGCACAACAATTCACTACGGATGAGGAGATGACTGACGAGGGACAGTCCACTTTGAGGAACCCGACGAGGCCGCATACCAGTGTATCTTACTCCTTTCCGTACCCTCCACCTCAGCCATAACTGTCCTTATTTCTGAACTATTTTAATTACTTATGATAATTTATTACTCTATGTTTGTACGCCCGATCTCGGGCATAACTACTTTATGTTTTTGAGTATGCATGATATTTAGAATAAAATTGCATGAATAAAACGTCACAAACAAACGATGATCGAGACCATACGAGATGGAAACACAACTTGGAGCAAGGACGCGCTGAACAAGGATGACGCCAGCACGAGAACTGAAGAAACCATAATTGGCACACCATCCGACTGCACGCCTAGCAACCATAGGGGAGTACTACGTTTTCACCACTTTTTCAAATAGAATATACGCAAACTACTATACCACTTTAAAAACTAAGTGTGGGATTGGCAACCCCATCAACATAAACTTTTAATGACAAAACGCCTTTTTTAAAACCTAAGTGTGGGATACGCCGTATCCTTAGCATTAAGGACAATATTATTTTAAAGTGTGGGATAGCAAATTTTGCACATAACGATTCTTGTAAAACCCTCAAGTGTTGGTAAAACTAAATTTTTCACAAAATTTAAAACTTTTCGGAATATAAGCACTAAGGATTATAAAATTCTATAAAAGATCAAAAAGTTTTTGCTACAAAATAGACCAAAGAGTAAAACAAGGTTAAAACTTTTTGCGAAAATCAAACCAAATTTTCCAAAAGAGCATTGCATAACGAAAGGCGCGATTCGATCCATTATAATTGTTGTGAGGCATCCCCAAATAAGGATTTATAAGCACTCATTTTTAGTGCTTCACTATACTTTTGTTGAGCGCTCCGATGTTAACATCTCAGAATCAGAACTTGCTCTTGATCTATATTTCGGAATCACACATTTTGACAATGATGACTAAGTTAGAACCTCGGCTATTCGTGAAGATAAAAACATCCCCCATTCCACACCTTTATTTCCATCTTCATTCCACAATTCCATCCACCACTACTTATCTATTCTATTCGCTTCATAAATAAAGAAATAAATCCTGACAAAATCATTCCTTTCGGGAAACCCTCTATAAAACCGCATTAGAAAAAAATGCGAGCATCCGAGCCAACTATCAAAGAAGACCGCCAATGAAAGGAGACCTCGAAGAGAAAAGCGAAAGATGCTTGTTAAAATAAAAAGCAGAACCGGAAAAGATTCGAGAAAAGAAACTCCTGGCAGTCAAAAAGAAGGATGCTCACCGTGAAATTCCTGACAAAAAGCTGAAAGAATCACTGAAATTTGATCTTTCAAAAGAAACTCCTATCTATCAAAACCCTTCGCACCCCAGAAATCTCCAAATCACCATCTCTTCACGATCCAAGCTGAGTCAATAACTGAAAATTCTCTCAAATAAGTGATGGAGATTTGAGTCTTGATCAAGCCTATGACGAGGGATGTGAGCATGACTGGCTAAGAGCGATTTCATTTCTTAGAACTATAGGACACCCTAAACACTTTAGTGAAATGAGTGAGCCAAGTGAGATAGCCTCAGTTATGTAACCTCCTCTCATGCTTGCAGAAAAGGGTATGAGAATAACAAAAAGAATAAAACTAAGTTTTCGCTCCCCCGTCTTATGAAACAAAGACAACTTGATCACTACGAATAAAAGTCTTCAGTGTTTAAGGCTCGAAAGTTTGCTTGAGGGCAAGTAAAGTCTAAGTGTGGGATATTTGATATCAGCTAAAAAGTCATGTTTTTACCCTCGATATGGAGGCCCAAAAGCATAAAGTTCAAAACTTTGTCAGTAAATTAATCATTTTTTCGGTTAAATTTGTAGATAAAGTAATTACGAAGACGATGCAAAAAGAATCAAGAGAAACGGAGGTAAAACGAAGATTCTAGAGCAAAAATGGTGAAAGACAAGAAATCAAGTTACAATTCAGGAAAATCAACTGACCAGGCAAGCCAAACGGCCTGCCAAACGGCTTTCCTAGCTCACAAACGGCCTGCCAAATGTCCTGATAAACGGATTTCCTAGCTCACAAACGGCTTGCCTGGCTCACAAACGGCCAGCCAAACGCCCCCTGCAAACGGGTTGGTCTGGCAAACGGCTTGCCAAATGGCCTGCCAAACGGCCTGCTAAACGGCCTGCTAGCCGTTTTTAGGCAAAACCCAAGTCCATTTAAAGGCTTTTTGTCATCCAATTTCAACACACCTCTCCTCACTCTCTCACTACAATACACTTTCTCTTACTAGAGCCTTCAAGGCCTTCTCACCTCCGTGCAGGAAATTAAGTACCCGGAGACGAACGCCGAAGATTGTAATAGGAGCGGTCTAGAGGATGTTAGCACTTGTAATGGTCCATATCTCGTCTGTAAACGGTGAACGCTTTCCTTAATTTAATGAAGTTATCTTGTTATCTTAAGTTGCTTTCATCTTACATGCCTATCTATATGTTACAAATGTTTATTATATGTTGAATACTTTATCTGAAACTTATCCTATTGTTATGCTGAAACCCTGATGGTTTAGAAGTTTAATTTACGGATCACCCTTTCCGCTTATTCATGTGGCTATAACCTAGTATTAGGACCTGATCAACCCTAGGATACAAGGTAAGTAGTTATGTGTTCTTAAAGTCACAATAGGGATATAGTACCTACGTACGAATAACCATTTATTCGTCAAAGAAGAGCTGCCCATTTAGGTTGTGATTAGAGTAGGCAGCATAGAGTTAAGTGAATACTGGCTTACTCAAAAGCATGATTCGTGTCAGAAGCAATGTTCTTAAGATGTTGTAAGATGATCCGGGGTTGAATAAGTGATCACAAAGGAGAGACCTCTAATCCAATTAGCAGTACCTTAGAATATCTAAGATTTCACATCTGTTAATGTTAAGGCATAGCGTAGTGTTAAGCGATGGAATATTGCTTTAGTTAGACCAACTAGGATTAAGAAAAGCTGAGACTTTCCTTTATGGGTATACCACTTTGTTCATGTACTTAGGATTCTATCCATAAGGTCGTTTAAACCCTTTTAGGTTAACGTTGGGAGTAGGGATATCCGTCTTAGCCAGAATCTTTAAAGCCTAAACTCTTTTGATAATTCCCCATCAGAATTCTATTCTCCATACCTATCTATCGTTATCTTTACAAGTTAAATTATCATTTTATTAGTTAATCTTAACTCTATCACCTCTTGTCACTAGGGTTAACTACATAGGCACTTTTGTCCACGTTACTGAGTAAACATACAAAAATACGAACCTGAGTTATATTTACCACTTACTCGTTAAAAGGAAGACAAGTAGGTGAGTTATAGCTAGGAAACCCCGACTAAATATAAATGATAAAACCCTTACTCTCTTTTGGTAGCTGATTCTAACGTGTTGTGACCTAACGACACCACACCGCACAAATAAAACCGTCCGTTTTGGCTATATCAGTGTTATCCCTTAATCAAGGTTTAATTGTCATTAAGGCGTCATTAGGTGTGATTAACCAAGATTAGCATTCTAGTAACCAAAACTCCTTTGGGTATGAAGGAGGAAACTATTCTAAGCATGTTTAAACAAGTTTCATAAATTATAGATGCCCCGAAGTGGTCGAACTAAAATCGGTAGAAATTTGGACAGAACCTTTTACGGTCAACCCACGATTGACCGTGGGGTCGACCGTGCACACCTGGTTTCACAAACCAGGGTGCAAGGTTCCACGGTCTGACCTGCGGTCGATCGTGGACCAAACCATGAAGACTAAGTTTCAATTTAAGCTATGTTTTGTTTTGGTCATTTGCTAGAGTAAGTGTGGACTAGTGAACTTGTATATTTATAACAAGATGTCTACCATCACCTCTAGTTATGTGCATATGTCATCATCAAAATACTTATTTTTATGGGTTAAGATTAGTATAGTCATTAAGCATAATCCCACATTAACCCACATTCTCCCCCAACAATTGTAACAACCCATCCCACATCGGCTACATATTGAAAATATTGGTCCCTTATAAGCTTAGAGTTGTGGCTAATTAGTATCTCCCACCATGATTTTAGTTGTTAAACTAGAGATATCCGGTTAGTCCACTACTTTAACTTGTAAAGGTCGATTGTCTCTCGGGTTGTGACGGGCATTCGGCTCGTGCATCTCTTGAGGCCGATCCGATAGTTGTTTCAATCATGATCAATGTAGAAACTACCTGGGTCGTGTGAATCACAATGTGGGTTGCACGAACGAAAACCTCCTTCGCAAGAACCACATTCCCTTCGCACGAATCAGGACTTGGTAAAATCAAACCATGTACCAACTCTGGTCCACATGAAACACTACCTCGTCTGCACAAATGAAAGCTCACTCGCACGAGTGATGAAGAACATGTAGCAGCATCTGTTTCACGGGTTTTAACTCCAAAAATCCCGATTTTTGTCAGAATCTGGTCGATTAAAAGCTCACGAAGATGCACAAGCATACATATAACAATTATTAAGCATCAAACAAGCTTACAAACACACAAACAACAAGATTCAAGCCAAGTTATACCAAAATCCATTTATGATCATAAACCCTAAATTCAACAAGATTGGATCAAGGAATCGATGCACAAACCTTAGATATTAGCTATAGATACAACAAGAAATCGGTATCTAGCTTCAATCAATCTAATAATCACACAAGAATCAAATTAGGGTTTATGGTAACAAAGTTTAGGTACGAGCTTGGTTTTTAAATTGAGGAAAAATTAAGAAAAGTCAACAGATGCATACATTTAAATGGGTATTAACTCATACCCCATATTACCAGTTTTTAATAATCTAACGCACCTCGTTAGGCGCCCCTAACGGGGTACAATTCTAACAAACAAACCTGTCATGTGACCCTTACCACAAAACGAATACAACTTAATCATCAAATAATTATAAACATATAATTATTAAATCAAATAATAATATCACACAAGGGAAATAGGTAATTTTTTACCCGGCCCAATCTAAGGGTGTTACAAAAAGCTCCATAACCCGCTTTAGTATGATCTATCATATTAGATTTGTTTAATTACGCTTACGGATAGAAATTAACATCTGATTTGATAGATATTTATCTGATCCGATCTGCTTAAAGCATATATGTATGGTCTAAATGAATAAATATTGGATATGGCTGCTTATTGAATCGAATATGGAGGACAATTTGTAATCCATGAATGAACTTAAATTCACACGAAATGCTTAATTATATAACGATATAATAAGTAAATATAAATAGATCACTATGGTTATGAAATGTCCCGTTCATATTGATTATAAACGTTCCATATTAATTGATTTCGTTGCGAGGTTTTGACCTCTATATGAGACGTTTTTCAAAGACTGCATTCATTTTTAAAACAACCATAACCTTTATTTTATCAATAAAGGTTTTAAAAATATTACGTAGATTATCAAATAATGATAATCTAAAATATACTGTTTACACACGACCATTACATAATGGTTTACAATAGAAATATATTACATCGACATATGTTTCTTGAATGCAGTTTTTACATAATATCATACAAACATGGACTCCAAATCTTGTCCTTATTTTAGTATGCAACAGCGGAAGCTCTTAGTATTCACCTGAGAAAAAGCATGCTTTAAACGTCAACAAAAATGTTGGTGAGTTATAGGTTTAACCTATATATATCAAATCGTAACAATAGACCACAAGATTTCATATTTCAATACACATCCCATACATAGAGATAAAAATCATTCATATGGTGAATACCTGGCAACCGACATTAACAAGATGCATATATAAGAATATCCCCATCATTCCGGGACACCCTTCGGATATGATATAATTTTTGAAGTACTAAAGCATCCGGTACTTTGGATGTATCTTTAGGATTCGCGTCAATTAGGGTGTCTGTTCCCTAATTCTTAGATTACCAGACTTAATAAAAAGGGGCATATTCGATTTCGATAATTCAACCATAGAATGTAGTTTCACGTACTTGTGTCTATTCTTTAAATCATTTATAAAACCTGCATGTATTATCATCCCAAAAATATTAGATTTTAAAAGTGGGACTATAACTCACTTTCACAGATATTTCCTTCCTCGGAAATAAGACTTGGCCACGGATCGATTCACGAACCTATACAAATATGTACATATATATCAAAGTATGATCAAAATATAATTACAACCATTTTTATTATGTTTTAAAGATTTGAGTGTATTAAGTCAGCTGTCCTCATTAGTAACCTACAACTAGTTGTCCACAGTTAGATGTACAGAAATAAATCGATATATATTATCTTGAATCAATCCACGACCCAGTGTATACACGTCTCAGGCTAGGTCACAACTCAAAGTATATATATTTTTGGAATCAATCTCAACCCTGTATAGCTAACTCCAACATTACTGCATATAGAGTGTCTATGGTTGTTCCAAATAATATATATACATGGGTCGATATGATATGTCAAAACATTTGCATACGTGTCTATGGTATCTCAAAATTACATAATATATTAGAATACATGTATAATACAATATAAGTTAGCTAGGATATGATTTGTATAGATTTGTTAAACATTTCCCGTAGCTAAAAAGATCAAAAATATCCAATCTTGTTTTACCCATAACTTCTTCATTTTAAATCCGTTTTGAGTGAATCAAATTGTTATGGTTTCATATTGAACTCTATTTTATGAATCTAAACAGAAAAATTATAGGTATATAGTCGGAAATATAAGTTACAAGTCATTTTTGTAAAGGTAGTCATTTCACTCGAAAGAACGACGTCTAGATGACCATTTTAGAAAACATACTTCTACTTTGAGTTTAACCTTGATTTTTGGATATAGTTTCATGTTCATATGCAAAATCATTTTCCCAGAAGAAAAACTTTTAAATCAAAGTTTATCATAGTTTTTAAGTATCCAAACCAAAACATCCCCCAATTTCACTACGACGGCGTATATCCGATTTTATGGTGTTCATCGTGTTTCCAGGTTTTATATCATTAAGTTAGCATATCATATAGATATAGAACATGTGTTTAGTTGATTTTAAAAGTCAAGTTAGAAGGATTAATTTTTATTTGCGAACAAGTTTAGAATTAACTAAATTATGTTCTAGTGATTACAAGTTTAAACCTTCGAATAAGATAGCTTTATATGTATGAATCTAATGATGTTATGAACATCATTACTACATCAAGTTTTCTGGATAAAGCTACTAGAAATGAGAAAAATGGATCTAGCTTCAAAGGATCCTTGGATGGCTTGAAAGTTCTTGAAGCAGAATCATGACACGAAAACAGTTCAAGTAAGATTTTCACTTGAAATAAGATTGTTATAGTTGTAGAAATTGAATCAAAGTTTGAATATGAATATTACCTTGAATTAGAAAGATAACCTACTATAAATAACAAAGGTTCCTTGATCTTAGATGATTACTTTAAATGGATTAGAAAGCTTGGAAGTAGACTTGCAAACTTGGAAGTATTCTTGATTTTTATGAAACTATACTTATGGAATTTATGAAGAACACTTAGAACTTGAAGATGGAACTTGAGAGAGATCAATTAGATGAAGAAAATTGAAGAATGAAAGTGTTTGTAGGTGTTTTTGGTCGTTGGTATATGGATTAGATATAAAGGATATGTAATTTTGTTTTCATGTAAATAAGTCATGAATGATTACTCATATTTTTGTAATTTTATGAGATATTTCATGCTAGTTACCAATTGATGGTTCCCACATGTGTTAGGTGACTCACAAGGGCTGCTAAGAGCTGATCATTGGAGTGTATTTACCAATAGTACATACATCTAAAAGCTGTGTATTGTACGAGTACGAATACGGGTACATACGAGTAGAATTGTTGATGAAACTGAACGAGGATGTAATTGTAAGTATTTTTGTTAAGTAGAATTATTTTGATAAGTGTCTTGAAGTCTTTCAAAAATGTATGAATACATATTAAAACACTACATGTATATACATTTTAACTGAGTCGTTAAGTCATCGTTAGTCGTTACATGTAAATGTTGTTTTGAAACCTTTAGGATAACGATCTTGTTAAATGTTGTTAACCCATTGTTTATTATATCAAATGAGATGTTAAACTATTACATTATCATGATATTATGATATATAATATATCTTAGTATGATATATATAGTTAAATGTCGTTACAACGATAATCGTTACATATATGTCTCGTTTCGAAATCATTAAGTTAGTAGTCTTATTTTTATATATGTAGTTCATTGTTAATACACTTAATGATATATTTAATTATCATTTAACATAATTAACCAAGTGTATCAATATCTTAATATGATTCATATGTACCTAGTAAGACGTTGTTATAACGATAATCGTTATATATATCATTTTCGAGTTTCTTAATTTAATAGTCTCATTTTTATGTATATAACTCATTGTTAAAACACCTAATGAGATACATACTTATAATAAAATCATGTTAACTATATATATAACCATATATATGTCATCGTATAGTTTTTACAAGTTTTAACGTTCGTGAATCACCGGTCAACTTGGGTGGTCATTTGTCTATATGAAACCTATTCCAATTAATCAAGTCTTAACAAGTTTGATTTCTTAATATGTTGGAAACACTTAATCATATAAATATCAATTTCATTTAATATATATAAACATGGAAAAGTTCGGGTCACTACAGTACCTACCCGTTAAATAAATTTCATCCCGAAATTTTAAGCTGTTGAAAGTGTTGACGAATCTTCTGGAAATAGATGCGGGTATTTCTTCTTCATCGGATCTTCATGCTCCCAGGTGAACTCAGGTCCTCTACGAGCATTCCATCGAACCTTAACAATCGGTATCTTGTTTTGTTTAAGTCTCTTAACCTCACGATCCATTATTTCGACGGGTTCTTCAATGAATTGAAGTTTTTCATTGATTTGAATTTCGTCCAACGGAATAGTTAGATCTTCTTTAGCAAAACATTTCTTCAAATTCGAGACGTGGAAAGTGTTATGTACAGCCGTGAGTTGTTGAGGTAGCTCCAGTTGGTAAGCTACTGGTCCGACACGATCTATAATCTTGAATGGTCCAATGTACCTTGGATTTAGTTTCCCCAGTTTACCAAATCGAACAATGCCTTTCCAAGGTGAAACCTTAAGCATGACCATTTCTCCAATTTCAAACTCTATATCTTTTCTTTTACTGTCCGCGTAGCTCTTTTGTCGACTCTGGGCGGTTTTCAATCGTTGTTGAATTTGGATGATTTTCTCGGTAGTTTCTTGTATTATCTCCGGACCCGTAATCTGTCTATCCCCCACTTCATTCCAACAAAGCGGAGACCTGCACTTTCTACCATAAAGTGCCTCAAATGGCGCCATCTCAATACTAGAATGATAATTGTTGTTGTTGGAAAATTCTGCTAACGGTAGGTGTCGATCCCAACTGTTTCCGAAATCAATAACACATGCTCGTAGCATGTCTTCAAGCGTTTGTATCGTCCTTTGCTCTGCCCATCAGTTTGTGGATGATAGGCAGTACTCATGTCTAGACGAGTCCCTAATGCTTGTTGCAACGTTTGCCAGAACCTTGAAACAAATCTACCATCCCTATCAGAGATAATAGAGACAGGTATTCCATGTCTGGAGACAACGTCCTTCAAATACAATCGCGCCAACTTCTCCATTTTGTCATCTTCTCTCATTGGCAGGAAGTGTGCTAACTTGGTGAGACGATCAACTATTACCCAAATAGTATCATAACCACTTGCAGTCCTTGGCAATTTAGTAATGAAATCCATGGTAATGTTTTCTCATTTCCATTCCGGGATTTCAGGTTGTTGTAGTAGACCTGATGGTTTCTGATGTTCAGCTTTGACCTTAGAACACGTCAAACATTCTCCTACATATTTAGCAATATCAGCTTTCATACCTGGCCACCAAAAATGTTTCTTAAGATCCATGTACATCTTCCCCGTTCCAGGATGTATTGAGTATCTAGTTTTATGAGCTTCTCTAAGTATCATTTCTCTCATATCTCCAAATTTTGGTACCCAAATTCTTTTAGCCCTATACCGGGTTCCGTATTCCCGAATATTAAGATGCTTCTCCGATCCTTTGGGTATTTCATCCTTTAAATTTCCCTCTTTTAAAACTCCTTGTTGCGCCTCCTTTATTTGAGTAGTAAGGTTAGTGTGAATCATTATATTCATAGATTTTAATCGAATGGGTTCTCTGTCCTTTCTGCTCAAGGCATAGGCTACCACATTTGCCTTCCCCGGGTGGTAACGAATCTCAAAGTCGTAATCATTCAACAATTCAATCCACCTACGCTGCCTCATATTCAGTTGTTTCTGATTAAATATGTGTTGAAGACTTTTGTGGTCGGTATATATAATACTTTTGACCCCATATAAGTAGTGCCTCCAAGTCTTTAATGCAAAAACAACCGCGCCTAATTCTAAATCATGCGTCGTATAATTTTACTCGTGAATCTACAATTGTCTAGACGCATAAGCAATCACCTTCGTTCGTTGTATTAATACACAACCAAGACCTTGCTTTGATGCGTCACAATAAATCACAAAATTATCATTCCCTTCAGGCAATGACAATATAGGTGTCGTAGTTAGCTTTTTCTTCAATAACCAAAACGCCTTCTCTTGTTCATACTTCCATTCAAATTTCTTCCCTTTTTGCGTTAATGCAGTCAAGGGTTTTGCTATTTTGGAGAAATCTTGGATGAATCTTCTGTAGTAACCAGCCAATCCTAAAAATTGACGTATATGCTTCGGAGTTTTTGGGGTTTGATGTTTCGCGAGGTGTATATAAAATACTATTAAATTTTACAAGGAAATACTTATTAAATACGATACAATTTTACACAAGATATTTATTTATTTATAGAATGGATATACTTAAACCTTGCTACAACACTTATAGGCAGTGTACCTAATCGTAAAGTAGTGTAGTTTTTAGTAAGTCCGGTTCGTTCCACGGGGAAATCTTTAAACAAAGCTTAACGCTATATTAGTTTACTTTTATAAAAATACAAATATATATATAAGTAATATTATTATTATAAAGGGGGGGGGGGGGTTTTACCGTTTAATGACCGGTTTGTCGATTTTAAAACTTTAGTCGCAGTTAAAACCAAATGTAAAATATTAAAAATAAATACAAGACTTAAATTAAAGCATAAAGTAAATAATGATAATGAAATTGCGAATAATAAAAGTGCGATTAAATAAACTTGCGATAATTAAAAAGTACGATAATTAAAAGTGCAATTAAATACAATAACAATAAAAATGCGATAATTAGAAGTGCAATTAAATATAAAATAAATTAAATTAAATATGAAATAAAAGAATTATGCTTATTTAAACTTCCGTAATCATGATGTTTGACGTGTTGATTTTAGTTTTATGCCCATGGGTTAATTGTCCTTTGTCCTGGATTATTTAATATGTCCGTCTGGTTTTTGTCCATAACAGTCCATCAGTCATAAATATAAAGTGCGAGTGTCCTCGTCAAATTATCCTTATACCCGAAGTTAAATATTCCAACTAATTGGGGACTTTAAACTGTAACAAGATTTTAATACTTTGTTTAATAATTACACCAGGATGTCGACTGAGTGTAACCCAAGGTTTTAATATTTTGTTATCAATTATACCAAGTGTCCTTGTACATAATTTCACCCCTGTTTTAATTATTCTAGTGACTATTAATTCATTCCCGTGTTCGGTTAAATGAACGATTATTCGTAAATATAAATACCCCGCCCATCGTGTCCGATTGAGTGTATATGGTAATTTATAGGGACGCCCAATTGTAAATTTTTATATTAACATTAACAAACTATCATTTAGTTAAACAAATATAAAGCCCATTAATAGCTCATAGTCTAATTTCCACAAGTGTCGTTCTTTTGTCCAAACCCCAATTATGGTACAAAGCCCAATTACCCAATTTTAGTAATTAGCCCAACATCATGATTACTTCGTTTTAAATAAGCATAATAATAACTTAGCTACGAGACATTAATATAAAAAGGTTGAACATAACTTACAATGATTAAAAATAGCGTAGCGTTACACGGACAGAATTTCGACTTACACCCTTACAACATTCGCTAACATACCCTTATTATTAGAATTATAATTAAAATTAAAATATAAATTATAAATATATATATATATATATATATATATATATATATATATATATATATATATATATATATATATATTTTACGATATAGATAGAGAGATGGATGGATATATTGATGATTAAAATGCTCAGAATTCGGTTGGCTTTATAGGGAGTTTCAAAACTTGGGGCTCCGCGACTCGCGGCCCTTTTGGCCTTCAAACTCCGCGAGTCGCGGAGATTGAAATTACAGCTCAGTCCCTTTTGGAGTCTTTCTTGCCGACGGTTTTAAATATAAATATAATATATTAAATAATTATAAGAATTATTTAAATATTATATTATATTTATGTGCATAGTTGACTTGTAATTTTTAGTCCGTTGCGTCGAGCGTTGAGAGTTGACTCTGGTCCCGGTTCCGGATTTTCGAACGTCCTTGCGTGCAATTTAATATCTTGTACTTTGCGTTTTGAATCTTGTACTCTTGTAATTTCGAGACGTTTCTTATCAATAATTGGAACCTCTTTGATTGTCTTTTGTACTTTTGAGCTTTTTGGTCGTTTGCGTCTTCAATTCGTTGAATCTGTCTTTTGTCTTCACCTTTTATTATTTAAACGAATATCACTTGTAAATAGAACAATTGCAACTAAAAGCTTGTCTTTCTTGAGGAATAATGCTATGAAATATATGTTCGTTTTTAGCATTATCAAATATTCCCACACTTGAGCGTTGCTTGTCCTCAAGCAATATCGTCTTGAAATACTAGAATCACTTCTTTATTCTTCACACTTTGTACATCAGTGATTTCTTTACGGCGGTATAAACAATGGTAGTAACGATATGGTTTACAGTCCCACATGACTATAAAAATTTAGATCCATTAAGGAAACTGGATCTTTATGAAAACATTTGATCTTTTGAAAATTAAATCTAGTTTTTACCCTAGATAAGTTTTCCGGAATAACCCTTTACCGGTGTTTGCAAAATATTTTTGTGGGTTTGGTGGGTTTCAGATTTGAAAATTTTAGCTCAAAACTTGCGGTTTTGTGTCACCCACTTGCTAACCTTGTACTTGGAAAGCAACACGTCCAGTTTACTTGTCCCGTATATTACCTTTCGGTAAACTACCGTCCGGTTGTAAAGGAAAGCGTTGAACAAGCAACTGTTAAGGCAATGTCTAATGACATGTATTTGATTATGGTCTATAACGTGTCGGACGCAATTACTATCCTTGGTAGGAGCAATAGTAAAGCTCACCCTTATAATTTTTCGGTCTGGCACAAGGTCTTGTCTTTGACCATGCTATGCAACCACCGTTCTTACGGTTGACACCCGATTTGGTTCAGGTGACCTAATGAATTCCAGGTGAATTCCTAGGATTTTACGTTCAATGGTAATGAACGCTTTGAAAATAGGGTTTTCAGAAAACAAATCGGTTTGTAATTTTGATCAAAATATTTTCTCGTTCAAGCTCGAGTTTAGATATCATTGAATTCCATGAGTTTGAATTCTCAAACTTTAAGGTCAATCTCTAGGATTGAGTAATATCAGGCTTAAAAGCTGATTTTTAATCTTTAAGGAGATTATCCTTTCTGGGGATCTGATTCATTAGTCTTATCCAGCTAATTTGCATGGTGCCCTTTTGGCCTTCAAACTCCGCGAGTCGCGGAGATTGAAATTACAGCTCAGTCCCTTTTGGAGTCTTTCTTGCCGACGGTTTTAAATATAAATATAATATATTAAATAATTATTAGAATTATTTAAATATTATATTATATTTATGTGCATAGTTGACTTGTAATTTTTAGTCCGTTGCGTCGAGCGTTGAGAGTTGACTCTGGTCCCAGTTCCGGATTTTCGAACGTCCTTGCATACAATTTAATATCTTGTACTTTGCGTTTTGAATCTTGTACTCTTGTAATTTCGAGACGTTTCTTATCAATAATTGGAACCTCTTTGATTGTCTTTTGTACTTTTGAGCTTTTTGGTCGTTTACGTCTTCAATTCGTCGAATCTGTCTTTTGTCTTCACCTTTTATTATTTATACGAATATCACTTGTAAATATATGTTCTTTTCTAGATTAAAGTGGGGATATTAAGGCAATGTCTAAGCTATGAGACAAAGGATCCTGAGCTGGATTTAGGGTTATAAATTCTCTCGGGTTTATACGCCAAATTTTATGAAAATTTGAAAAATTTCCAACTAAATGAATTTAAAATCATGTTTATATATATTTATGAACGGTGAAAATTAGGTGTTAATACTGAAATTATCGTTACCTCGGAAAGGACATAAATTGAGAAACACCCTAAAACGCTTGAATTTATTTATTTAAGAATAAAAAGGCAAAGAAAGAAACTAAGTGTGGGGAGAATGTACCTAGTTATTCAATTAAAAACTATCTAGCACATGTTTCTGTAAAGTTTATTGCAGGTGCTTTTGTTTTGGACTAAATTAACTATTTTACCCGATGAAAGAAAAGAAAAGATGGATCTACACGATGAATCAATTCCATCATTAAAAGGAAGTAAAGTGTTCCAAAAAAGACACGCGCTTCTTGATTTAGGTCAAGAAGTTGTCGTCCAGACCAGCTGTAGGTTGACGAAAAATCTAGAAAAGTCATCACTAAAATCAGCAGGAAATCCACGGACCTCAGCATCAAATAGGGTCGCCAAGTGGTCAGATTTATCCTAACCATGAGAAGGATTTATCTCGTACAATGGGGGGACACCGTGCAAATTAGCTTGATAAGACTAATGAATCAGATCCCCAGAAAGGATAATCTCCTTAAAGATAAAAAATCAGCTTTTAAGCCTGATATTACTCAATCCTTGAGATTGACCTTAAAGATTGAGAATTACAAACTCATGGAATTCAATGATATCTAAACTCGAGCTTGAACGAGAAAATATTTTGATCAAAATTACAAACCGATTTGTTTTCTGAAAACCTATTTTCACTGCGTTCATTACCATTGAATGTAAAATCCTAGGAATTCACCTGGAATTCATTAGGTCACCTGAACCAAATCGGGTGTCAACCGCAAGAACGGTGGTTGCATAGCATGGTCAAAGACAGGACCTTGTGCCAGACCGAAAAATTATAAGGGTGAGCTTTACTATTGCTCCTACAAAGGATAGTAATTGTGTCAAACACGTTATAGACCATAATCAAAAGCAAGTCATGGGACATTGCCTTAACAGTTGCTTGTTCAACGCTTTCCTTTACAACCGGACGGTAGTTTACCGAAAGGTAATATACGGGACAAGTAAACTGGACGTGTTGCTTTCCAAGTACAAGGTTAGCAAGTGGGTGACACAAAACCGCAAGTTTTGAGCTAAAATTTTCAAATCTGAAACCCACCAAACCCACAAAAATATTTTGCAAACACCGGTAAAGGGTTATTCCGGAAAACTTATCTAGGGTAAAAACTAGATTTAATTTTCAAAAGATCAAATGTTTTCATAAAGATCCAGTTTCCTTAATGGATCTAAATTTTTATAGTCATGTGGGACTGTAAACCATATCGTTACTACCATTGTTTATACCGCCGTAAAGAAATCACTGATGTACAAAGTGTGAAGAATAAAGAAGTGATTCTAGTATTTCAAGACGATATTGCTTGAGGACAAGCAACGCTCAAGTGTGGGAATATTTGATAATGCTAAAAACGAACATATATTTCATAGCATTATTCCTCAAGAAAGACAAGCTTTTAGTTGCAATTGTTCTATTTACAAGTGATATTTGTTTAAATAATAAAAGGTGAAGACAAAAGACAGATTCGACGAATTGAAGACGCAAATGACCAAAAAGCTCAAAAGTACAAAAGACAATCAAAGAGGTTCTAATTATTGATAAGAAACGTCTCGAAATTACAAGAGTACAAGATTCAAAACGCAAAGTACAAGATATTAAATTGTACGCAAGGACGTTCGAAAATCCGGAACCGGGACCAGAGTCAACTCTCAACGCTCGACGCAACGGACTAAAAATTACAAGTCAACTATGCACATAAATATAATATAATATTTAAATAATTCATATAATTATTTAATATATTATATTTATATTTAAAACCGTCGGCAAGAAAGACTCCAAAAGGGACTGAGCTGTAATTTCAATCTCCGCTACTCGCGGAGTTTGAAGGCCAAAAGGGCCGCGAGTCGCGGAGCCCCAAGTTTTGAAACTCCCTATAAAGCCAACCGAATTCTGAGCATTTTAATCATCAATATATCCATCCATCTCTCTATCTATATCGTAAAATATATATATATATATATATATATATATATATATATATATATATATATATATATATATATATATATATATATATATATATTTATAATTTATATTTTAATTTTAATTATAATTCTAATAATAAGGGTATGTTAGCGAATGTTGTAAGGGTGTAAGTCGAAATTCTGTCCGTGTAACGCTACGCTATTTTTAATCATTGTAAGTTATGTTCAACCTTTTTATATTAATGTCTCGTAGCTAAGTTATTATTATGCTTATTTAAAACGAAGTAATCATGATGTTGGGCTAAATACTAAAATTGGGTAATTGGGCTTTGTACCATAATTGGGGTTTGGACAAAAGAACGACACTTGTGGAAATTAGACTATGAGCTATTAATGGGCTTTATATTTGTTTAACTAAATGATAGTTTGTTAATGTTAATATAAAAATTTACAATTGGGCGTCCCTATAAATTACCATATACACTCAATCGGACACGATGGGCGGGGTATTTATATGTACGAATAATCGTTCATTTAACCGGACACGGGAATGAATTAATAGTCACTAGAATAATTAAAACAGGGGTGAAATTATGTACAAGGACACTTGGTATAATTGATAACAAAATATTAAAACCTTGGGTTACACTCAGTCGACATCCTGGTGTAATTATTAAACAAAGTATTAAAATCTTGTTACAGTTTAAAGTCCCCAATTAGTTGGAATATTTAACTTCGGGTATAAGGATAATTTGACGAGGACACTCGCACTTTATATTTATGACTGATGGACTGTTATGGACAAAAACCAGACGGACATATTAAATAATCCAGGACAAAGGACAATTAACCCATGGGCATAAAACTAAAATCAACACGTCAAACATCATGATTACGGAAGTTTAAATAAGCATAATTCTTTTATTTCATATTTAATTTACTTTATTTTATATTTAATTGCACTTCTAATTATCGCATTTTTATTGTTATTGTATTTAATTGCACTTTTAATTATCGTACTTTTTAATTATTTCAAGTTTATTTTATCGCACTTTTATTATTCGCAATTTCATTATCATTATTTACTTTATGCTTTAATTTAAGTCTTGTATTTATTTTTAATATTTTACATTTGGTTTTAACTGCGACTAAAGTTTTAAAATCGACAAACCGGTCATTAAACGGTAAAACCCCGCCCCCCCCCCCTTTATAATAATAATATTACTTATATATATATTTGTATTTTTATAAAAGTAAACTAATATAGCGTTAAGCTTTGTTTAAAGATTTCCCTGTGGAACGAACCGGACTTACTAAAAACTGCACTACTTTACGATTAGGTACACTGCCTATAAGTGTTGTAGCAAGGTTTAAGTATATCCATTCTATAAATAAATAAATATCTTGTGTAAAATTGTATCGTATTTAATAAGTATTTCCTTGTAAAATTTAATAGTATTTTATATACATCTCGCGAAACATCAAGTATTTTTGGCGCCGCTGCCGGGGAATTACTCTTAAAAGCCGGAAGCGCAACGCTAATAGAAAAAAAAAAAATTTAGTTTACTTTTATTAAAATTCGTTTTTATAAAAATATGTTTTAAATATTCGAAAATATAAAAATAAAAACAAAAATATGGGTATTTTTAAGATTTTGATAAATATTTAAGTTTTATAAAGTTTCTTTAGTTTGTAAAAATATAAGTTTTATTTAATTTATTTTATAAATATATTTTATAAATATAAAAAACCGGAAAAAAAATATAAATATATATAAATCTATTTTTTTATTGTTATAAAGTATTTTATTTTTATCTTAGTTATTAAAGATAAGTTTTATTTAAATTATATAAATATTTTAATTAATATAAACAGAAAATATAAAAACAGAAAACAGAAAATAAAAAAAAATTAAAGAAAAACGCGTCGAATTTTAAACCTGTCAGTTGAATTTCTGAACCCCGCGAGTCGCGGGGTTTGGTGCCTTGAATACCGCAACTCGCGGAGGGGACCTGACACTAACAGGAAGCCCTAATCCTGCATTTATTACGGAGTATTATTAATTATTATTAATTAATTTGTAATTAGGGTTAAATATTTAATTAATTTAGTATTTAATTTAAGTTTTAATTAATTTGTATTATTTAGTATTAATTAGTTTAATTAATTTATAAAATTAGTAGTTTTAATAAATAAATAATATAAAAATAATATTTTTATAAAAATTGTACTTTTTACAACTTTTTGTATATTTTTATATTTTATCCCTTTTTAATTGTTTTTGCATAATATTTGTATTTTTAGCTTCTATTTAGTTTTAAACTTAGTTTTTGCCATAGTTATATTTACTTCTAGATTTTTAGGCTTTGCCGTAAAATCCCTTAAGTGCTTTTTATTTAGACTAAGATTTAGGTGCTTTAGAATTTTGCGACGCCTTTTTAAGTTTTAGTTTCTTTTTAAGTTATTTCCATTTGGGATATAGTTTTTCCTGTAAGCTTTAATATTTTTAGACACCTTTTACTATGTACCAATTATCATTCCAATTAGTAATCTCAATTTGCGATTATAATTTTAAGTTAGTTGTAGTAATAAGGTTAGGTTAGTCAAGTATTTTTAAGTTTTATAAGTTTCTTTTATTTTTCCGTCACCTTTTATTTTTCAACCATTTTTCTTTTTCGACCTTTTCCGACGAACTCTTTTTCTTTCTTATTTCTCGCTATTCTAGTTTTAGGACATAGATTTTTATTCTACTTCCTATCTAAATTTTCTTAAAATTACGAAAATTTATTTTAAGTGGTTAAATTGATAGACATCAAAATTTTCTGGTTCGTAGTAATAGTTGGATTTGTACGTGGACCGGGTTATTGGAGCCAAACAGTCCTCAATTATATTGAGACCAAACGAATCCTGCCCCTCTGCTGCATCTTTTGGCTATTCGAAACGTGGGCAAAATCAGAAAAGTCTATTGATTGGATAACTTATTATAATTTTTCTTTCCTTTTAAAAACTAATAGGATATTCAGTGAATGCACCGAGCAAGACGTTCACCACCTTTTGTACGTTCACCACCTGTAACTAGAACAAGACATCTAGCAAATATTACCGCCGTTGATTTTTCTTTAGAATCGTCATCCAGTCGACCAAGTACTTCAGTTCAAATTTCCGATAATCCATTTTTTGAACCCGACCTCACAATTGAGAATCCGGAGAATATTCAGGAACGATTCATAGATCCTGAACCACTAAACTTTCCTCCGGAACCACCAATCATTCAAACAGAGATTGTTGAGGAACGAACCATTAAATCAGAATCCTCTAGTGATTCCGATTCAACAAATTCAATTATGGAGAATCTGGAACCTTTAAGTATGGAAGACCGAATGAGAGCTAAACGCACTGGCCAAGGTCACGCAATTACTCATCCAGACATTAATGCGCCAGATTATGAAATCAAAGGACAAATTCTACACATGGTGACTAATCAATGCCAATTTAGTGGTGCGCCGAAGGAAGATCCAAATGAACATCTACGTACCTTTAATAGGATCTGCACACTATTTAAAATCCGAGAAGTGGAGGATGAACAGATATATCTCATGTTATTTCCCTGGACTTTAAAGGGAGAAGCCAAAGATTGGTTGGAATCGTTACCTGAAGGGGCGATCGATACATGGGATGTTTTAGTTGACAAATTTCTTAAACAATTCTTTCCGGCATCTAAAGCCGTAAGACTTCAAGCAGAAATTGTTACGTTCACACAGAAGCCAAATGAAACTCTATATGAGGCATGGACTAGATATGGAAAGTTGTTAAGAGGATGTCCGCAACCTGGTTTAGATACCTGTCAAATAGTACAAATATTCTACCAAGGATGCGACATCACTACAAGGAAAGACATAGATATAGCAGCTGGTGGTTCTATTATGAAGAAAACCGAAACTGATGCTTACAAAATTATTGATAACACTGCTTCTCACTCACATGAGTGGCACCAAGAAAAAGATATCGTTAGATCATCTAAAGCAGCTAGAGCCGATTCTAGCCATGACTTAGATTCCATTTCCGCAAAGATAGATGCTGTTGAGAGACGAATGGAAAAGATGACTAAAGATATTCACTCAATACGAATTAGTTGTGAGCAGTGTGGAGGACCACATTTGACAAAAGATTGTCTCAGTATTGAATTAACAATGGAACAAAGAGAGAATATTTCATACATAAACCAAAGGCCTGGAAATAATTATCAGAATAATTATCAACTGCCAAGACCGATTTACAATCAAAACCAGAATTATAACAGAAATATTCCATTCAACAACCAACAAGGTCCTAGCAATCAACAAGTATCCAATAATACTTACAACCAGCAAAGACCTAATTTTCAAAACAAACCACCACAACAAACCGATGATAAAAGGCCGAATTTAGAAGATATGATGACGAAGCTAGTTGAAACTCAAACGCAGTTTTTCACATCTTAGAAACAAACCAATGAACAAAATGCTCAAGCATTTAGAAATCAAAAAGCTTCTATTCAAAATCTAGAACAAGAAGTAAGTAACCTAGCAAGGTTAATAGGTGAAAGAAAACCGGGAAGTCTACCTAGTGATACAAATGCTAACCCCCGGAATGAAACAGCTAAAGCTATTACCACAAGAAGTGGTACAACACTTAAACCACCGGAAATACCTGTAACTTCTGATGAAACTATTCCTACTCCACAAGAACCACAACCTGATCAAGATAAGGAAAAAGAACCGGTAGTTGAAAAGGTTAATGAAGATAACACAGTTAAGGCTAAACCTTATGTTAAACCATACCAACCACCACTTCCTTACCCGAGTAAAATGAAGAAAGAGAAACTTGAAGCCGAGCAATCCAAATTCTTGGATATGTTTAAACAGATAAATGTAAATCTTTCTTTCATTGATGTGATTTCAGGAATGCCTAGATATGCTAAATTCTTGAAAGATCTAATCTCAAATAGAAAGCAAATGGAAGAAATCTCGGCTGTTACTATGAATGCTAATTGTTCAGCAGTGCTGTTAAATAAGATACCAGAAAAACTATCTGATCCAGGAAGTTTCACAATTCCATGTTTTCTGGGTAGTCTTAGTTCAATAGAAGCATTGGCAGACTTAGGTGCTAGTATAAATCTAATGCCGTATTCACTATACACTAAACTAGACCTTGGAGAATTGAAACCAACAAGAATAAGCATACAACTAGCCGATAGATCAATAAAATATCCTAGAGGGATAATGGAGAACATGCTAGTTAAAGTTGGTACTTTAGTATTTCCAGTAGATTTTGTTGTTCTGGACATGGAAGAAGATTCTCAAGTTCCTCTCATATTAGGAAGACCATTCTTAAACACGGCTAAAGCAATGATAGACGTGTTTGGTAAGAAACTGACCCTAAGTATAGAGGATGAGAGTGTTACCTTTTCAGTTGATAGAGCAATGCAACAACCACAATCTGCAGATGATACATGTTATTATATTCAAACTATAGATGCACATGCAGAATTATTAGAAGAATTTTCAGAATTACAAGGAACAGGAGAATGTTCTTTAGGAGAAGGTAATGAACCAATTGATGAAGCTGAAATGTTAGCTACACTTATAGCTAATGGATATGAACCAACAACAGAAGAAATTCAAATGCTAAAAGAAGAAGACAGATATCGATATAAATCATCGATAGAAGAACCTCCGAAATTAGAGTTAAAGCCACTTCCAAACCATTTGGAATACGCTTATTTACATGGTGAATCTGAATTACCTGTAATAATATCGTCTTCTCTTACTGAAAATGAGAAATCACAACTCATTTCTGTGTTGAAAGCTCATAAACCAGCCATTGCATGGAAGATTCATGATATTAAAGGAATAAGTCCTTCGTATTGCACACATAAAATCCTTATGGAAGAAGGTCATAAAACGTATGTGCAACGCCAACGAAGACTAAATCCTAATATGCAAGATGTAGTTAAGAAAGAGATTATTAAACTGCTAGATGCAGGTTTAATTTATCCAATCTCTGATAGTCCATGGGTAAGCCCAGTTCAATGCGTACCTAAGAAGGGTGGCATGACTGTCATTACAAATGAGAAAAATGAGCTTATTCCTACTAGGACTGTAACAGGATGGCGTGTATGTATTGATTATAGAAAATTAAATGACGCCACCAGAAAAGATCACTTTCCCTTACCTTTCATAGATCAAATGTTGGAAAGATTAGCCGGAAATAGTTACTATTGTTTTCTAGATGGATTTTCCGGATATTTTCAAATTCCAATAGCACCCGAGGACCAAGAGAAAACCACATTCACGTGCCCTTATGGTACTTTTGCTTACAAACGCATGCCATTTGGACTTTGCAACGCCCCAGCAACCTTCCAAATGTGCATGATGGCGATTTTTCACGACATGATAGAAGAATGCATGGAAGTTTTCATGGATGACTTTTCAGTCTTCGGTGATACATTTGAATCATGTCTAGTTAATCTGGAACGAATGCTAATTAGATGCGAACAATCAAATCTAGTTCTTAATTGGGAGAAATGCCATTTCATGGTTAAAGAAGGCATCGTTCTTGGTCATAAAATTTCAAAAGAAGGAATTGAAGTGGATAGAGCTAAAGTAGATGTAATTGCTAAACTTCCACATCCCACCAATGTTAGAGGAGTTAGGAGTTTTCTAGGGCATGCCGGTTTTTACCGACGTTTCATAAAAGATTTTTCAAAAATTGCCACTCCTATGAATAAACTCCTAGAAAAGGATGCTCCATTCATCTTTTCCGATGAGTGTATCAAATCTTTTAATATTCTTAAAGAGAAACTCACTAATGCGCCGATCATGATAACACCAAATTGGAATCTACCATTTGAACTAATGTGCGATGCAAGTGATTTTGCAATGGGAGCCGTTTTAGGACAAAGGATTGAAAAACGATTTCAACCTATATATTATGCTAGTAAGACGTTACAAGGAGCACAAACAAACTATACAACTACTGAAAAAGAACTCCTTGCTATTGTCTTTGCTTTTGACAAATTTCGATCATATCTCGTTCTAGCAAAAACGGTGGTCTATACCGACCATTCTGCTCTTAGATACCTATTTTTAAAACAAGATGCTAAACCAAGATTAATCCGTTGGATCTTACTCTTACAAGAGTTTGATATTGAAATCCGAGATAAAAGAGGAGCAGAAAATCTCACCGCCGAGATAAAAGAGGAGCAGAAAATTGTATCGTATTTAATAAGTATTTCCTTGTAAAATTTAATAGTATTTTATATACACCTCGCGAAACAATTGTATCGTATTTATTTTCCGTTTTATCGTCCTCTATTCCATTTTAAATGAATTTTAACATTTTGGTTTGTTTCTCAATTTATGTCCTTTCCGAAGTAACAATAATTTCGGTGTTAAAACCTAGTTTTATCGTTCATAAATATGTATAAACATGATTTTGAGTTCATTTAATTGAAAAAAAATTTTAAAAATTTTACTAGAATTGGGTAGTCAGTATATAAGACTAGGGCTGTTCTTTATTATCAGAGAGCACTAGATTCTAATACAACTACTGCTTTACTAGTATTTTTAATGGTAACCAAGTGTTTAAGATAAAAATTTTAAAATTCGAAAGAATTTAACCCCTTCCCACACTTAAGATCTTGCAATGCCCTCATTTGCAAGAAATTAGTAACAATTTAAATTATTAAGGGTGATTTTTGTGAAAATGATTAAATTTTTACCAAAGTTTCCAAATATATTGGCGTTTGTTTGCTGAATGATAAATGGTGCACATCATTTGTTCATTCCGTCTTGTTGTTATTTCACATATATTTTGCATCTTGTCGTCAAAATTAGTTGCTTTTGCTGAACTTAATGCCAGTCTTTGAAAATGCGTTGTTTTACCCTGTTGTGTACATAAGATAAACTGCAAACATATATACATATTTTTGAAGTTTGGTATATTACCCCACATTCAAAAATTATTAAAATCTAAGAATAAAAGTTAGACAATTATAAAAACTATTACAATATTAACAAAAGTATTAAACGTATCAATCATTACAAATTACAAAATAAAAAAAAATAAGTAGACTAGGGATGATATTGATACCAATAGGGGTTCCAGGCATAACCATAGGTGCTATAAAATGCTTCGGCAGGGTTATACGTAGGATATGGTGGCTGCATCTCTATAGACCAGGGAGGGAAGATGGGTTTCGGTGTAGGAATATAGTTTCTACCTATATGTTGGCAATGAGCTATGATTTGGTTCTGATGAACTTGCCAATCTTCAAATGCTCTCTGTCTAGCATTTTCGTACTCCTGAGAAGCTATAAACTTTTGCATTTCTTGCATCTCATTCCCCCCTCCTACATTACCTTGCTGTTGGTTTCTCTCAACCTGTGGATGTCTACCATGGTATTGTACTGCGGCGTTATTTCGCCTCTTCAAAACTTTCGCACCATGGTATACATTTAAACCTATAGTATCGCGGGGTTCTGGTTCTTCTACTAATAATCCCCCCCGACTTATATCCACACCGAGATATTCACCAATCAAAGTAATAAAAATACCACCTCCTATTATGTTATGCGGTCTCATCCCCCGAACCATAGCTGATAAATAATAACCCACACAATACGGTATACTTACAGCGCTTTGTGGGTCTCGAATACACATATGGTAAAACAAATCCTGTTCATTTACTTTTTCCTTGTTCTTACCCATTTGTGTAATCGAATTAGCTAAAAACCTATGAATTACTCTTAATTCAGCTCTATATATATCCAAATAAGAGTAATTTCCCCCTTTGAAATGGTGATGGCTTGTCATTTGACTCCACACACCGTGTGTATCAAAATTTTCATCTATCTTTCTACCATTTAGTATCAACCCTCTACAATCGGCAGATGCTAACTCCTCAGGCATATATATACGTAAACCTTGAGCCATGTCTAGTAAAGACATGTGGCGCATCGAACCGCCTAACAAAAATCTAATAAAAGAACGATCGGTTAAACTAGCTACCCGATCATTCAACTCTATACTACACAACAATTCTTCACACCATACTTTATATACAGGTCTACGCATGGTGAATAAACGTACCCAGTCATTAAAAGTAGAATTACCATACCTCTGTACAAGTAATTCTCTAATTGGCCCGGTCAATTCTACAACTTCTAAGGGTCCCCATTCTATGACCCTCGGTACCTCAACAACCTTAGAATGAAGAGTATGCAAACCCCTTTGGTACTTTGGATAATCTATCCAAAGTCTGTCAAATCTCAGGTTCGGGTGCAAATCTTCCAAGTGCATATCAGAAAAGGTCATGACTGGATGAGGTATATCCTGCTTGTAGTAGTTATCCACCTCCTGTTGTTCCGCATTCTCAGCAGGAGCATTGCGGGCTTGGGATGAAGATTCACCCCTTTCAGTCTGCAAAACATATCAAACACAATTTTTGTGCATCCAAATATGCATTAGTGTCAGCAAAATCATCAATCAAAATAATTACAATGACATGATCAATTTATATCAAACTTAAGCTCATTTTCATATTTTCATCAAATCTACACTTTTTCAAAATAGCATATACGAAAATGTTTGCCAAGTTCATAAGCATTCAACTCAAATAACATGTCAAAATAATCATTACTAGCAATTAAACAAGTTTCAAATGGCATTATCTCTCAAAAATCAAGTTCATGAATTTTAGACTTGAAAAAGTCCACTTTAATTCTCAAAATTATGTTTAGGCTCAAAGTTTGTATCATTTAACTACCTAGACATGTTACACTACTTAATTTAGCAACAATTCATGACAAAAATTAGCCATAACTTGTTTATATCAAAAAGCCCCAAATTTGCTCAAGAACACAAACCCTAGATTACTCTAAATTTGAAGTTTAAGGCTTCTAATCATGTTAAATAGCATCAATCTAGGTTATACAAGCATAATACATAAACAATTTAATCATAATTACACTAAAAAGCATCAAAATCAAATTGGGAAAAAAATTGCTCAAGAATACCAAATTTCGGATTAAATGGTGTTTAGGTGTAGAAATTTACCGTTTTTCTTGAGTAATTCCTAGATAGAATCCTTCTCAACATGATTTTAGTAAAAAATTTGGTGATTAACGGTTAAAAATTGTGATTTTGGGGTGTATTTTTCGGGTTTTTGCGTGTTTATGTTCGCAGTATTTGTGTGTTTTGTGGGTTGGGACTGATCTGTTCCAGCTCTTTATTTTTTTCTGATTTTCGGTCCTCCCGCGACTCGCGGCATTTAAGCCTTCAAACTCCGCGAGTCGCGGAGTTTGGTATATATATTTTTTTATATAATCTTTAACTTATAAAACAATTAAGTAAATAATTTTTAAAATTTTGTTTCCCTTATTATTGAGGACGAGGTCGTTTCGGATCGATGTCCTAGTCTGTCCCTCGACAAAATTTTAAAATTTGTCTTTTTGTAGCGATTGTTTTAAAAGCTAAGATTTTTGGTTTTTTAATGTTTTTGGCATACTTTAATTCATTAAGATTAAAAATAATGATAATAAAAGTTCTCGTCCCTCCCTTGGGTAAAGCAATTTCGGTTCAAAGACCTAGTCTTCAACTTATGACGAATTTTAAAAATCATATTTATAACTTAATGAGATAAAGTAAATTTTTTTGTTTTTAAATTCACACAATTTAATTATAAAATTCAAAATTAATATTAAAAATTCACACCAAACTTACAATTTAAAATGCATAAAATTAAAAATTCATATTTTAAAAATTAAAAATTCATATTATAAATTCACACCAAACTTAATTTAAAAATTCATATTATAAATTCACACCAAACTTATATTATGGTTCAAATATTTACAATTTTAAAAATATTGATTTTACAAAGTTTACAATATTAATTTAAGATTCAAATATTAATTTTAAAAACATGGTAAAAATAAAATTAAAAATCTTTTTGGCTTTTTATCCCACTTTAATCAATCAAATATTATCAAAAATATGCGCCCCTCTTTTCGGTAAAGTAATTTCGGTTCCAAAACCTAATTTAACTCATGACGAATTTTTGAAATATTTTGGGTTGATTGATTAAAGATATTTATACCTTAAGAATAAACGTTAAATTTCGCAGTGATGTAATAAATTTTTGAATGATATCAATAATTTCGGTCGCCAAACCTAATTTTATTTAATACCAATTTAATACTTTTTAGCGAACAAATTAGCGTTTATTATCAAAAGGTTAAAAATAAAAATAAAATAAAATAAAAACTGTACAGACTTACCTGTGAAATAGATTTCTTAGTTATATGATCTATCCCATTCATAAGATAGTCGGTTTAATTGGTTTTCCATGGCTACATAGGCGTAACCTCGAGCATTCAGTGTCTTTTCTTCTAAACATATGAATGGTCCGTCTCTGCATAAAGTAACAAATTCGGTATTTGAATAGGTTTGATTATTTGAACATTTACCTCCATGTGACCATTTTCCGCATTTGTGACATCTTTCTAGGTGTCGTGCTCTTCTTTTCGCTGCGGATTTTGATTTTCCTTTACCAAATTGTAACTTATTATCTTCGCATCTGGATTCTTTTCTAACTCCGTCCATTCTTTCTCTGATTACTGATACTAATTCACTCGGTAGTATGTCATTATTTCGTTTAGTGATCAAAGCGTGTAGCATTAGACCATGGTTTAGTTCACAGGCAGTCTTCATTTTGTAAAAACCTAAAAAAAAATAAAAATTCAGAATGGGGGGAGAAGACTAGTTCTTTAGGGTCTGCTAGGGAAAGGCCATTCGGGTTCCATTTTCGAGAACTACACGAAAACAGACAATCTAACTCTAACAGAAATACATATTATCCTTTAAAGACTTGATTCTCCCCACACTTAGTTAGCTGTGGTGTCGAAATTGTGATTAACTTTGTTGTCGACTTCCATCAGACCATGTATGTAATGTTTAACTCTGTGACCATTAACTTTAAATTCAATCCCATTTGAATTTATTAATTCTATCGTTCCGTATGGGAAAAATCTTTTGACTATGAATGGTCCAGACCATCTTGATTTCAATTTTCCAGGAAATAGCTTAAATCGTGAATTGAAAAGAAGAACTCTGTCTCCTTTCTTAAATTCTTTTGAACTTCTGATTCTTTTATCATGCCATTTCTTCGTTCTTTCTTTATAGATTAACGAATTTTCATATGCTTTATGTCTTAATTCTTCTAATTCATTTAGTTGACTTAATCGTAGACGTCCAGCTTCATGTAAATCAAGATTACATGTCTTCAAAGCCCAAAATGCTTTGTGTTCAATTTCTACTGAAAGATGACATTCTTTTCCATAAACAAGTCTAAAAGGTGTGGTTCTAATTGGAGTTTTGTAGGCTGTTCTAAAAGCCCAGAGTGCATCGTCCAATTTAATGGACCATTCCTTCGGATTTGATCCTACGGTTTTCTCTAGAATACGTTTTAAAGCTCGGTTGGTATTTTCAACTTGTCCACTTGTTTGTGGATGATATGCGGTGGAGATTTTATGAGTTACTCCATATCTTTTAAGAACTTTCTCAAGTTGATTATTACAGAAATGAGTACCCCGATCACTTATTAAAGCTTTCGGTGTTCCAAACCTTGCAAAAAGACATTTTAAAAAGTTGACTACAACTCGTGCATCGTTAGTTGGGAGAGCTTGTGCTTCCGCCCATTTAGATACATAATCAATGGCTACGAGTATATATAGATTATTATGAGATTTTGGAAATGGACCCATAAAGTCAATACCCCAAATGTCAAATACTTCACATACTTGGATGACATTTTGTGGCATTTCCTCACGTTGACTTATTTTTCCGGCCCTTTGACAAGCATCACAGGATTTGCAAAGAAGGTGTGCGTCTTTGTAAATTGTAGGCCAATAGAATCCAGCATCATAAACTTTTCTTGCTGTTAGTTGAGGCCCATAATGCCCTCCTGTTGGTCCTGTGTGACAATGGTTTAATATTTTACTGGCTTCATCTCCAAATACACATCGGCGTATTATTCCATCGGGACAACTTTTAAACAGATGTGGATCTTCCCAGAAATAGTGTTTTATATCACTGAAGAATTTCTTTCGTCTTTGGTACGATAATCCTTTTTCAAGGAATCCACAAACTAAGTAGTTTGCATAGTCTGCAAACCATGGAATTTCTTTATAATCTATCTTCAATAGATATTCATCAGGGAAGTTGTCTTGTATGGCCGATTCATTTATAACTTCTAATTCAGGATTTTCAAGACGAGAAAGATGATCAGCGGCGAGATTTTCTGCTCCTCTTTTATCTCGGATTTCAATATCAAACTCTTGTAAGAGTAAGATCCAACGGATTAATCTTGGTTTAGCATCTTGTTTTTGAAAATAGGTATCTAAGAGCAGAATGGTCGGTATAGACCACCGTTTTTGCTAGAACGAGATATGATCGAAATTTGTCAAAAGCAAAGACAATAGCAAGGAGTTCTTTTTCAGTAGTTGTATAGTTTGTTTGTGCTCCTTGTAACGTCTTACTAGCATAATATATAGGTTGAAATCGTTTTTCAATCCTTTGTCCTAAAACGGCTCCCATTGTAAAATCACTTGCATCGCACATTAGTTCAAATGGTAGATTCCAATTTGGTTTTATCATGATCGGCGCATTAGTGAGTTTCTCTTTAAGAATATTAAAAGATTTGATACACTCATCGGAAAAGATGAATGGAGCATCCTTTTCTAGGAGTTTATTCATAGGAGTGGCAATTTTTGAAAAATCTTTTATGAAACGTCGGTAAAAACCGGCATGCCCTAGAAAACTCCTAACTCCTCTAACATTGGTAGGATGTGGAAGTTTAGCAATTACATCTACTTTAGCTCTATCCACTTCAATTCCTTCTTTTGAAATTTTATGACCAAGAACGATGCCTTCTTTAACCATGAAATAGCATTTCTCCCAATTAAGAACTAGATTTGATTGTTCGCATCTAATTAGCATTCGTTCCAGATTAACTAGACATGATTCAAATGTATCACCGAAGACTGAAAAGTCATCCATGAAAACTTCCATCCATTCTTCTATCATGTCGTGAAAAATCGTCATCATGCACCTTTGGAAGGTTGCTGGGGCGTTGCAAAGTCCAAATAGCATGCGTTTGTAAGCAAAAGTACCATAAGGGCACGTGAATGTGGTTTTCTCTTGGTCCTCGGGTGCTATTGGAATTTGAAAATATCCGGAAAATCCATCTAGAAAACAATAGTAACTATTTCCGGCTAATCTTTCCAATATTTGATCTATGAAAGGTAAGGGAAAGTGATCTTTTCTGGTGGCGTCATTTAATTTTCTATAATCAATACATACACGCCATCCTGTTACAGTCCTAGTAGGAATAAGCTCATTTTTCTCATTTGTAATGACAGTCATGCCACCCTTCTTAGGTACGCATTGAACTGGGCTTACCCATGGACTATCAGAGATTGGATAAATTAAACCTGCATCTAGCAGTTTAATAATCTCTTTCTTAACTACATCTTGCATATTAGGATTTAGTCTTCGTTGGCGTTGCACATACGTTTTATGACCTTCTTCCATAAGGATTTTATGTGTGCAATACGAAGGACTTATTCCTTTAATATCATGAATCTTCCATGCAATGGCTGGTTTATGAGCTTTCAACACAGAAATGAGTTGTGATTTCTCATTTTCAGTAAGAGAAGACGATATTATTACAGATAATTCAGATTCACCATGTAAATAAGCGTATTCCAAATGGTTTGGAAGTGGCTTTAACTCTAATTTCGGAGGTTCTTCTATCGATGATTTATATCGATATCTGTCTTCTTCTTTTAGCATTTGAATTTCTTCTATTGTTGGTTCATATCCATTAGCTATAAGTGTAGCTAACATTTCAGCTTCATCAATTGGTTCATTACCTTCTCCTAAAGAACATTCTCCTGTTCCTTGTAATTCTGGAAATTCTTCTAATAATTCTGCATGTGCATCTATAGTTTGAATATAATAACATGTATCATCTGCAGATTGTGGTTGTTGCATTGCTCTATCAACTGAAAAGGTAACACTCTCATCCTATATACTTAGGGTCAGTTTCTTACCGAACACGTCTATCATTGCTTTAGCCGTGTTTAAGAATGGTCTTCCTAATATGAGAGGAACTTGAGAATCTTCTTCCATGTCCAGAACAACAAAATCTACTGGAAATACTAAAGTACCAACTTTAACTAGCATGTTCTCCATTATCTCTCTAGGATATTTTATTGATCTATCGGCTAGTTGTATGCTTATTCTTGTTGGTTTCAATTCTCCAAGGTCTAGTTTAGTGTATAGTGAATACAGCATTAGATTTATACTAGCACCTAAGTCTGCCAATGCTTCTATTGAACTAAGACTACCCAGAAAACATGGAATTGTGAAACTTCTTGGATCAGATAGTTTTTCTGGTATCTTATTTAACAGCACTGCTGAACAATTAGCATTCATAGTAACAGCCGAGAGTTCTTCCATTTTCTTTCTATTTGAGATTAGATCTTTCAAGAATTTAGCATATCTAGGCATTCCTGAAATCACATCAATGAAAGGAAGATTTACATTTATCTGTTTAAACATATCCAAGAATTTGGATTGCTCGGCTTCAAGTTTCTCTTTCTTCATTTTACTCGGGTAAGGAAGTGGTGGTTGGTATGGTTTAACATAAGGTTTAGCCTTAACTGTGTTATCTTCATTAACCTTTTCAACTACCGGTTCTTTTTCCTTATCTTGATCAGGTTGTGGTTCTTGTGGAGTAGGAATAGTTTCATCAGAAGTTACAGGTATTTCCGGTGGTTTAAGTGTTGTACCACTTCTTGTGGTAATAGCTTTAGCTGTTTCATTCCGGGGGTTAGCATTTGTATCACTAGGTAGACTTCCCGGTTTTCTTTCACCTATTAACCTTGCTAGGTTACTTATTTCTTGTTCTAGATTTTGAATAGAAGCTTGTTGATTTCTAAATGCTTGAGCATTTTGTTCATTGGTTTGTTTCTGAGATGTGAAAAACTGCGTTTGAGTTTCAACTAGCTTCGTCATCATATCTTCTAAATTCGGCTTTTTATCATCGGTTTGTTGTGGTGGTTTGTTTTGAAAATTAGGTCTTTGCTGGTTGTAAGTATTATTGGATACTTGTTGATTGCTAGGACCTTGTTGGTTGTTGTATGGAATATTTCTGTTATAATTCTGGTTTTGATTGTAAATCGGTCTTGGCGGTTGATAATTATTCTGATAATTATTTCCAGGCCTTTGGTTTATGTATGAAATATTCTCTCTTTGTTCCATTGTTAATTCAATACTGAGACAATCTTTTGTCAAATGTGGTCCTCCACACTGCTCACAACTAATTCGTATTGAGTGAATATCTTTAGTCATCTTTTCCATTCGTCTCTCGACAGCATCTATCTTTGCGGAAATGGAATCTAAGTCATGGCAAGAATAGGCTCTAGCTGCTTTAGATGATCTAACGATATCTTTTTCTTGGTGCCACTCATGTGAGTGAGAAGCAGTGTTATCAATAATTTTGTAAGCATCAGTTTCAGTTTTCTTCATAATAGAACCACCAGCTGCTATATCTATGTCTTTCCATGTAGTGATGTCGCATCCTTGGTAGAATATTTGTACTATTTAACAGGTATCTAAACCATGTTGCGGACATCCTCTTAACAACTTTCCATATCTAGTCCATGCCTCATATAAAGTATCATTTGGCTTCTGTGTGAACGTAACAATTTCTGCTTGAAGTCTTACGGCTTTAGATGCCGGAAAGAATTGTTTAAGAAATTTGTCAACTAAAACATCCCATGTATCGATCGCCCCTTCAGGTAACGATTCCAACCAATCTTTGGCTTCTCCCTTTAAAGTCCAGGGAAATAACATGAGATATATCTGTTCATCCTCCACTTCTCGGATTTTAAATAGTGTGCAGATCCTATTAAAGGTACGTAGATGTTCATTTGGATCTTCCTTTGGCGCACCACTAAATTGGCATTGATTAGTCACCATGTGTAGAATTTGTCCTTTGATTTCATAATCTAGCGCATTAATGTCTGGATGAGTAATTGCGTGACCTTGGCCAGTGCGTTTAGCTCTCATTCGGTCTTCCATACTTAAAGGTTCCAGATTCTCCATAATTGAATTTGTTGAATCGGAATCACTAGAGGATTCTGATTTAATGGTTCGTTCCTCAACAATCTCTGTTTGAATGATTGGTGGTTCTGGAGGAAAGTTTAGTGGTTCAGGATCTACGAATCGTTCCTGAATATTCTCCGGATTCTCAATTGTGAGGTCGGGTTCAAAAAATGGATTATCGAAAATTTGAACTGAAGTACTTGGTCGACTGGATGACGATTCTAAAGAAAAATCAACGGCGGTAATATTTGCTAGATGTCTTAATCTAGTTACAGGTGGTGAACGTACAAAAGGCGGTGAACGTCTTGCTCGGTGCATTCACTGAATATCCTATTAGTTTTTAAAAGGAAAGAAAAATTATAATAAGTTATCCAATCAATAGACTTTTCTGATTTTGCCCACGTTTCGAATAGCTAAAAGATGCAGCAGAGGGGCAGGATTCGTTTGGTCTCAATATAATTGAGGACTGTTTGGCTCCAATAACCCGGTCCACGTACAAATCCAACTATTACTACGAACCAGAAAATTTTGATGTCTATCAATTTAACCACTTAAAATAAATTTTCGTAATTTTAAGAAAATTTAGATAGGAAGTAGAATAAAAATCTATGTCCTAAAACTAGAATAGCGAGAAATAAGAAAGAAAAAGAGTTCGTCGGAAAAGGTCGAAAAAGAAAAATGGTTGAAAAATAAAAGGAGACGGAAAAATAAAAGAAACTTATAAAACTTAAAAATACTTGACTAACCTAACCTTATTACTACAACTAACTTAAAATTATAATCGCAAATTGAGATTACTAATTGGAATGATAATTGGTACATAGTAAAAGGTGTCTAAAAATATTAAAGCTTACAGGAAAAACTATATCCCAAATGGAAATAACTTAAAAAGAAACTAAAACTTAAAAAGGCGTCGCAAAATTCTAAAGCACCTAAATCTTAGTCTAAATAAAAAGCACTTAAGGGATTTTACGGCAAAGCCTAAAAATCTAGAAGTAAATATAACTATGGCAAAAACTAAGTTTAAAACTAAATATGAGCTAAAAATACAAATATTATGCTAAAACAATTAAAAAGGGATAAAATATAAAAATATACAAAAAGTTGTAAAAAGTACAATTTTTATAAAAATATTATTTTTATATTATTTATTTATTAAAACTACTAATTTTATAAATTAATTAAACTAATTAATACTAAATAATACAAATTAATTAAAACTTAAATTAAATACTAAATTAATTAAATATTTAACCCTAATTACAAATTAATTAATAATAATTAATAATACTCCGTAATAAATGCAGGATTAGGGCTTCCTGTTGGTGTCAGGTCCCCTCCGCGAGTTGCGGTATTCAAGGCACCAAACCCCTCGACTCGCGGGGTTCAGAAATTCAACTGACAGGTTTAAAATTCGACGCGTTTTTCTTTAATTTTTTTATTTTTTTTTATTTTCTGTTTTCTGTTTTTATATTTTCTGTTTATATTAATTAAAATATTTATATAATTTAAATAAAACTTATCTTTAACAACTAAGATAAAAATAAAATACTTTATAACAATAAAAAAAATAGATTTATATATATTTATATTTTTTTCGGTTTTTTATATTTATAAAATAAATTAAATAAAACTTATATTTTTACAAACTAAAGAAACTTTATAAAACTTAAATATTTATCAAAATCTTAAAAATACACATATTTTTGTTTTTCTTTTTATATTTTCGAATATTTAAAACGTATTTTTATAAAAACGAATTTTAATAAAAGTAAACTAAAATTTTTTTTTTTTTCTATTAGCGTTGCGCTTCCGGCTTTTAAGAGTAGTTCCCCGGCAGCGGCGCCAAAAATACTTGATGTTTCGCGAGGTGTATATAAAATACCATTAAATTTTACAAGGAAATACTTATTAAATACGATACAATTTTACACAAGATATTTATTTATTTATAGAATGGATATACTTAAACCTTGCTACAACACTTATAGGCAGTGTACCTAATCGTAAAGTAGTGTAGTTTTTAGTAAGTCCGGTTCGTTCCACAGGGAAATCTTTAAACAAAGCTTAACGCTATATTAGTTTACTTTTATAAAAATACAAATATATATATATATAAGTAATATTATTATTATAAAGGGGGGAGGGGGGGGGGGTTTACCGTTTAATGACGGGTTTGTCAATTTTAAAACTTTAGTCGCAGTTAAAACCAAATGTAAAATATTAAAAATAAATACAAGACTTAAATTAAAGCATAAAGTAAATAATGATAATGAAATTGCGAATAATAAAAGTGCGATAAAATAAACTTGCGATAATTAAAAAGTACGATAATTAAAAGTGCAATTAAATACAATAACAATAAAAATGCAATAATTAGAAGTGCAATTAAATATAAAATAAAGGAAATTAAATATGAAATAAAAGAATTATGCTTATTTAAACTTCCGTAATCATGATGTTTGACGTGTTGATTTTAGTTTTATGCCCATGGGTTAATTGTCCTTTGTCCTGGATTATTTAATATGTCCGTCTGGTTTTGTCCATAACAGTCCGTCAGTCATAAATATAAAGTGCGAGTGTCCTCGTCAAATTATCCTTATACCCGAAGTTAAATATTCCAACTAATTGGGGACTTTAAACTGTAACAAGATTTTAATACTTTGTTTAATAATTACACCAGGATGTCGACTGAGTGTAACCCAAGGTTTTAATATTTTGTTATCAATTATACCAAGTGTCCTTGTACATAATTTCACCCCTGTTTTAATTATTCTAGTGACTATTAATTCATTCCCGTGTCCGGTTAAATGAACGATTATTCGTACATATAAATACCCCGCCCATCGTGTCCGATTGAGTGTATATGGTAATTTATAGGGACGCCCAATTGTAAATTTTTATATTAACATTAACAAACTATCATTTAGTTAAACAAATATAAAGCCCATTAATAGCTCATAGTCTAATTTCCACAAGTGTCGTTCTTTTGTCCAAACCCCAATTATGGTACAAAGCCCAATTACCCAATTTTAGTAATTAGCCCAACATCATGATTACTTCGTTTTAAATAAGCATAATAATAACTTAGCTACGAGACATTAATATAAAAAGGTTGAACATAACTTACAATGATTAAAAATAGCGTAGCGTTACACGGACAGAATTTCGACTTACACCCTTACAACATTCGCTAACATACCCTTATTATTAGAATTATAATTAAAATTAAAATATAAATTATAAATATATATATATATTTTACGATATAGATAGAGAGATGGATGGATATATTGATGATTAAAATGCTCAGAATTCGGTTGGCTTTATAGGGAGTTTCAAAACTTGGGGCTCCGCGACTCGCGGCCCTTTTGGCCTTTAAACTCCGCGAGTCGCGGAGATTGAAATTACAGCTCAGTCCCTTTTGGAGTCTTTCTTGCCGACGGTTTTAAATATAAATATAATATATTAAATAATTATTTAAATATTATATTATATTTATGTGCATAGTTGACTTGTAATTTTTAGTCCGTTGCGTCGAGCGTTGAGAGTTGACTCTGGTCCAAGTTCCGGATTTTCGAACGTCCTTGCGTACAATTTAATATCTTGTACTTTGCGTTTTGAATCTTGTACTCTTGTAATTTCGAGACGTTTCTTATCAATAATTGGAACCTCTTTGATTGTCTTTTGTACTTTTGAGCTTTTTGGTCGTTTGCGTCTTCAATTCGTCGAATCTGTCTTTTGTCTTCACCTTTTATTATTTAAACGAATATCACTTGTAAATAGAACAATTGCAACTAAAAGCTTGTCTTTCTTGAGGAATAATGCTATGAAATATATGTTCGTTTTTAGCATTATCAAATATTCCCACACTTGATCGTTGCTTGTCCTCAAGCAATATCGTCTTGAAATACTAGAATCACTTCTTTATTCTTCACACTTTTTACATCAGTGATTTCTTTACGGCGGTATAAACAATGGTAGTAACGATATGGTTTACAGTCCCACATGACTATAAAAATTTAGATCCATTAAGGAAACTGGATCTTTATGAAAATATTTGATCTTTTGAAAATTAAATCTAGTTTTTACCCTAGATAAGTTTTCCGGAATAACCCTTTACCGGTGTTTGCAAAATATTTTTGTGGGTTTGGTGGGTTTCAGATTTGAAAACTTTAGCTCAAAACTTGCGGTTTTGTGTCACCCACTTGCTAACCTTGTACTTGGAAAGCAACACGTCCAGTTTACTTGTCCCATATATTACCTTTCGGTAAACTACCGTCCGGTTGTAAAGGAAAGCGTTGAACAAGCAACTGTTAATGCAATGTCTAATGACATGTATTTGATTATGGTCTATAACGTGTCGGACGCAATTACTATCCTTGGTAGGAGCAATAGTAAAGCTCACCCTTATAATTTTTCGGTCTGGCACAAGGTCTTGTCTTTGACCATGCTATGCAACCACCGTTCTTACGGTTGACACCCGATTTGGTTCAGGTGACCTAATGAATTCCAGGTGAATTCCTAGGATTTTATGTTCAATGGTAATGAACGCTTTGAAAATAGGGTTTTCAGAAAACAAATCGGTTTGTAATTTTGATCAAAATATTTTCTCGTTCAAGCTCGAGTTTAGATATCATTGAATTCCATGAGTTTGAATTCTCAATCTTTAAGGTCAATCTCTAGGATTGAGTAATATCAGGCTTAAAAGCTGATTTTTAATCTTTAAGGAGATTATCCTTTCTGGGGATCTGATTCATTAGTCTTATCCAGCTAATTTGCATGGTGCCCCCCCATTTTACGAGATAAATCCTTCTCATGGTTAGGATAAATCTGACCACTTGGCGACCCTGTTTAATGCTGAGGTCCGTGGATTTCTTGCTGATTTTAGTGATGACTTTTCTAGATTTTTTGTCAACCTACAGCTGGTCTGGACGACAACTTCATGACCTAAATCAAGAAGCGCGTTTCTTTTTTCGGAAGACTTTACTTCCTTTTAATGATGGAATTGATTCATCGTGTAGATCCATCTTTCTTTTCTTTCATCGGGTAAAATAGTTTAGTTTAGTCCAAAGCAAAAGTATTTTCAGTTATTTGTTACAGATATATGTGACATATGTTTAAGATAACTTGGTAAATTTTCCCACACTTGGCTTTTATTTTCCTTTTTATCGTCCTCTATTCCATTTTAAATGAATTTTAACATTTTGGTTTGTTTCTCAATTTATGTCCTTTCCGAGGTAACAATAATTTCGGTGTTAAAACCTAGTTTTATCGTTCATAAATATGTATAAACATGATTTTGAGTTCATTTAATTGAAAAAAAAATTTAAAAATTTTACTAGAATTGGGTAGTCAGTATATAAGACTAGGGCTGTTCTTTATTATCAGAGAGCACTAGATTCTAATACAACTACTGCTTTACTAGTATTTTTAATGGTAACCAAGTGTTTAAGATAAAAATTTTAAAATCCGAAAGAATTTAACCCCTTCCCACACTTAAGATCTTGCAATGCCCTCATTTGCAAGAAATCAGTAACAATTTAAATTATTGAGGGTGATTTTTGTAAAAATGATTAAATTTTTACCAAAGTTTCCAAATATATTGGCGTTTGTTTGCTGAATGATAAATGGTGCACATCATTTGTTCATTCCGTCTTGTTTTTATTTCACATATATTTTGCATCTTGTCGTCAAAATTAGTTGCTTTTGCTGAACTTAATGCCAGTCTTTGAAAATGCGTTGTTTTACCCTGTTGTGTACATAAGATAAACTGCAAACATATATACATATTTTTGAAGTTTGGTATATTACCCCACATTCAAAAATTATTAAAATCTAAGAATAAAAGTTAGACAATTATAAAAACTATTACAATATTAACAAAAGTATTAAACGTATCAATCATTACAAATTACAAAATAAAAAAAAATAAGTAGACTAGGGATGATATTGATACCAATAGGGGTTCCAGGCATAACCATAGGTGCTATAAAATGCTTCGGCAGGGTTATACGTAGGATATGGTGGCTGCATCTCTATAGACCAGGGAGGGAAGATGGGTTTCGGTGTAGGAATATAGTTTCTACCTATATGTTGGCAATGAGCTATGATTTGGTTCTGATGAACTTGCCAATCTTCAAATGCTCTCTGTCTAGCATTTTCGTACTCCTGAGAAGCTATAAACTTTTGCATTTCTTGCATCTCATTCCCCCCTCCTACATTACCTTGCTGTTGGTTTCTCTCAACCTGTGGATGTCTACCATGGTATTGTACTGCGGCGTTATTTCGCCTCTTCAAAACTTTCGCACCATGGTATACATTTAAACCTATAGTATCGCGGGGTTCTGGTTCTTCTACTAATAATCCCCCCCGACTTATATCCACACCGAGATATTCACCAATCAAAGTAATAAAAATACCACCTCCTATTATGTTATGCGGTCTCATCCCCCGAACCATAGCTGATAAATAATAACCCACACAATACGGTATACTTACAGCGCTTTGTGGGTCTCGAATACACATATGGTAAAACAAATCCTGTTCATTTACTTTTTCCTTGTTCTTACCCATTTGTGTAATCGAATTAGCTAAAAACCTATGAATTACTCTTAATTCAGCTCTATCTATATCCAAATAAGAGTAATTTCCCCCTTTGAAACAGTGATGGCTTGTCATTTGACTCCACACACCGTGTGTATCAAAATTTTCATCTATCTTTCTACCATTTAGTATCAACCCTCTACAATCGGCAGATGCTAACTCCTCAGGCGTATATATACGTAAAGCCTGAGCCATGTCTAGTAAAGACATGTGGCACATCGAACCGCCTAACAAAAATCTAATAAAAGAACGATCGGTTAAACTAGCTACCCGATCATTCAACTCTATACTACACAACAATTCTTCACACCATACTTTATATACAGGTCTACGCATGGTGAATAAACGTACCCAGTCATTAAAAGTAGAATTACCATACCTCTGTACAAGTAATTCTCTAATTGGCCCGACCAATTCTACAGCTTCTAAGGGTCCCCATTCTATGACCCTCGGTACCTCAACAACCTTAGAATGAAGAGTATGCAAACCCCTTTGGTACTTTGGATAATCTATCCAAAGTCTGTCAAATCTCAGGTTCGGGTGCAAATCTTCCAAGTGCATATCAGAAAAGGTCATGACTGGATGAGGTATATCCTGCTTGTAGTAGTTATCCACCTCCTGTTGTTCCGCATTCTCAGCAGGAGCATTGCGGGCTTGGGATGAAGATTCACCCCTTTCAGTCTGTAAAACATATCAAACACAATTTTTGTGCATCCAAATATGCATTAGTGTCAGCAAAATCATCAATCAAAATAATTACAATGACATGATCAATTTATATCAAACTTAAGCTCATTTTCATATTTTCATCAAATCTACACTTTTTCAAAATAGCATATACGAAAATGTTTGCCAAGTTCATAAGCATTCAACTCAAATGACATGTCAAAATAATCATTACTAGCAATTAAACAAGTTTCAAATGGCATTATCTCTCAAAAATCAAGTTCATGAATTTTAGACTTGAAAAAGTCCATTTTAATTCTCAAAATCATGTTTAGGCTCAAAGTTTGTATCATTTAACTACCTAGACATATTACACTACTTAATTTAGCAACAATTCATGACAAAAATTGGCCATAACCTGTTTATATCAAAAAGCCCCAAATTTGCTCAAGAACACAAACCCTAGATTACTCTAAATTTGAAGTTTAAGGCTTCTAATCATGTTAAATAGCATCAATCTAGGTTATACAAGCATAATACATAAACAATTTAATCATAATTACACTAAAAAGCATCAAAATCAAATTGGGGAAAAAAATTGCTCAAGAATACCAAATTTCGGATTAAATGGTGTTTAGGTGTAGAAATTTACCGTTTTTCTTGAGTAATTCCTAGATAGCATCCTTCTCAACATGATTTTAGTAAAAAATTTGGTAATTAACGGTTAAAAATTGTGATTTTGGGGTGTATTTTTCGGGTTTTTGCGTGTTTATATTCGCAGTATTTGTGTGTTTTGTGGGTTGGGAGTGATCTGTTCCAGCTCTTTATTTTTTTCTGATTTTCGGTCCTCCCGCGACTCGCGGCATTTAAGCCTTCAAATTCCGCGAGTCGCGGAGTTTGGTATATATTTTTTTTTTATATATAATCTTTAACTTATAAAACAATTAAGTAAATAATTTTTAAAATTTTGTTTCCCTTATATTGAGGACGAACATATATTTCATAGCATTATTTCTCAAGAAAGACAAGCTTTTAGTTGCAATTGTTCTATTTACAAGTGATATTCGTTTAAATAATAAAAGGTGAAGACAAAAGACAGATTCGACGAATTGAAGACGCAAACGACCAAAAAGCTCAAAAGTACAAAAGACAATCAAAGAGGTTCCAATTATTGATAAGAAACGTCTCGAAATTACAAGAGTACAAGATTCAAAATGCAAAGTACAAGATATTAAATTGTACGCAAGGACGTTCGAAAATCCGGAACCGGGACCAGAGTCAACTCTCAACGCTCGACGCAACGGACTAAAAATTACAAGTCAACTATGCACATAAATATAATATAATATTTAAATAATTCTTATAATTATTTAATATATTATATTTATATTTAAAACCGTCGGCAAGAAAGACTCCAAAAGGGACTGAGCTGTAATTTCAATCTCCGCGACTCGCGGAGTTTGAAGGCCAAAAGGGCCGCGAGTCGCGGAGCTCCAAGTTTTGAAACTCCCTATAAAGCCAACCGAATTCTGAGCATTTTAATCATCAATATATCCATCCATCTCTCTATCTATATCGTAAAATATATATATATATATATATATATATATATATATATATATATATATATATATATATATTTATAATTTATATTTTAATTTTAATTATAATTCTAATAATAAGGGTATGTTAGCGAATGTTGTAAGGGTGTAAGTCGAAATTCTGTTCGTGTAACGCTACGCTATTTTTAATCATTGTAAGTTATGTTCAACCTTTTTATATTAATGTCTCGTAGCTAAGTTATTATTATGCTTATTTAAAATGAAGTAATCATGATGTTGGGTTAATTACTAAAATTGGGTAATTGGGCTTTGTACCATAATTGGGGTTTGGACAAAAGAACGACACTTGTGGAAATTAGACTATGAGCTATTAATGGGCTTTATATTTGTTTAACTAAATGATAGTTTGTTAATGTTAATATAAAAATTTACAATTGGGCGTCCCTATAAATTACCATATACACTCAATCGGACACGATGGGCGGGGTATTTATATGTACGAATAATCGTTCATTTAACCGGACACGGGAATGAATTAATAGTCATTAGAATAATTAAAACAGGGGTGAAATTATGTACAAGGACACTTGGTATAATTGATAACAAAATATTAAAACCTTGGGTTACACTCAGTCGACATCCTGGTGTAATTATTAAACAAAGTATTAAAATCTTGTTACAGTTTAAAGTCCCCAATTAGTTGGAATATTTAACTTCGGGTATAAGGATAATTTGACGAGGACACTCGCACTTTATATTTATGACTGATGGACTGTTATGGACAAAAACCAGATGGACATATTAAATAATCCAGGACAAAGGACAATTAACCCATGGGCATAAAACTAAAATCAACACGTCAAACATCATGATTACGGAAGTTTAAATAAGCATAATTCTTTTATTTCATATTTAATTTCCTTTATTTTATATTTAATTGCACTTCTAATTATCGCATTTTTATTGTTATTGTATTTAATTGCACTTTTAATTATCGTACTTTTTAATTATCGCAAGTTTATTTTATCGCACTTTTATTATTCGCAATTTCATTATCATTATTTACTTTATGCTTTAATTTAAGTCTTGTATTTATTTTTAATATTTTACATTTGGTTTTAACTGCGACTAAAGTTTTAAAATCGACAAACCGGTCATTAAACGGTAACCCCCCCTCCCTTTATAACAATAATATTACTTATATATATATTTGTATTTTTATAAAAGTAAACTAATATAGCGTTAAGCTTTGTTTAAAGATTTCCCTGTGGAACGAACCGGACTTACTAAAAACTGCACTACTTTACGATTAGGTACACTGCCTATAAGTGTTGTAGCAAGGTTTAAGTATATTCATTCTATAAATAAATAAATATCTTGTGTAAAATTGTATCGTATTTAATAAGTATTTCCTTGTAAAATTTAATAGTATTTTATATACACCTCGCGAAACATCAAGTATTTTTGGCGCCGCTGCCGGGGAACTACTCTTAAAACCCGGAAGCGCAACGCTAATAGAAAAAAAAAAAAATTTAGTTTACTTTTATTAAAATTCGTTTTTATAAAAATACGTTTTAAATATTCAAAAATATAAAAAGAAAAACAAAAATATGGGTATTTTTAAGATTTTGATAAATATTTAAGTTTTATAAAGTTTCTTTAGTTTGTAAAAATATAAGTTTTATTTAATTTATTTTATAAATATATTTTATAAATATAAAAAACCGGAAAAAAAATATAAATATATATAAATCTATTTTTTTATTGTTATAAAGTATTTTATTTTTATCTTAGTTATTAAATATAAGTTTTATTTAAATTATATAAATATTTTAATTAATATAAACAGAAAATATAAAAACAGAAAACAGAAAATAAAAAAAAAAATTAAAGAAAAACGCGTCAAATTTTAAACCTGTCAGTTGAATTTCTGAACCCCGCGAGTCGCGGGGTTTGGTGCCTTGAATACCGCAACTCGCGGAGGGGACCTGACACCAACAGGAAGCCCTAATCCTGCATTTATTACGGAGTATTATTAATTATTATTAATTAATTTGTAATTAGGGTTAAATATTTAATTAATTTAGTATTTAATTTAAGTTTTAATTAATTTGTATTATTTAGTATTAATTAGTTTAATTAATTTATAAAATTAGTATTTTTAATAAATAATATAATATAAAAATAATATTTTTATAAAAATTGTACTTTTTACAACTTTTTGTATATTTTTATATTTTATCCCTTTTTAATTGTTTTTGCATAATATTTGTATTTTTAGCTCATATTTAGTTTTAAACTTAGTTTTTGCCATAGTTATATTTACTTCTAGGTTTTTAGGCTTTGCCGTAAAATCCCTTAAGTGCTTTTTATTTAGACTAAGATTTAGGTGCTTTAGAATTTTGCGACGCCTTTTTAAGTTTTAGTTTCTTTTTAAGTTATTTCCATTTGGGATATAGTTTTTCCTGTAAGCTTTAATATTTTTAGACACCTTTTACTATGTACCAATTATCATTCCAATTAGTAATCTCAATTTGCGATTATAATTTTAAGTTAGTTGTAGTAATAAGGTTAGGTTAGTCAAGTATTTTTAAGTTTTATAAGTTTCTTTTATTTTTCCGTCACCTTTTATTTTTCAACCATTTTTTTTTTCGACCTTTTCCGACGAACTCTTTTTCTTTCTTATTTCTCGCTATTCTAGTTTTAGGACATAGATTTTTATTCTACTTCCTATCTAAATTTTCTTAAAATTACGAAAATTTATTTTAAGTGGTTAAATTGATAGACATCAAAATTTCCTGGTTCGTAGTAATAGTTGGATTTGTACGTGGACCGGGTTATTGGAGCCAAACAGTCCTCAATTATATTGAGACCAAACGAATCATGCCCCTCTGCTGCATCTTTTGGCTATTCGAAACGTGGGCAAAACCAGAAAAGTCTATTGATTGGATAACTTATTATAATTTTTCTTTCCTTTTAAAAACTAATAGGATATTCAGTGAATGCACCGAGCAAGACGTTCACCACCTTTTGTACGTTCACCACCTGTAACCAGATCAAGACATCTAGCAAATATTACCGCCGTTGATTTTTCTTTAGAATCGTCATCCAGTCGACCAAGTACTTCAGTTCAAATTTCCGATAATCCATTTTTTGAACCCGACCTCACAATTGAGAATCCGAAGAATATTCAGGAACGATTCGTAGATCCTGAACCACTAAACTTTCCTCCGGAACCACCAATCATTCAAACAGAGATTGTTGAGGAACGAACCATTAAATCAGAATCCTCTAGTGATTCCGATTCAACAAATTCAATTATGGAGAATCTGGAACCTTTAAGTATGGAAGACCGAATGAGAGCTAAACGCACTGGCCAAGGTCACGCAATTACTCATCCAGACATTAATGCGCCAGATTATGAAATCAAAGGACAAATTCTACACATGGTGACTAATCAATGCCAATTTAGTGGTGCGCCGAAGGAAGATCCAAATGAACATCTACGTACCTTTAATAGGATCTGCACACTATTTAAAATCCGAGAAGTGGAGGATGAACAGATATATCTCATGTTATTTCCCTGGACTTTAAAGGGAGAAGCCAAAGATTGGTTGGAATCGTTACCTGAAGGGGCGATCGATACATGGGATATTTTAGTTGACAAATTTCTTAAACAATTCTTTCCGGCATCTAAAGCCGTAAGACTTCAAGCAGAAATTGTTACGTTCACACAGAAGCCAAATGAAACTCTATATGAGGCATGGACTAGATATGGAAAGTTGTTAAGAGGATGTCCGCAACATGGTTTAGATACCTGTTAAATAGTACAAATATTCTACCAAGGATGCGACATCACTACAAGGAAAGACATAGATATAGCAGCTGGTGGTTCTATTATGAAGAAAACCGAAACTGATGCTTACAAAATTATTGATAACACTGCTTCTCACTCACATGAGTGGCACCAAGAAAAAGATATCGTTAGATCATCTAAAGCAGCTAGAGCCGATTCTAGCCATGACTTAGATTCCATTTCCGCAAAGATAGATGTTGTCGAGAGACGAATGGAAAAGATGACTAAAGATATTCACTCAATACGAATTAGTTGTGAGCAGTGTGGAGGACCACATTTGACAAAAGATTGTCTCAGTATTGAATTAACAATGGAACAAAGAGAGAATATTTCATACATAAACCAAAGGCCTGGAAATAATTATCAGAATAATTATCAACCGCCAAGACCGATTTACAATCAAAACCAGAATTATAACAGAAATATTCCATACAACAACCAACAAGGTCCTAGCAATCAACAAGTATCCAATAATACTTACAACCAGCAAAGACCTAATTTTCAAAACAAACCACCACAACAAACCGATGATAAAAAGCCGAATTTAGAAGATATGATGACGAAGCTAGTTGAAACTCAAACGCAGTTTTTCACATCTCAGAAACAAACCAATGAACAAAATGTTCAAGCATTTAGAAATCAACAAGCTTCTATTCAAAATCTAGAACAAGAAGTAAGTAACCTAGCAAGGTTAATAGGTGAAAGAAAACCGGGAAGTCTACCTAGTGATACAAATGCTAACCCCCGGAATGAAACAGCTAAAGCTATTACCACATAAAGTGGTACAACACTTAAACCACCGGAAATACCTGTAACTTCTGATGAAACTATTCCTACTCCACAAGAACCACAACCTGATCAAGATAAGGAAAAAGAACCGGTAGTTGAAAAGGTTAATGAAGATAACACAGTTAAGGCTAAACCTTATGTTAAACCATACCAACCACCACTTCCTTACCCGAGTAAAATGAAGAAAGAGAAACTTGAAGCCGAGCAATCCAAATTCTTGGATATGTTTAAACAGATAAATGTAAATCTTCCTTTCATTGATGTGATTTCAGGAATGCCTAGATATGCTAAATTCTTGAAAGATCTAATCTCAAATAGAAAGAAAATGGAAGAACTCTCGGCTGTTACTATGAATGCTAATTGTTCAGCAGTGCTGTTAAATAAGATACCAGAAAAACTATCTGATCCAGGAAGTTTCACAATTCCATGTTTTCTGGGTAGTCTTAGTTCAATAGAAGCATTGGCAGACTTAGGTGCTAGTATAAATCTAATGCCGTATTCACTATACACTAAACTAGACCTTGGAGAATTGAAACCAACAAGAATAAGCATACAACTAGCCGATAGATCAATAAAATATCCTAGAGGGATAATGGAGAACATGCTAGTTAAAGTTGGTACTTTAGTATTTCCAGTAGATTTTGTTGTTCTGGACATGGAAGAAGATTCTCAAGTTCCTCTCATATTAGGAAGACCATTCTTAAACACGGCTAAAGCAATGATAGACGTGTTCGGTAAGAAACTGACCCTAAGTATAGAGGATGAGAGTGTTACCTTTTTAGTTGATAGAGCAATGCAACAACCACAATCTGCAGATGATACATGTTATTATATTCAAACTATAGATGCACATGCAGAATTATTAGAAGAATTTCCAGAATTACAAGGAACAGGAGAATGTTCTTTAGGAGAAGGTAATGAACCAATTGATGAAGCTGAAATGTTAGCTACACTTATAGCTAATGGATATGAACCAACAACAGAAGAAATTCAAATGCTAAAAGAAGAAGACAGATATCGATATAAATCATCGATAGAAGAACCTCCGAAATTAGAGTTAAAGCCACTTCCAAACCATTTGGAATACGCTTATTTACATGGTGAATCTGAATTACCTGTAATAATATCGTCTTCTCTTACTGAAAATGAGAAATCACAACTCATTTCTGTGTTGAAAGCTCATAAACCAGCCATTGCATGGAAGATTCATGATATTAAAGGAATAAGTCCTTCGTATTGCACACATAAAATCCTTATGGAAGAAGGTCATAAAACGTATGTGCAACGCCAACGAAGACTAAATCCTAATATGCAAGATGTAGTTAAGAAAGAGATTATTAAACTGCTAGATGCAGGTTTAATTTATCCAATCTCTGATAGTCCATGGGTAAGCCCAGTTCAATGCGTACCTAAGAAGGGTGGCATGACTGTCATTACAAATGAGAAAAATGAGCTTATTCCTACTAGGACTGTAACAGGATGGCGTGTATGTATTGATTATAGAAAATTAAATGACGCCACCAGAAAAGATCACTTTCCCTTACCTTTCATAGATCAAATGTTGGAAAGATTAGCCGGAAATAGTTACTATTGTTTTCTAGATGGATTTTCCGGATATTTTCAAATTCCAATAGCACCCGAGGACCAAGAGAAAACCACATTCACGTGCCCTTATGTTACTTTTGCTTACAAACCCATGCCATTTGGACTTTGCAACGCCCCAGCAACCTTCCAAAGGTGCATGATGGCGATTTTTCACGACATGATAGAAGAATGCATGGAAGTTTTCATGGATGACTTTTCAGTCTTCGGTGATACATTTGAATCATGTCTAGTTAATCTGGAACGAATGCTAATTAGATGCGAACAATCAAATCTAGTTCTTAATTGGGAGAAATGCCATTTCATGGTTAAAGAAGGCATCGTTCTTGGTCATAAAATTTCAAAAGAAGGAATTAAAGTGGATAGAGCTAAAGTAGATGTAATTGCTAAACTTCCACATCCCACCAATGTTAGAGGAGTTAGGAGTTTTCTAGGGCATGCCGGTTTTTACCGACGTTTCATAAAAGATTTTTCAAAAATTGCCACTCCTATGTGTAAACTCCTAGAAAAGGATGCTCCATTCATCTTTTCCGATGAGTGTATCAAATCTTTTAATATTCTTAAAGAGAAACTCACTAATGCGCCGATCATGATAACACCAAATTGGAATTTACCATTTGAACTAATGTGCGATGCAAGTGATTTTGCAATGGGAGCCGTTTTAGGACAAAGGATTGAAAAACAATTTCAACCTATATATTATGCTAGTAAGACGTTACAAGGAGCACAAACAAACTATACAACTACTAAAAAAGAACTCCTTGCTATTGTCTTTGCTTTTGACAAATTTCGATCATATCTCGTTCTAGCAAAAACGGTGGTCTATACCGACCATTCTGCTCTTAGATACCTATTTTCAAAACAAGATGCTAAACCAAGATTAATCCGTTGGATCTTACTCTTACAAGAGTTTGATATTGAAATCCGAGATAAAAGAGGAGCAGAAAATCTCGCCGCTGATCATCTTTCTCGTCTTGAAAATCCCGAATTAGAAGTTCTAAATGAATCTGCCATACAAGACAACTTCCCTGATGAATATCTATTGAAGATAGATTATAAAGAAATTCCATGGTTTGCAGACTATGCAAACTACTTAGTTTGTAGATTCCTTGAAAAAGGATTATCGTACCAAAGACGAAAGAAATTCTTCAGTGATATAAAACACTATTTCTGGGAAGATCCACATCTGTTTAAAAGTTGTCCCTATGTAATAATACGCCGATGTGTATTTGGAGATGAAGCCAGTAAAATATTAAACCAATGTCACACAGGACCAACAGGAGGGCATTATGGGCCTCAACTAACAGCAAGAAAAGTTTATGATGCTGGATTCTATTGGCCTACAATTTACAAAGGCGCACACCTTCTTTGCAAATCCTGTGATGCTTGTCAAAGGGCCGGAAAAATAAGTCAACGTGAGGAAATGCCACAAAATGTCATCCAAGTATGTGAAGTATTTGACATTTGGGGTATTGACTTTATGGGTCCATTTCCAAAATCTCATAATAATCTATATATACTCGTAGCCATTGATTATGTATCTAAATGGGCGGAAGCACAAGCTCTCCCAACTAACGATGCACGAGTTGTACTCAACTTTTTAAAACGTATTTTTGCAAGGTTTGGAACACCGAAAGCTTTAATAAGTGATCGGGGTACTCATTTCTGTAATAATCAACTTGAGAAAGTTCTTAAAACATATGGTGTAACTCATAAAATCTCCACCGCATATCATCCACAAACAAGTGGACAAGTTGAAAATACCAACCGAGCTTTAAAACGTATTCTAGAGAAAACCGTAGGATCAAATCCGAAGGAATGGTCCATTAAATTAGAGGATGCACTCTGGGCTTTTAGAACAGCCTACAAAACTCAAATTGGAACCACACCTTTTAGACTTGTTTATGGAAAAGCATGTCATCTTCCAGTAGAAATTGAACACAAAGCATTTTGGGCTTTGAAGACATGTAATCTTGATTTACATGAAGCTGGACGTCTACGATTAAGTCAACTAAACGAATTAGAAGAATTAAGACATAAAGCATATGAAAATTCGTTAATCTATAAAGAAAGAACGAAGAAATGGCATGATAAAAGAATCAGAAGTTCAAAAGAATTTAAGGAAGGAGACAGAGTTCTTCTTTTCAATTCACGATTCAAGCTATTTCCTGGAAAATTGAAATCAAGATGGTCTGGACCATTCATAGTCAAAAGAGTTTTCCCATACGGAACGATAGAATTAATAAATTCAAATGGGATTGAATTTAAAGTTAATGGTCACAGAGTTAAACATTACATACATGGTCCGATGGAAGTCGACAACGAAGTTAATCACAATTTCGATACCACAGCTAACTAAGTGTGGGGAGAATCAAGTCTTTAAAGGATAATATGTATTTCTGTTAGAGTTAGATTGTCTGTTTTCGTGTAGTTCTCGAAAATGGAACCCGAATGGTCTTTCCCTAGCAGACCCTAAAGAACTAGTCTTCTCCCCCCATTCTGAATTTTTATTTTTTTTTAGGTTTTTACAAAATGAAGACTGCCTGTGAACTAAACCATGGTCTAATGCTACACGCTTTGATCACTAAACGAAATAATGACATACTACCGAGTGAATTAGTATCAGTAATTAGAGAAAGAATGGACGGAGTTAGAAAAGAATCCAGATGCGAAGATAATAAGTTACAATTTGGTAAAGGAAAATCAAAATACGCAGCGAAAAGAAGAGCACGACACCTAGAAAGATGTCACAAATGCGGAAAATGGTCACATGGAGGTAAATGTTCAAATAATCAAACCTATTCAAATACCGAATTTGTTACTTTATGCAGAGATGGACCGTTCATATGTTTAGAAGAAAAGACACTGAATGCTCGAGGTTACGCCTATGTAGCCATGGAAAACCAATTAAACCGACTATCTTATGAATGGGATAGATCATATAACTAAGAAATCTATTTCACAGGTAAGTCTGTACAATTTTTATTTTATTTTATTTTTATTTTTAACCTTTTGATAATAAACGCTAATTTGTTCGCTAAAAAGTATTAAATTGGTATTAAATAAAATTAGGTTTGGCGACTGAAATTATTGAAATCATTCAAAAATTTATTACATCACTGCGAAATTTAACGTTTATTCTTAAGGTATAAATATCTTTAATCAATCAACCCAAAATATTTCAAAAATTCGTCATGAGTTAAATTAGGTTTTGGAACCGAAATTACTTTACTGAAAAGAGGGGCGCATATTTTTGATAATATTTGATTGATTAAAGTGGGATAAAAAGCCAAAAAGATTTTTAATTTTATTTTTACCATGTTTTTAAAATTAATATTTGAATCTTAAATTAATATTGTAAACTTTGTAAAATTAATATTTTTAAAATTGTAAATATTTGAACCATAATATAAGTTTGGTGTGAATTTATAATATGAATTTTTAAATTAATTTTGGTGTGAATTTATAATATGAATTTTTAATTTTTAAAATATGAATTTTTAATTTTATGCATTTTAAATTGTAAGTTTGGTGTGAATTTTTAATATTAATTTTGAATTTTATAATTAAATTGTGTGAATTTAAAAACAAAAAAATTTACTTTATCTCATTAAGTTAAAAATATGATTTTTAAAATTCGTCGTAAGTTGAAGACTAGGACTTTGAACCGAAATTGCTTTACCCAAGGGAGAGACGAGAACTTTTATTATCATTATTTTTAATCTTATTGAATTAAAGTATGCCAAAAAAAATTAAAAAACCAAAAATCTTAGCTTTTAAAACAATCGCTACAAAAAGACAAATTTTAAAATTTTGTCGAGGGACAGACTAGGACATCGATCCGAAACGACCTCGTCCTCAATAATAAGGGAAACAAAATTTTAAAAATTATTTACTTAATTGTTTTATAAGTTAAAGATTATATAAAAAAAAATATATACCAAACTCCGCGACTCGCGGAGTTTGAAGGCTTAAATGCCACGAGTCGCGGGAGGACCGAAAATCAGGAAAAAATAAAGAGCTGGAACAGATCAGTCCCAACCCACAAAACACACAAATACTGCGAACATAAACACGCAAAAACCCGAAAAATACACCCCAAAATCACAATTTTTAACCGTTAAAACCAAATTTTTTTACTAAAATCATGTTGAGAAGGATGCTATCTAGGAATTACTCAAGAAAAACGGTAAATTTCTACACCTAAACACCATTTAATCCGAAATTTGGTATTCTTGAGCAATTTTTTCCCCAATTTGATTTTGATGCTTTTTAGTGTAATTATGATTAAATTGTTTTTGTATTATGCTTGTATAACCTAGATTGATGCTATTTAACATGATTAGAAGCCTTAAACTTCAAATTTAGAGTAATCTAGGGTTTGTGTTCTTGAGCAAATTTGGGGCTTTTTGATATAAACAGGTTATGGCCAATTTTTGTCATGAATTGTTGCTAAATTAAGTAGTGTAACATGTCTAGGTAGTTAAATGATACAAACTTTGAGCCTAAACATGATTTTGAGAATTAAAGTGGACTTTTTCAAGTCTAAAATTCATGAACTTGAATAATGCCATTTGAAACTTGTTTAATTGCTAGTAATGATTATTTTGACATGTTATTTGAGTTGAATGCTTATGAACTTGGCAAACATTTTCGTATCTGCTATTTTGAAAAAGTGTAGATTTGATGAAAATATGAAAATGAGCTTAAGTTTGATATAAATTGATCATGTCATTGTAATTATTTTGATTGATGATTTTGCTGACACTAATGCATATTTGGATGCACAAAAATTGTGTTTGATATGTTTTGCAGACTGAAAGGGGTGAATCTTCATCCCAAGCCCGCAATGCTCCTGCTGAGAATGCAGAACAACAGGAGGTGGATAACTACTACAAGCAGGATATACCTCATCCAGTCATGACCTTTTCTGATATGCACTTGGAAGATTTGCACCCGAACCTGAGATTTGACAGACTTTGGATAGATTATCCAAAGTACCAAAGGGGTTTGCATACTCTTCATTCTAAGGTTGTTGAGGTACCGAGGGTCATAGAATGGGGACCCTTAGAAGCTGTAGAATTGGCCGGGCCAATTAGAGAATTACTTGTACAGAGGTATGGTAATTCTACTTTTAATGACTGAGTACGTTTATTCACCATGCGTAGACCTGTATATAAAGTATGGTGTGAAGAATTGTTGTGTAGTATAGAGTTGAATGATCCGGTAGCTAGTTTAACCGATCGTTCTTTTATTAGATTTTTGTTAGGCGGTTCGATGCGCCACATGTCTTTACTAGACATGGCTCAGGCTTTACGTATATATACGCCCGAGGAGTTAGCATCTGCCGATTGTAGAGGGTTGATACTAAATGGTAGAAAGATAGATGAAAATTTTGATACACACGGTGTGTGGAGTCAAATGACAAGCCATCACCGTTTCAAAGGGGGAAATTACTCTTATTTGGATATAGATAGAGCTGAATTAAGAGTAATTCATAGGTTTTTAGCTAATTCGATTACACAAAGGGGTAAGAACAAGGAAAAAGTAAATGAACAGGATTTGTTTTACCATATGTGTATTCGAGACCCACAAAGCGCTGTAAGTATACCGTATTGTGTGGGTTATTATTTATCAGCTATGGTTCGGGGGATGAGACCGCATAGCATAATAGGAGGTGGTATTTTTATTACTTTGATTGGTGAATATCTCGGTGTGGATATAAGTCGGGGGGGATTATTAGTAGAAGAACCAGAACCCCGCGATACTATAGGTTTAAATGTATACCATGGTGCGAAAGTTTTGAAGAGGCGAAATAACGCCGCAGTACAATACCATGGTAGACATCCACAGGTTGAGAGAAACCAACAGCAAGGTAATGTAGGAGGGGGGAATGAGATGCAAGAAATGCAAAGGTTTATAGCTTCTCAGGAGTACGAAAATGCTAGACAGAGAGCATTTGAAGATTGGCAAGTTCATCAGAACCAAATCATAGCTTATTGCCAACATATAGGTAGAAACTATATTCCTACACCGAAACCCATCTTCCCTCCCTGGTCTATAGAGATGCAGCCACCATATCCTACGTATAACCCTGCCGAAGCATTTTATAGCACCTATGGTTATGCCTGGAACCCCTATTGGTATCAATATCATCCCTAGTCTACTTATTTTTTTTTATTTTGTAATTTGTAATGATTGATACGTTTAATACTTTTGTTAATATTGTAATAGTTTTTATAATTGTCTAACTTTTATTCTTAGATTTTAATAATTTTTGAATGTGGGGTAATATACCAAACTTCAAAAATATGTATATATGTTTGCAGTTTATCTTATGTACACAACAGGGTAAAACAACGCATTTTCAAAGACTGGCATTAAGTTCAGCAAAAGCAACTAATTTTGACGACAAGATGCAAAATATATGTGAAATAACAACAAGACGGAATGAACAAATGATGTGCACCATTTATCATTCAGCAAACAAACGCCAATATATTTGGAAACTTTGGTAAAAATTTAATCATTTTCACAAAAATCACCCTCAATAATTTAAATTGTTACTGATTTCTTGCAAATGAGGGCATTGCAAGATCTTAAGTGTGAGAAGGGGTTAAATTCTTTCAGATTTTAAAATTTTTATCTTAAACACTTGGTTACCATTAAAAATACTAGTAAAGCAGTAGTTGTATTAGAATCTAGTGCTCTCTGGTAATAAAGAACAGCCCTAGTCTTATATACTGACTACCCAATTCTAGTAAAAATTTTAAATTTTTTTTTCAATTAAATGAACTCAAAATCATGTTTATACATATTTATGAACGATAAAACTAGGTTTTAACACCGAAATTATTGTTACCTCGGAAAGGACATAAATTGAGAAACAAACCAAAATGTTAAAATTCATTTAAAATGGAATAGAGGACGATAAAAAGGAAAATAAAAGCCAAGTGTGGGAAAATTTACCAAGTTATCTTAAACATATGTCACATATATCTGTAACAAATAACTGAAAATACTTTTGCTTTGGACTAAACTAAACTATTTTACCCGATGAAAGAAAAGAAAGATGGATCTACACGATGAATCAATTCCATCATTAAAAGGAAGTAAAGTCTTCCGAAAAAAGAAACGCGCTTCTTGATTTAGGTCATGAAGTTGTCGTCCAGACCAGCTGTAGGTTGACAAAAAATCTAGAAAAGTCATCACTAAAATCAGCAGGAAATCCACGGACCTCAGCATTAAATAGGGTCGCCAAGTGGTCAGATTTATCCTAACCATGAGAAGGATTTATCTCGTAAAATGGGGGGGGGGCACCATGCAAATTAGCTGGATAAGACTAATGAATCAGATCCCCAGAAAGGATAATCTCCTTAAAGATTAAAAATCAGCTTTTAAGCCTGATATTACTCAATCCTAGATATTGACCTTAAAGATTGAGAATTCAAACTCATGGAATTCAATGATATCTAAACTCGAGTTTGAACGATAAAATATTTTGATCAAAATTACAAACCGATTTGTTTTCTGAAAACCCTATTTTCAAAGCGTTCATTACCATTGAACGTAAAATCCTAGGAATTCACCTGGAATTCATTAGGTCACCTGAACCAAATCGGGTGTCAACCGTAAGAACCCGGTGGTTGCATAGCATGGTCAAAGACAAGACCTTGTGCCAGACCGAAAAATTATAAGGGTGAGCTTTACTATTGCTCCTACCAAGGATAGTAATTGCGTCCGACACGTTATAGACCATAATCAAATACATGTCATTAGACATTGCCTTAACAGTTGCTTGTTCAACGCTTTCCTTTACAACCGGACGGTAATTTACCGAAAGGTAATATACGGGACAAGTAAACTGGACGTGTTGCTTTCCAAGTACAAGGTTAGCAAGTGGGTGACACAAAACCGCAAGTTTTGAGCTAAAATTTTCAAATATGAAACCCACCAAACCCACAAAAATATTTTGCAAACACCGGTAAAGGGTTATTCCGGAAAACTTATCTGGGGTAAAAACTAGATTTAATTTTCAAAAGATCAAATGTTTTCATAAAGATCCAGTTTCCTTAATGGATCTAAATTTTTATAGTCATGTGGGATTGTAAACCATATCGTTACTACCATTGTTTATACCGCCGTAAAGAAATCACTGATGTACAAAGTGTGAAGAATAAAGAAGTGATTCTAGTATTTCAAGACGATATTGCTTGAGGACAAGCAACGCTCAAGTGTGGGAATATTTGATAATGCTAAAAACGAACATATATTTCATAGCATTATTCCTCAAGAAAGACAAGATTTTAGTTGCAATTGTTCTATTTACAAGTGATATTCGTTTAAATAATAAAAGGTGAAGACAAAAGACAGATTCGACGAATTGAAGACGCAAACGACCAAAAAGCTCAAAAGTACAAAAGACAATCAAAGAGGTTCCAATTATTGATAAGAAACGTCTCGAAATAACAAGAGTACAAGATTCAAAACGCAAAGTACAAGATATTAAATTGTACGCAAGGACGTTCGAAAATCCGGAACCGGGACCAGAGTCAACTCTCAACGCTCGACGCAACGGACTAAAAATTACAAGTCAACTATGCACATAAATATAATATAATATTTAAATAATTCTTATAATTATTTAATATATTATATTTATATTTAAAACCATCGGCAAGAAAGACTCCAAAAGGGACTGAGCTGTAATTTCAATCTCCGCGACTCGCGGAGTTTGAAGGCCAAAAGGGCCGCGAGTCGCGGAGCCCCAAGTTTTGAAACTCCCTATAAAGCCAACCGAATTCTGAGCATTTTAATCATCAATATATCCATCCATCTCTCTATCTATATCGTAAAATATATATATATATATATATATTTATAATTTATATTTTAATTTTAATTATAATTCTAATAATAAGGGTATGTTAGCGAATGTTGTAAGGGTGTAAGTCGAAATTCTGTCCGTGTAACGCTACGCTATTTTTAATCATTGTAAGTTATGTTCAACCTTTTTATATTAATGTCTCGTAGCTAAGTTATTATTAGGCTTATTTAAAACAAAGTAATCATGATGTTGGGCAAATTACTAAAATTGGGTAATTGGGCTTTGTACCATAATTGGGGTTTGGACAAAAGAACGACACTTGTGGAAATTAGACTATGAGCTATTAATGGGCTTTATATTTGTTTAACTAAATGATAGTTTGTTAATGTTAATATAAAAATTTACAATTGGGCGTCCCTATAAATTACCATATACACTCAATCGGACACGATGGGCGGGGTATTTATATGTACGAATAATCGTTCATTTAACCGGACACGGGAATGAATTAATAGTCACTAGAATAATTAAAACAGGGGTGAAATTATGTACAAGGACACTTGGTATAATTGATAACAAAATATTAAAACCTTGGGTTACACTCAGTCGACATCCTGGTGTAATTATTAAACAAAGTAGTAAAATCTTGTTACAGTTTAAAGTCCCCAATTAGTTGGAATATTTTACTTTGGGTATAAGGATAATTTGACGAGGACACTCGCACTTTATATTTATGACTGATGGACTGTTATGGACAAAAACCAGACGGACATATTAAATAATCCAGGACAAAGGACAATTAACCCATGGGCATAAAACTAAAATCAACACGTCAAACATCATGATTACGAAAGTTTAAATAAGCATAATTCTTTTATTTCATATTTAATTTTCTTTATTTTATATTTAATTGCACTTCTAATTATCGCATTTTTATTGTTATTGTATTTAATTGCACTTTTAATTATCGTACTTTTTAATTATCGCAAGTTTATTTTATCGCACTTTTATTATTCGCAATTTCATTATCATTATTTACTTTATGCTTTAATTTAAGTCTTGTATTTATTTTTAATATTTTACATTTGGTTTTAACTGCGACTAAAGTTTTAAAATCGACAAACCGGTCATTAAACGGTAAAAAACCCCCCCCCCCCTTTATAATAATAATATTACTTATATATATATTTGTATTTTTATAAAAGTAAACTAATATAGCGTTAATCTTTGTTTAAAGATTTCCCTGTGGAACGAACCGGACTTACTAAAAACTACAGTACTTTACGATTAGGTACACTGCCTATAAATGTTGTAGCAAGGTTTAAGTATATCCATTCTATAAATAAATAAATATCTTGTATAAAATAGTATCGTATTTAATAAGTATTTCCTTGTAAAATTTAATAGTATTTTATATACACCTCGCGAAACATCAAGTATTTTTGGCGCCGCTGCCGGGGAACTACTCTTAAAAGCCGGAAGCGCAACGCTAATAGAAAAAAAAAAAAAAAATTTAGTTTACTTTTATTAAAATTCGTTTTTATAAAAATACGTTTTAAATATTCGAAAATATATAAAGAAAAAAAATATGGGTATTTTTAAGATTTTGATAAATATTTAAGTTTTATAAAGTTTCTTTAGTTTGTAAAAATATAAGTTTTATTTAATTTATTTTATAAATATATTTTATAAATATAAAAAACCGAAAAAAAAATATAAATATATATATATCTATTTTTTTATTGTTATAAAGTATTTTATTTTTATCTTAGTTATTAAAGATAAGTTTTATTTAAATTATATAAATATTTTAATTAATATAAATAGAAAATATAAAAACAGAAAACAGAAAATAAAAAAAATAAAAAAAAAATTAAAGAAAAACGCGTCGAATTTTAAACCTGTCAGTTGAATTTCTGAACCCCGCGAGTCGCGGGGTTTGGTGCCTTGAATACCGCAACTCGCGGAGGGGACCTGACACCAACAGGAAGCCCTAATCCTGCATTTATTACGGAGTATTATTAATTATTATTAATTAATTTGTAATTAGGGTTAAATATTTAATTAATTTAGTATTTAATTTAAGTTTTAATTAATTTGTATTATTTAGTATTAATTAGTTTAATTAATTTATAAAATTAGTAGTTTTAATAAATAAATAATATAAAAATAATATTTTTATAAAAATTGTACTTTTTACAACTTTTTGTATATTTTTATATTTTATCCCTTTTTAATTGTTTTAGCATAATATTTGTATTTTTAGCTCATATTTAGTTTTAAACTTAGTTTTTGCCATAGTTATATTTACTTCTAGATTTTTAGGCTTTGCCGTAAAATCCCTTAAGTGCTTTTTATTTAGACTAAGATTTAGATGCTTTAGAATTTTGCGACGCCTTTTTAAGTTTTAGTTTCTTTTTAAGTTATTTCCATTTGGGATATAGTTTTTCCTGTAAGCTTTAATATTTTTAGACACCTTTTACTATGTACCAATTATCATTCCAATTAGTAATCTCAATTTGCGATTATAATTTTAAGTTAGTTGTAGTAATAAGGTTAGGTTAGTCAAGTATTTTTAAGTTTTATAAGTTTCTTTTATTTTTCCGTCACCTTTTATTTTTTAACCATTTTTCTTTTTCGACCTTTTCCGACGAACTCTTTTTCTTTCTTATTTCTCGTTATTCTAGTTTTAGGACATAGATTTTTATTCTACTTCCTATCTAAATTTTCTTAAAATTACGAAAATTTATTTTAAGTGGTTAAATTGATAGACATCAAAATTTTCTGGTTCGTAGTAATAGTTGGATTTGTACGTGGACCGGGTTATTGGAGCCAAACAGTCCTCAATTATATTGAGACCAAACGAATCCTGCCCCTCTGCTGCATCTTTTGGCTATTCGAAACGTGGGCAAAATCAGAAAAGTCTATTGATTGGATAACTTATTATAATTTTTCTTTCCTTTTAAAAACTAATAGGATATTCAGTGAATGCACCGAGCAAGACGTTCACCACCTTTTGTACGTTCACCACCTGTAACTAGATCAAGACATCTAGCAAATATTACCGCCGTTGATTTTTCTTTAGAATCGTCATCCAGTCGACCAAGTACTTCAGTTCAAATTTCCGATAATCCATTTTTTAAACCCGACCTCACAATTGAGAATCCGGAGAATATTCAGGAACGATTCGTAGATCCTGAACCACTAAACTTTCCTCCGGAACCACCAATCATTCAAACAGAGATTGTTGAGGAACGAACCATTAAATCAGAATCCTCTAGTGATTCCGATTCAACAAATTCAATTATGGAGAATCTGGAACCTTTAAGTATGGAAGACCGAATGAGATCTAAACGCAATGGCCAAGGTCACGCAATTACTCATCCAGACATTAATGCGCCAGATTATGAAATCAAAGGACAAATTCTACACATGGTGACTAATCAATGCCAATTTAGTGGTGCGCCGAAGGAAGATCCAAATGAACATCTACGTACCTTTAATAGGATCTGCACACTATTTAAAATCCGAGAAGTGGAGGATGAACAGATATATCTCATGTTATTTCCCTGGACTTTAAAGGGAGAAGCCAAAGATTGGTTGGAATCGTTACCTGAAGGGGCGATCGATACATGGGATGTTTTAGTTGACAAATTTCTTAAACAATTCTTTCCGGCATCTAAAGCCGTAAGACTTCAAGCAGAAATTGTTACGTTCACACAGAAGCCAAATGAAACTCTATATGAGGCATGGACTAGATATGGAAAGTTGTTAAGAGGATGTCCGTAACATGGTTTAGATACCTGTCAAATAGTACAAATATTCTACCAAGGATGCGACATCACTACAAGGAAAGACATAGATATAGCAGCTGGTGGTTCTATTATGAAGAAAACCGAAACTGATGCTTACAAAATTATTGATAACACTGCTTCTCACTCACATGAGTGGCACCAAGAAAAAGATATCGTTAGATCATCTAAAGCAGCTAGAGCCGATTCTAGCCATGACTTAGATTCCATTTCCGCAAAGATAGATGCTGTCGAGAGACGAATGTAAAAGATGACTAAAGATATTCACTCAATACGAATTAGTTGTGAGCAGTGTGGAGGACCACATTTGACAAAAGATTGTCTCATTATTGAATTAACAATGGAACAAAGAGAGAATGTTTCATACATAAACCAAAGGCCTGGAAATAATTATCAGAATAATTATCAACCGCCAAGACCGATTTACAATCAAAACCAGAATTATAACAGAAATATTCCATACAACAACCAACAAGGTCCTAGCAATCAACAAGTATCCAATAATACTTACAACCAGCAAAGACCTAATTTTCAAAACAAACCACCACAACAAACCGATGATAAAAAGCCGAATTTAGAAGATATGATGACGAAGCTAGTTGAAACTCAAACGCAGTTTTTCACATCTCAGAAACAAACCAATGAACAAAATGCTCAAGTATTTAGAAATCAACAAGCTTCTATTCAAAATCTAGAACAAGAAGTAAGTAACCTAGCAAGGTTAATAGGTGAAAGAAAATCGGGAAGTCTACCTAGTGATACAAATGCTAACCCCCGGAATGAAACAGCTAAAGCTATTACCACAAGAAGTGGTACAACACTTAAACCACCGGAAATACCTGTAACTTCTGATGAAACTATTCCTACTCCACAAGAATCACAACCTGATCAAGATAAGGAAAAAGAACCGGTAGTTGAAAAGGTTAATGAAGATAACACAGTTAAGGCTAAACCTTATGTTAAACCATACCAACCACCACTTCCTTACCCGAGTGAAATGAAGAAAGAGAAACTTGAAGCCGAGCAATCCAAATTCTTGGATATGTTTAAACAGATAAATGTAAATCTTCCTTTCATTGATGTGATTTCAGGAATGCCTAGATATGCTAAATTCTTATAAGATCTAATCTCAAATAGAAAGAAAATGGAAGAACTCTCGGCTGTTACTATGAATGCTAATTGTTCAGCAGTGCTGTTAAATAAGATACCAGAAAAACTATCTGATCCAGGAAGTTTCACAATTCCATGTTTTCTGGGTAGTCTTAGTTCAATAGAAGCATTGGCAGACTTAGGTGCTAGTATAAATGATGTTTTAGCAGAGTAGTATATAAAATAGCTTATATTTTTACAGAAAATACTATTAAATACGATACAATTTTACACAAGATATTTATTTATTTATAGAATGGATATACTTAAACCTTGCTACAACACTTATAGGCAGTGTACCTAATCGTACAGTAGTGTAGTTTTTAGTAAGTCCGGTTCGTTCCACAGGGAAATCTTTAAACAAAGCTTAACGCTATATTAGTTTACTTTTATAAAAATACAAATATATATATAAGTAATATTATTATTATAAAGGGGGGGTTTTACCGTTTAATGACCGGTTTGTCGATTTTAAAACTTTAGTCGCAGTTAAAACCTAATGTAAAATATTAAATAAATAAAAGACTTAATTTAAAGCGTAAAGTAATTAACGATAATGAAATTGCGAATAATAAAAGTGCGATAAAATAAACTTGCGATAATTAAAAAGTACGATAATTAAAAATGCAATTAAATATAATAACAATAAAAATGCGATAATTAGAAGTGCAATTAAATATAAAATAAAGGAAATTAAATATGAAATAAAAGAATTATGCTTATTTAAACTTCCGTAATCATGATGTTTGACGTGTTGATTTTAGTTTTATGCCTATGGGTTAATTGTCCTTTATCCTGGATTATTTAATATGTCAGTCTGGTTTTTGTCCATAACAGTCCATCAGTCATAAATATAAAGTGCGAGTGTCCTCGTCAAATTATTCTTATACCCGAAGTTAAATATTCCAACTAATTGGGGATTCGAATTGTAACAAGGTTTTAATACTTTGTTTAATGAATACACCAGGTTATCGACTGCGTGTAAACTAAGGTTTTACTACTTTGTTAACAATTACACCAATTACCCTTGAATGTAATTTCACCCCTGTTTTAATTATTCTAGTGGCTATTAATCCATTCCCGTGTCCGGTTAAATGAACGATTATTCGTACATATAAATACCCCGCCCATCGTGTCCGATCGAGTGTATATGGTAATTTATAGGGACGCCCAATTGTAAATCTTTATATTAACATTAACAAACTATCATTTAGTTAAACAAATATAAAGCCCATTAATAGCCCATAGTCTAATTTCCACAAGTGCCGTTCTTTTGTCCAAACCCCAATTATGGTACAAAGCCCAATTACCCAATTTTAGTAATTAGCCCAACATCATGATTACTTCATTTTAAATAAGCATAATAATAACTTAGCTACGAGACATTAATATAAAAAGGTTGAACATAACTTACAATGATTAAAAATAGCGTAGCGTTACACGGACAGAATTTCTACTTACACCCTTACAATATTCGCTAACATATCCTTATTATTAGAATTATAATTAAAATTAAAATATAAATTATAAATATATATATATAATTTACGTATGATAAGAGAAGAAAAAGATGGATGAATTGCGATCAGAATTCGGTTGCTTTTATAGGAAAAGTCGAATTTTGGGGCTCCGCGACTAGCGGTGAAATCCTCTTCAAACTCCGCGAGTCGCGGAGGTTACTTTTACAGCTCAGAGGAGTTTGGCTCTTTGTTTACCGACGGTTTATAATATATATATAATATATATATAATTAATATAATTAATTATATATTATATTATATTTATATACATAGTTAACTTGTAATTTTTAGTCCGTTGCGTCGAGCGTTGAGAGTTGACTCTGGTCTCGGTTCTGGATTTTCGAACGTCCTTGCGTACAATTTAATATCTTGTACTTTGCATTTTGAATCTTGTACTCTTATAATTTCGAGACGTTTCTTATCAATAATTAGAACCTTTTTGATTGTCTTTTGTACTTTTGAGCTTTTTGGTCGTTTGCGTCTTCAATTCGTCGAATCTGTCTTTTGTCTTCACCTTTTATTATTTAAACGAATATCACTTGTAAATAGAACAATTGCAACTAAAAGCTTGTCTTTCTTGAGGAATAATGCTATGAAATATATGTTCGTTTTTAGCATTATCAAATATTCCCACACTTGAGCGTTGCTTGTCCTCAAGCAATATCGTCTTGAAATACTAGAATCACTTCTTTATTCTTCACACTTTGTACATCAGTGATTTCTATACGGCGGTATAAACAATGGTAGTAACAATATGGTTTACAGTCCCACATGACTATAAAAATTTAGATCCATTAAGGAAATTGGATCTTTATGAAAACATTTGATCTTTTGAAAATTAAATCTAGTTTTTACCCTAGATAAGTTTTCCGGGATAACCCTTTACCGGTGTTTGCAAAATATTTTTGTGGGTTTGGTGGGTTTCAGATTTGAAAATTTTAGCTCAAAACTTGCGGTTTTGTGTCACCCACTTGCTAACCTTGTATTTGAAAAGCAACACGTCCAGTTTACTTGTCCCGTATATTACCTTTCGGTAAACTACCATCAGGTTGAAAAGGAAAGCGTTGAACAAGCAACTGTTAAGGCAATGTCCCCTGACATGCTTTTAATTATGGTCTATAACGTGTCGGACGCAATTACTATCCTTGGTAGGAGCAATAGTAAAGCTCACCCTTATAATTTTTCGGTATGGCACAAGGTCCTGTCTTTGACCATGCTATGCAACCACCGTTCTTACGGTTGACACCCGATTTAGTTTAGGTGACCTAATGAATTCCAGGTGAATTCCTAGGATTTTACGTTCAATGGTAATGAACGCATTGAAAATAGGGTTTTCAGAAAACAAATCGGTTTGTAATTTTGATCAAAATATTTTCTCGTTCAAGCTCGAGTTTAGATATCATTGAATTCCATGAGTTTGTAATTCTCAATCTTTAAGGTCAATCTCAAGGATTGAGTAATATCAGTCTTAAAAGCTGATTTTTAATCTTTAAGGAGATTATCCTTTCTGGGGATCTGATTCATTAGTCTTGTCCAGCTAATTTGCATGGTGCCCCCCATTGTACGAGATAAATCCTTCTCATGGTTAGGATAAATCTGACCACTTGGCGACCCTGTTTAATGCTGAGGTCCGTGGATTTCCTGCTGATTTTAGTGATGACTTTTCTAGATTTTTCGTCAACCTACAGCTGGTCTGGACGACAACTTCATGACCTAAATCAAGAAGCGCGTGTCTTTTTCGGAAGACTTTACTTCCTTTTAATGATGGAATTGATTCATCGTGTAGATCCATCTCTTCTTTTCTTTCATCGGGTAAAACAGTTTAGTTTAGTCCAAAGCAAAAGTATTTTCAGTTATTTGTTACAGATATATGTGACATATGTTTAAGATAACTTGGTAAATTTTCCCACACTTGGCTTTTATTTTCCTTTTTATCGTCCTCTATTCCATTTTAAATGAATTTTAACATTTTAGTTTGTTTCTCAATTTATGTCCTTTCCGAGGTAACAATAATTTCGGTGTTAAAACCTAGTTTTATCGTTCATAAATATGTATAAACATGATTTTGAATTCATTTAATTGAAAATTTTGAAAAATTTTACTAGAATTGGGTAGTCAGTATATAAGACTAGGGCTGTTCTTTTTTTATCAGAGAGCACTAGATTCTAATACAACTACTGCTTTACTAGTATTTTTAATGGTAACCAAGTGTTTAAGATAAAAATTTTAAAATCCGAAAGAATTTAACCCCTTCCCCCACTTAAGATCTTGCAATGCCCTCATTTGCAAGAAATCAGTAACAATTTAAATTATTGAGGGTGATTTGTGTGAAAATGATTAAATTTTTACCAAAGTTTCCAAATATATTGGCGTTTGTTTGCTGAATGATAAATGGTGCACATCATTTGTTCATTCCGTCTTGTTGTTATTTCACATATATTTTGCATCTTGTCGTCAAAATTAGTTGCTTTTGCTGAACTTAATGCCAGTCTTTGAAATTCGTTGTTTTACCCTGTTGTGTACATAAGATAAACTGCAAACATATATACATATTTTTGAAGTTTGGTATATTACCCCACATTCAAAAATTATTAAAATCTAAGAATAAAAGTTAGATAATTATAAAAATGATTACAATATTAACAAAAGTATTAAACGTATCAATAATTACAAATTACAAAAAAAAATAAGTATACTAAGGATGATATTGGTACCAATAGGGGTTCCAGGCATAACCATAGGTGCTATAGAATGCTTCGGCAGGGTCATACGTAGGATACGGTGGCTGCATCTCTATAGACCAGGGAGGGAAGATGGGTTTCGGTGTAGGAATATAGTTTCTACCTATATGTTGGCAATGAGCTATGATTTGGTTCTGATGAACTTTCCAATCTTCAAATGCTCTCTGTCTAGCATTTTCGTATTCCTGAGAAGCTATAAACCTATGCATTTCTTGCATCTCATTCCCCCCTCCTACATTACCTTGCTGTTGGTTTCTCTCCACCTGTGGATGTCTACCATGGTATCGTACTGCGGCGTTATTTCGCCTCTTCAAAACTTTCGCACCATGGTATACATTTAAACCTATAGTATCGCGGGGTTCTGGTTCTTCTACTAATAATCCCCCCTGACTTATATCCACACCGAGATATTCACCAATCAAAGTAATAAAAATACCACCTCCTATTATGCTATGCGGTCGCATCCCCCGAACCATAGCTGATAAATAATAACCCACACAATATGGTATACTTACAGCGCTTTGTGGGTCTCGAATACACATATGGTAAAACAAATCCTGTTCATTTACTTTTTCCTTGTTCTTACCCCTTTGTGTAATCGAATTAGCTAAAAACCTATGTATCACTCTTAATTCGGCTCTATCTATATCCAAATAAGAGTAATTTCCCCCTTTGAAATGGTGATGGCTTGTCATTTGACTCCACACACCGTGTGTATCAAAATTTTCATCTATCTTTCTACCGTTTAGTATCAATCCTCTACAATCGGCAGACGCTAACTCCTCAGGCGTATATATACGTAAAGCCTTAGCCATGTCCAGTAGAGACATGTGGCGCATCGAACCGCCTAACAAAAATCTAATAAAAGAACGATCGGTTAAACTAGCTACCCGATCATTCAACTCTATACTACATAACAATTCTTCACACCATACTTTATATACAGGTCTACGCATGGTGAATAAACGTACCCAGTCATTAAAAGAAGAATTACCATACCTCTGTACAAGTAATTCCCTAATTGGCCCGGCCAATTCTACAGCTTCTAAGGGTCCCCATTCTATGACCCTCGGTACCTCAACAACCTTAGAATGAAGAGTATGCAAACCCCTTTGATATTTTGGATAATCTATCCAAAGTCTGTCAAATCTCAGGTTCGGGTGCAACTCTTCCAAGTGCATATCAGAAAAGGTCATGACTGGATGAGGTATATCCTGCTTGTAGTAGTTATCCACTTCCTGTTGTTCCAAATTCTCAGCAGGAGCATTGCGGGCTTGGGATGAAGATTCACCCCTTTCATTCTGCAAAACACATCAAACACAATTTTTGTGCATCCAAATATGCATTAGTGTCAGCAAAATCATCAATCAAAATAATTACAATGACATTATCAATTTATATCAAACTTAAGCTCATTTTCACATTTTTATCAAATCTACACTTTTTCAAATAAGCATATACGAAAATGTTCGCCAAGTTCATAAGCATTCAACTCAAATAACATGTCAAAATAATCATTACTAGCAATTAAACAAGTCTCAAATGGCATTATCTTTCAAAAATCAAGTTCATGAATTTTAGACTTGAAAAAGTCCACTTTAATTCTCAAAAATCATATTTAGGCTCAAAGTTTGGATCATTTAACTACCTAAACATGTTACATTACTTATTTTAGCAACAATTCATGACAAAAATCGGCCATAACCTGTTTATATCAAAAAGCCCCAAATTTGCTCAAGAACACAAACCCTAGATTACTCAAAATTTGAAGTTTAAGGCTTCTAATCATGTTAAACAGCATCAATCTAGGTTATACAAGCATAATACATAAACAATTTAAGCCTAATTACACTAAAAAGCATCAAAATCAAATTGGGAAAAAAATGACTCAAGAACACCAAATTTCGGATTAAATGGTGTTTAGGTGTAGAAATTTACCGTTTTTCTTGAGTAATTCTTAGATAGCATCCTTCTCAACATGATTTTAGTAAAAGATTTGGTGATTAACGGTTAAAAATTGTGATTTTGGGGGTGTTTTTGGGTGTATTTTCGGCAGTATGTTCGCAGTTTTTCTGTGGGTTTTGTGTGGAATGAGCTGGTTCAGCTCTTATTTTTTTTTCTGTAATTCGGTCCTCCCGCGAGTCGCGGGGATTAACCCTCCAAACTCCGCGAGTCGCGGAGTTTGGTATTTTTTTTTTTTTTTTTTTTTTTTCTAATCTTTAACTTATTAAAACAATTAAGTAATTAATTTTAAAATTTTGTTTCCCTTGTTATTTAGGACGAGGTCGTTTCGGATTGATGTCCTAGTCCGTCCTTCGACAAAATTTTAAAATTTGTCTTTTTGTAGCGATTGTTTTAAAAGCTAAGATTTTTGGGGTTTTTTTAATGTTTTTGGCATACTTTAATTCAATGAGATTAAAAATAATGATAATAAAAGTTCTCGTCCCTCCCTCGGGTAAAGCAATTTCGGTTCAAAGACCTAGTCTTCAACTTACGACGAATTTTAAAAATCATATTTTTAACTTAATGAGATAAAGTAAATTTTTGTTTTTAAATTCACACAACTTAAATATAAAATACAAAATTAATATTAAAAATTCACACCAAACTTAAAATTTGAAATGCATAAAATTAAAAATTCATATTTTAAAAATTAAAAGTTCACACCAAACTTAATTTAAAAATTCATATTATAAATTCACACCAAACTTATATTAATTTTTCAAATATTTACAATTTTAAATATATTGTTTTTACAAAGTTTACAATATTAATTTAAGATTTATATATTAATTTTAAAAATATGGTAAAAATAAAATTAAAAATCTTTTTGTCTTTTTATCCCACTTTAATCAATCAAATATTATCAAAAATATGCGCCCCTCTTTTCGGTAAAGTAATTTCGGTTCCAAGACCTAATTTAACTCATGACGAATTTTTGAAATATTTTGGGTTGATTGATTAAAGATATTTATACCTTAAGAATAAACGTTAAATTTCGCAGTGATGTAATAAATTTTTGAATGATATCAATAATTTCGGTCGCCAAACCTAATTTTATTTAATACCAATTTAATACTTTTTAGCGAACAAATTAGCGTTTATTATCAAAAGGTTAAAAATAAAAATAAAAATAAAAACTGTACAGACATACCTGTGAAATAGATTTCTTAGTTATATGATCTATCCCATTCAAAAGATAGTCGGTTTAATTGGTTTTCCATGGCTACATAGGCGTACCCTCGAGCATTCAGTGTCTTTTCTTCTAAACATATGAACGGTCCGTCTCTGCATAAAGTAACAAATTCGGTATTTGAATAGGTTTGATTATTTGAACATTTACCTCCATGTGACCATTTTCTGCATTTGTGACATCGTTCTAGGTGTCGTGCTCTTCTTTTCGCTGCGGATTTTGATTTTCCTTTACCAAATTGTAACTTATTATCTTCACATCTGGATTCTTTTCTAACTCCGTCCATTCTTTCTCTGATTACTGATACTATTTCACTTGGGAGTATGTCATTATTTCTTTTAGTGATCAAAGCGTGTAGCATTAGACCATGGTTTAGCTCACAGGCAGTCTTCATTTTGTAAAAACCTAAAAAAATAAAAATTCAGAATGGGGGGAGAAGACTAGTTCTTTAGGGTCTGCTAGGAAAAGACCATTCGGGTTCCATTTTCGAGAACTACACGAAAACATACAATCTAACTCTAACAGAAATACATATTATCTTTTAAAGACTTGATTCTCCCCACACTTAGTTAGCTGTGGTGTCGAAATTGTGATTAACTTCGTTGTCGACTTCCATCGGACCATGTATGTAATGTTTAACTCTGTGACCATTAACTTTAAATTCAATCCCATTTGAATTTATCAATTCTATCATTCCGTATGGGAAAACTCTTTTGACTATGAATGGCCCAGACCATCCTGATTTCAATTTTTCTGGAAATAGCTTGAATCGTGAATTGAAAAGAAGAACTCTGTCTCCTTCTTTAAATTCTTTTGAACCTCTGATTCTTTTATCATGCCATTTCTTCGTTCTTTCTTTATAGATTAACGAATTTTCGTATGCTTCATGTCTTAATTCTTCTAATTCGTTTAGTTGACTTAATCGTAGACGTCCGGCTTCATGTAAATCAAGATTACATGTTTTCAAAGCCCAAAATGCTTTGTGTTCAATTTCTACTGGAAGATGACATGCTTTTCCATAAACAAGTCTAAAAGGTGTGGTTCCAATTGGAGTTTTGTAGGCTGTTCTAAAAGCCCAGAGTGCATCCTCCAATTTAATGGACCATTCCTTCGGATTTGATCCTACGGTTTTCTCTAGAATACGTTTTAAAGCTCGGTTGGTATTTTCAACTTGTCCACTTGTTTGTGGATGATATGCGGTGGAGATTTTATGAGTTACTCCATATCTTTTAAGAACTTTCTCAAGTTGATTATTACAGAAATGAGTACCCCGATCACTTATTAAAGCTTTCGGTGTTCCAAACCTTGCAAAAAGACGTTTTAAAAAGTTGACTACAACTCGTGCATCGTTAGTTGGGAGAGCTTGTGCTTCCGCCCATTTAGATACATAATCAATGGCTACGAGTATATATAGATTATTATGAGATTTTGGAAATGGACCCATAAAGTCAATACCCCAAATGTCAAATACTTCACATACTTGGATGACATTTTGTGGCATTTCATCACGTTGACTTATTTTTCCGGTCCTTTGACATGCATCACAGGATTTGCAAAGAAGGTGTGCGTCTTTGTAAATTGTAGGCCAATAGAATCCAGCTTCATAAACTTTTCTTGCTGTTAGTTGAGGCCCATAATGCCCTCCTGTTGGTCCTGTGTGACAATGGTTTAAAATTTTACTAGCTTCATCTCCAAATACACATCGACGTATTATTCCATCGGGACAACTTTTAACCAGATGTGGATCTTCCCAAAAATAGTGTTTTATATCACTGAAGAATTTCTTTCGTTTTTGGTACGATAATCCTTTTTCAAGGAATCCACAAACTAAGTAGTTTGCATAGTCTGCAAACCATGGGATTTCTTTATAATCTATCTTCAATAGATATTCATCAGGAAAGTTGTCTTGTATGGCTGATTCATTTAGAACTTCTAATTCGGGATTTTCAAGACGAGAAAGATGATCAGCGGCGAGATTTTCTGCTCCTCTTTTATCTCGGATTTCAATATCAAACTCTTGTAAGAGTAAGATCCAACGGATTAATCTTGGTTTAGCATCTTGTTTTGAAAATAGGTATCTAAGAGCAGAATGGTCGGTATAGACCACCGTTTTTGCTAGAACGAGATATGATCGAAATTTGTCAAAAGCAAAGACAATAGCAAGGAGTTCTTTTTCAGTAGTTGTATAGTTCGTTTGTGCTCCTTGTAACGTCTTACTAGCATAATATATAGGTTGAAATCGTTTTTCAATCCTTTGTCCTAAAACGGCTCCCATTGCAAAATCACTTGCATCGCACATTAGTTCAAATGGTAGATTCCAATTTGGTGTTATCATGATCGGCGCATTAGTGAGTTTCTCTTTAAGAATATTAAAAGATTTGATACACTCATCTGAAAAGATGAATGGAGCATCCTTTTCTAGGAGTTTATTCATAGGAGTGGCAATTTTAGAAAAATCTTTTATGAAACGTCGGTAAAAACCGGCATGCCCTAGAAAACTCCTAACTCCTCTAACATTGGTGGGATGTGGAAGTTTAGCAATTACATCTACTTTAGCTCTATCCACTTCAATTCCTTCTTTTGAAATTTTATGTCCAAGAACGATGCCTTCTTTAACCATGAAATGGCATTTCTCCCAATTAAGTACTAGATTTGATTTTTCGCATCTAATTAGCATTCGTTCCAGATTAACTAGACATGATTTAAATGTATCACCGAAGACTGAAAAGTCATCCATGAATACTTCCATGCATTCTTCTATCATGTCGTGAAAAATCGCCATCATACACCTTTGAAAGGTTGAAGGGGTGTTGCAAAGTCCAAATGGCATGCGTTTGTAAGCAAAAGTACCATAAGGGTACGTGAACGTGGTTTTCTCTTGATCTTCGGATGCTATTGGAATTTGAAAATATCCGGAAAATCCATCTAGAAAACAATAGTAACTATTTCCGGCTAATCTTTCCAACATTTGATCTATGAAAGGTAAGGGAAAGTGATCTTTTCTGGTGGCGTCATTTAATTTTCTATAATCAATACATACACGCCATCCTGTTACAGTCCTAGTAGGAATAAGCTCATTTTTCTCATTTGTGATGACAGTCATGCCACCCTTCTTAGGTACACATTGAACTGGGCTTACCCATGGACTATCAGAGATTGGATAAATTAAACCTGCATCTAGCAGTTTAATAATCTCCTTCTTAACTACATCTTGCATATTAGGATTTAGTCTTCGTTGGCGTTGCACATACGTTTTATGACCTTCTTCCATAAGGATTTTATGTGTGCAATACGAAGGACTTATTCCTTTAATATCATGAATCTTCCATGCAATGGCGGGTTTATGAGCTTTCAACACAGAAATGAGTTGTGATTTCTCATTTTCAGTAAGAGAAGACGATATTATTACAGGTAATTCAGATTCACCATGTAAATAAGCATATTCTAAATGGTTTGGAAGTGGCTTTAACTCTAATTTCGGAGGTTCTTCTATCGATGATTTGTATCGATATCTGTCTTCTTCTTTTAGCATTTGAATTTCTTCTGTTGTTGGTTCATATCCATTAGCTATAAGTGTAGCTAACATTTCAACTTCATTAATTGGTTCATTACCTTCTCCTAAAGAACATTCTCCTGTTCCTTGTAATTCTGGAAATTCTTCTAATAATTCTGCATGTGCATCTATAGTTTGAATATAATAACATGTATCATCTGCAGATTGTGGTTGTTGCATTGCTCTATCAACTGAAAAGGTAACACTCTCGTCCTCTATACTTAGGGTCAGTTTCTTACCGAACACGTCTATCATTGCTTTAGCCGTGTTTAAGAATGGTCTTCCTAATATGAGAGGAACTTGAGAATCTTCTTCCATGTCCAGAACAACAAAATCTACTGGAAATACTAAAGTACCAACTTTAACTAGCATGTTCTCCATTATCCCTCTAGGATATTTTATTGATCTATCGGCTAGTTGTATGCTTATTCTGGTTGGTTTCAATTCTCCAAGGTCTAGTTTAGTGTATAGTGAATACGGCATTAAATTTATACTAGCACCTAAGTCTGCCAATGCTTCTATTGAACTAAGACTACCCAGAAAACATGGAATTGTGAAACTTCCTGGATCAGATAGTTTTTCTGGTATCTTATTCAACAGCACTGCTGAACAATTAGCATTCATAGTAACAGCCGAGAGTTCTTCCATTTTCTTTCTATTTGAGATTAGATCTTTCAAGAATTTAGCATATCTAGGCATTCCTGAAATCACATCAATGAAAGGAAGATTTACATTTATCTGTTTAAACATATCCAAAAATTTGGATTGCTCGGCTTCAAGTTTCTCTTTCTTCATTTTACTCGGGTAAGGAAGTGGTGGTTGGTATGGTTTAACATAAGGTTTATCCTTAACTGTGTTATCTTCATTAACCTTTTCAACTACCGGTTCTTTTTCCTTATCTTGATCAGGTTGTGGTTCTTGTGGAGTAGGAATAGTTTCATCAGAAGTTACAGGTATTTCAGGTGGTTTAAGTGTTGTACCACTTCTTGTGGTAATAGCTTTAGCTGTTTCATTCCGGGGGTTAGCATTTGTATCACTAGGTAGACTTCCCGGTTTTCTTTCACCTATTAACCTTGCTAGGTTACTTACTTCTTGTTCCAGATTTTGAATAGAAGCTTGTTGATTTCTAAATGCTTGAGCATTTTGTTCATTGGTTTGTTTCTGAGATGTGAAAAAATGCGTTTGAGTTTCAACTAGCTTTGTCATCATATCTTCTAAATTCGGCTTTTTATCATCGGTTTGTTGTGGTGGTTTGTTTTGAAAATTCGGTCTTTGCTGATTGTAAGTATTATTGGATACTTGTTGATTGCTAGGACCTTGTTGGTTGTTGTATGGAATATTTCGGTTATAATTCTGATTTTGATTGTAAATAGGTCTTGGCGGTTGATAATTATTCTGATAATTATTTCCAGGCCTTTGGTTTATGTATGAAATATTCTCTCTTTGTTCCATTGTTAATTCAATACTGAGACAATATTTTGTCAAATGTGGTCCTTCACACTGCTCACAACTAATTCGTATTGAGTGAATATCTTTAGTCATCTTTTCCATTCGTCTCTCCACAGCATCTATCTTTACGGAAATGGAATCTAAGTCATGGCTAGAATCGGCTCTAGCTGCTTTAGATGATCTAATGATGTCTTTTTCTTGGTGCCACTCATGTGAGTGGGAAGCAGTATTATCAATAATTTTGTAAGCATCAGTTTCGGTTTTCTTCATAATAGAACCACCAGATGCGATATCTATGTCTTTTCTTGTAGTGATGTCGCATCCTTGGTAGAATATTTGTACTATTTGACAGGTGTCTAAACCATGTTGCGGACATCCTCTTAATAACTTTCCATATCTTGTCCACGCCTCATATAGAGTTTCATTTGGCTTCTGTGTGAACGTAACAATTTCTGCTTGAAGTCTTACGGCTTTAGATGCAGGAAAGAATTGTTTAAGAAATTTTTCAACTAAAACGTCCCATGTATCAATCGCCCCTTCAGGTAACGATTCCAACCAATCTTTGGCTTCTCTCTTTAAAGTCCAGGGAAATAACATGAGATATATCTGTTCATCCTCCACTTCTCGGATTTTAAATAGTGTGCAGATCCTATTAAAGGTACGTAGATGTTCATTTGGATCTTCCTTCGGCGCACCACTAAATTGGCATTGATTAGTCCCCATGTGTAGAATTTGTCCTTTGATTTCATAATCTGGCGCATTAATGTCTGGATGAGTAATTGCGTGACCTTGGCCAGTGCGTTTAGCTCTCATTCGGTCTTCCATACTTAAAGGTTCCAGATTCTCCATAATTGAATTTCTTGAATCGGTATCACTAGATGATTCTGATTTAATGGTTCGTTCCTCAACAATCTCTGTTTGAATGATTGGTGGCTCCGGAGGAAAGTTTAGTGGTTCAGGATCTACGAACCGTTCCTGAATATTTTCCGGATTCTCAATTGTGAGGTCGGGTTCAAAAAATGGATTATCGGAAATTTGAACTGAAGTACTTGGTCGACTGGATGACGATTCTAAAGAAAAATCAACGGCGGTTATATTTGCTAAATGTCTTGATCTAGTTACAGGTGGTGAACGTACAAAAGGTGATGAACGTCTTGCTCGGTGCATTCACTGAATATCCTATTAGTTTTAAAAAGGAAAGAAAAATTATAATAAGTTATCCAACCAATAGACTTTTCTGATTTTGCCCACGTTTCGAATAGCCAAAAGATGCAGCAGAGGGGCAGGATTCGTTTGGTCTCAATATAATTGAGGACTGTTTGGCTCCAATAACCCGATCCACGTACAAATCCAACTATTACTACGAACCAGAAAATTTTGATGTCTATCAATTTAATCACTCAAAATAAATTTTCGTAATTTTAAGAAATTTAGATAAGAAGTAGAAAAAATCTATGTCCTAAAACTAGAATAGCGAGAAATAAGAAAGAAAAAGAGTTCGTCGAAAAAGGTCGAAAAAGAAAAATGGTTGAAAAATAAAAGGTGACGGAAAAATAAAAGAAACTTATCAAAACTTAAAAATACTTGACTAACCTAATCTTATTACTACAACTAACTTAAAATTATAATCGCAAATTGATATTACTAATTGGAATGATAATTGATACATAGTAAAAAGTGTCTAAAAATATTAAAGCTTACAAGAAAAACTAAATCCCAAATAGAAATAACTTAAAAAGAAACTAAAACTTAAAAAGGCGTCGCAAAATTCTAAAGTACCTAAATCTTAGTCTAAAGAAAAAGCACTTAAGGAATTCTACGGCAAAGCCTAAAAATCTAGGAGTAAAAATGACTATAGCAAAAACTAAGTTTAAAATTAAATATGAGCTAAAAATACAAATATTACGCTAAAACGATTAAAAAGGGACAAAATATAAAAATATACAAAAAGTTGTAAAAAGTACAATTTTTATAAAAATATTATTTTTATATTATTTATTTAATAAAACTACTAATTTTACAATTTAATAAAACTAATTAATACTAAATACATAAATTAAATAAAAAGTAAAAGTTAAAATAAAATTAATTATAATAATAATAATAATTAGGGTTTAATAATAATAATAATTAATAAATAACCCGTAATTAATGCTGAATTAGGGTTCTGTCTCGTGTCAGAGTCACTCCGCGAGTCGCGGTAATTAATGCAGAAAACCCCGCGAGTCGCGGGGTTTCAAAATTCAACTCTGGTACAGTTTGAATCGACGCGTTTTTTTTTTTTATTTTTATTTTCTGTTTTTAATTTTTTTCTGTTTATATAAAAAATATGTGTATAAATAAAACTTATATTTAAAACTTAAATAAAAATAGAATCACTTTATAATTTTATAAATAAAAATCTTAAAACTAGATTTATATATATATATTTTTTTATATTTTTTTATATGTTTTTAAATAAAAATAAAATACTTAAATAAAACTTATGTTTTTATAAACTAAAATAAAAATAAAGAAACTTATAAAACTTTTAACAAACTCTTAAAAATATATAAATTTTTGTTTTTCTTTTTATATTTTCGAATATTTAAAACGTATTTTTACAAAAGCGACTTTTAATAAAAGTTAACTAAAAATCTTTTTTTTTTATATTAGCGTTGTGCTTCCGGCGTTTAAGAGTGTCCCCGGCAGCGGCGCCAAAAATACTTGATGTTTTAGCAGAGTAGTATATAAAATAGCTTATATTTTTACAGAAAATACTATTAAATACGATACAATTTTACACAAGATATTTATTTATTTATAGAATGGATATACTTAAACCTTGCTACAACACTTATAGGCAGTGTACCTAATCGTACAGTAGTGTAGTTTTTAGTAAGTCCGGTTCGTTCCACAGGGAAATCTTTAAACAAAGCTTAACGCTATATTAGTTTACTTTTATAAAAATACAAATATATATATAAGTAATATTATTATTATAAAGGGGGGTTTTTACCGTTTAATGACCGGTTTGTCGATTTTAAAACTTTAGTCGCAGTTAAAACCTAATGTAAAATATTAAATAAATAAAAGACTTAATTTAAAGCGTAAAGTAATTAACGATAATGAAATTGCGAATAATAAAAGTGCGATAAAATAAACTTGCGATAATTAAAAAGTACGATAATTAAAAATGCAATTAAATATAATAACAATAAAAATGCGATAATTAGAAGTGCAATTAAATATAAAATAAAGGAAATTAAATATGAAATAAAAGAATTATGCTTATTTAAACTTCCGTAATCATGATGTTTGACGTGTTGATTTTAGTTTTATGCCTATGGGTTAATTGTCCTTTGTCCTGGATTATTTAATATGTCCGTCTGGTTTTTGTCCATAACAGTCCATCAGTCATAAATATAAAGTGCGAGTGTCCTCGTCAAATTATTCTTATACCCGAAGTTAAATATTCCAACTAATTGGGGATTCGAATTGTAACAAGGTTTTAATACTTTGTTTAATGAATACACCAGGTTATCGACTGCGTGTAAACCAAGGTTTTACTACTTTGTTAACAATTACACCAATTACCCTTGAATGTAATTTCACCCCTGTTTTAATTATTCTAGTGGCTATTAATCCATTCCCGTGTCCGGTTAAATGAACGATTATTCGTACATATAAATACCCCGCCCATCGTGTCCGATCGAGTGTATGTGGTAATTTATAGGGACGCCCAATTGTAAATCTTTATATTAACATTAACAAACTATCATTTAGTTAAACAAATATAAAGCCCATTAATAGCCCATAGTCTAATTTCCACAAGTGCCGTTCTTTTGTCCAAACCCCAAATATGGTACAAAGCCCAATTACCCAATTTTAGTAATTAGCCCAACATCATGATTACTTCATTTTAAATAAGCATAATAATAACTTAGCTACGAGACATTAATATAAAAAGGTTGAACATAACTTACAATGATTAAAAATAGCGTAGCGTTACACGGACAGAATTTCGACTTACACCCTTACAATATTCGCTAACATACCCTTATTATTAGAATTATAATTAAAATTAAAATATAAATTATAAATATATATATATAATTTACGTATGATAAGAGAAGAAAAATATGGATGAATTGCGATCAGAATTCGGTTGCTTTTATAGGAAAAGTCGAATTTTGGGGCTCCGCGACTCGCGGTGAAATCCTCTTCAAACTCCGCGAGTCGCGGAGGTTACTAGACCTAGGAGAATTGAAACCAACAAGAATAAGCATACAACTAGCCGATAGATCAATAAAATATCCTAGAGGGATAATGGAGAACATGCTAGTTAAAGTTGGTACTTTAGTATTTCCAGTAGATTTTGTTGTTCTGGACATGGAAGAAGATTCTCAAGTTCCTCTCATATTAGGAAGATCATTCTTAAACACGGCTAAAGCAATGATAGACGTGTTCGGTAAGAAACTGACCCTAAGTATAGAGGATGAGAGTGTTACCTTTTCAGTTGATAGAGCAATGCAACAACCACAATCTGCAGATGATACATGTTATTATATTCAAACTATAGATGCACATGCAAAATTATTAGAAGAATTTCCAGAATTACAAGGAACAGGAGAATGTTCTTTAGGAGAAGGTAATGAACCAATTGATGAAGTTGAAATGTTAGCTACACTTATAGCTAATGGATATGAACCAACAACATAAGAAATTCAAATGCTAAAAGAAGAAGACAGATATCGATATAAATCATCGATAGAAGAACCTCCGAAATTAGAGTTAAAGCCACTTCCAAACCATTTGGAATACACTTATTTACATGGTGAATCTGAATTACCTGTAATAATATCGTCTTCTCTTACTGAAAATGAGAAATCACAACTCATTTCTGTGTTGAAAGCTCATAAACCAGCCATTGCATGGAAGATTCATGATATTAAAGGAATAAGTCCTTCGTATTGCACACATAAAATCCTTATGAAAGAAGGTCATAAAACGTATGTGCAACGCCAACGAAGACTAAATCCTAATATGCAAGATGTAGTTAAGAAAGAGATTATTAAACTGCTAGATGCAGGTTTAATTTATCCAATCTCTGATAGTCCATGGGTAAGCCCAGTTCAATGCGTACCTAAGAAGGGTGGCATGACTGTCATTACAAATGAGAAAAATGAGCTTATTCCTACTAGGACTGTAACAGGATGGCGTGTATGTATTGATTATAGAAAATTAAATGACGCCACCAGAAAAGATCACTTTCCCTTACCTTTCATAGATCAAATGTTGGAAAGATTAGCCGGAAATAGTTACTATTGTTTTCTAGATGGATTTTCCGGATATTTTCAAATTCCAATAGCACCCGAGGACCAAGAGAAAACCACATTCACGTGCCCTTATGGTACTTTTGCTTACAAACGCATGCCATTTGGACTTTGCAACGCCCCAGCAACCTTCCAAAGGTGCATGATGGCGATTTTTCACGACATGATAGAAGAATGCATGGAAGTTTTCATGGATGACTTTTCAGTCTTCGGTGATACATTTGAATCATGTCTAGTTAATCTGGAACGAATGCTAATTAGATGCGAACAATCAAATCTAGTTCTTAATTGGGAGAAATGCCATTTCATGGTTAAAGAATGCATCGTTCTTGGTCATAAAATTTCAAAAGAAGGAATTGAAGTGGATAGAGCTAAAGTAGATGTAATTGCTAAACTTCCACATCCCACCAATGTTAGAGGAGTTAGGAGTTTTCTAGGGCATGCCGGTTTTTACCGACGTTTCATAAAAGATTTTTCAAAAATTGCCACTCCTATGAATAAACTCCTAGAAAAGGATGCTCCATTCATCTTTTCCAATGAGTGTATCAAATCTTTTAATATTATTAAAGAGAAACTCACTAATGCGCCGATCATGATAACACCAAATTGGAATCTACCATTTGAACTAATGTGCGATGCAAGTGATTTTGCAATGGGAGCCGTTTTAGGACAAAGGATTGAAAAACGATTTCAACCTATATATTATGCTAGTAAGACATTACAAGGAGCACAAACAAACTATACAACTACTGAAAAAGAACTCCTTGCTATTGTCTTTGCTTTTGACAAATTTCGATCATATCTCGTTCTAGCAAAAACGGTGGTCTATACCGACCATTCTGCTCTTAGATACCTATTTTCAAAACAAGATGCTAAACCAAGATTAATCTGTTGGATCTTACTCTTACAAGAGTTTGATATTGAAATCCGAGATAAAAGAGGAGCAGAAAATCTCGCCGCTGATCATCTTTCTCGTCTTGAAAATCCCGAATTAGAAGTTCTAAATGAATCGGCCATACAAGACAACTTCCCTGATGAATATCTATTGAAGATAGATTATAAAGAAATTCCATGGTTTGCAGACTATGCAAACTACTTAGTTTGTGGATTCCTTGAAAAAGGATTATCGTACCAAAGACGAAAGAAATTCTTCAGTGATATAAAACACTATTTCTGGGAAGATCCACATCTGTTTAAAAGTTGTCTCGATGGAATAATACGCCGATGTGTATTTGGAGATGAAGCCAGTAAAATATTAAACCATTGTCACACAGGACCAACAGGAGGGCATTATGGGCCTCAACTAACAGCAAGAAAAGTTTATGATGCTGGATTCTATTGGCCTACAATTTACAAAGACGCACACCTTCTTTGCAAATCCTGTGATGCTTGTCAAAGGGCCGGAAAAATAAGCCAACGTGAGGAAATGCCACAAAATGTCATCCAAGTATGTGAAGTATTTGACATTTGGGGTATTGACTTTATGGGTCCATTTCCAAAATCTCATAATAATCTATATATACTCGTAGCCATTGATTATGTATCTAAATGGGCGGAAGCACAAGCTCTCCCAACTAACGATGCACGAGTTGTAGTCAACTTTTTAAAACGTCTTTTTGCAAGGTTTGGAACACCGAAAGCTTTAATAAGTGATCGGGGTACTCATTTCTGTAATAATCAACTTGAGAAAGTTCTTAAAAGATATGGAGTAACTCATAAAATCTCCACCGCATATCATCCACAAACAAGTGGACAAGTTGAAAATACCAACCGAGCTTTAAAACGTATTCTAGAGAAAACTGTAGGATCAAATCCGAAGGAATAGTCCATTAAATTGGAGGATGCACTCTGGGCTTTTAGAACTGCCTACAAAACTCCAATTGGAACCACACCTTTTAGACTTGTTTATGGAAAAGCATGTCATCTTCCAGTAGAAATTGAACACAAAGCATTTTGGGCTTTGAAGACATGTAATCTTGATTTACATGAAGCTGGACGTCTACGATTAAGTCAACTAAACGAATTAGAAGAATTAAGACATAAAGCATATGAAAATTCGTTAATCTATAAAGAAAGAATGAAGAAATGACATGATAAAAGAATCCGAAGTTCAAAAGAATTTAAGGAAGGAGACAGAGTTCTTCTTTTCAATTCACGATTCAAGATATTTCCTGGAAAATTGAAATCAAGATGGTCTGGACCATTCATAGTCAAAAGAGTTTTCCCATACGGAACGATAGAATTAATAAATTCAAATGGGATTGAATTTAAAGTTAATGGTCACAGAGTTAAACATTACATACATGGTCCGATGGAAGTCGACAACGAAGTTAATCACAATTTCGACACCACAGCTAACTAAGTGTGGGGAGAATCAAGTCTTTAAAGGATAATATGTATTTCTGTTAGAGTTAGATTGTCTGTTTTCGTGTAGTTCTCGAAAATGGAACCCGAATGGTCATTCCCTAGCAGACCCTAAAGAACTAGTCTTCTCCCCCCATTCTGAATTTTTATTTTTTTTTAGGTTTTTACAAAATGAAGACTGCCTGTGAACTAAACCATGGTCTAATGCTACACGCTTTGATCACTAAACGAAATAATGACATACTACCGAGTGAATTAGTATCAGTAATCAGAGAAAGAATGGACGGAGTTAGAAAAGAATCCAGATGCGAAGATAATAAGTTACAATTTGGTAAAGGAAAATCAAAATCCGCAGCGAAAAGAAGAGCACGACACCAAGAAAGATGTCACAAATGCGGAAAATGGTCACATGGAGGTAAATGTTCAAATAATCAAACCTATTCAAATACCGAATTTGTTACTTTATGCAGAGACGGACCGTTCATATGTTTAGAAGAAAAGACACTGAATGCTCGAGGTTACGCCTATGTAGCCATGGAAAACCAATTAAACCGACTATCTTATGAATGGGATAGATCATATAACTAAGAAATCTATTTCACAGGTAAGTCTGTACAGTTTTTATTTTATTTTATTTTATTTTTATTTTTAACCTTTTGATAATAAACGCTAATTTGTTCGCTAAAAAGTATTAAATTGGTATTAAATAAAATTAGGTTTGGCGACCAAAATTATTGATATCATTCAAAAATTTATTACATCACTGCGAAATTTAACGTTTATTCTTAAGGTATAAATATCTTTAATCAATCAACCCAAAATATTTCAAAAATTCGTCATGAGTTAAATTAGGTTTTGGAACCGAAATTACTTTACTGAAAAGAGGGGCGCATATTTTTGATAATATTTGATTGATTAAAGTGGGATAAAAAGCCAAAAAGATTTTTAATTTTATTTTTACCATGTTTTTAAAATTAATATTTGAATCTTAAATTAATATTGTAAACTTTGTAAAATCAATATTTTTAAAATTGTAAATATTTGAACCATAATATAAGTTTGGTGTAAATTTATAATATGAATTTTTAAATTAAGTTTGGTGTGAATTTATAATATGAATTTTTAATTTTTAAAATATGAATTTTTAATTTTATGCATTTTAAATTGTAAGTTTGGTGTGAATTTTTAATATTAATTTTGAATTTTATAATTAAATTGTGTGAATTTAAAAACAAAAAAATTTACTTTATCTCATTAAGTTAAAAATATGATTTTTAAAATTCGTCGTAAGTTGAAGACTAGGTCTTTGAACCGAAATTGCTTTACCCAAGGGAGGGACGAGAACTTTTATTATCATTATTTTTAATCTTATTGAAATAAAGAGCTGGAACAGATCAGTCCCAACCCACAAAACACACAAATACTGCGAACATAAACACGCAAACACCCGAAAAATACACCCCAAAATCACAATTTTTAACCGTTAATCACCAAATTTTTTACTAAAATTATGTTAAGAAGGATGCTATCTAGGAATTACTCAAGAAAAACGGTAAATTTCTACACCTAAACACCATTTAATCCGAAATTTGGTATTCTTGAGCAATTTTTTCCCCAATTTGATTTTGATGCTTTTTAGTGTAATTATGATTAAATTGTTTATGAATTATGCTTGTATAACCTAGATTGATGCTATTTAACATGATTAGAAGCCTTAAACTTCAAATTTAGAGTAATCTAGGGTTTGTGTTCTTGAGCAAATTTGGGGCTTTTTGTTATAAACAGGTTATGGCCATTTTTTGTCATGAATTGTTGCTAAATTAAGTAGTGTAACATGTCTAGGTAGTTAAATGATATAAACTTTGAGCCTAAACATGATTTTGAGAATTAAAGTGGACTTTTTCAAGTCTAAAATTCATGAACTTGAATAATGCCATTTGAAACTTGTTTAATTGCTAGTAATGATTATTTTGATATGTTATTTGAGTTGAATGCTTATGAACTTGGCAAACATTTTCGTATATGCTATTTTGAAAAAGTGTAGATTTGATAAAAATATGAAAATGAGCTTAAGTTTGATATAAATTGATCATGTCATTGTAATTATTTTGATTGATGATTTTGCTGACACTAATGCATATTTGGATGCACAAAAATTGTGTTTGATATGTTTTGCAGACTGAAAGGGGTGAATCTTCATCCCAAGCCCGCAATGCTCCTGCTGAGAATGCAGAACAACAGGAGGTGGATAACTACTACAAGCAGGATATACCTCATCCAGTCATGACCTTTTCTGATATGCACTTGGAAGATTTGCACCCGAACCTGAGATTTGACAGACTTTGGATAGATTATCCAAAGTACCAAAGGGGTTTGCATACTCTTCATTCTAAGGTTGTTGAGGTACCGAGGGTCATAGAATAGGGACCCTTAGAAGCTGTAGAATTGGCCGGGCCAATTAGAGAATTACTTGTACAGAGGTATGGTAATTCTACTTTTAATGACTGGGTACGTTTATTCACCATGTGTAGACCTGTATATAAAGTATGGTGTGAAGAATTGTTGTGTAGTATAGAGTTGAATGATCCGGTAGCTAGTTTAACCGATCGTTCTTTTATTAGATTTTTGTTAGGCGGTTCGATGCGCCACATGTCTTTACTAGACATGGCTCAGGCTTTACGTATATATACGCCTGAGAAGTTAGCATCTGCCGATTGTAGAGGGTTGATACTAAATGGTAGAAAGATAGATGAAAATTTTGATACACACGGTGTGTGGAGTCAAATGACAAGCCATCACCTTTTCAAAGGGGGAAATTACTCTTATTTGGATATAGATAGAGCTGAATTAAGATTAATTCATAGGTTTTTAGCTAATTCGATTACACAAAGGGGTAAGAACAAGGAAAAAGTAAATGAACAGGATTTGTTTTACCATATGTGTATTCGAGACCCACAAAGCGCTGTAAGTATACCGTATTGTGTGGGTTATTATTTATCAGCTATGGTTCGGGGGATGAGACCGCATAGCATAATAGGAGGTGGTATTTTTATTACTTTGATTGGTGAATATCTCGGTGTGGATATAAGTCGGGGGGGATTATTAGTAGAAGAACCAGAACCCCACGATACTATAGGTTTAAATGTATACCATGGTGCGAAAGTTTTGAAGAGGCGAAATAACGCCGCAGTACAATACCATGGTAGACATCCACAGGTTGAGAGAAACCAACAGCAAGGTAATGTAGGAGGGGGGAATGAGATGCAAGAAATGCAAAGGTTTATAGCTTCTCAGGAGTACGAAAATGCTAGACAGAGAGCATTTGAAGATTGGCAAGTTCATCAGAACCAAATCATAGCTCATTGCCAACATATAGGTAGAAACTATATTCCTACACCGAAACCCATCTTCCCTCCCTGGTCTATAGAGATGCAGCCACCATATCCTACGTATAACCCTGCCGAAGCGTTTTATAGCACCTATGGTTATGCCTGGAACCCCTATTGGTATCAATATCATCCCTAGTCTACTTATTTTTTTTTATTTTGTAATTTGTAATGATTGATACGTTTAATACTTTTGTTAATATTGTAATAGTTTTTATAATTGTCTAACTTTTATTCTTAGATTTTAATAATTTTTGAATGTGGGGTAATATACCAAACTTCAAAAATATGTATATATGTTTGAAGTTTATCTTATGTACACAACAGGGTAAAACAACGCATTTTCAAAGACTGGCATTAAGTTCAGCAAAAGCAACTAATTTTGACGACAAGATGCAAAATATATGTGAAATAACAACAAGACGGAATGAACAAATGATGTGCACCATTTATCATTCAGCAAACAAACGCCAATATATTTGGAAACTTTGGTAAAAATTTAATCATTTTCACAAAAATCACCCTCAATAATTTAAATTGTTACTGATTTCTTGCAAATGAGGGCATTGCAAGATCTTAAGTGTGGGAAGGGGTTAAATTCTTTCGGATTTTAAAATTTTTATCTTAAACACTTGGTTACCATTAAAAATACTAGTAAAGCAGTAGTTGTATTAGAATCTAGTGCTCTCTGATAATAAAGAACAGCCCTAGTCTTATATACTGACTACCCAATTCTAGTAAAATTTTTAAAATTTTTTTTCAATTAAATGAACTCAAAATCATGTTTATACATATTTATGAACGATAAAACTAGGTTTTAACACCGAAATTATTGTTACCTCGGAAAGGACATAAATTGAGAAACAAACCAAAATGTTAAAATTCATTTAAAATGGAATAGAGGACGATAAAAAGGAAAATAAAAGCCAAGTGTGGGAAAATTTACCAAGTTATCTTAAACATATGTCACATATATCTGTAACAAATAACTGAAAATACTTTTGCTTTGGACTAAACTAAACTATTTTACCCGATGAAAGAAAAGAAAGATGGATCTACACGATGAATCAATTCCATCATTAAAAGGAAGTAAAGTCTTCCGAAAAAAGAAACGCGCTTCTTGATTTAGGTCATGAAGTTGTCGTCCAGACCAGCTGTAGGTTGACAAAAAATCTAGAAATGTCATCACTAAAATCAGCAGGAAATCCACGGACCTCAGCATTAAACAGGGTCACCAAGTGGTCAGATTTATCCTAACCATGAGAAGGATTTATCTCGTAAAATGGGGGGGCACCATGCAAATTAGCTGGATAAGACTAATGAATCAGATCCCCAGAAAGGATAATCTCCTTAAAGATTAAAAATCAGCTTTTAAGCCTGATATTACTCAATCCTAGAGATTGACCTTAAAGATTGAGAATTCAAACTCATGGAATTCAATGATATCTAAACTCGAGCTTGAACGAGAAAATATTTTGATCAAAATTACAAACCGATTTGTTTTCTGAAAACCCTATTTTCAAAGCGTTCATTACCATTGAACGTAAAATCCTAGGAATTCACCTGGAATTCATTAGGTCACCTGAACCAAATCGGGTGTCAACCGTAAGAACGGTGGTTGCATAGCATGGTCAAAGACAAGACCTTGTGCCAGACCGAAAAATTATAAGGGTGAGCTTTAATATTGCTCCTACCAAGGATAGTAATTGCGTCCGACACATTATTGACCATAATCAAATAAATGTCATTAGACATTGCCTTAACAGTTGCTTGTTCAACGCTTTCCTTTACAACCGGACGGTAGTTTACCGAAAGGTAATATACGGGACAAGTAAACTGGACGTGTTGCTTTCCAAGTACAAGGTTAGCAAGTGGGTGACACAAAACCGCAAGTTTTGAGCTAAAATTTTCAAATCTGAAACCCACCAAACCCACAAAAATATTTTGCAAACACCGGTAAAGGGTTATTCCGGAAAACTTATCTAGGGTAAAAACTAGATTTAATTTTCAAAAGATCAAATGTTTTCATAAAGATCCAGTTTTCTTAATGGATCTAAATTTTTATAGTCATGTGGGACTGTAAACCATATCGTTACTACCATTGTTTATACCGCCGTAAAGAAATCACTGATGTACAAAGTGTGAAGAATAAAGAAGTGATTCTAGTATTTCAAGACGATATTGCTTGAGGACAAGCAACGCTCAAGTGTGGGAATATTTGATAATGCTAAAAACGAACATATATTTCATAGCATTATTCCTCAAGAAAGACAAGCTTTTAGTTGCAATTGTTCTATTTACAAGTGATATTCGTTTAAATAATAAAAGGTGAAGACAAAAGACAGATTCGACGAATTGAAGACGCAAACGACCAAAAAGCTCAAAAGTACAAAAGACAATCAAAGAGGTTCCAATTATTGATAAGAAACGTCCCGAAATTACAAGAGTACAAGATTCAAAACGCAAAGTACAAGATATTAAATTGTACGCAAGGACGTTCGAAAATTCGGAACCGGAACCAGAGTCAACTCTCAACGCTCGACGCAACGGACTAAAAATTACAAGTCAACTATGCACATAAATATAATATAATATTTAAATAATTCTTATAATTATTTAATATATTATATTTATATTTAAAACCGTCGGCAAGAAAGACTCCAAAAGGGACTGAGCTGTAATTTCAATCTCCGCGACTCGCGGAGTTTGAAGGCCAAAAGGGCCGCGAGTCGCGGAGCCCCAAGTTTTGAAACTCCCTATAAAGCCAACCGAATTCTGAGCATTTTTACACAAGATATTTATTTATTTATAGAATGGATATACTTAAACCTTGCTACAACACTTATAGGCAGTGTACCTAATCGTAAAGTAGTGTAGTTTTTAGTAAGTCCGGTTCGTTCCACAGGGAAATCTTTAAACAAAGCTTAACGCTATATTAGTTTACTTTTATAAAAATACAAATATATATATAAGTAATATTATTATTATAAAGGGGGGGGGGGTTTACCGTTTAATGACCGGTTTGTCGATTTTAAAACTTTAGTCGCAGTTAAAACCAAATGTAAAATATTAAAAATAAATACAAGACTTAAATTAAAGAATAAAGTAAATAATGATAATGAAATTGCGAATAATAAAAGTGCGATAAAATAAACTTGCGATAATTAAAAAGTACGATAATTAAAAGTGAAATTAAATACAATAACAATAAAAATGCGATAATTAGAAGTGCAATTAAATATAAAATAAAGGAAATTAAATATGAAATAAAAGAATTATGCTTATTTAAACTTCCGTAATCATGATGTTTGACGTGTTGATTTTAGTTTTATGCCCATGGGTTAATTGTCCTTTGTCCTGGATTATTTAATATGTCCGTCTGGTTTTTGTCCATAACAGTCCATCAGTCATAAATATAAAGTGCGAGTGTCCTCGTCAAATTATCCTTATACCCGAAGTTAAATATTCCAACTAATTGGGGACTTTAAACTGTAACAAGATTTTAATACTTTATTTAATAATTACACTAGGATGTCGACTGAGTGTAACCCAAGGTTTTAATATTTTGTTATCAATTATACCAAGTGTCCTTGTACATAATTTCACCCATGTTTTAATTATTCTAGTGACTATTAATTCATTCCCGTGTCCGGTTAAATGAACGATTATTCGTACATATAAATACCCCACCCATCGTGTCCGATTGAGTGTATATGGTAATTTATAGGGACGCCCAATTGTAAATTTTTATATTAACATTAACAAACTATCATTTAGTTAAAAAAATATAAAGCCCATTAATAGCTCATAGTCTAATTTCCACAAGTGTCGTTCTTTTGTCCAAACCCCAATTATGGTACAAAGCCCAATTACCCAATTTTAGTAATTAGCCCAACATCATGATTACTTCGTTTTAAATAAGTATAATAATAACTTAGCTACGAGACATTAATATAAAAAGGTTGAACATAACTTACAATGATTAAAAATAGCGTAGCGTTACACGGACAGAATTTCGACTTACACCCTTACAACATTCGCTAACATACCCTTATTATTAGAATTATAATTAAAATTAAAATATAAATTATAAATATATATATATATATATATATTTTACGATATAGATAGAGAGATGGATGGATATATTGATGATTAAAATGCTCAGAATTCGGTTGGCTTTATAGGGAGTTTCAAAACTTGGGGCTCCGCGACTCGCGGCCCTTTTGGCCTTCAAACTCCGCGAGTCGCGGAGATTGAAATTACAGCTCAGTCCCTTTTGGAGTCTTTCTTGCCGACGGTTTTAAATATAAATATAATATATTAAATAATTATAAGAATTATTTAAATATTATATTATATTTATGTGCATAGTTGACTTGTAATTTTTAGTCCGTTGCGTCGAGCGTTGAGAGTTGACTCTGGTCCCGGTTCCGGATTTTCGAACGTCCTTGCGTACAATTTAATATCTTGTACTTTGCGTTTTGAATCTTGTACTCTTGTAATTTCGAGACGTTTCTTATCAATAATTGGAACCTCTTTGATTGTCTTTTGTACTTTTGAGCTTTTTGGTCGTTTGCGTCTTCAATTCGTCGAATCTGTCTTTTGTCTTCACCTTTTATTATTTAAACGAATATCACTTGTAAATAGAACAATTGCAACTAAAAGCTTGTCTTTCTTGAGGAATAATGCTATGAAATATATGTTCGTTTTTAGCATTATCAAATATTCCCACACTTGAGCGTTGCTTGTCCTCAAGCAATATCGTCTTGAAATACTAGAATCACTTCTTTATTCTTCACACTTTGTACATCAGTGATTTCTTTACGGCGGTATAAACAATGGTAGTAACGATATGGTTTACAGTCCCACATGACTATAAAAATTTAGATCCATTAAGGAAACTGGATCTTTATGAAAACATTTGATCTTTTGAAAATTAAATCTAGTTTTTACCCTAGATAAGTTTTCCGGAATAACCCTTTACCGGTGTTTGCAAAATATTTTTGTGGGTTTGGTGGGTTTCAGATTTGAAAATTTTAGCTCAAAACTTGCGGTTTTGTGTCACCCACTTGCTAACCTTGTACTTGGAAAGCAACACGTCCAGTTTACTTGTCCCGTATATTACCTTTCGGTAAACTACCGTCCGGTTGTAAAGGAAAGCGTTGAACAAGCAACTGTTAAGGCAATGTCTAATGACATGTATTTGATTATGGTCTATAACGTGTTGGACGCAATTATTATCCTTGGTAGGAGCAATATTAAAGCTCACCCTTATAATTTTTCGATCTGGCACAAGGTCTTGTCTTTGACCATGCTATGCAACCACCGTTCTTATGGTTGACACCCGATTTGGTTCAGGTGACCTAATGAATTCCAGGTGAATTCCTAGGATTTTACGTTCAATGGTAATGAACGCTTTGAAAATAGGGTTTTCAGAAAACAAATCGGTTTGTAATTTTGATCAAAATATTTTCTCGTTCAAGCTCGAGTTTAGATATCATTGAATTCCATGAGTTTGAATTCTCAATCTTTAAGGTCAATCTCTAGGATTGAGTAATATCAGGCTTAAAAGCTGATTTTTAATCTTTAAGGAGATTATCCTTTCTGGGGATCTGATTCATTAGTCTTATCCAGCTAATTTGCATGGTGCCCCCCCATTTTACGAGATAAATCCTTCTCATGGTTAGGATAAATCTGACCACTTGGCGACCCTGTTTAATGCTGAGGTCCGTGGATTTCCTGCTGATTTTAGTGATGACTTTTCTAGATTTTTTGTCAACCTACAGCTGGTCTGGACGACAACTTCATGACCTAAATCAAGAAGCGCGTTTCTTTTTTCGGAAGACTTTACTTCCTTTTAATGATGGAATTGATTCATCGTGTAGATCCATCTTTCTTTTCTTTCATCGGGTAAAATAGTTTAGTTTAGTCCAAAGCAAAAGTATTTTCAGTTATTTGTTACAGATATATGTGACATATGTTTAAGATAACTTGGTAAATTTTCCCACACTTGGCTTTTATTTTCCTTTTTATCGTCCTCTATTCCATTTTAAATGAATTTTAACATTTTGGTTTGTTTCTTAATTTTTTTCGTTCCGAGGTAACAATAATTTCGGTGTTAAAACCTAGTTTTATCGTTCATAAATATGTATAAACATGATTTTGAGTTCATTTAATTGAAAAAAATTTTTAAAAATTTTACTAGAATTGGGTAGTCAGTATATAAGACTAGGACTGTTCTTTATTATCAGAGAGCACTAGATTCTAATACAACTACTGCTTTACTAGTATTTTTAATGGTAACCAAGTGTTTAAGATAAAAATTTTAAAATCCGAAAGAATTTAACCCCTTCCCACACTTAAGATCTTGCAATGCCCTCATTTGCAAGAAATCAGTAACAATTTAAATTATTGAGGGTGATTTTTGTAAAAATGATTAAATTTTTACCAAAGTTTCCAAATATATTGGCGTTTGTTTGCTGAATGATAAATGGTGCACATCATTTGTTCATTCTGTCTTGTTGTTATTTCACATATATTTTGCATCTTGTCGTCAAAATTAGTTGCTTTTGCTGAACTTAATGTCAGTCTTTGAAAATGCGTTGTTTTACCCTGTTGTGTACATAAGATAAACTGCAAATATATATACATATTTTTGAAGTTTGGTATATTACCCCACATTCAAAAATTATTAAAATCTAAGAATAAAAGTTAGACAATTATAAAAACTATTACAATATTATCAAAAGTATTAAACGTATCAATCATTACAAATTACAAAATAAAAAAAAATAAGTAGACTAGGGATGATATTGATACCAATAGGGGTTCCAGGCATAACCATAGGTGCTATAAAATGCTTCGGCAGGGTTATACGTAGGATATGGTGGCTGCATCTCTATAGACCAGGGAGGGAAGATGGGTTTCGGTGTAGGAATATAGTTTCTACCTATATGTTGGCAATGAGCTATGATTTGGTTTTGATGAACTTGCCAATCTTCAAATGCTCTCTGTCTAGCATTTTCGTACTCCTGAGAAGCTATAAACCTTTGCATTTCTTGCATCTCATTCCCCCCTCCTACATTACCTTGCTGTTGGTTTCTCTCAACCTGTGGATGTCTACCATGGTATTGTACTGCGGCGTTATTTCGCCTCTTCAAAACTTTCGCACCATGGTATACATTTAAACCTATAGTATCGCGGGGTTCTGGTTCTTCTACTAATAATCCCTCCCGACTTATATCCACACCGAGATATTCACCAATCAAAGTAATAAAAATACCACCTCCTATTATGCTATGCGGTCTCATCCCCCGAACCATAGCTGATAAATAATAACCCACACAATACGGTATACTTACAGCGCTTTGTGGGTCTCGAATACACATATGGTAAAACAAATCCTGTTCATTTACTTTTTCCTTGTTCTTACCCCTTTGTGTAATCGAATTAGCTAAAAACCTATGAATTACTCTTAATTCAGCTCTATCTATATCCAAATAAGAGTAATTTCCCCCTTTAAAACGGTGATGGCTTGTCATTTGACTCCACACACCGTGTGTATCAAAATTTTCATCTATCTTTCTACCATTTAGTATCAACCCTCTACAATCGGTAGATGCTAACTCCTCAGGCGTATATATACGTAAAGCCTGAGCCATTTCTAGTAAAGACATGTGGCGCATCGAACCGCCTAACAAAAATCTAATAAAAGAACGATTGGTTAAACTAGCTACCCGATCATTCAACTCTATACTACACAACAATTCTTCACACCATACTTTATATACAGGTCTACGCATGGTGAATAAACGTACCCAGTCATTAAAAGTAGAATTACCATACCTCTGTACAAGTAATTCTCTAATTGGCCCGGCCAATTCTACAGCTTCTAAGGGTCCCCATTCTATGACCCTCGGTACCTCAACAACCTTAGAATGAAGAGTATGCAAACCCCTTTGGTACTTTGGATAATCTATCCAAAGTCTGTCAAATCTCAGGTTCGGGTGCAAATCTTCCAAGTGCATATCAGAAAAGGTCATGATTGGATGAAGTATATCCTGCTTGTAGTAGCTATCCACCTCCTATTGTTCCGCATTCTCAGTAGGAGCATTGCGGGCTTGGGATGAAGATTCACCCCTTTCAGTCTGCAAAACATATCAAACACAATTTTTGTGCATCCAAATATGCATTAGTGTCAGCAAAATCATCAATCAAAATAATTACAATGACATGATCAATTTATATCAAAATTAAGCTCATTTTCATATTTTCATCAAATCTACACTTTTTCAAAATAGCATATACGAAAATGTTTGCCAAGTTCATAAGCATTCAACTCAAATAACATGTCAAAATAATCATTACTAGCAATTAAACAAGTTTCAAATGGCATTATCTCTCAAAAATCAAGTTCATGAATTTTAGACTTGAAAAAGTCCACTTTAATTCTCAAAATCATGTTTAGGCTCAAAGTTTGTATCATTTAACTACCTAGACATGTTACACTACTTAATTTAGCAACAATTCATGACAAAAATTGGCCATAACCTGTTTATATCAAAAAGCCCCAAATTTGCTCAAGAACACAAACCCTAGATTACTCTAAATTTGAAGTTTAAGGCTTCTAATCATGTTAGATAGCATCAATCTAGGTTATACAAGCATAATACATAAACAATTTAATCATAATTACACTAAAAAGCATCAAAATCAAATTGGGGAAAAAATTGCTCAAGAATACCAAATTTCGGATTAAATGGTGTTTAGGTGTAGAAATTTACCGTTTTTCTTGAGTAATTCCTAGATAGCATCCTTCTCAACATGATTTTAGTAAAAAATTTGGTGATTAACGGTTAAAAATTGTGATTTTGGGGTGTATTTTTCGGGTTTTTGCGTGTTTATGTTCGCAGTATTTGTGTGTTTTGTGGGTTGGGACTGATCTGTTCCATCTCTTTATTTTTTTCTGATTTTCGGTCCTCCCGCGACTCGCGACATTTAAGCCTTCAAACTCCGTGAGTCGCGGAGTTTGGTATATTTTTTATTTTTTTTTATATAATCTTTAACTTATAAAACAATTAAGTAAATAATTTTTAAAATTTTGTTTCCCTTATTATTGAGGACGAGGTCGTTTCGGATCGATGTCCTAGTCTGTCCCTCGACAAAATTTTAAAATTTGTCTTTTTGTAGCGATTGTTTTAAAAGCTAAGATTTTTGGTTTTTTAATATTTTTGGCATACTTTAATTCAATAAGATTAAAAATAATGATAATAAAAGTTCTCGTCCCTCCCTTGGGTAAAGCAATTTCGGTTCAAAGACCTAGTCTTCAACTTACGACGAATTTTAAAAATCATATTTTTAACTTAATGAGATAAAGTAAATTTTTTTGTTTTTAAATTTACACAATTTAATTATAAAATTCAAAATTAATATTAAAAATTCACACCAAACTTACAATTTAAAATACATAAAATTAAAAATTCATATTTTAAAAATTAAAAATTCATATTATAAATTCACACCAAACTTAATTTAAAAATTCATATTATAAATTCACACCAAACTTATATTATGGTTCAAATATTTACAATTTTAAAAATATTGATTTTACAAAGTTTACAATATTAATTTAAGATTCAAATATTAATTTTAAAAACATGGTAAAAATAAAATTAAAAATCTTTTTGGCTTTTTATCCCACTTTAATCAGTCAAATATTATCAAAAATATGCGCCCCTCTTTTCGGTAAAGTAATTTCGGTTCCAAAACCTAATTTAACTCATGACGAATTTTTGAAATATTTTGGGTTGATTGATTAAAGATATTTATACCTTAAGAATAAACGTTAAATTTCGCAGTGATGTAATAAATTTTTGAATGATATCAATAATTTCGGTCGCCAAACCTAATTTTATTTAATACCAATTTAATACTTTTTAGCGAACAAATTAGCGTTTATTATCAAAAGGTTAAAAATAAAAATAAAATAAAATAAAAACTGTACAGACTTACCTGTGAAATAGATTTCTTAGTTATATGATCTATCCCATTCATAAGATAGTCGGTTTAATTAGTTTTCCATGGCTACATAGGCGTAACCTCGAGCATTCAGTGTCTTTTCTTCTAAACATATGAACGGTCCGTCTCTGCATAAAGTAACAAATTCGGTATTTGAATAGGTTTGATTATTTGAACATTTACCTCCATGTGACCATTTTCCGCATTTGTGACATCTTTCTAGGTGTCGTGCTCTTCTTTTCGCTGCGGATTTTGATTTTCCTTTACCAAATTGTAACTTATTATCTTCGCATCTGGATTCTTTTCTAACTTCGTCCATTCTTTCTCTGATTACTGATACTAATTCACTCGGTAGTATGTCATTATTTCGTTTAGTGATCAAAGCGTGTAGCATTAGACCATGGTTTAGTTCACAGGCAGTCTTCATTTTGTAAAAACCTAAAAAAAAATAAAAATTCAGAATGGGGGGAGAAGACTAGTTCTTTAGGGTCTGCTAGGGAAAGACCATTCGGGTTCCATTTTCAAGAACTACACGAAAACAGACAATCTAACTCTAACAGAAATACATATTATCCTTTAAAGACTTGATTCTCCCCACACTTAGTTAGCTGTGGTGTCGAAATTGTGATTAACTTCGTTGTCGACTTCCATCGGACCATGTATGTAATGTTTAACTCAGTGACCATTAACTTTAAATTCAATCCCATTTGAATTTATTAATTCTATCGTTCCGTATGGGAAAACTCTTTTGACTATGAATGGTCCAGACCATCTTGATTTCAATTTTCCAGGAAATAGCTTGAATCGTGAATTGAAAAGAAGAACTCTGTCTCCTTCCTTAAATTCTTTTGAACTTCTGATTCTTTTATCATGCCATTTCTTCATTCTTTCTTTATAGATTAACGAATTTTCATATGCTTTATGTCTTAATTCTTCTAATTCGTTTAGTTGACTTAATCGTAGACGTCCAGCTTCATGTAAATCAAGATTACATGTCTTCAAAGCCCAAAATGCTTTGTGTTCAATTTCTACTGGAAGATGACATGCTTTTCCATAAACAAGTCTAAAAGGTGTGGTTCCGATTGGAGTTTTGTAGGCTGTTCTAAAAGCCCAGAGTGCATCCTCCAATTTAATGGACCATTCCTTCGGATTTGATCCTACGGTTTTCTCTAGAATACGTTTTAAAGCTCGGTTGGTATTTTCAACTTGTCCACTTGTTTGTGGATGATATGCGGTGGAGATTTTATGAGTTACTCCATATCTTTTAAGAACTTTCTCAAGTTGATTATTACAGAAATGAGTACCCCGATCACTTATTAAAGCTTTCGGTGTTCCAAACCTTGCAAAAAGACGTTTTAAAAAAGTTGACTACAACTCGTGCATCGTTAGTTGGGAGAGCTTGTGCTTCCGCCCATTTAGATACATAATCAATGGCTACGAGTATATATAGATTATTATGAGATTTTGGAAATGGACCCATAAAGTCAATACCCCAAATGTCAAATACTTCACATACTTGGATGACATTTTGTGTCATTTCCTCACATTGACTTATTTTTCCGGCCCTTTGACAAGCATCACATGATTTGCAAAGAAGGTGTGCGTCTTTGTAAATTGTAGGCCAATAGAATCCAGCATCATAAACTTTTCTTGCTGTTAGTTGAGGCCCATAATGCCCTCCTGTTGGTCCTGTGTGACAATGGTTTAATATTTTACTTGCTTCATCTCCAAATACACATCGGCGTATTATTCCATCGGGACAACTTTTAAACAGATGTGGATCTTCCCAGAAATAGTGTTTTATATCACTGAAGAATTTCTTTCGTCTTTGGTACGATAATCCTTTTTCAAGGAATCCACAAACTAAGTAGTTTGCATAGTCTGCAAACCATGAAATTTCTTTATAATCTATCTTCAATAGATATTCATAAGGGAAGTTGTCTTGTATGGCCGATTCATTTAGAACTTCTAATTCGGGATTTTCAAGACGAGAAAGATGATCAGCGGCGAGATTTTCTGCTCCTCTTTTATCTCGGATTTCAATATCAAACTCTTGTAAGAGTAAGATCCAACGGATTAATCTTGGTTTAGCATCTTGTTTTGAAAATAGGTATCTAAGAGCAGAATGGTCGGTATAGACCACCGTTTTTGCTAGAACGAGATATGATCGAAATTTGTCAAAAGCAAAGACAATAGCAAGGAGTTCTTTTTCAGTAGTTGTATAGTTTGTTTGTGCTCCTTGTAACGTCTTACTAGCATAATATATAGGTTGAAATCGTTTTTCAATCCTTTGTCCTAAAACGGCTCCCATTGCAAAATCACTTGCATCGCACATTAGTTCAAATGGTAGATTCCAATTTGGTGTTATCATGATCGGCGCATTAGTGAGTTTCTCTTTAAGAATATTAAAAGATTTGATACACTCATCGGAAAAGATGAATGGAGCATCCTTTTCTAGGAGTTTATTCATAGGAGTGGCAATTTTTGAAAAATCTTTTATGAAATGTCGGTAAAAACTGGCATGCCCTAGAAAACTCCTAACTCCTCTAACATTGGTGGGATGTGGAAGTTTAGCAATTACATCTACTTTAGCTCTATCCACTTCAATTCCTTCTTTTGAAATTTTATGACCAAGAACGATGCCTTCTTTAACCATGAAATGGCATTTCTCCCAATTAAGAACTAGATTTGATTGTTCGCATCTAATTAGCATTCGTTCCAGATTAACTAGACATGATTCAAATGTATCACCGAAGACTGAAAAGTCATCCATGAAAACTTCCATGCATTCTTCTATCATGTCGTGAAAAATCGCCATCATGCACCTTTGGAAGGTTGCTGGGGCGTTGCAAAGTCCAAATGGCATGCGTTTGTAAGCAAAAGTACCATAAGGGCACGTGAATGTGGTTTTCTCTTGGTCCTCGGGTGCTATTGGAATTTGAAAATATCCGAAAAATCCATCTAGAAAACAATAGTAACTATTTCCGGCTAATCTTTCCAACATTTGATCTATGAAAGGTAAGGGAAAGTGATCTTTTCTGGTGGCGTCATTTAATTTTCTATAATCAATACATACACGCCATCCTGTTACAGTCCTAGTAGGAATAAGCTCATTTTTCTCATTTGTAATGACAGTCATGCCACCCTTCTTAGGTACGCATTGAACTGGGCTTACCCATGGACTATCAGAGATTGGATAAATTAAACCTGCATCTAGCAGTTTAATAATCTCTTTCTTAACTACATCTTGCATATTAGGATTTAGTCTTCGTTGGCGTTGCACATACGTTTTATGACCTTCTTCCATAAGGATTTTATGTGTGCAATACGAAGGTAACACTCTCATCCTCTATACTTAGGGTCAGTTTCTTACCGAACACGTCTATCATTGCTTTAGCCGTGTTTAAGAATGGTCTTCCTAATATGAGAGGAACTTGAGAATCTTCTTCCATGTCCAGAACAACAAAATCTACTGGAAATACTAAAGTACCAACTTTAACTAGCATGTTCTCCATTATCCCTCTAGGATATTTTATTGATCTATCGGCTAGTTGTATGCTTATTCTTGTTGGTTTCAATTCTCCAAGCTCTAGTTTAGTGTATAGTGAATACGGCATTAGATTTATACTAGCACCTAAGTCTGCCAATGCTTCTATTGAACTAAGACTACCCAGAAAATATGAAATTGTGAAACTTCCTGGATCAGATAGTTTTTCTGGTATCTTATTTAACAGCACTGCTGAACAATTAGCATTCATAGTAACAGCCGAGAGTTCTTCCATTTTCTTTCTATTTGAGATTAGATCTTTCAAGAATTTAGCATATCTAGGCATTCCTGAAATCACATCAATGAAAGGAAGATTTACATTTATCTGTTTAAACATATCCAAGAATTTGGATTGCTCGGCTTCAAGTTTCTCTTTCTTCATTTTACTCGGGTAAGGAAGTGGTGGTTGGTATGGTTTAACATAAGGTTTAGCCTTAACTGTGTTATCTTCATTAACCTTTTCAACTACCGGTTCTTTTTCCTTATCTTGATCAGGTTGTGGTTCTTGTGGAGTAGGAATAGTTTTATCAGAAGTTACAGGTATTTCCGGTGGTTTAAGTGTTGTACCACTTCTTGTGGTAATAGCTTTAGCTGTTTCATTCCTGGGGTTAGCATTTGTATCACTAGGTAGACTTCCCGGTTTTCTTTCACCTATTAACCTTGCTAGGTTACTTACTTCTTGTTCTAGATTTTGAATAGAAGGTTGTTGATTTCTAAATGCTTGAGCATTTTGTTCATTGGTTTGTTTCTGAGATGTGAAAAACTGCGTTTGAGTTTCAACTAGCTTCGTCATCATATCTTCTAAATTCGGCTTTTTATCATCGGTTTGTTGTGGTGGTTTGTTTTGAAAATTAGGTCTTTGCTGGTTGTAAGTATTATTGGATACTTGTTGATTTCTAGGACCTTGTTGGTTGTTGTATGGGATATTTCTATTATAATTCTGGTTTTGATTGTAAATCGGTCTTGGCGGTTGATAATTATTCTGATAATTATTTCCAGGCCTTTGGTTTATGTATGAAATATTCTCTCTTTGTTCCATTGTTAATTCAATACTGAGACAATCTTTTGTCAAATGTGGTCCTCCACACTGCTCACAACTAATTCGTATTGAGTGAATATCTTTAGTCATCTTTTCCATTCGTCTCTCGACAGCATCTATCTTTGCGGAAATGGAATCTAAGTCATGGCTAGAATCGGCTCTAGCTGCTTTAGATGATCTAACGATATCTTTTTCTTGGTGCCACTCATGTGAGTGAGAAGCAGTGTTATCAATAATTTTGTAAGCATCAGTTTCGGTTTTCTTCATAATAGAACCACCAGCTGCTATATCTATGTCTTTCCTTGTAGTGATGTCGCATCCTTGGTAGAATATTTGTACTATTTGACAGGTATCTAAACCATGTTGCGGACATCCTCTTAACAACTTTCCATATCTAGTCCATGCCTCATATAGAGTTTCATTTGGCTTCTGTGTGAACGTAACAATTTCTGCTTGAAGTCTTACGGCTTTAGATGCCGGAAAGAATTGTTTAAGAAATTTGTCAACTAAAACATCCCATGTATCGATCGCCCCTTCAGGTAACGATTCCAACCAATCTTTGGCTTCTCCCTTTAAAGTCCAGGGAAATAACATGAGATATATCTGTTCATCCTCCACTTCTCGGATTTTAAATAGTGTGCAGATCCTATTAAAGGTACGTAGATGTTCATTTGGATCTTCCTTCGGCGCACCACTAAATTGGCATTGATTAGTCACCATGTGTAGAATTTGTCCTTTGATTTCATAATCTGGCGCATTAATGTCTGGATGAGTAATTGCGTGACCTTGGCCAGTGCGTTTAGCTCTCATTCGGTCTTCCATACTTAAAGGTTCCAGATTCTCCATAATTGAATTTGTTGAATCGGAATCACTAGAGGATTCTGATTTAATGGTTCGTTCCTCAACAATCTCTGTTTGAATGATTGGTGGTTCCGGAGGAAAGTTTAGTGGTTCAGGATCTACGAATCGTTCCTGAATATTCTTCGGATTCTCAATTGTGAGGTCGGGTTCAAAAAATGGATTATCGGAAATTTGAACTGAAGTACTTGGTCGACTGGATGACGATTCTAAAGAAAAATCAACGGCGGTAATATTTGCTAGATGTCTTGATCTAGTTACAGGTGGTGAACGTACAAAAGGTGGTGAACGTCTTGCTCGGTGCATTCACTGAATATCCTATTAGTTTTTAAAAGGAAAGAAAAATTATAATAAGTTATCCAATCAATAGACTTTTCTGATTTTGCCCACGTTTCGAATAGCCAAAAGATGCAGCAGAGGGGCAGGATTCGTTTGGTCTCAATATAATTGAGGACTGTTTGGCTCCAATAACCCGGTCCACGTACAAATCCAACTATTACTACGAACCAGAAAATTTTGATGTCTATCAATTTAACCACTTAAAATAAATTTTCGTAATTTTAAGAAAATTTAGATAGGAAGTAGAATAAAAATCTATGTCCTAAAACTAGAATAGCGAGAAATAAGAAAGAAAAAGAGTTCGTCGGAAAAGGTCGAAAAAGAAAAATGGTTGAAAAATAAAAGGTGACGGAAAAATAAAAGAAACTTATAAAACTTAAAAATACTTGACTAACCTAACCTTATTACTACAACTAACTTAAAATTATAATCGCAAATTGAGATTACTAATTGGAATGATAATTGGTACATAGTAAAAGGTGTCTAAAAATATTAAAGCTTACAGGAAAAACTATATCCCAAATGGAAATAACTTAAAAAGAAACTAAAACTTAAAAAGGCGTCGCAAAATTCTAAAGCACCTAAATCTTAGTCTAAATAAAAAGCACTTAAGGGATTTTACGGCAAAGCCTAAAAATCTAGAAGTAAATATAACTATGGCAAAAACTAAGTTTAAAACTAAATATGAGCTAAAAATACAAATATTATGCTAAAACAATTAAAAAGGGATAAAATATAAAAATATACAAAAAGTTGTAAAAAGTACAATTTTTATAAAAATATTATTTTTATATTATTTATTTATTAAAACTACTAATTTTATAAATTAATTAAACTAATTAATACTAAATAATACAAATTAATTAAAACTTAAATTAAATACTAAATTAATTAAATATTTAACCCTAATTACAAATTAATTAATAATAATTAATAATACTCCGTAATAAATGCAGGATTAGGGCTTCCTGTTGGTGTCAGGTCCCCTCCGCGAGTTGCGGTATTCAAGGCACCAAACCCCGCGACTCGCGGGGTTCAGAAATTCAACTGACAGGTTTAAAATTCGACGCGTTTTTCTTTAATTTTTTTTATTTTTTTTTATTTTCTGTTTTCTGTTTTTATATTTTCTGTTTATATTAATTAAAATATTTATATAATTTAAATAAAACTTATCTTTAATAACTAAGATAAAAATAAAATACTTTATAACAATAAAAAAAATAGATTTATATATATTTATATTTTATTTCGGTTTTTTATATTTATAAAATATATTTATAAAATAAATTAAATAAAAATTATATTTTTACAAACTAAAGAAACTTTATAAAACTTAAATATTTATCAAAATCTTAAAAATACCCATATTTTTGTTTTTCTTTTTATATTTTTGAATATTTAAAACGTATTTTTATAAAAACGAATTTTAATAAAAGTAAACTAAATTTTTTTTTTTTTCTATTAGCATTGCGCTTCCGCTTTTAAGAGTAGTTCCTCGGCAGCGGTGCCAAAAATACTTGATGTTTCGCGAGGTGTATATAAAATACTATTAAATTTTACAAGGAAATACTTATTAAATACGATACAATTTTACACAAGATATTTATTTATTTATAGAATGGATATACTTAAACCTTGCTACAACACTTATAGGCAGTGTACCTAATCGTAAAGTAGTGTAGTTTTTAGTAAGTCCGGTTCGTTCCACAGGGAAATCTTTAAACAAAGCTTAACGCTATATTAGTTTACTTTTATAAAAATACAAATATATATATAAGTAATATTATTATTATAAAGGGGGGGGGGGTTTACCGTTTAATGACTGGTTTGTCGATTTTAAAACTTTAGTCGCAGTTAAAACCAAATGTAAAATATTAAAAATAAATACAAGACTTAAATGAAAGCATAAAGTAAATAATGATAATGAAATTGCGAATAATAAAAGTGCGATAAAATAAACTTGCGATAATTAAAAAGTACGATAATTAAAAGTGCAATTAAATACAATAACAATAAAAATGCGATAATTAGAAGTGGAATTAAATATAAAATAAAGGAAATTAAATATGAAATAAAAGAATTATGCTTATTTAAACTTCCGTAATCATGATGTTTGACGTGTTGATTTTAGTTTTATGCCCATGGGTTAATTGTCCTTTGTCCTGGATTATTTAATATGTCCATCTGGTTTTTGTCCATAACAGTCCATCAGTCATAAATATAAAGTGCGAGTGTCCTCGTCAAATTATCCTTATACCCGAAGTTAAATATTCCAACTAATTGGGGACTTTAAACTGTAACAAGATTTTAATACTTTGTTTAATAATTACACCAGGATGTCGACTGAGTGTAACCCAAGGTTTTAATATTTTGTTATCAATTATACCAAGTGTCCTTGTACATAATTTCACCCCTGTTTTAATTATTCTAGTGACTATTAATTCATTCCCGTGTCCGGTTAAATGAACGATTATTCGTACATATAAATACCCCGCCCATCGTGTCCGATTGAGTGTATATGGTAATTTATAGGGACGCCCAATTGTAAATTTTTATATTAACATTAACAAACTATCATTTAGTTAAACAAATATAAAGCCCATTAATAGCTCATAGTCTAATTTCCACAAGTGTCGTTCTTTTGTCCAAACCCCAATTATGGTACAAAGCCCAATTACCCAATTTTAGTAATTAGCCAAACATCATGATTACTTCATTTTAAATAAGCATAATAATAACTTAGCTACGAGACATTAATATAAAAAGGTTGAACATAACTTACAATGATTAAAAATAGCGTAGCGTTACACGGACAGAATTTCGACTTACACCCTTACAACATTCACTAACATACCCTTATTATTAGAATTATAATTAAAATTAAAATATAAATTATAAATATATATATATATATATTTTACGATATAGATAGAGAGATGGATGGATATATTGATGATTAAAATGCTCAGAATTCGGTTGGCTTTATAGGGAGTTTCAAAACTTGGGGCTCCGCGATTTGATAATGCTAAAAACGAACATATATTTCATAGCTTTATTCCTCAAGAAAGACAAGCTTTTAGTTGCAATTGTTCTATTTACAAGTGATATTCGTTTAAATAATAAAAGGTGAAGACAAAAGACAGATTCGACGAATTGAAGACGCAAACGACCAAAAAGCTCAAAAGTACAAAAGACAATCAAAGAGGTTCCAATTATTGATAAGAAACATCTCGAAATTACAAGAGTACAAGATTCAAAACGCAAAGTACGAGATATTAAATTGTACGCAAGGACGTTCGAAAATCCGGAACCGGGACCAGAGTCAACTCTCAACGCTCGACGCAACGGACTAAAAATTACAAGTCAACTATGCACATAAATATAATATAATATTTAAATAATTCTTATAATTATTTAATATATTATATTTATATTTAAAACCGTCGGCAAGAAAGACTCCAAAAGGGACTGAGCTGTAATTTCAATCTCCGCGACTCGTTGAGTTTGAAGGCCAAAAGGGCCGCGAGTCGCGGAGCCCCAAGTTTTGAAACTCCCTATAAAGCCAACCGAATTCTGAGCATTTTAATCATCAATATATCCATCCATCTCTCTATCTATATCGTAAAATATATATATATATATATTTATAATTTATATTTTAATTTTAATTATAATTATAATAATAAGGGTATGTTAGCGAATGTTGTAAGGGTGTAAGTCGAAATTCTGTCCGTGTAACGCTACGCTATTTTTAATCATTGTAAGTTATGTTCAACCTTTTTATATTAATTTCTCGTAGCTAAGTTATTATTATGCTTATTTAAAACGAAGTAATCATGATGTTGGGCTAATTACTAAAATTGGGTAATTGGGCTTTGTACCATAATTGGGGTTTGGACAAAAGAACGACACTTGTGGAAATTAGACTATGAGCTATTAATGGGCTTTATATTTGTTTAACTAAATGATAGTTTGTTAATGTTAATATAAAAATTTACAATTGGGCGTCCCTATAAATTACCATATACACTCAATCGGACACGATGGGCGGGGTATTTATATGTACGAATAATCGTTCATTTAACCGGACACGGGAATGAATTAATAGTCACTAGAATAATTAAAACATGGGTGAAATTATGTACAAGGACACTTGGTATAATTGATAACAAAATATTAAAACCTTGGGTTACACTCAGTCGACATCCTAGTGTAATTATTAAACAAAGTATTAAAATCTTGTTACAGTTTAAAGTCCCCAATTAGTTGGAATATTTAACTTCGGGTATAAGGATAATTTGACGAGGACACTCGCACTTTATATTTATGACTGATGGACTGTTATGGACAAAAACCAGACGGACATATTAAATAATCCAGGACAAAGGACAATTAACCCTTGGGCATAAAACTAAAATCAACACGTCAAACATCATGATTACGGAAGTTTAAATAAGCATAATTCTTTTATTTCATATTTAATTTCCTTTATTTTATATTTAATTGCACTTCTAATTATCGCATTTTTATTGTTATTGTATTTAATTGCACTTTTAATTATCGTACTTTTTAATTATCGCAAGTTTATTTTATCGCACTTTTATTATTCGAAATTTCATTATCATTATTTACTTTATGCTTTAATTTAAGTCTTGTATTTATTTTTAATATTTTACATTTGGTTTTAACTGCGACTAAAGTTTTAAAATCGACAAACCGGTCATTAAACGGTAAAAACCCCCCCTTTATAATAATAATATTACTTATATATATATTTGTATTTTTATAAAAGTAAACTAATATAGCGTTAAGCTTTGTTTAAAGATTTCCCTGTGGAACGAACCGGACTTACTAAAAACTACACTACTTTACGATTAGGTACACTGCCTATAAGTGTTGTAGCAAGGTTTAAGTATATCCATTCTATAAATAAATAAATATCTTGTGTAAAATTGTATCGTATTTAATAAGTATTTCCTTATAAAATTTAATAGTATTTTATATACACCTCGCGAAACATCAAGTATTTTTGGCGCCGCTGCCGGGGAACTACTCTTAAAAGCCGGAAGCGCAACGCTAATAGAAAAAAAAATAAAAATTTAGTTTACTTTTATTAAAATTCATTTTTATAAAAATACGTTTTAAATATTCAAAAATATAAAAAGAAAAACAAAATTATGGGTATTTTTAAGATTTTGATAAATATTTAAGTTTTATAAAGTTTCTTTAGTTTGTAAAAATATAAGTTTAATTTAATTTATTTTATAAATATATTTTATAAATATAAAAAACCGAAAAAAAAATATAAATATATATAAATCTATTTTTTTATTGTTATAAAGTATTTTATTTTTATCTTAGTTATTAAAGATAAGTTTTATTTAAATTATATAAATATTTAAATTAATATAAACAGAAAATATAAAAACAGAAAACAGAAAAAAAAAATTAAAGAAAAACGTGTCGAATTTTAAACCTGTCAGTTGAATTTCTGAACCCCGCGAGTCGCGGGGTTTGGTGCCTTGAATACCGCAACTCGCGGAGGGGACCTGACACCAACAGGAAGCCCTAATCCTGCATTTATTACGGAGTATTATTAATTATTATTAATTAATTTGTAATTAGGGTTAAATATTTAATTAATTTAGTATTTAATTTAAGTTTTAAATAATTTGTATTATTTAGTATTAATTAGTTTAATTAATTTATAAAATTAGTAGTTTAATAAATAAATAATATAAAAATAATATTTTTATAAAAATTGTACTTTTTACAACTTTTTGTATATTTTTATATTTTATCCCTTTTTAATTGTTTTAGCATAATATTTGTATTTTTAGCTCATATTTAGTTTTAAACTTAGTTTTTGCCATAGTTATATTTACTTCTAGATTTTTAGGCTTTGCCGTAAAATCCCTTAAGTGCTTTTTATTTAGACTAAGATTTAGGTGCTTTAGAATTTTGCGACGCCTTTTTAAGTTTTAGTTTCTTTTTAAGTTATTTCCATTTGGGATATAGTTTTTCCTGTAAGCTTTAATATTTTTAGACACCTTTTACTATGTACCAATTATCATTCCAATTAGTAATCTCAATTTGCGATTATAATTTTAAGTTAGTTGTAGTAATAAGGTTAGGTTAGTCAAGTATTTTTAAGTTTTATAAGTTTCTTTTATTTTTCCGTCACCTTTTATTTTTCAACCATTTTTCTTTTTCGACCTTTTCCGACGAACTCTTTTTCTTTCTTATTTCTCGCTATTCTAGTTTTAGGACATAGATTTTTATTCTACTTCCTATCTAAATTTTCTTAAAATTACGAAAATTTATTTTAAGTGGTTAAATTGATAGACATCAAAATTTTCTGGTTCGTAGTAATAGTTGGATTTGTACGTGGACCGGGTTATTGGAGCCAAACAGTCCTCAATTATATTGAGACCAAACGAATCCTGCCCCTCTGCTGCATCTTTTGGCTATTCGAAACGTGGGCAAAATTAGAAAAGTCTATTGATTGGATAACTTATTATAATTTTTCTTTCCTTTTAAAAACTAATAGGATATTCAGTGAATGCACCGAGCAAGACGTTCACCACCTTTTGTACGTTCACCACCTGTAACTAGATCAAGACATCTAGCAAATATTACCGCCGTTAATTTTTCTTTAGAATCGTCATCCAGTCGACCAAGTACTTCAGTTCAAATTTCCGATAATCCATTTTTTGAACCCGACCTCACAATTGAGAATCCGGAGAATATTCAGGAACGATTCGTAGATCCTGAACCACTAAACTTTCCTCCGGAACCACCAATCATTCAAACAGAGATTGTTGAGGAACGAACCATTAAATCAAAATCCTCTAGTGATTCCGATTCAACAAATTCAATTATGGAGAATCTGGAACCTTTAAGTATAGAAGACCAAATGAGAGCTAAACGCACTGGCCAAGGTCACGCAATTACTCATCCAGACATTAATGCGCCAGATTATGAAATCAAAGGACAAATTCTACACATGGTGACTAATCAATGCCAATTTAGTGGTGCGCCGAAGGAAGATCCAAATGAACATCTACGTACCTTTAATAGGATCTGCACACTATTTAAAATTCGAGAAGTGGAGGATGAACAGATATATCTCATGTTATTTCCCTGGACTTTAAAGGGAGAAGCCAAAGATTGGTTGGAATCGTTACCTGAAGGGGCGATCGATACATGGGATGTTTTAGTTGACAAATTTCTTAAACAATTCTTTCCGGCATCTAAAGCCGTAAGACTTCAAGCAGAAATTGTTACGTTCACACAGAAGCCAAATGAAACTCTATATGAGGCATGGACTAGATATGGAAAGTTGTTAAGAGGATGTCCGCAACATGGTTTAGATACCTGTCAAATAGTACAAATATTCTAGCAAGGATGCGACATCACTACAAGGAAAGACATAGATATAGCAGCTGGTGGTTCTATTATGAAGAAAACCGAAACTGATGCTTACAAAATTATTGATAACACTGCTTCTCACTCACATGAGTGGCACCAAGAAAAAGATATCGTTAGATCATCTAAAGCAGCTAGAGCCGATTCTAGCCATGACTTAGATTCCATTTCCGCAAAGATAGATGCTGTCGAGAGACGAATGGAAAAGATGACTAAAGATATTCACTCAATACGAATTAGTTGTGAGCAGTGTGGAGGACCACATTTGACAAAAGATTGTCTCAGTATTGAATTAACAATGGAACAAAGAGAGAATATTTCATACATAAACCAAAGGCCTGGAAATAATTATCAGAATAATTATCAACCGCCAAGACCGATTTACAATCAAAACCAGAATTATAACAGAAATATTCCATACAACAACCAACAAGGTCCTAGCAATCAACAAGTATCCAATAATACTTACAACCAGCAAAGACCTAATTTTCAAAACAAACCACCACAACAAACCGATGATAAAAAGCCGAATTTAGAAGATATGATGACGAAGCTAGTTGAAACTCAAACGCAGTTTTTCACATCTCAGAAACAAACCAATGAACAAAATGCTCAAGCATTTAGAAATCAACAAGCTTCTATTCAAAATCTAGAACAAGAAGTAAGTAACCTAGCAAGGTTAATAGGTGAAAGAAAACCGGGAAGTCTACCTAGTGATACAAATGCTAACCCCCGAAATGAAACAGCTAAAGCTATTACCACAAGAAGTGGTACAACACTTAAACCACCGGAAATACCTGTAACTTCTGATGAAACTATTCCTACTCCACAAGAACCACAACCTGATCAAGATAAGGAAAAAGAACCGGTAGTTGAAAAGGTTAATGAAGATAACACAGTTAAGGCTAAACCTTATGTTAAACCATACCAACCACCACTTCCTTACCCGAGTAAAATGCAGAAAGAGAAACTTGAAGCCGAGCAATCCAAATTCTTGGATATGTTTAAACAGATAAATGTAAATCTTCCTTTCATTGATGTGATTTCAGGAATGCCTAGATATGCTAAATCCTTGAAAGATCTAATCTCAAATAGAAAGAAAATGGAAGAACTCTCGGCTGTTACTATGAATGCTAATTGTTCAGCAGTGCTGTTAAATAAGATACCAGAAAAACTATCTGATCCAGGAAGTTTCACAATTCCATGTTTTCTGGGTAGTCTTAGTTCAATAGAAGCATTGGCAAACTTAGGTGCTAGTATAAATCTAATGCCGTATTCACTATACACTAAACTAAACCTTGGAGAATTGAAACCAACAAGAATAAGCATACAACTAGCCGATAGATCAATAAAATATCCTAGAGGGATAATGGAGAACATGCTAGTTAAAGTTGGTACTTTAGTATTTCCACTAGATTTTGTTGTTCTGGACATGGAAGAAGATTCTCAAGTTCCTCTCATATTAGGAAGACCATTCTTAAACACGGCTAAAGCAATGATAGACGTATTCGGTAAGAAACTGACCCTAAGTATAGAGGATGAGAGTGTTACCTTTTCAGTTGATAGAGCAATGCAACAACCACAATCTGCAGATGATACATGTTATTATATTCAAACTATAGATGCACATTCAGAATTATTAGAAGAATTTCCAGAATTACAAGGAACAGGAGAATGTTCTTTAGGAGAAGGTAATGAACCAATTGATGAAGCTGAAATGTTAGCTACACTTAAAGCTAATGGATATGAACCAACAATAGAAGAAATTCAAATGCTAAAAGAAGAAGACAGATATCGATATAAATCATCGATAGAAGAACCTCCGAAATTAGAGTTAAAGCCACTTCCAAACCATTTGGAATACGCTTATTTACATGGTGAATCTGAATTACCTGTAATAATATCGTCTTCTCTTACTGAAAAAATGAGAAATCACAACTCATTTCTGTGTTGAAAGCTCATAAACCAGCCATTGCATGGAAGATTCATGATATTAAAGGAATAAGTCCTTCGTATTGCACACATAAAATCCTTATAGAAGAAGGTCATAAAACGTATGTGCAACGCCAACGAAGACTAAATCCTAATATGCAAGATGTAGTTAAGAAAGAGATTATTAAACTGCTAGATGCAGGTTTAATTTATCCAATCTCTGATAGTCCATGGGTAAGCCCAGTTCAATGCGTACCTAAGAAGGGTGGCATGACTGTCATTACAAATGAGAAAAATGAGCTTATTCCTACTAGGACTGTAACAGGATGGCGTGTATGTATTGATTATAGAAAATTAAATGACGCCACCAGAAAAGATCACTTTCCCTTACCTTTCATAGATCAAATGTTGGAAAGATTAGCCGGAAATAGTTACTATTGTTTTCTAGATGGATTTTCCGGATATTTTCAAATTCCAATAGCACCCGAGGACCAAGAGAAAACCACATTCACGTGCCCTTATGGTACTTTTGCTTACAAACGCATGCTATTTGGACTTTGCAACGCCCCAGCAACCTTCCAAAGGTGCATGATGGCGATTTTTCACGACATGATAGAAGAATGCATGGAAGTTTTCATGGATGACTTTTCAGTCTTCGGTGATACATTTGAATCATGTCTAGTTAATCTGGAATGAATGCTAATTAGATGCGAACAATCAAATCTAGTTCTTAATTGGGAGAAATGCCATTTCATGGTTAAAGAAGGCATCGTTCTTGGTCATAAAATTTCAAAAGAAGGAATTGAAGTGGATAGAGCTAAAGTAGATGTAATTGCTAAACTTCCACATCCCACCAATGTTAGAGGAGTTAGGAGTTTTCTAGGGCATGCCGGTTTTTACCGACGTTTCATAAAAGATTTTTCAAAAATTGCCACTCCTATGAATAAACTCCTAGAAAAGGGTGCTCCATTCATCTTTTCCGATGAGTGTATCAAATCTTTTAATATTCTTAAAGAGAAACTCACTAATGCGCCGATCATGATAACACCAAATTGGAATCTACCATTTGAACTAATGTGCAATGCAAGTGATTTTGCAATGGGAGCCGTTTTAGGACAAAGGATTGAAAAACGATTTCAACATATATATTATGCTAGTAAGACGTTACAAGGAGCACAAACAAACTATACAACTACTGAAAAAGAACTCCTTGCTATTGTCTTTGCTTTTGACAAATTTCGATCATATCTCGTTCTAGCAAAAACGGTGGTCTATACCGACCATTCTGCTCTTAGATACCTATTTTCAAAACAAGATGCTAAACCAAGATTAATCTGTTGGATCTTACTCTTACAAGAGTTTGATATTGAAATCCGAGATAAAAGAGGAGCAGAAAATCTCGCCGCTGATCATCTTTCTCGTCTTGAAAATCCCGAATTAGAAGTTCTAAATGAATCGACCATACAAGACAACTTCCCTGATGAATATCTATTGAAGATAGATTATAAAGAAATTCCATGGTTTGCAGACTATGCAAACTACTTAGTTTGTGGATTCCTTGAAAAAGGATTATCGTACCAAAGACGAAAGAAATTCTTCAGTGATATAAAACACTATTTCTGGGAAGATCCACATCTGTTTAAAAGTTGTCCCGATGGAATAATACGCCGATGTGTATTTGGAGATGAAGCCAGTAAAATATTAAACCATTGTCACACAGGACCAACAGGAGGGCATTATGGGCCTCAACTAACAGCAAGAAAAGTTTATGATGCTGGATTCTATTGGCCTACAATTTACAAAGACGCACACCTTCTTTGCAAATCCTGTGATGCTTGTCAAAGGGCCGGAAAAATAAGTCAACGTGAGGAAATGCCACAAAATGTCATCTAAGTATGTGAAGTATTTGACATTTGGGGTATTGACTTTGTGGGTCCATTTCCAAAATCTCATAATAATCTATATATACTCGTAGCCATTGATTATGTATCTAAATGGGCGGAAGCACAAGCTCTCCCAACTAACGATGCACGAGTTGTAGTCAACTTTTTAAAACGTCTTTTTGCAAGGTTTGGAACACCGAAAGCTTTAATAAGTGATCGGGGTACTCATTTCTATAATAATCAACTTGAGAAAGTTCTTAAAAGATATGGAGTAACTCATAAAATCTCCACCGCATATCATCCACAATCAAGTGGACAAGTTGAAAATACCAACCGAGCTTTAAAACGTATTCTAGAGAAAACCGTAGGATCAAATCCGAAGGAATGGTCCATTAAATTGGAGGATGCACTCTGGGCTTTTAGAACAGCCTACAAAACTCCAATTGGAACCACACCTTTTAGACTTGTTTATGGAAAAGCATGTCATCTTCCAGTAGAAATTGAACACAAAGCATTTTGGGCTTTGAAGACATGTAATCTTGATTTACATGAAGCTGGACGTCTACGATTAAGTCAACTAAACGAATTAGAAGAATTAAGACATAAACCATATGAAAATTCGTTAATCTATAAAGAAAGAACGAAGAAATGGCATGATAAAAGAATCAGAAGTTCAAAAGAATTTAAGGAAGGAGACAGAGTTCTTCTTTTCAATTCACGATTCAAGCTATTTCCTGGAAAATTGAAATCAAGATGGTCTGGACCATTCATAGTCAAAAGAGTTTTCCCATACGAAACGATAGAATTAATAAATTCAAATGGGATTGAATTTAAAGTTAATGGTCACAGAGTTAAACATTACATACATGGTCCGATGGAAGTCGACAACGAAGTTAATCACAATTTCGACACCACAGCTAACTAAGTGTGGGGAGAATCAAGTCTTTAAAGGATAATATGTATTTCTGTTAGAGTTAGATTGTTTGTTTTCGTGTAGTTCTCGAAAATGGAACCCGAATGGTCTTTCCCTAGCAGACCCTAAAGAACTAGTCTTCTCCCCCCATTCTGAATTTTTATTTTTTTTAGGTTTTTACAAAATGAAGACTGCTTGTGAACTAAACCATGGTCTAATGCTACACGCTTTGATCACTAAACGAAATAATGACATACTACCGAGTGAATTAGTATCAGTAATCAGAGAAAGAATGGACGGAGTTAGAAAAGAATCCAGATGCGAAGATAATAAGTTACAATTTGGTAAAGGAAAATCAAAATCCACAGCGAAAAGAAGAGCACGACACCTAGAAAGATGTCACAAATGCGGAAAATGGTCACATGGAGGTAAATGTTCAAATAATCAAACCTATTCAAATACCGAATTTGTTACTTTATGCAGAGACGGACCGTTCATATGTTTAGAAGAAAAGACACTGAATGCTCGAGGTTACGCCTATGTAGCCATGAAAAACCAATTAAACCGACTATCTTATGAATGGGATAGATCATATAACTAAGAAATCTATTTCACAGGTAAGTCTGTACAGTTTTTATTTTATTTTATTTTTATTTTTAACCTTTTGATAATAAACGCTAATTTGTTCGCTAAAAAGTATTAAATTGGTATTAAATAAAATTAGGTTTGGCGACCGAAATTATTGATATCATTCAAAAATTTATTACATCACTGCAAAATTTAACGTTTATTCTTAAGGTATAAATATCTTTAATCAATCAACCCAAAATATTTCAAAAATTCGTCATGAGTTAAATTAGGTTTTGGAACCGAAATTACTTTACCGAAAAGAGGGGCACATATTTTTGATAATATTTGATTGATTAAAGTGGGATAAAAAGCCAAAAAGATTTTTAATTTTATTTTTACCATGTTTTTAAAATTAATATTTGAATCTTAAATTAATATTGTAAACTTTGTAAAATCAATATTTTTAAAATTGTAAATATTTGAACCATAATATAAGTTTGGTGTGAATTTATAATATGAATTTTTAAATTAAGTTTGGTGTGAATTTATAATATGAATTTTTAATTTTTAAAATATGAATTTTTAATTTTATGCATTTTAAATTGTAAGTTTGGTGTGAATTTTTAATATTAATTTTGAATTTTATAATTAAATTGTGTGAATTTAAAAACAAAAAAATTTACTTTATCTCATTAAGTTAAAAATATGATTTTTAAAATTCGTCGTAAGTTGAAGACTAGGTCTTTGAACCGAAATTGCTTTACCCAAGGGAGGGACGAGAACTTTTATTATCATTATTTTTAATCTTATTGAATTAAAGTATGCCAAAAACATTAAAAAACCAAAAATCTTAGCTTTTAAAACAATCGCTACAAAAAGACAAATTTTAAAATTTTATCGAGGGACAGACTAGGACATCGATCTGAAACGACCTCGTCCTCAATAATAAGGGAAACAAAATTTTAAAAATTATTTACTTAATTGTTTTATAAGTTAAAGATTATATAAAAAAATAAAATATACCAAACTCCGCGACTCGCGGAGTTTGAAGGCTTAAATGCCGCGAGTCGCGGGAGGACCGAAAATCAGAAAAAAATAAAGAGCTGGAACAGATCAGTCCCAACCCACAAAACACACAAATACTGCGAACATAAACACGCAAAAACCCGAAAAATACACCCCAAAATCACAATTTTTTACCGTTAATCAAAATTTTTTTTACTAAAATCATGTTGAGAAGGATGCTATCTAGGAATTACTCAAGAAAAATGGTAAATTTCTACACCTAAACACCATTTAATCCGAAATTTGGTATTCTTGAGCAATTTTTTCCCCAATTTGATTTTGATGCTTTTTAGTGTAATTATGATTAAATTGTTTATGTATTATGCTTGTATAACCTAGATTGATGCTATTTAACATGATTAGAAGCCTTAAACTTCAAATTTAGAGTAATCTAGGGTTTGTGTTCTTGAGCAAATTTGGGGCTTTTTGATATAAACAGGTTATGGCCAATTTTTGTCATGAATTGTTGTTAAATTAAGTAGTGTAACATGTCTAGGTAGTTAAATGATACAAACTTTGAGCCTAAACATGATTTTGAGAATTAAAGTGGACTTTTTCAAGTCTAAAATTCATGAACTTGATTTTTGAGAGATAATGCCATTTGAAACTTGTTTAATTGCTAGTAATGATTATTTTGACATGTTATTTGAGTTGAATGCTTATGAACTTGGCAAACATTTTCGTATATGCTATTTTGAAAAAGTGTAGATTTGATGAAAATATGAAAATGAGCTTAAGTTTGATATAAATTGATCATGTCATTGTAATTATTTTGATTGATGATTTTGCTGACGCTAATGCATATTTGGATGCACAAAAATTGTGTTTGATATGTTTTGCAGACTGAAAGGGGTGAATCTTCATCCCAAGCCCGCAATGCTCCTGCTGAGAATGCGGAACAACAGGAGGTGGATAACTACTACAAGCAGGATATACCTCATCCAGTCATGACCTTTTCTGATATACACTTGGAAGATTTGCACCCGAACCTGAGATTTGACAGACTTTGGATAGATTATCCAAAGTACCAAAGGGGTTTGCATACTCTTCATTCTAAGGTTGTTGAGGTACCGAGGGTCATAGAATGGGGACCCTTAGAAGCTGTAGAATTGGCCGGGCCAATTAGAGAATTACTTGTACAGAGGTATGGTAATTCTACTTTTAATGACTGGGTACGTTTATTCAGCATGCGTAGACCTGTATATAAAGTATGGTGTAAAGAATTGTTGTGTAGTATAGAGTTGAATGATCGGGTAGCTAGTTTAACCGATCGTTCTTTTATTAGATTTTTGTTAGGCGGTTCGATGCGCCACATGTCTTTACTAGACATGGCTCAGGCTTTACGTATATATACGCCTGAGGAGTTAGCATCTGCCGATTGTAGAGGGTTGATACTAAATGGTAGAAAGATAGATGAAAATTTTGATACACACGGTGTGTGGAGTCAAATGACAAGCCATCACCGTTTCAAAGGGGGAAATTACTCTTATTTGGATATAGATAGAGCTGAATTAAGAGTAATTCATAGGTTTTTAGCTAATTCGATTACACAAAGGGGTAAGAACAAGGAAAAAGTAAATGAACAGCATTTGTTTTACCATATGTGTATTCGAGACCCACAAAGCGCTGTAAGTATACCGTATTGTGTGGGTTATTATTTATCAGCTATGGTTCGTGGGATGAGACCGCATAGCATAATAGGAGGTGGTATTTTTATTACTTTGAATGGTGAATATCTCGGTGTGGATATAAGTCGGGGGGGATTATTAGTAGAAGAACCAGAACCCCGCGATACTATAGGTTTAAATGTATACCATGGTGCGAAAGTTTTGAAGAGGCGAAATAACGCCGCAGTACAATACCATGGTAGACATCCACAGGTTGAGAGAAACCAACAGCAAGGTAATGTAGGAGGGGGGAATGAGATGCAAGAAATGCAAAGGTTTATAGCTTCTCAGGAGTACGAAAATGCTAGTCAGAGAGCATTTGAAGATTGGCAAGTTCATCAGAACCAAATCATAGCTCATTGCCAACATATAGGTAGAAACTATATTCCTACACCGAAACCCATCTTCCCTCCCTGGTCTATAGAGATGCAGCCACCATATCCTACGTATAATCCTGCCGAAGCATTTTATAGCACCTATGGTTATGCCTGGAACCCCTATTGGTATCAATATCATCCCTAGTCTACTTATTTTTTTTATTTTGTAATTTGTAATGATTGATACGTTTAATACTTTTGTTAATATTGTAATAGTTTTTATAATTGTCTAACTTTTATTCTTAGATTTTAATAATTTTTGAATGTGGGGTAATATACCAAACTTCAAAAATATGTATATATGTTTGCAGTTTATCTTATGTACACAACAGGGTAAAACAACGCATTTTCAAAGACTGGCATTAAGTTCAGCAAAAGCAACTAATTTTGACGACAAGATGCAAAATATATGTGAAATAACAACAAGACGGAATGAACAAATGATGTGCACCATTTATCATTCAGCAAACAAACGCCAATATATTTGGAAACTTTGGTAAAAATTTAATCATTTTCACAAAAATCACCCTCAATAATTTAAATTGTTACTGATTTCTTGCAAATGAGGGCATTGCAAGATCTTAAGTGTGGGAAGGGGTTAAATTCTTTCGGATTTTAAAATTTTTATCTTAAACACTTGGTTACCATTAAAAATACTAGTAAAGCAGTAGTTGTATTAGAATCTAGTGCTCTCTGATAATAAAGAACAGCCCTAGTCTTATATACTGACTACCCAATTCTAGTAAAATTTTTAAAATTTTTTTTCAATTAAATGAACTCAAAATCATGTTTATACATATTTATGAACGATAAAACTAGGTTTTAACACCGAAATTATTGTTACCTCGGAAAGGACATAAATTGAGAAACAAACCAAAATGTTAAAATTCATTTAAAATGGAATAGAGGACGATAAAAAGGAAAATAAAAGCCAAGTGTGGGAAAATTTACCAAATTATCTTAAACATATGTCACATATATCTGTAACAAATAACTGAAAATACTTTTGCTTTGGACTAAACTAAACTATTTTACCCGATGAAAGAAAAGAAAGATGGATCTACACGATGAATCAATTCCATCATTAAAAGGAAGTAAAGTCTTCCGAAAAAAGAAACGCGCTTCTTGATTTAGGTCATGAAGTTGTCGTCCAGACCAGCTGTAGGTTGACAAAAAATCTAGAAAAGTCATCACTAAAATCAGCAGGAAATCCACGGACCTCAGCATTAAACAGGGTCGCCAAGTGGTCAGATTTATCCTAACCATGAGAAGGATTTATCTCGTAAAATGGGGGGGCACCATGCAAATTAGCTGGATAAGACTAATGAATCAGATCCCCAGAAAGGATAATCTCCTTAAAGATTAAAAATCAGCTTTTAAGCCTGATATTACTCAATCCTAGAGATTGACCTTAAAGATTGAGAATTCAAACTCATGGAATTCAATGATATCTAAACTCGAGCTTGAACGAGAAAATATTTTGATCAAAATTACAAACCGATTTGTTTTCTGAAAACCCTATTTTCAAAGCGTTCATTACCATTGAACGTAAAATCCTAGGAATTCACCTGGAATTCATTAGGTCACCTGAACCAAATCGGGTGTCAACTGTAAGAACGGTGGTTGCATAGCATGGTCAAAGACAAGACCTTGTGCCAGACCGAAAAATTATAAGGGTGAGCTTTACTATTGCTCCTACCAAGGATAGTAATTGCGTCCGACACGTTATAGACCATAATCAAATACATGTCATTAGACATTGCCTTAACAGTTGCTTGTTCAACGCTTTCCTTTACAACCGGACGGTAGTTTACCGAAAGGTAATATACAGGACAAGTAAACTGGACGTGTTGCTTTCCAAGTACAAGGTTAGCAAGTGGGTGACACAAAACCGCAAGTTTTGAGCTAAAATTTTCAAATCTGAAACCCACCAAACCCACAAAAATATTTTGCAAACACCGGTAATGGGTTATTCCGGAAAACTTATCTAGGGTAAAAACTAGATTTAATTTTCAAAAGATCAAATGTTTTCATAAAGATCCAGTTTCCTTAATGGATCTAAATTTTTATAGTCATGTGGGACTGTAAACCATATCGTTACTACCATTGTTTATACCGCCGTAAAGAAATCACTGATGTACAAAGTGTGAAGAATAAAGAAGTGATTCTAGTATTTCAAGAAGATATTGCTTCAGGACAAGCAACGCTCAAGTGTGGGAATATTTGATAATGCTAAAAACGAACATATATTTCATAGCATTATTCCTCAAGAAAGACAAGCTTTTAGTTGCAATTGTTCTATTTACAAGTGATATTCGTTTAAATAATAAAAGGTGAAGACAAAAGACAGATTCGACGAATTGAAGACGCAAACGACCAAAAAGCTCAAAAGTACAAAAGACAATCAAAGAGGTTCCAATTATTGATAAGAAACGTCTCGAAATTACAAGAGTACAAGATTCAAAACGCAAAGTACAAGATATTAAATTGTACGCAAGGACGTTCGAAAATCCGGAACCGGGACCAGAGTCAACTCTCAACGCTCGACGCAACGGACTAAAAATTACAAGTCAACTATGCACATAAATATAATATAATATTTAAATAATTCTTATAATTATTTAATATATTATATTTATATTTAAAACCGTCGGCAAGAAAGACTCCAAAAGGGACTGAGCTGTAATTTCAATCTTCGCGACTCGCGGAGTTTGAAGGCCAAAAGGGCCGCGAGTCGCGGAGCCCCAAGTTTTGAAACTCCCTATAAAGCCAACCGAATTCTGAGCATTTTAATCATCAATATATCCATCCATCTCTCTATCTATATCGTAAAATATATATATATATATATATTTATAATTTATATTTTAATTTTAATTATAATTCTAATAATAAGGGTATGTTAGCGAATGTTGTAAGGGTGTAAGTCGAAATTCTGTCCGTGTAACGCTACGCTATTTTTAATCATTGTAAGTTATGTTCAACCTTTTTATATTAATTTCTCGTAGCTAAGTTATTATTATGCTTATTTAAAATGAAGTAATCATGATGTTGGGCTAATTACTAAAATTGGGTAATTGGGCTTTGTACCATAATTGGGGTTTGGACAAAAGAACGACACTTGTGAAAATTAGACTATGAGCTATTAATGGGCTTTATATTTGTTTAACTAAATGATAGTTTGTTAATGTTAATATAAAAATTTACAATTGGGCGTCCCTATAAATTACCATATACACTCAATCGGACACGATGGGCGGGGTATTTATATGTACGAATAATCGTTCATTTAACCGGACACGGGAATGAATTAATAGTCACTAGAATAATTAAAACAGGGGTGAAATTATGTACAAGGACACTTGGTATAATTGATAACAAAATATTAAAACCTTGGGTTACACTCAGTCGACATCCTGGTGTAATTATTAAACAAAGTATTAAAATTTTGTTACAGTTTAAAGTCCCCAATTAGTTGGAATATTTAACTTCGGGTATAAGGATAATTTGACGAGGACACTCGCACTTTATATTTATGACTGATGGACTGTTATGGACAAAAACCAAACGGACATATTAAATAATCCAGGACAAAGGACAATTAACCCATGGGCATAAAACTAAAATCAACACGTCAAACATCATGATTACGGAAGTTTAAATAAGCATAATTCTTTTATTTCATATTTAATTTCCTTTATTTTATATTTAATTGCACTTCTAATTATCGCATTTTTATTGTTATTGTATTTAATTGCACTTTTAATTATCGTACTTTTTAATTATCGCAAGTTTATTTTATCGCACTTTTATTATTCGCAATTTCATTATCATTATTGACTTTATGCTTTAATTTAAGTCTTGTATTTATTTTTAATATTTTACATTTGGTTTTAACTGAGACTAAAGTTTTAACTGCGACTAAACTTTAGTCGCAGTTAAAACCAAATGTAAAATATTAAAAATAAATACAAGACTTAAATTAAAGCATAAAGTAAATAATGATAATGAAATTGCGAATAATAAAAGTGCGTTAAAATAAACTTGCGATAATTAAAAAGTACGATAAATAAAAGTGCAATTAAATACAATAACAATAAAAATGCGATAATTAGAAGTGCAATTAAATATAAAATAAAGGAAATTAAATATGAAATAAAAGAATTATGCTTATTTAAACTTCTGTAATCATGATGTTTGACGTGTTGATTTTAGTTTTATGCCCATGGGTTAATTGTCCTTTGTCTTGGATTATTTAATATGTCCGTCTGGTTTTTGTCCATAACAGTCCATCAGTCATAAATATAAAGTGCGAGTGTCCTCGTCAAATTATCCTTATACCCGAAGTTAAATATTCCAACTAATTGGGGACTTTAAACTGTAACAAGATTTTAATACTTTGTTTAATAATTACACCAGGATGTCGATTGAGTGTAACCCAAGGTTTTAATATTTTGTTATCAATTATACCAAGTGTCCTTGTACATAATTTCACCCCTGTTTTAATTATTCTAGTGACTATTAATTCATTCCCGTGTCCGGTTAAATGAACGATTATTCGTACATATAAATACCCCGCCCATCGTGTCCGATTGAGTGTATATGGTAATTTATAGGGACGCCCGATTGTAAATTTTTATATTAACATTAACAAACTATCATTTAGTTAAACAAATATAAAGCCCATTAATAGCTCATAGTCTAATTTCCACAAGTGTTGTTCTTTTGTCCAAACCCCAATTATGGTACAAAGCCCAATTACCCAATTTTAGTAATTAGCCCAACATCATGATTACTTCGTTTTAAATAAGCATAATAATAACTTAGCTACGAGACATTAATATAAAAAGGTTGAACATAACTTACAATGATTAAAAATAGTTTAGCGTTACACGGACAGAATTTCGACTTACACCCTTACAACATTCGCTAACATACCCTTATTATTAGAATTATAATTAAAATTAAAATATAAATTATAAATATATATATATATATATTTTACGATATAGATAGAGAGATGGATGGATATATTGATGATTAAAATGCTCAGAATTCGGTTGGCTTTATAGGGAGTTTCAAAACTTGGGGCTCCGCGGCTCGCGGCCCTTTTGGCCTTCAAACTTCGCGAGTTGCGGAGATTGAAATTACAGCTCAGTCCCTTTTGGAGTCTTTCTTGCCGACGGTTTTAAATATAAATATAATATATTAAATAATTATAAGAATTATTTAAATATTATATTATATTTATGTGCATAGTTGACTTGTAATTTTTAGTCCGTTGCGTCGAGCGTTGAGAGTTGACTCTGGTCCCGGTTCCGGATTTTCGAACGTCCTTGCGTACAATTTAATATCTTGTACTTTGCGTTTTGAATCTTGTACTCTTGTAATTTCGAGACGTTTCTTATCAATAATTGGAACCTCTTTGATTGTCTTTTGTACTTTTGAGCTTTTTGGTCGTTTGCGTCTTCAATTCGTCGAATCTGTCTTTTGTCTTCACCTTTTATTATTTAAACGAATATCACTTGTAAATAGAACAATTGCAACTAAAAGCTTGTCTTTCTTGAGGAATAATGCTATGAAATATATGTTCGTTTTTAGCATTATCAAATATTCCCACACTTGAGCGTTGCTTGTCCTCAAGCAATATCGTCTTGAAATACTAGAATCACTTCTTTATTCTTCACACTTTGTACATCAGTGATTTCTTTACGGCGGTATAAACAATGGTAGTAACGATATGGTTTACAGTCCCACATGACTATAAAAATTTAGATCCATTAAGGAAACTGGATCTTTATGAAAACATTTGATCTTTTGAAAATTAAATCTAGTTTTTACCCTAGATAACTTTTCCAGAATAACCCTTTACCGGTGTTTGCAAAATATTTTTGTGGGTTTGGTGGGTTTCAAATTTGAAAATTTTAGCTCAAAACTTGCGGTTTTGTGTCACCCACTTGCTAACCTTGTAATTGGAAAGCAACACGTCCAGTTTACTTGTCCCGTATATTACCTTTCGGTAAACTACCGTCCGGTTGTAAAGGAAAGCGTTGAACAAGCAACTGTTAAGGCAATGTCTAATGACATGTATTTGATTATGGTCTATAACGTGTCGGACGCAATTACTATCCTTGGTAGGAGCAATAGTAAAGCTCACCCTTATAATTTTTCGGTCTGGCACAAGGTCTTGTCTTTGACCATGCTATGCAACCACCGTTCTTACGGTTGACACCCGATTTGGTTCAGGTGACCTAATGAATTCCAGGTGAATTCCTAGGATTTTACGTTCAATGGTAATGAACGCTTTGAAAATAGGGTTTTCAGAAAACAAATCGGTTTGTAATTTTGATCAAAATATTTTCTCGTTCAAGCTCGAGTTTAGATATCATTGAATTCCATGAGTTTGAATTCTCAATCTTTAAGGTCAATCTCTAGGATTGAGTAATATCAGGCTTAAAAGCTGATTTTTAATCTTTAAGGAGATTATCCTTTCTGGGGATCTGATTCATTAGTCTTATCCAGCTAATTTGCATGGTGCCCCCCCATTTTACGAGATAAATCCTTCTCATGGTTAGGATAAATCTGACCACTTGGCGACCCTGTTTAATGCTGAGGTCCGTGGATTTCCTGCTGATTTTAGTGATGACTTTTCTAGATTTTTTGTCAACCTACAGCTGGTCTGGACGACAACTTCATGACCTAAATCAAGAAGCGCGTTTCTTTTTTCGGAAGACTTTACTTCCTTTTAATGATGGAATTGATTCATCGTGTAGATCCATCTTTCTTTTCTTTCATCGGGTAAAATAGTTTAGTTTAGTCCAAAGCAAAAGTATTTTCAGTTATTTGTTACAGATATATGTGACATATGTTTAAGATAACTTGGTAAATTTTCCCACACTTGGCTTTTATTTTCCTTTTTATCGTCCTCTATTCCATTTTAAATGAATTTTAACATTTTGGTTTGTTTCTCAATTTATGTCCTTTCCGAGGTAACAATAATTTCGGTGTTAAAACCTAGTTTTATCGTTCATAAATATGTATAAACATGATTTTGAGTTCATTTAATTGAAAAAAATTTTTAAAAATTTTACTAGAATTGGGTAGTCAGTATATAAGACTAGGGCTGTTCTTTATTATCAGAGAGCACTAGATTCTAATACAACTACTGCTTTACTAGTATTTTTAATGGTAACCAAGTGTTTAAGATAAAAATTTTAAAATCCGAAAGAATTTAACCCCTTCCCACACTTAAGATCTTGCAATGCCCTCATTTGCAAGAAATCAGTAACAATTTAAATTATTGAGGGTGATTTTTGTGAAAATGATTAAATTTTTACCAAAGTTTCCAAATATATTGGCGTTTGTTTGCTGAATGATAAATGGTGCACATCATTTGTTCATTCCGTCTTGTTGTTATTTCACATATATTTTGCATCTTGTCGTCAAAATTAGTTGCTTTTGCTGAACTTAATGCCAGTCTTTGAAAATGCGTTGTTTTACCCTGTTGTGTACATAAGATAAACTGTAAACATATATACATATTTTTGAAGTTTGGTATATTACCCCACATTCAAAAATTATTAAAATCTAAGAATAAAAGTTAGACAATTATAAAAACTATTACAATATTAACAAAAGTATTAAACGTATCAATCATTACAAATTACAAAATAAAAAAAATAAGTAGACTAGGGATGATATTGATACCAATAGGGGTTCCAGGCATAACCATAGGTGCTATAAAATGCTTCGGCAGGGTTATACGTAGGATATGGTGGCTGCATCTCTATAGACCAGGGAGGGAAGATGGGTTTCGGTGTAGGAATATAGTTTCTACCTATATGTTGGCAATGAGCTATGATTTGGTTCTGATGAACTTGCCAATCTTCAAATGCTCTCTGACTAGCATTTTCGTACTCATGAGAAGCTATAAACCTTTGCATTTCTTGCATCTCATTCCCCCCTCCTACATTACCTTGCTGTTGGTTTCTCTCAACCTGTGGATGTCTACCATGGTATTGTACTGCGGCGTTATTTCGCCTCTTCAAAACTTTCGCACCATGGTATACATTTAAACCTATAGTATCGCGGGGTTCTGGTTCTTCTACTAATAATCCCCCCCGACTTATATCCACACCGAGATATTCACCAATCAAAGTAATAAAAATACCACCTCCTATTATGCTATGCGGTCTCATCCCACGAACCATAGCTGATAAATAATAACCCACACAATACGGTATACTTACAGCGCTTTGTGGGTCTCGAATACACATATGGTAAAACAAATCCTGTTCATTTACTTTTTCCTTGTTCTTACCCCTTTGTGTAATCGAATTAGCTAAAAACCTATGAATTACTCTTAATTCAGCTCTATCTATATCCAAATAAGAGTAATTTCCCCCTTTGAAACGGTGATGGCTTGTCATTTGACTCCACACACCGTGTGTATCAAAATTTTCATCTATCTTTCTACCATTTAGTATCAACCCTCTACAATCGGCAGATGCTAACTCCTCAGGCGTATATATACGTAAAGCCTGAGCCATGTCTAGTAAAGACATGTGGCGCATCGAACCGCCTAACAAAAATCTAATAAAAGAACGATCGGTTAAACTAGCTACCCGATCATTCAACTCTATACTACAAAACAATTCTTTACACCATACTTTATATACAGGTCTACGCATGGTAAATTAACGTACCCAGTCATTAAAAGTAGAATTACCATACCTCTGTACAAGTAATTCTCTAATTGGCCCGGCCAATTCTACAGCTTCTAAGGGTCCCCATTCTATGACCCTCGGTACCTCAACAACCTTAGAATGAAGAGTATGCAAACCCCTTTGGTACTTTGGATAATCTATCCAAAGTCTGTCAAATCTCAGGTTCGGGTGCAAATCTTCCAAGTGCATATCAGAAAAGGTCATGACTGGATGAGGTATATCCTGCTTGTAGTAGTTATCCACCTCCTGTTGTTCCGCATTCTCAGCAGGAGCATTGCGGGCTTGGGATGAAGATTCACCCCTTTCAGTCTGCAAAACATATCAAACACAATTTTTGTGCATCCAAATATGCATTAGTGTCAGCAAAATCATCAATCAAAATAATTACAATGACATGATCAATTTATATCAAACTTAAGCTCATTTTCATATTTTCATCAAATCTACACTTTTTCAAAATAGCATATACGAAAATGTTTGCCAAGTTCATAAGCATTCAACTCAAATAACATGTCAAAATAATCATTACTAGCAATTAAACAAGTTTCAAATGGCATTATCTCTCAAAAATAAAGTTCATGAATTTTAGACTTGAAAAAGTCCACTTTAATTCTCAAAATCATGTTTAGGCTCAACGTTTGTATCATTTAACTACCTAGACATGTTACACTACTTAATTTAGCAACAATTCATGACAAAAATTGGCCATAACCTGTTTATATCAAAAAGCCCCAAATTTGCTCAAGAACACAAACCCTAGATTACTCTAAATTTGAAGTTTAAGGCTTCTAATCATGTTAAATAGCATCAATCTAGGTTATACAAGCATAATACATAAACAATTTAATCATAATTACACTAAAAAGCATCAAAATCAAATTGGGGAAAAAATTGCTCAAGAATACCAAATTTCGGATTAAATGGTGTTTAGGTGTAGAAATTTACCGTTTTTCTTGAGTAATTCCTAGATTAGATCCTTCTCAACATGATTTTAGTAAAAAATTTGGTGATTAACGGTTAAAAATTGTGATTTTGGGGTGTATTTTTCGGGTTTTTGCGTGTTTATGTTCGCAGTATTTGTGTGTTTTGTGGGTTGGGACTGATCTGTTCCAGCTCTTTATTTTTTTCTGATTTTCGGTCCTCCCGCGACTCGCGGCATTTAAGCCTTCAAACTCCGCGAGTCGCGGAGTTTGGTATATTTTTTTTTTTATATAATCTTTAACTTATAAAACAATTAAGTAAATAATTTTTAAAATTTTGTTTCCCTTATTATTGAGGACGAGGTCGTTTCGGATCGATGTCCTAGTCTGTCCCTCGACAAAATTTTAAAATTTGTCTTTTTGTAGCGATTGTTTTAAAAGCTAAGATTTTTGGTTTTTTAATGTTTTTGGCATACTTTAATTCAATAAGATTAAAAATAATGATAATAAAAGTTCTCGTCCCTCCCTTGGGTAAAGCAATTTCGGTTCAAAGACCTAGTCTTCAACTTACGACGAATTTTAAAAATCCTATTTTTAACTTAATGAGATAAAGTAAATTTTTTTGTTTTTAAATTCACACAATTTAATTATAAAATTCAAAATTAATATTAAAAATTCACACCAAACTTACAATTTAAAATGCATAAAATTAAAAATTCATATTTTAAAAATTAAAAATTCATATTATAAATTCACACCAAACTTAATTTAAAAATTCATATTATAAATTCACACCAAACTTATATTATGGTTCAAATATTTACAATTTTAAAAATATTGATTTTACAAAGTTTACAATATTAATTTAAGATTCAAATATTAATTTTAAAAATATGGTAAAAATAAAATTAAAAATCTTTTTGGATTTTTATCCCACTTTAATCAATCAAATATTATCAAAAATATGCGCCCCTCTTTTTGGTAAAGTAATTTCGGTTCCAAAACCTAATTTAACTCATTACGAATTTTTGAAATATTTTGGGTTGATTGATTAAAGATATTTATACCTTAAGAATAAACGTTAAATTTTGCAGTGATGTAATAAATTTTTGAATGATATCAATAATTTCGGTCGCCAAACCTAATTTTATTTAATACCAATTTAATACTTTTTAGCGAACAAATTAGCGTTTATTATCAAAAGGTTAAAAATAAAAATAAAATAAAATAAAAACTGTACAGACTTACCTGTGAAATAGATTTCTTAGTTATATGATCTATCCCATTCATAAGATAGTCGGTTTAATTGGTTTTCCATGGCTACATAGGCGTAACCTCGAGCATTCAGTGTCTTTTCTTCTAAACATATGAACGGTCCGTCTCTGCATAAAGTAACAAATTCGGTATTTGAATAGGTTTGATTATTTGAACATTTACCTCCATGTGACCATTTTCCGCATTTGTGACATCTTTCTAGGTGTCGTGCTCTTCTTTTCGCTGCGGATTTTGATTTTCCTTTACCAAATTGTAACTTATTATCTTCGTATCTGGATTCTTTTCTAACTCCGTCCATTCTTTCTCTGATTACTGATACTAATTCACTCGGTAGTATGTCATTATTTCGTTTAGTGATCAAAGCGTGTAGCATTAGACCATGGTTTAGTTCACAGGCAGTCTTCATTTTGTAAAAACCTAAAAAAAAAAAAAAATTTCAGAATGGGGGGAGAAGACTAGTTCTTTAGGGTCTGCTAGGGAAAGACCATTCGGGTTCTATTTTCGAGAACTACACGAAAACAGACAATCTAACTCTAACATAAATACATATTATCCTTTAAAGACTTGATTCTCCCCACACTTAGTTAGCTGTGATGTCGAAATTGTGATTAACTTCGTTGTCGACTTCCATCGGACCATGTATGTAATGTTTAACTCTGTGACCATTAACTTTAAATTCAATCCCATTTGAATTTATTAATTCTATCGTTCCGTATGGGAAAACTCTTTTGACTATGAATGGTCCAGACCATCTTGATTTCAATTTTCCAGGAAATAGCTTGAATCGTGAATTGAAAAGAAGAACTCTGTCTCCTTCCTTAATTTCTTTTGAACTTCTGATTCTTTTATCATGCCATTTCTTCGTTCTTTCTTTATAGATTAACGAATTTTCATATGCTTTATGTATTAATTCTTCTAATTCGTTTAGTTGACTTAATCGTAGACGTCCAGCTTCATGTAAATCAAGATTACATGTCTTCAAAGCCCAAAATGCTTTGTGTTCAATTTCTACTGGAAGATGACATGCTTTTCCATAAACAAGTCTAAAAGGTGTGGTTCCAATTGGAGTTTTGTAGGCTGTTCTAAAAGCCCAGAGTGCATCCTCCAATTTAATGGACCATTCCTTCGGATTTGATCCTACGGTTTTCTCTAGAATACATTTTAAAGCTCGGTTGGTATTTTCAACTTGTCCACTTGTTTGTGGATGATATGCGGTGGAGATTTTATGAGTTACTCCATATCTTTTAAGAACTTTCTCAAGTTGATTATTACAGAAATGAGTACCCCGATCACTTATTAAAGCTTTCGGTGTTCCAAACCTTGCAAAAAGACGTTTTAAAAAGTTGACTACAACTCGTGCATCGTTAGTTGGGAGAGCTTGTGCTTCCGCCCATTTAGATACATAATCAATGGCTACGAGTATATATAGATTATTATGAGATTTTGGAAATGGACCCATAAAGTCAATACCTCAAATGTCAAATACTTCACATACTTAGATGACATTTTGTGGCATTTCCTCACGTTGACTTATTTTTCCGGCCCTTTGACAAGCATCACAGGATTTGCAAAGAAGGTGTGCGTCTTTGTAAATTGTAGGCCAATAGAATCCAGCATCATAAACTTTTCTTGCTGTTAGTTGAGGCCCATAATGCCCTCCTGTTGGTCCTGTGTGACAATGGTTTAATATTTTACTGGCTTCATCTCCAAATACACATCGGCGTATTATTCCATCGGGACAACTTTTAAACAGATGTGGATCTTCCCAGAAATAGTGTTTTATATCACTGAAGAATTTCTTTCGTCTTTGGTACGATAATCCTTTTTCAAGGAATCCACAAACTAAGTAGTTTGCATAGTCTGCAAACCATGGAATTTCTTTATAATCTATCTTCAATAGATATTCATCAGGGAAGTTGTCTTGTATGGCCGATTCATTTAGAACTTCTAATTCAGGATTTTCAAGACGAGAAAGATGATCAGCGGCGAGATTTTCTGCTCCTCTTTTATCTCGGATTTCAATATCAAACTCTTGTAAGAGTAAGATCCAACGGATTAATCTTGGTTTAGCATCTTGTTTTGAAAATAGGTATCTAAGAGCAGAATGGTCGGTATAGACCACCGTTTTTGCTAGAACGAGATATGATCGAAATTTGTCAAAAGCAAAGACAATAGCAAGGAGTTCTTTTTCAGTAGTTGTATAGTTTGTTTATGCTCCTTGTAACGTCTTACTAGCATAATATATAGGTTGAAATCGTTTTTCAATCCTTTGTCCTAAAACGGCTCCCATTGCAAAATCACTTGCATCGCACATTAGTTCAAATGGTAGATTCCAATTTGGTGTTATCATGATCGGCGCATTAGTGAGTTTCTCTTTAAGAATATTAAAAGATTTGATACACTCATCGGAAAAGATGAATGGAGCATCCTTTTCTAGGAGTTTATTCATAGGAGTGGCAATTTTTGAAAAATCTTTTATGAAACGTCGGTAAAAACCGGCATGCCCTAGAAAACTCCTAACTCCTCTAACATTGGTGGGATGTGGAAGTTTAGCAATTACATCTACTTTAGCTCTATCCACTTCAATTCCTTCTTTTGAAATTTTATGACCAAGAACGATGCCTTCTTTAACCATGAAATGGCATTTCTCCCAATTAAGAACTAGATTTGATTGTTCGCATCTAATTAGCATTCGTTCCAGATTAACTAGACATGATTCAAATGTATCACCGAAGACTGAAAAGTCATCCATGAAAACTTCCATGCATTCTTCTATCATGTCGTGAAAAATCGCCATCATGCACCTTTGGAAGGTTGATGGGGCGTTGCAAAGTCCAAATGGCATGCGTTTGTAAGCAAAAGTACCATAAGGGCACGTGAATGTGGTTTTCTCTTGGTCCTCGGGTGCTATTGGAATTTGAAAATATCCGGAAAATCCATCTAGAAAACAATAGTAACTATTTCCGGCTAATCTTTCCAACATTTGATCTATGAAAGGTAAGGGAAAGTGATCTTTTCTGGTGGTGTCATTTAATTTTCTATAATCAATACATACACGCCATCCTGTTACAGTCCTAGTAGGAATAAGCTCATTTTTCTCATTTGTAATGACAGTCATGCCACCCTTCTTAGGTACGCATTGAACTGGGCTTACCCATGGACTATTAGAGATTGGATAAATTAAACCTGCATCTAGCAGTTTAATAATCTCTTTCTTAACTACATCTTGCATATTAGGATTTAGTCTTCGTTGGCGTTGCACATACGTTTTATGACCTTCTTCCATAAGGATTTTATGTGTGCAATACGAAGGACTTATTCCTTTAATATCATGAATCTTCCATGCAATGGCTGGTTTATGAGCTTTCAACACAGAAATGAGTTGTGATTTCTCATTTTCAGTAAGAGAAGACGATATTATTACAGGTAATTCAGATTCACCATGTAAATAAGCGTATTCCAAATGGTTTGGAAGTGGCTTTAACTCTAATTTCGGAGGTTCTTCTATCGATGATTTATATCGATATCTGTCTTCTTCTTTTAGCATTTGAATTTCTTCTGTTGTTGGTTCATATCCATTAGCTATAAGTGTAGCTAACATTTCAGCTTCATCAATTGGTTCATTACCTTCTCCTAAAGAACATTCTCCTGTTCCTTGTAATTCTGGAAATTCTTCTAATAATTCTGCATGTGCATCTATAGTTTGAATATAATAACATGTATCATCTGCAGATTGTGGTTGTTGCATTGCTCTATCAACTGAAAAGGTAACACTCTCATCCTCTATACTTAGGGTCAGTTTCTTACCGAACACGTCTATCATTGCTTTAGCCGTGTTTAAGAATGGTCTTCCTAATATGAGAGGAACTTGAGAATCTTCTTCCATGTCCAGAACAACAAAATCTACTGGAAATACTAAAGTACCAACTTTAACTAGCATGTTCTCCATTATCCCTCTAGGATATTTTATTGATCTATCGGCTAGTTGTATGCTTATTCTTGTTGGTTTCAATTCTCCAAGGTCTAGTTTAGTGTATAGTGAATACGGCATTAGATTTATACTAGCACCTAAGTCTGCCAATGCTTCTATTGAACTAAGACTACCCAGAAAATATGGAATTGTGAAACTTCCTGGATCAGATAGTGTTTCTGGTATCTTATTTAACAGCACTGCTGAACAATTAGCATTCATAGTAACAGCCGAGAGTTCTTCCATTTTCTTTCTATTTGAGATTAGATCTTTCAAGAATTTAGCATATCTAGGCATTCCTGAAATCACATCAATGAAAGGAAGATTTACATTTATCTATTTAAACATATCCAAGAATTTTGATTGCTCGACTTCAAGTTTCTCTTTCTTCATTTTACTCGGGTAAGGAAGTGGTGGTTGGTATGGTTTAACATAAGGTTTAGCCTTAACTGTGTTATCTTCATTAACCTTTTCAACTACCGGTTCTTTTTCCTTATCTTGATCAGGTTGTGGTTCTTGTGGAGTAGGAATAGTTTCATCAGAAGTTACAGGTATTTCCGGTGGTTTAAGTGTTGTACCACTTCTTGTGGTAATAGCTTTAGCTGTTTCATTCCTGGGGTTAGCATTTGTATCACTAGGTAGACTTCCCGGTTTTCTTTCACCTATTAACCTTGCTAGGTTACTTACTTCTTGTTCTAGATTTTGAATAGAAGTTTGTTGATTTCTAAATGCTTGAGCATTTTGTTCATTGGTTTGTTTCTGAGATGTGAAAAACTGCGTTTGAGTTTCAACTAGCTTCGTCATCATATCTTCTAAATTCGGCTTTTTATCATCGGTTTGTTGTGGTGGTTTGTTTTGAAAATTAGGTCTTTGCTGGTTGTAAGTATTATTGGATACTTGTTGATTGCTAGGACCTTGTTGGTTGTTCTATAGAATATTTCTGTTATAATTCTGGTTTTGATTGTAAATCGGTCTTGGCGGTTGATAATTATTCTGATAATTTTTTCCAGGCCTTTGGTTTATGTATGAAATATTCTCTCTTTGTTCCATTGTTAATTCAATACTGAGACAATCTTTTGTCAAATGTGGTCCTCCACACTGCTCACAACTAATTCGTATTGAGTGAATATCTTTAGTCATCTTTTCCATTCGTCTCTCGACAGCATCTATCTTTGCGGAAATGGAATCTAAGTCATGGCTAGAATCGGCTCTAGCTGCTTTAGATGATCTAACTATATCTTTTTCTTGGTGCCACTCATGTGAGTGAGAAGCAGTGTTATCAATAATTTTGTAAGCATCAGTTTCGGTTTTCTTCATAATAGAACCACCAGCTGCTATATCTATGTCTTTCCTTGTAGTGATGTCGCATCCTTGGTAGAATATTTGTACTATTTGACAGGTATCTAAACCATGTTGCGGACATCCTCTTAACAACTTTCCATATCTAGTCCATGCCTCATATAGAGTTTCATTTGGCTTCTGTGTGAACGTAACAATTTCTGCTTGAAGTCTTACGGCTTTAGATGCCCGAAAGAATTGTTTAAGAAATTTGTCAACTAAAACATCCCATGTATCGATCGCCCCTTCAGGTAACGATTCCAACCAATCTTTGGCTTCTCCCTTTAAAGTCCAGGGAAATAACATGAGATATATCTGTTCATCCTCCACTTCTCGGATTTTAAATAGTGTGCAGATCCTATTAAAGGTACGTAGATGTTCATTTGGATCTTCCTTCGGCGCACCACTAAATTGGCATTGATTAGTCACCATGTGTAGAATTTGTCCTTTGATTTCATAATCTGGCGCATTAATGTCTGGATGAGTAATTGCGTGACCTTGGCCAGTGCGTTTAGCTCTCGTTCGGTCTTCCATACTTAAAGGTTCCAGATTCTCCATAATTGAATTTGTTGAATCGGAATCACTAGAGGATTCTGATTTAATGGTTCGTTCCTCAACAATCTCTGTTTGAATGATTGGTGGTTCCGGAGGAAAGTTTAGTGGTTCAGGATCTACGAATCGTTCCTGAATATTCTCCGGATTCTAAATTGTGAGGTCGGGTTCAAAAAATGGATTATCGGAAATTTGAACTGAAGTACTTGGTCGACTGGATGACGATTCTAAAGAAAAATCAACGGCGGTAATATTTACTAGATGTCTTGATCTAGTTACAGGTGGTGAACGTACAAAAGGTGGTGAACGTCTTGCTCGGTGCATTCACTGAATATCCTATTAGTTTTTAAAAGGAAAGAAAAATTATAATAAGTTATCCAATCAATAGACTTTTCTGATTTTGCCCACGTTTCGAATAGCCAAAAGATGCAGCAGAGGGGCAGGATTCGTTTGGTCTCAATATAATTGAGGACTGTTTGGCTCCAATAACCCGGTCCACGTATAAATCCAACTATTACTACGAACCAGAAAATTTTGATGTCTATCAATTTAACCACTTAAAATAAATTTTCGTAATTTTAAGAAAATTTAGATAGGAAGTAGAATAAAAATCTATGTCCTAAAACTAGAATAGCGAGAAATAAGAAAGAAAAAGAGTTCGTCGGAAAAGGTCGAAAAAGAAAAATGGTTGAAAAATAAAAGGTGACGGAAAAATAAAAGAAACTTATAAAACTTAAAAATACTTGACTAACCTAACCTTATTACTACAACTAACTTAAAATTATAATCGCAAATTGAGATTACTAATTGGAATGATAATTGGTACATAGTAAAAGGTGTCTAAAAATATTAAAGCTTACAGGAAAAAATATATCCCAAATGGAAATAACTTAAAAAGAAACTAAAACTTAAAAAGGCGTCGCAAAATTCTAAAGCACTTAAATCTTAGTCTAAATAAAAAGCACTTAAGGGATTTTACGGCAAAGCCTAAAAATCTAGAAGTAAATATAACTATGGCAAAAACTAAGTTTAAAACTAAATATGAGCTAAAAATACAAATATTATGCTAAAACACTTAAAAAGGGATAAAATATAAAAATATACAAAAAGTTATAAAAAGTACAATTTTTATAAAAATATTATTTTTATATTATTTATTTATTAAAACTACTAATTTTATAAATTAATTAAACTAATTAATACTAAATAATACAAATTAATTAAAACTTAAATTAAATACTAAATTAATTAAATATTTAACCCTAATTACAAATTAATTAATAATAATTAATAATACTCCGTAATAAATGCAGGATTAGGGCTTCCTGTTGGTGTCAGGTCCCCTCCGCGAGTTGCGGTATTCAAGGCACCAAACCCCGCGACTCGCGGGGTTCAGAAATTCAACTGACAGGTTTAAAATTCGACGCGTTTTTCTTTAATTTTTTTTTTTATTTTCTGTTTTCGGTTTTTATATTTTCTGTTTATATTAATTAAAATATTTATATAATTTAAATAAAACTTATCTTTAATAACTAAGATAAAAATAAAATACTTTATAACAATAAAAAAAATAGATTTATATATATTTATATTTTTTTCGGTTTTTTATATTTATAAAATATATTTATAAAATAAATTAAATAAAACTTATATTTTTACAAACTAAAGAAACTTTATAAAACTTAAATATTTATCAAAATCTTAAAAATACCCATATTTTTGTTTTTCTTTTAATATTTTCGAATATTTAAAACGTATTTTTATAAAAACGAATTTTAATAAAAGTAAACTAATTTTTTTATTTTCTATTAGCATTGCGCTTCCGGCTTTCAAGAGTAGTTCCCCGGCAGCGGCGCCAAAAATACTTGATGTTTCGCGAGGTGTATATAAAATACTATTAAATTTTACAAGGAAATACTTATTAAATACGATACAATTTTACACAAGATATTTATTTATTTATAGAATGGATATACTTAAACCTTGCTACAACACTTATAGGCAGTGTACCTAATCGTAAAGTAGTGTAGTTTTTAGTAAGTCCGGTTCGTTCCACAGGGAAATCTTTAAACAAAGCTTAACGCTATATTAGTTTACTTTTACAAAAATACAAATATATATATAAGTAATATTATTATTATAAAGGGGGGGGGGTTTACCGTTTAATGATCGGTTTGTCGATTTTAAAACTTTAGTCGCAGTTAAAACCAAATGTAAAATATTAAAAATAAATACAAGACTTAAATTAAAGCATAAAGTAAATAATGATAATGAAATTGCGAATAATAAAAGTGCGATAAAATAAACTTGCGATAATTAAAAAGTACGATAATTAAAAGTGCAATTAAATACAATAACAATAAAAATGCGATAATTAGAAGTGCAATTAAATATAAAATAAAGGAAATTAAATATGAAATAAAAGAATTATGCTTATTTAAACTTCCGTAATCATGATGTTTGACGTGTTGATTTTAGTTTTATGCCCATGGGTTAATTGTCCTTTGTCCTGGATTATTTAATATGTCCGTCTGGTTTTTGTCCATAACAGTCCATCAGTCATAAATATAAAGTGCGAGTGTCCTCGTCAAATTATCCTTATACCCGAAGTTAAATATTCCAACTAATTGGGGACTTTAAACTGTAACAAGATTTTAATACTTTTTTAATAATTACACCAGGATGTCGACTGAGTGTAACCCAAGGTTTTAATATTTTGTTATCAATTATACCAAGTGTCCTTGTACATAATTTCACCCCTGTTTTAATTATTCTAGTGACTATTAATTCATTCCCGTGTCCGGTTAAATGAACGATTATTCGTACATATAAATACCCCGCCCATCGTGTCCGATTGAGTGTATATGGTAATTTATAGGGACGCCCAATTGTAAATTTTTATATTAACATTAACAAACTATCATTTAGTTAAACAAATATAAAGCCCATTAATAGCTCATAGTCTAATTTCCACAAGTGTCGTTCTTTTGTCCAAACCCCAATTATGGTACAAAGCCCAATTACCCAATTTTAGTAATTAGCCCAACATCATGATTACTTCGTTTTAAATAAGCATAATAATAACTTAGCTACGAGACATTAATATAAAAAGGTTGAACATAACTTACAATGATTAAAAATAGCGTAGCGTTACACGGACAGAATTTCGACTTACACCCTTACAACATTCGCTAACATACCCTTATTATTAGAATTATAATTAAAATTAAAATATAAATTATAAATATATATATATATTTTACGATATAGATAGAGAGATGGATGGATATATTGATGATTAAAATGCTCAGAATTCGGTTGGCTTTATAGGGAGTTTCAAAACTTGGGGCTCCGCGACTCGCGGCCCTTTTAGCCTTCAAACTCCGCGAGTCGCGGAGATTGAAATTACAGCTCAGTCCCTTTTGGAGTCTTTCTTGCCGACGGTTTTAAATATAAATATAAAATATTAAATAATTATAAGAATTATTTAAATATTATATTATATTTATGTGCATAGTTGACTTGTAATTTTTAGTCCGTTGCGTCGAGCGTTGAGAGTTGACTCTGGTCCCGGTTCTAGATTTTCGAACGTCCTTGCGTACAATTTAATATCTTGTACTTTGCGTTTTGAATCTTGTACTCTTGTAATTTCGAGACGTTTCTTATCAATAATTGGAACCTCTTTGATTGTCTTTTGTATTTTTGAGCTTTTTGGTCGTTTGCGTCTTCAATTCGTCGAATCTGTCTTTTGTCTTCACCTTTTATTATTTAAATGAATATCACTTGTAAATAGAACAATTGCAACTAAAAGCTTGTCTTTCTTGAGGAATAATGCTATGAAATATATGTTCGTTTTTAGCATTATCAAATACTTGATGTTTCGCGAGGTGTATATAAAATACTATTAAATTTTACAAGGAAATACTTATTAAATATGATACAATTTTACACAAGATATTTATTTATTTATAGAATGGATATACTTAAACCTTGCTACAACACTTATAGGCAGTGTACCTAATCGTAAAGTAGTGTAGTTTTTAGTAAGTCCGGTTCGTTCCACAAGGAAATCTTTAAACAAAGCTTAACGCTATATTAGTTTACTTTTATAAAAATACAAATATATATATATAAGTAATATTATTATTATAAAGGGGGGGGGGGGGTTTACCGTTTAATGACCGGTTTGTCGATTTTAAAACTTTAGTCGCAGTTAAAACCAAATGTAAAATATTAAAAATAAATACAAGACTTAAATTAAAGCATAAAGTAAATAATGATAATGAAATTGCGAATAATAAAAGTGCGATAAAATAAACTTGCGATAATTAAAAAGTACGATAATTAAAAGTGCAATTAAATACAATAACAAAAAAAATGCGATAATTAGAAGTGCAATTAAATATAAAATAAAGGAAATTAAATATGAAATAAAAGAATTATGCTTATTTAAACTTCCGTAATCATGATGTTTGACGTGTTGATTTTAGTTTTATGCCCATGGGTTAATTGTCCTTTGTCCTGGATTATTTAATATGTCCGTCTGGTTTTTGTCCATAACAGTCCATCAGTCATAAATATAAAGTGCGAGTGTCCTCGTCAAATTATCCTTATACCCGAAGTTAAATATTCCAACTAATTGGGGACTTTAAACTGTAACAAGATTTTAATACTTTGTTTAATAATTACACCAGGATGTCGACTGAGTGTAACCCAAGGTTTTAATATTTTGTTATCAATTATACCAAGTGTCCTTGTACATAATTTCACCCCTGTTTTAATTATTCTAGTGACTATTAATTCATTCCCATGTCCGGTTAAATGAACGATTATTCGTACATATAAATACCCCGCCCATCGTGTCCGATTGAGTGTATATGGTAATTTATAGGGACGCTCAATTGTAAATTTTTATATTAACATTAACAAACTATCATTTAGTTAAACAAATATAAAGCCCATTAATAGCTCATAGTCTAATTTCCACAAGTGTCGTTCTTTTGTCCAAACCCCAATTATGGTACAAAGCCCAATTACCCAATTTTAGTAATTAGCCCAACATCATGATTACTTCATTTTAAATAAGCATAATAATAACTTAGCTACGAGACATTAATATAAAAAAGTTGAACATAACTTACAATGATTAAAAATAGCGTAGCGTTACACGGACAGAATTTCGACTTACACCCTTACAACATTCGCTAACATACCCTTATTATTAGAATTATAATTAAAATTAAAATATAAATTATAAATATATATATATATATATATATATATATATATATATATATATATATATATATATATATATATATATATATATATTTACGATATAGATAGAGAGATGGATGGATATATTGATGATTAAAATGCTCAGAATTCGGTTGGCTTTATAGGGAGTTTCAAAACTTGGGGCTCCGCGACTCGCGGCCCTTTTGGCCTTCAAACTCCGCGAGTCGCGGAGATTGAAATTACAGCTCAGTCCCTTTTGGAGTCTTTCTTGCCGACGGTTTTAAATATAAATATAATATATTAAATAATTATAAGAATTATTTAAATATTATATTATATTTATGTGCATAGTTGACTTGTAATTTTTAGTCCGTTGCGTTGAGCGTTAAGAGTTGACTCTGGTCCCGGTTCCGGATTTTCGAACGTCCTTGCGTACAATTTAATATCTTGTACTTTGCGTTTTGAATCTTGTACTCTTGTAATTTCGAGACGTTTCTTATCAATAATTGGAACCTCTTTGATTGTCTTTTGTACTTTTGAGCTTTTTGGTCGTTTGCGTCTTCAATTCGTCGAATCTGTCTTTTGTCTTCACCTTTTATTATTTAAACGAATATCACTTGTAAATAGAACAATTGCAACTAAAAGCTTGTCTTTCTTGAGGAATAATGCTATGAAATATATGTTCGTTTTTAGCATTATCAAATACTTGATGTTTTGCGAGGTGTATATAAAATACTATTAAATTTTACAAGGAAATACTTATTAAATATGATACAATTTTACACAAGATATTTATTTATTTATAGAATGGATATACTTAAACCTTGCTACAACACTTATAGGCAGTGTACCTAATCGTAAAGTAGTGTAGTTTTTAGTAAGTCCGGTTCGTTCCACAAGGAAATCTTTAAACAAAGCTTAACGCTATATTAGTTTACTTTTATAAAAATACAAATATATATATATAAGTAATATTATTATTATAAAGGGGGGGGGGGGGTTTACCGTTTAATGACCGGTTTGTCGATTTTAAAACTTTAGTCGCAGTTAAAACCAAATGTAAAATATTAAAAATAAATACAAGACTTAAATTAAAGCATAAAGTAAATAATGATAATGAAATTGCGAATAATAAAAGTGCAATAAAATAAACTTGCGATAATTAAAAAGTACGATAATTAAAAGTGCAATTAAATACAATAACAAAAAAAATGCGATAATTAGAAGTGCAATTAAATATAAAATAAAGGAAATTAAATATGAAATAAAAGAATTATGCTTATTTAAACTTCCGTAATCATGATGTTTGACGTATTGATTTTAGTTTTATGCCCATGGGTTAATTGTCCTTTGTCCTGGATTATTTAATATGTCCGTCTGGTTTTTGTCCATAACAGTCCATCAGTCATAAATATAAAGTGCGAGTGTCCTCGTCAAATTATCCTTATACCCGAAGTTAAATATTCCAACTAATTGGGGACTTTAAACTGTAACAAGATTTTAATACTTTGTTTAATAATTACACCAGGATGTCGACTGAGTGTAACCCAAGGTTTTAATATTTTGTTATCAATTATACCAAGTGTCCTTGTACATAATTTCACCCCTGTTTTAATTATTCTAGTGACTATTAATTCATTCCCATGTCCGGTTAAATGAACGATTATTCGTACATATAAATACCCCGCCCATCGTGTCCGATTGAGTGTATATGGTAATTTATAGGGACGCTCAATTGTAAATTTTTATATTAACATTAACAAACTATCATTTAGTTAAACAAATATAAAGCCCATTAATAGCTCATAGTCTAATTTCCACAAGTGTCGTTCTTTTGTCCAAACTCCAATTATGGTACAAAGCCCAATTACCCAATTTTAGTAATTAGCCCAACATCATGATTACTTCGTTTTAAATAAGCATAATAATAACTTAGCTACGAGACATTAATATAAAAAAGTTGAACATAACTTACAATGATTAAAAATAGCGTAGCGTTACACGGACAGAATTTCGACTTACACCCTTACAACATTCGCTAATATACCCTTATTATTAGAATTATAATTAAAATTAAAATATAAATTATAAATATATATATATATATATATATATATATATATATATATATATATATTTATATATATATATATATATATATATATATATATATATATATATATATATATATATATATATATATATATATATATATATATATATTTTACGATATAGATAGAGAGATGGATGGATATATTGATGATTAAAATGCTCAGAATTCGGTTGGCTTTATAGGGAGTTTCAAAACTTGGGGCTCCGCGACTCGCGGCCCTTTTGGCCTTCAAACTCCGCGAGTCGCGGAGATTGTAATTACAGCTCAGTCCCTTTTGGAGTCTTTCTTGCCGACGGTTTTAAATATAAATATAATATATTAAATAATTATAAGAATTATTTAAATATTATATTATATTTATGTGCATAGTTGACTTGTAATTTTTAGTCCGTTGCGTTGAGCGTTAAGAGTTGACTCTGGTCCCGGTTCCGGATTTTCGAACGTCCTTGCGTACAATTTAATATCTTGTACTTTGCGTTTTGAATCTTGTACTCTTGTAATTTCGAGACGTTTCTTATCAATAATTGGAACCTCTTTGATTGTCTTTTGTACTTTTGAGCTTTTTGGTTGTTTGCGTCTTCAATTCGTCGAATCTGTCTTTTGTCTTCACCTTTTATTATTTAAACGAATATCACTTGTAAATAGAACAATTGCAACTAAAAGCTTGTCTTTCTTGAGGAATAATGCTATGAAATATATGTTCGTTTTTAGCATTATCAAATATTCCCACACTTGAGCGTTGCTTGTCCTCAAGCAATATCATCTTGAAATACTAGAATCACTTCTTTATTCTTCACACTTTGTACATCAGTGATTTCTTTACGGCGGTATAAACAATGGTAGTAACGATATGGTTTACAGTCCCACATGACTATAAAAATTTAGATCCATTAAGGAAACTGGATCTTTATGAAAACATTTGATCTTTTGAAAATTAAATCTAGTTTTTACCCTAGATAAGTTTTCCGGAATAACCCTTTACCGGTGTTTGCAAAATATTTTTGTGGGTTTGGTGGGTTTCAGATTTGAAAATTTTAGCTCAAAACTTGCGGTTTTGTGTCATCCACTTGCTAACCTTGTACTTGGAAAGCAACACGTCCAGTTTACTTGTCCCGTATATTACCTTTCGGTAAACTACCGTCTGGTTGTAAGGGAAAGCGTTGAACAAGCAACTGTTAAGGCAATGTCTAATGACATGTATTTGATTATGGTCTATAACGTGTCGGACGCAATTACTATCCTTGGTAGGAGCAATAGTAAAGCTCACCCTTATAATTTTTCGGTCTGGCACAAGGTCTTGTCTTTGACCATGCTATGCAACCACCATTCTTACGGTTGACACCCGATTTGGTTCAGGTGACCTAATGAATTCCAGGTGAATTCCTAGGATTTTACGTTCAATGGTAATGAACGCTTTGAAAATAGGGTTTTCAGAAAACAAATCGGTTTGTAATTTTGATCAAAATATTTTCTCGTTCAAGCTCGAGTTTAGATATCATTGAATTCCATGAGTTTGAATTCTCAATCTTTAAGGTCAATCTCTAGGATTGAGTAATATCAGGCTTAAAAGCTGATTTTTAATCTTTAAGGAGATTATCCTTTCTGGGGATCTGATTCATTAGTCTTATCCAGCTAATTTGCATGGTGCCCCCCCATTTTACGAGATAATTCCTTCTCATGGTTAGGATAAGTCTGACCACTTGGCGACCCTGTTTAATGCTGAGGTCCGTGAATTTCCTGCTGATTTTAGTGATGACTTTTCTAGATTTTTTGTCAACCTACAGCTGGTCTGGACGACAACTTCATGACCTAAATCAAGAAGCGCGTTTCTTTTTTTGGAAGACTTTACTTCCTTTTAATGATGGAATTGATTCATCGTGTAGATCCATCTTTCTTTTCTTTCATCGGGTAAAATAGTTTAGTTTAGTCCAAAGCAAAAGTATTTTCAGTTATTTGTTACAGATATATGTGACATATGTTTAAGATAACTTGGTAAATTTTCCCACACTTGGCTTTTATTTTCCTTTTTATCGTCCTCTATTCCATTTTAAATGAATTTTAACATTTTGGTTTGTTTCTCAATTTATGTCATTTCCGAGGTAACAATAATTTCGGTGTTAAAGCCTAGTTTTATCGTTCATAAATATGTATAAACATGATTTTGAGTTCATTTAATTGAAAAAAAAATTTAAAAATTTTACTAGAATTGGGTAGTCAGTATATAAGACTAGGGCTGTTCTTTATTATCAGAGAGCACTAGATTCTAATACAACTACTGCTTTACTAGTATTTTTAATGGTAACCAAGTGTTTAAGATAAAAATTTTAAAATCCGAAAGAATTTAACCCCTTCCCACACTTAAGATCTTGCAATGCCCTCATTTGCAAGAAATCAGTAACAATTTAAATTATTGAGGGTGATTTTTGTGAAAATGATTAAATTTTTACCAAAGTTTCCAAATATATTGGCGTTTGTTTGCTGAATGATAAATGGTGCACATCATTTGTTCATTCCGTCTTGTTGTTATTTCACATATATTTTGCATCTTGTCGTCAAAATTAGTTGCTTTAGCTGAACTTAATGCCAGTCTTTGAAAATGCGTTGTTTTACCCTGTTGTGTACATAAGATAAACTGCAAACATATATACATATTTTTGAAGTTTGGTATATTACCCCACATTCAAAAATTATTAAAATCTAAGAATAAAAGTTAGACAATTATAAAAACTATTACAATATTAACAAAAGTATTAAACGTATCAATCATTACAAATTACAAAATAAAAAAAAATAAGTAGACTAGGGATGATATTGATACCAATAGGGGTTCCAGGCATAACCATAGGTGCTATAAAATGCTTCGGCAGGGTTATACGTAGGATATGGTGGCTGCATCTCTATAGCCCAGGGAGGGAAGATGGGTTTCGGTGTAGGAATATAGTTTCTACCTATATGTTGACAATGAGCTATGATTTGGTTCTGATGAACTTGCCAATCTTCAAATGCTCTCTGTCTAGCATTTTTGTACTCCTGAGAAGCTATAAACCTTTGCATTTCTTGCATCTCATTCCCCCCTCCTACATTACCTTGCTGTTGGTTTCTCTCAACCTGTGGATGTCTACCATGGTATTGTACTGCGGCGTTATTTCGCCTCTTCAAAACTTTCGCACCATGGTATACATTTAAACCTATAGTATCGCGGGGTTATGGTTCTTCTACTAATAATCCCCCCCGACTTATATCCACACCGAGATATTCACCAATCAAAGTAATAAAAATACCACCTCCTATTATGCTATGCGGTCTCATCCCCCGAACCATAGCTGATAAATAATAACCCACACAATACGGTATACTTACAGCGCTTTGTGGGTCTCGAATATACATATGGTAAAACAAATCCTGTTCATTTACTTTTTCCTTGTTCTTACCCCTTTGTGTAATCGAATTAGCTAAAAACCTATCAATTACTCTTAATTTAGCTCTATCTATATCCAAATAAGAGTAATTTCCCCCTTTGAAACGGTGATGGCTTGTCATTTGACTCCACACACCGTGTGTATCAAAATTTTCATCTATCTTTCTACCATTTAGTATCAACCCTCTACAATCGGCAGATGCTAACTCCTCAGGCGAATATATACATAAAGCCTGAGCCATGTCTAGTAAAGACATGTGGCGCATCGAACCGCCTAACAAAAATCTAATAAAAGAACGATCGGTTAAACTAGCTACCCGATCATTCAACTCTATACTACACAACAATTCTTCACACCATACTTTATATACAGGTCTACGCATGGTGAATAAACGTACCCAGTCATTAAAAGTAGAATTACCATACCTCTGTACAAGTAATTCTCTAATTGGCCCGGCCAATTCTACAGCTTCTAAGGGTCCCCATTCTATGACCCTCGGTACCTCAACAACCTTAGAATGAAGAGTATGCAAACCCCTTTGGTACTTTGGATAATCTATCCAAAGTCTGTCAAATCTCAGGTTCGGGTGCAAATCTTCCAAGTGCATATCAGAAAAGGTCATGACTGGATGAGGTATATCCTGCTTGTAGTAGTTATCCACCTCCTGTTGTTCCGCATTCTCAGCAGGAGCATTGCAGGCTTGGGATGAAGATTCACCCCTTTCAGTCTGCAAAACATATCAAACACAATTTTTGTGCATCCAAATATGCGTTAGTGTCAGCAAAATCATCAATCAAAATAATTACAATGACATGATCAATTTATATCAAACTTAAGCTCATTTTCATATTTTCATCAAATCTACACTTTTTCAAAATAGCATATACGAAAATGTTTGCCAAGTTCATAAGCATTCAACTCAAATAACATGTCAAAATAATCATTACTAGCAATTAAACAAGTTTCAAATGGCATTATCTCTCAAAAATCAAGTTCATGAATTTTAGACTTGAAAAAGTCCACTTTAATTCTCAAAATCATGTTTAGGCTCAACGTTTGTATCATTTAACTACCTAGACATGTTACACTACTTAATTTAGCAACAATTCATGACAAAAATTGGCCATAACCTGTTTATATCAAAAAGCCCCAAATTTGCTCAAGAACACAAACCCTAGATTACTCTAAATTTGAAGTTTAAGGCTTCTAATCATGTTAAATAGCATCAATCTAGGTTATACAAGTATAATACATAAACAATTTAATCATAATTACACTAAAAAGCATCAAAATCAAATTGGGGAAAAAATTGCTCAAGAATACCAAATTTCGGATTAAATGGTGTTTAGGTGTAGAAATTTACCGTTTTTCTTGAGTAATTCCTAGATAGCATCCTTCTCAACATGATTTTATTAAAAAATTTGGTGATTAACGGTTAAAAATTGTGATTTTGGGGTGTATTTTTCGGGTTTTTGCGTGTTTATGTTCGCAGTATTTGTGTGTTTTGTGGGTTGGGACTGATCTGTTCCAGCTCTTTATTTTTTTTCTGATTTTCGGTCCTCCCGCGACTCGCGGCATTTAAGCCTTCAAACTCCGCGAGTCGCGGAGTTTGGTATATTTTTTTTTTTTTATATAACCTTTAACTTATAAAACAATTAAGTAAATAATTTTTAAAATTTTGTTTCCCTTATTATTGAGGACGAGGTCGTTCCGGATCGATGTCCTAGTCTGTCCCTCGACAAAATTTTAAAATTTGTCTTTTTGTAGCGATTGTTTTAAAAGCTAAGATTTTTGGTTTTTTAATGTTTTTGGCATACTTTAATTCAATAAGATTAAAAATAATGATAATAAAAGTTCTCGTCCCTCCCTTGGGTAAAGCAATTTCGGTTCAAAGACCTAGTCTTCAACTTACGACGAATTTTAAAAATCATATTTTTAACTTAATGAGATAAAGTAAATTTTTTTGTTTTTAAATTCACACAATTTAATTATAAAATTCAAAATTAATATTAAAAATTCACACCAAACTTACAATTTAAAATGAATAAAATTAAAAATTCATATTTTAAAAATTAAAAATTCATATTATAAATTCACACCAAACTTAATTTAAAAATTCATATTATAAATTCACACCAAACTTATATTATGGTTCAAATATTTACAATTTTAAAAATATTGATTTTACAAAGTTTACAATATTAATTTAAGATTCAAATATTAATTTTAAAAACATGGTAAAAATAAAATTAAAAATCTTTTTGGCTTTTTATCCCACTTTAATCAATCAAATATTATCAAAAATATGCGCCCCTCTTTTCGGTAAAGTAATTTCGGTTCCAAAACCTAATTTAACTCATGACGAATTTTTGAAATATTTTGGGTTGATTGATTAAAGATATTTATACCTTAAGAATAAACGTTAAATTTCGCAGTGATGTAATAAATTTTTGAATGATATCAATAATTTCGGTCGCCAAACCTAATTTTATTTAATACCAATTTAATACTTTTTAGCGAACAAATTAGCGTTTATTATCAAAAGGTTAAAAATAAAAATAAAATAAAATAAAAACTGTACAGACTTACCTGTGAAATAGATTTCTTAGTTATATGATCTATCCCATTCATAAGATAGTCGGTTTAATTGGTTTTCCATGGCTACATAGGCGTAACCTCGATCATTCAGTGTCTTTTCTTCTAAACATATGAACGGTCCGTCTCTGCATAAAGTAACAAATTCGGTATTTGAATAGGTTTGATTATTTGAACATTTACCTCCATGTGACCATTTTCCGCATTTGTGACATGTTTCTAGGTGTCGTGCTCTTCTTTTCGGTGCGGATTTTGATTTTCCTTTACCAAATTGTAACTTATTATCTTCTCATCTGGATTCTTTTCTAACTCCGTCCATTCTTTCTCTGATTACTGATACTAATTCACTCGGTAGTATGTCATTATTTCGTTTAGTGATCAAAGCGTGTAGCATTAGACCATGATTTAGTTCACAGGCAGTCTTCATTTTGTAAAAACCTAAAAAAAAATAAAAATTCAGAATGGGGGGAGAAGACTAGTTCTTTAGGGTCTGCTAGGGAAAGACCATTCGGGTTCTATTTTCGAGAACTACACGAAAACAGACAATCTAACTCTAACAGAAATACATATTATCCTTTAAAGACTTGATTCTCCCCACACTTAGTTAGCTGTGGTGTCGAAATTGTGATTAACTTCGTTGTCGACTTCCATCGGACCATGTATGTAATGTTTAACTCTGTGACCATTAACTTTAAATTCAATCCCATTTGAATTTATTAATTCTATCGTTCCGTATGGGAAAACTCTTTTGACTATGAATGGTCCAGACCATCTTGATTTCAATTTTCCAGGAAATAGCTTGAATCGTGAATTGAAAAGAAGAACTCTATCTCCTTCCTTAAATTCTTTTGAACTTCTGATTCTTTTTCATGCCATTTCTTCGTTCTTTCTTTATAGATTAACGAATTTTCATATGCTTTATGTCTTAATTCTTCTAATTCGTTTAGTTGACTTAATCGTAGATGTCCAGCTTCATGTAAAGCAAGATTACATGTCTTCAAAGCCCAAAATGCTTTGTGTTCAATTTCTACTGGAAGATGACATGCTTTTCCATAAACAAGTCTAAAAGGTGTGGTTCCAATTGGAGTTTTGTAGGCTGTTCTAAAAGCCCAGAGTGCATCCTCCAATTTAATGGACCATTCCTTCGGATTTGATCCTACGGTTTTCTCTAGAATACGTTTTAAAGCTCGGTTGGTATTTTCAACTTGTCCACTTATTTGTGGATGATATGCGGTGGAGATTTTATGAGTTACTCCATATCTTTTAAGAACTTTCTCAAGTTGATTATTACAGAAATGAGTACCCCGATCACTTATTAAAGCTTTCGGTGTTCCAAACCTTGTAAAAAGATGTTTTAAAAAGTTGACTACAACTCGTGCATCGTTAGTTGGGAGAGCTTGTGCTTCCGCCCATTTAGATACATAATCAATGGCTACGAGTATATATAGATTATTATGAGATTTTGGAAATGGACCCATAAAGTCAATACCCCAAATGTCAAATACTTCACATACTTGGATGACATTTTGTGGCATTTCCTCACGTTGACTTATTTTTCCTGCCCTTTGACAAGCATCACAGGATTTGCAAAGAAGGTGTGCGTCTTTGTAAATTGTAGGCCAATAGAATCCAGCATCATAAACTTTTCTTGCTGTTAGTTGAGGCCCATAATGCCCTCCTGTTGGTCCTGTGTGACAATGGTTTAATATTTTACTGGCTTCATCTCCAAATACACATCGGCGTATTATTCCATCGGGACAACTTTTAAACAGATGTGGATCTTCCCAGAAATAGTGTTTTATATCACTGAAGAATTTCTTTCGTCTTTGGTACGATAATCCTTTTTCAAGGAATCCACAAACTAAGTAGTTTGCATAGTCTGCAAACCATGGAATTTCTTTATAATCTATCTTCAATAGATATTCATCAGGGAAGTTGTCTTGTATGGCCGATTCATTTAGAACTTCTAATTCGGGATTTTCAAGACGAGAAAGATGATCAGCGGCGAGATTTTCTGCTCCTCTTTTATCTCGGATTTCAATATAAAACTCTTGTAAGAGTAAGATCCAACGGATTAATCTTGGTTTAGCATCTTGTTTTGAAAATAGGTATCTAAGAGCAGAATGGTCGGTATAGACCACCGTTTTTGCTAGAACGAGATATGATCGAAATTTGTCAAAAGCAAAGACAATAGCAAGGAGTTCTTTTTCAGTAGTTGTATAGTTTGTTTGTACTCCTTGTAACGTCTTACTAGCATAATATATAGGTTGAAATCGTTTTTCAATCCTTTGTCCTAAAACGGCTCCCATTGCAAAATCACTTGCATCGCACATTAGTTCAAATGGTAGATTCCAATTTGGTGTTATCATGATCGGCGCATTAGTGAGTTTCTCTTTAAGAATATTAAAAGATTTGATACACTCATCGGAAAAGATGAATGGAGCATCCTTTTCTAGGAGTTTATTCATAGCAGTGGCAATTTTTGAAAAATCTTTTATGAAACGTCGGTAAAAACCGGCATGCCCTAGAAAACTCCTAACTCCTCTAACATTGGTAGGATGTGGAAGTTTAGCAATTACATCTACTTTAGCTCTATCCACTTCAATTCCTTCTTTTGAAATTTTATGACCAAGAACGATGCCTTCTTTAACCATGAAATGGCATTTCTCCCAATTAAGAACTAGATTTGATTGTTCGCATCTAATTAGCATTCGTTCCAGATTAACTAGACATGATTCAAATGTATCACCGAAGACTGAAAAGTCATCCATGAAAACTTCCATGCATTCTTCTATCATGTCGTGAAAAATCGCCATCATGCACCTTTGGAAGGTTGCTGGGGCATTGCAAAGTCCAAATGGCATGCGTTTGTAAGCAAAAGTACCATAAGGGCACGTGAATGTGGTTTTCTCTTGGTCCTCGGGTGCTATTGGAATTTGAAAATATCCGGAAAATCCATCTAGAAAACAATAGTAACTATTTCCGGCTAATCTTTCCAACATTTGATCTATGAAAGGTAAGGGAAAGTGATCTTTTCTGGTGGCATCATTTAATTTTCTATAATCAATACATACACGCCATCTTGTTACAGTCCTAGTAGGAATAAGCTCATTTTTCTCATTTGTAATGACAGTCATGCCACCCTTCTTAGGTACGCATTGAACTGGGCTTACCCATGGACTATCAGAGATTGGATAAATTAAACCTGCATCTAGCAGTTTAATAATCTCTTTCTTAACTACATCTTGCATATTAGGATTTAGTCTTCGTTGGCGTTGCACGTACGTTTTATGACCTTCTTCCATAAGGATTTTATGTGTGCAATACGAAGGACTTATTCCTTTAATATCATGAATCTTCCATGCAATGGCTGGTTTATGAGCTTTCAACACAGAAATGAGTTGTGATTTCTCATTTTCAGTAACAGAAGACGATATTATTACAGGTAATTCAGATTCACCATGTAAATAAGCGTATTCCAAATGGTTTGGAAGTGGCTTTAACTCTAATTTCGGAGGTTCTTCTATCGATGATTTATATCGATATATGTCTTCTTCTTTTAGCATTTGAATTTCTTCTGTTGTTGGTTCATATCCATTAGCTATAAGTGTAGCTAACATTTCAGCTTCATCACTTGGTTCATTACCTTCTCCTAAAGAACATTCTCCTGTTCCTTGTAATTCTAGAAATTCTTCTAATAATTCTGCATGTGCATCTATAGTTTGAATATAATAACATGTATCATCTGCAGATTGTGGTTGTTGCATTGCTCTATCAACTGAAAAGGTAACACTCTCATCCTCTATACTTAGGGTCAGTTTCTTACCGAACACGTCTATCATTGCTTTAGCCGTGTTTAAGAATGGTCTTCCTAATATGAGAGGAACTTGAGAATCTTCTTCCATGTCCAGAACAACAAAATCTACTGGAAATACTAAAGTACCAACTTTAACTAGCATGTTCTCCATTATCCCTCTAGGATATTTTATTGATCTATCGGCTAGTTGTATGCTTATTCTTGTTGGTTTCAATTCTCCAAGGTCTAGTTTAGTGTATAGTGAATACGGCATTAGATTTATACTAGCACCTAAGTCTGCCAATGCTTCTATTGAACTAAGACTACCCAGAAAACATGGAATTGTGAAACTTCCTGGATCAGATAGTTTTTCTGGTATCTTATTTAACAGCACTGCTAAACAATTAGCATTCATAGTAACAGCCGAGAGTTCTTCCATTTTCTTTCTATTTGAGATTAGATCTTTCAAGAATTTAGCATATCTAGGCATTCCTGAAATCACATCAATGAAAGGAAGATTTACATTTATCTGTTTAAACATATCCAAGAATTTGGATTGCTCGGCTTCAAGTTTCTCTTTCTTCATTTTACTCGGGTAAGGAAGTGGTGGTTGGTATGGTTTAACATAAGGTTTAGCCTTAACTGTGTTATCTTCATTAACCTTTTCAACTACCGGTTCTTTTTCCTTATCTTGATCAGGTTGTGGTTCTTGTGGAGTAGGAATAGTTTCATCAGAAGTTACAGGTATTTCTGGTGGTTTAAGTGTTGTACCACTTCTTGTGGTAATAGCTTTAGCTGTTTCATTCCGGGGGTTAGCATTTGTATCACTAGGTAGACTTCCCGGTTTTCTTTCACCTATTAACCTTGCTAGGTTACTTACTTCTTGTTCTAGATTTTGAATAGAAGCTTGTTGATTTCTAAATGCTTGAGCATTTTGTTCATTGGTTTGTTTCTGAGATGTGAAAAACTGCGTTTGAGTTTCAACTAGCTTCGTCATCATATCTTCTAAATTCGGCTTTTTATCATCGGTTTGTTGTGGTGGTTTGTTTTGAAAATTAGGTCTTTGCTGGTTGTAAGTATTATTGGATACTTGTTGATTGCTAGGACCTTGTTGGTTGTTGTATGGAATATTTCTGTTATAATTCTGGTTTTGATTGTAAATCGGTCTTGGCGGTTGATAATTATTCTGATAATTATTTCCAGGCCTTTGGTTTATGTATGAAATATTCTCTCTTTGTTCCATTGTTAATTCAATACTGAGACAATCTTTTGTCAAATGTGGTCCTCCACACTGCTCACAACTAATTCGTATTGAGTGAATATCTTTAGTCATCTTTTCCATTCCTCTCTCGACAGCATCTATCTTTGCGGAAATGGAATCTAAGTCATGGCTAGAATCGGCTCTAGCTGCTTTAGATGATCTAACGATATCTTTTTCTTGGTGCCACTCATGTGAGTGAGAAGCAGTGTTATCAATAATTTTGTAAGCATCAGTTTCGGTTTTCTTCATAATAGAACCACCAGCTGCTATATCTATGTCTTTCCTTGTAGTGATGTCGCATCCTTGGTAGAATATTTGTACTATTTGACAGGTATCTAAACCATGTTGCGGACATCCTCTTAACAACTTTCCATATCTAGTCCATGCCTCATATAGAGTTTCATTTGGCTTCTGTGTGAACGTAACAATTTCTGCTTGAAGTCTTACGGCTTTAGATGCCGGAAAGAATTGTTTAAGAAATTTGTCAACTAAAACATCCCATGTATCGATCGCCCCTTCAGGTAACGATTCCAACCAATCTTTGGCTTCTCCCTTTAAAGTCCAGGGAAATAACATGAGATATATCTGTTCATCCTCCACTTCTCGGATTTTAAATAGTGTGCAGATCCTATTAAAGGTACGTAGATGTTCATTTGGATCTTCCTTCGACGCACCACTAAATTGGCATTGATTAGTCACCATGTGTAGAATTTGTCCTTTGATTTCATAATCTGGCGCATTAATGTCTGGATGAGTAATTGCGTGACCTTGGCCAGTGCGTTTAGCTCTCATTCGGTTTTCCATACTTAAAGGTTCCAGATTCTCCATAATTGAATTTGTTGAATCGGAATCACTAGAGGATTCTGATTTAATGGTTCGTTCCTCAACAATCTCTGTTTGAATGATTGGTGGTTCCGGAGGAAAGTTTAGTGGTTCAGGATCTACGAATCGTTCCTGAATATTCTCCGGATTCTCAATTGTGAGGTCGGGTTCAAAAAATGGATTATCGGAAATTTGAACTGAAGTACTTGGTCGACTGGATGACGATTCTAAAGAAAAATCAACGGCGGTAATATTTGCTAGATGTCTTGATCTAGTTACAGGTGGTGAACGTACAAAAGGTGGTGAACGTCTTGCTCGGTGCATTCACTAAATATCCTATTAGTTTTTAAAAGGAAAGAAAAATTATAATAAGTTATCCAATCAATAGACTTTTCTGATTTTGCCCACGTTTCGAATAGCCAAAAGATGCAGCAGAGGGGCAGGATTCGTTTGGTCTCAATATAATTGAGGACTGTTTGGCCCACGTTTCGAATAGCCAAAAGGGATAAAATATAAAAATATACAAAAAGTTGTAAAAAGTACAATTTTTATAAAAATATTATTTTTATATTATTTATTTATTAAAACTACTAATTTTATAAATTAATTAAACTAATTAATACTAAATAATACAAATTAATTAAAACTTAAATTAAATACTAAATTAATTAAATATTTAACCCTAATTACAAATTAATTAATAATAATTAATAATACTCCGTAATAAATGCAGGATTAGGGCTTCCTGTTGGTGTCAGGTCCCCTCTGCGAGTTGCGGTATTCAAGGCACCAAACCCCGCGACTCGCGGGGTTCAGAAATTCAACTGACAGGTTTAAAATTCGACGCGTTTTTCTTTAAATTTTTTTTTTTATTTTCTGTTTTCTGTTTTTATATTTTCTGTTTATATTAATTAAAATATTTATATAATTTAAATAAAACTTATCTTTAATAACTAAGATAAAAATAAAATACTTTATAACAATAAAAAAATAGATTTATATATATTTATATATATTTTTTTTTGGTTTTTTATATTTATAAAATATATTTATAAAATAAATTAAATAAAACTTATATTTTTACAAACTAAAGAAACTTTATAAAACTTAAATATTTATCAAAATCTTAAAAATACCCATATTTTTGTTTTTCTTTTTATATTTTCGAATATTTAAAACGTATTTTTATAAAAACGAATTTTAATAAAAGTAAACTAAATTTTTTTTTTCTATTAGCGTTGCGCTTTCAGCTTTTAAGAGTAGTTCCCCGGCAGCGGCGCCAAAAATACTTGATGTTTCGCGAGGTGTATATAAAATACTATTAAATTTTACAAGGAAATACTTATTAAATACGATACAATTTTACACAAGATATTTATTTATTTATAGAATGGATATACTTAAACCTTGCTACAACACTTATAGGCAGTGTACCTAATCGTAAAGTAGTGTAGTTTTTAGTAAGTCCGGTTCGTTCCACAGGGAAATCTTTAAACAAAGCTTAACGCTATATTAGTTTACTTTTATAAAAATACAAATATATATATAAGTAATATTATTATTATAAAGGGGGGGGGGGGGGGTTTACCGTTTAATGACCGGTTTGTCGATTTTAAAACTTTAGTCGCAGTTAAAACCAAATGTAAAATATTAAAAATAAATACAAGACTTAAATTAAAGCATAAAGTAAATAATGATAATGAAATTGCGAATAATAAAAGTGCGATAAAATAAACTTGCGATAATTAAAAAGTACGATAATTAAAAGTGCAATTAAATACAATAACAATAAAAATGCGATAATTAAAAGTGCAATTAAATATAAAATAAAGGAAATTAAATATGAAATAAAAGAATTATGCTTATTTAAACTTCCGTAATCATGATGTTTGACGTGTTGATTTTAGTTTTATGCCCATGGGTTAATTGTCCTTTGTCCTGGATTATTTAATATGTCCGTCTGGTTTTTGTCCATAACAGTCCATCAGTCATAAATATAAAGTGCGAGTGTCCTCGTCAAATTATCCTTATACCCGAAGTTAAATATTCCAACTAATTGGGGACTTTAAACTGTAACAAGATTTTAATACTTTGTTTAATAATTACAGCAGGATGTCGACTGAGTGTAACCCAAGGTTTTAATATTTTGTTATCAATTATACCAAGTGTCCTTGTACATAATTTCACCCCTGTTTTAATTATTCTAGTGACTATTAATTCATTCCCATGTCCGGTTAAATGAACGATTATTCGTACATATAAATACCCCGCCCATCGTGTCCGATTGAGTGTATATGGTAATTTATAGGGACGCTCAATTGTAAATTTTTATATTAACATTAACAAACTATCATTTAGTTAAACAAATATAAAGCCCATTAATAGCTCATAGTCTAATTTCCACAAGTGTCGTTCTTTTGTCCAAACCCCAATTATGGTACAAAGCCCAATTACCCAATTTTAGTAATTAGCCCAACATCATGATTACTTCGTTTTAAATAAGCATAATAATAACTTAGCTACGAGACATTAATAAAAAAGGTTGAACATAACTTACAATGATTAAAAATAGCGTAGCGTTACACGGACAGAATTTCGACTTACACCCTTACAACATTCACTAACATACCCTTATTATTAGAATTATAATTAAAATTAAAATTAAAATGTAAATTATAAATATATATATATATATATATATATATATATATTTTACGATATAGATAGAGAGATGGATGGATATATTGATGATTAAAATGCTCAGAATTCGGTTGGCTTTATAGGGAGTTTCAAAACTTGGGGCTCCGCGACTCGCGGCCCTTTTGGCCTTCAAACTCCGCGAGTCGCGGAGATTGAAATTACAGCTCAGTCCCTTTTGGAGTCTTTCTTGCCGACGGTTTTAAATATAAATATAATATATTAAATAATTATAAGAATTATTTAAATATTATATTATATTTATGTGCATAGTTGACTTGTAATTTTTAGTCCGTTGCGTCGAGCATTGAGAGTTGACTCTGGTCCCGGTTCCGGATTTTCGAACGTCCTTGCGTACAATTTAATATCTTGTACTTTGCGTTTTGAATCTTGTACTCTTATAATTTCGAGACGTTTCTTATCAATAATTGGAACCTCTTTGATTGTCTTTTGTACTTTTGAGCTTTTTGGTCGTTTGCGTCTTCAATTCATCGAATCTGTCTTTTGTCTTCACCTTTTATTATTTAAACGAATATCACTTGTAAATAGAACAATTGCAACTAAAAGCTTGTCTTTCTTGAGAAATAATGCTATGAAATATATGTTCGTTTTTAGCATTATCAGGGTTTCCCACTTTTCAACGGTTTTGATCTTTGCCGGGTCCACCTGGATACCTTCTTTGTTCACTATGTGACCGAGGAATTGAACTTCTTCCAACCAAAATGCACACTTTGAAAACTTAGCGTACAGTTTTTCTTTCCTCAATACTTCTAGCACTTTTCTCAAATGTTCTTCGTGCTCTTGATCATTCTTTGAGTAAATAAGTATGTCATCGATGAAAACAATGACAAACTTGTCAAGATATGGCCCACACACTCGGTTCATAAGGTCCATGAACACAGCTGGTGCGTTAGTCAATCTAAACAGCATAACCATAAACTCGTAATGACCATAACGCGTCCTAAAAGCAGTTTTTGGAATATCATCCTCCTTTACTCGCATTTGATGATATCCAGAACGTAAATCAATTTTCGAATAAACCGACGAGCCTTGTAGTTGATCAAATAAGTCGGCAATTCTCGGCAGTGGATAATGGTTTTTGATGGTAAGTTTATTCAACTCTCTGTAGTCAATACACAACCTAAATGTACCATCCTTATTCTTGACAAACAAAACAGGAGCTCCCCATGGTGATGTGCTTGGTCGAATGAAACCACGTTCTAATAGTTCTTGCAGTTGGCTTTGCAGTTCTTTCATCTCACTGGGTGCTAGTCTATAAGGAGCACGAGCTATTGGTGCAACTCCTGGTACAAGATCTATTTGAAATTCAACAGATCGATGTGGAGGTAGTCCCGGTAATTCTTTCGGAAATATATCGGGAAATTCTTTTGCGACGGGAACATCATTGATGCTCTTTTCTTCAGTTTGTACTTTCTCGACGTGTGCTAGAACAGCATAGCAACCTTTTCTTATTAGTTTTTGTGCCTTCAAATTACTAATAAGATGTAGCTTCGTGTTTCCCTTTTCTCCATACACCATTAAGGGTTCTCCTTCTTCTCGTACAATGCGAATTGCATTTTTGTAACATATGATCTCTGCTTTCATCTTCTTCAGCCAGTCCATGCCAACTATTACATCAAAACTCCCTAACTCTACTGGTATCAAATCAATCTTAAATATTTCGCTACCTAGTTTAATTTCTCGATTCCGGCATATATTATCTGCTGAAATTAATTTACCATTTGCTAATTCGAGTAAAAATTTACTATCCAACGGCGTCAATGGACAACTTAATTTAGCACAAAAATCTCTACTCATATAGCTTCTATCCGCACCCGAATCAAATAAAACGTAAGCAGATTTATTGTCAATAAGAAACGTACCAGTAACAAGCTCCGGGTCTTCCTGTGCCTCTGCCGCATTAATATTGAAAACTCTTCCGCGGCCTTGTACATTCGTGTTCTCCTGGTTCGGGCAATTTCTAATAATGTGGCCTGGTTTTCTACATTCATTACAAACTACATTGGCATAACTTGCTCCGACACTACTTGCTCCGCCATTACTCGTTCCTACAATATTTGTTCCTTTTGCTCTGTTAACCCGTGGTCCGTAGACCTCACACTTCACCGCGCTATGACCATTTCTTTTACACTTGTTGCAAAATTTGGTGCAGAACCCCGAGTGATACTTTTCACACCTTTGGCCTAGCTGCTTCTGATTGTTGTTGTTGTTGTGGTTGTTATTGTTGTTGGGATGATTGTTGTAGTAGTTGTTGTTGTTGTTGTTGTGCTGTTTGTTGTAGTTGTGATTGATGTTGCGATTGTTGGGATTGTTGTTATTGTATTGGTGACTCTTATTACCGTTTTCCTCCTACTTTCTTTTGACTAGCTTCACGTTGGCCTCTTCGACTGCCTATTCTTTAATTCATCCCTCAATCTGGTTCACTAGTTTGTGAGCCATTCTACATGCCTTTTGTATGGAGGCAGGCTCGTGTGAACTTATATCTTCTAGGATTCTCTCCGGTAACCCTTTCACAAACGCGTCGATCTTCTCTTCCTCATCTTCGAACGCTCTCGGACACAATAGGCACAATTCTGTGAATCGTCTTTCGTACGAAGTAATATTGAATCCATGTGTTCGTAACCCTCTAAGTTCTGACTTGAGCTTATTGACCTCGGTTCTGGGACGGTACTTCGCGTTCATAAATGCTTGAATGCCAACCACGGTAGTGCGTAAGCAGCATTGTGTCCTACCTGTTCAAGATAGGTGTTCCACCATGTTAACGCAGTACCTGTGAAGGTATGCGTAGCGTACTTAACTTTGTCCTCTTTAGTACACTTACTTATGGCAAACAACGATTCGACTTTCTCGGTCCACCGTTTCAATCCAATTGGCCCTTCGGTTCCATCAAATTCCAAAGGTTTACAGGCAGTGAATTCTTTGTAGGAGCATCCTACACGATTTCTTGCGCCATTAGCTGCATGGCTAGATTCAGAGTTATTGTTGGTATGAAGCGCAGCCTGTACTGTGGCTATGTTTACAGCAAGAAAGGTACGAAATTCCTCTTTGCTCATATTCATGGTCTGTCGAGTGGTCGGTGCCATTTCCTTCAAAATAGCCAATTGAATCGAGTTAATCATACAGAATATTAAGAGTAGTCAATAGTATTTCGTAGCATAATATGAACTCATTTATAAAAGCTTTTTCTTCATATTAGCATTTTATAAGTTTAAATTTGGGTACTACCTACCCGTTAAGTTCATACTTAGTAGCTAATATACAATTCAACTACTACAATTCCATATGAAAAACTAATTATAATAATATATCACATACAAATATTCTTCAAACTTACAACTTCGCTATATTACATATAACATGAAATATAGTACACTATGATACAGGACAGTTTTGAAGATAAATCTAGTTAATACGCAAGTTATTCAGCAAAGGAAATAAAGACACGTAATTCATAAGTCCAGAAATAAGTCATGCATTCTGGTTTTACTAAGACGACTTCCCATCCTTGGTGTTGTGGAAAATAACCGTTATGTCCATTAGCTAGGCAGCATGTTGTAATGTCGTCAAAAGGACGAGGGTTTCGTAATGTCCAACAGCCTCGTAATAATCTAAAAACCTTGTTTCTCACCCCAACTACTGAATCCGTCACTTGTGGGAAGGTTTTATTTAAAAGTTGCAATCCGATGTTCTTTTTCTCACTTTGGTAAGAAGTGAACATCACTAACCCGTAAGCATAACATGCTTCTTTATGTTGCATGTTAGAAGCTCTTTCTAATTTACGAAATCCTATGTTGGGATATATTGAGTCAAAATAGGTTCTTAACCCGTAGCGTAAAATTGCATTTGGGTTCCCCGCATTTAACGCTTTAAAGAAAACACGGCATAACTTACGGTCTCCCCAATGTGATATACCCCACCTATCAAAGGAAATCCTTTTATAAATTAAGGCATTTCTGGAAAGTCTGTCAAATGTTTGACAAGTTAATTTCACCATAACTAAATATGCTGATGAATTCTGACCTACTCTAGACAAGATTTCCTCAATCATATCCTCTGGTAAGTCTTCTAAAATATTCGGTTGTCTACCCTTAATGTCCATTTTGTTTTTATACTGTAAAATAGACACGGATTAGATTCGTAAAAGATAATTAACAAACAATACAAGCAATATTTACATAGAACATAAAAGTACAAGCACACTACAATACATATAATACACAACATGATTACAACCCTCTAATCTGAATAACTGGTTTCTTCTTCTTCGGACTTGGTTCGTTTTCCTAATTTTCTAGGAATATATGGTGTTCCTCTAATACAAATCGTCGTTTTCCACATTGGTTTAGAAAAACCTGGTGGTTTAGAGGTTCCCAGGTTATTGTCACGATATTGAAAATACGGGTGTTGATGGTACATATAAAGTTCATCAGGATCGGAATTAGATTTCTCTATTTTGATGTCTTTTTCCTTATTATTTTCTTTTGCCTCATTAAATTGGGTCGGGGTAATTTCTATAACATCATCGGAATCCTCATCAGGATCTGATTCATCGAAAAATTGGTAATTTTCCCAATATTTTGCTTCCTTAGCGGAAACAACATTGACCATTATTAACTTTGGTCCATTGGTTGAGGATTTTATTTTATTTGACCGGTTTTCTGTGGTTCCTACTATTCCCCCCTCCGGAACCTCTTCTTCTTCCGGTTCCTCTTCTTCTGGTTCCTCTTCTTCTGGTTCCTCTTCTTCCGGTTCCATTTCCTCTTCTTCCGGTTCTTCGGGAACTTGTGAATCTTGCCAATATATATTCGACTCTTTGTTATTATTAGGTGAGTCAATGGGATTTGTGCTAGAGGTAGACATCTATCACACAATATCAAACATGTTAAGAGATTAATATATCACATAATATTTACATGTTAATAATATATAGTTTCCAACAAAAATGTTAAGCAATCATTTTTAAAGAAAACACGGTCGAAGTCCAGACTCACTAATGCATCCTAACAAACTCGATAAGACACAATAATGCAAATTTTATGGTTCTCTAAGACCAACGCTCGGATACCAACTAAAATGTCCCGTTCATATTGATTATAAATGTTCCATATTAATTGATTTCGTTGCGAGGTTTTGACCTCTATATGAGACGTTTTTCAAAGACTGCATTCATTTTTAAAACAACCATAACCTTTATTTTATCAATAAAGGTTTTAAAAACATTACGTAGATTATCAAATAATGATAATCTAAAATATACTGTTTACACACGACCATTACATAATGGTTTACAATAGAAATATATTACATCGACATATATTTCTTGAATGCAGTTTTTACACAATATCATACAAACATGGACTCCAAATCTTGTTCTTATTTTAGTATGCAACAGCGGAAGCTCTTAGTATTCACCTGAGAATAAACATGCTTTAAACGTCAACAAAAATGTTGGTGAGTTATAGGTTTAACCTATATATATCAAATCGTAACAATAGACCACAAGATTTCATATTTCAATACACATCCCATACATAGAGATAAAAATCATTCATATGGTGAACACCTTGTAACCGACATTAACAAGATGCATATATAAGAATATCCACATCATTCCGGGACACCCTTCGGATATGATATAAGTTTCGAAGTACTAAAGCATCCGGTACTTTGGATGGGGTTTGTTAGGCCCAATAGATCTATCTTTAGGATTCGCGTCAATTAGGGTGTCTGTTCCCTAATTCTTAGATTACCAGACTTAATAAAAAGGGGCATATTCGATTTCAATAATTCAACCAAAGAATGTAGTTTCACGTACTTGTGTCTATTTTGTAAATCATTTATAAAACCTACATGTATTCTCATCCCAAAAATATTAGATTTTAAAAGTGGGACTATAACTCACTTTCACAGATATTTCCTTCCTCGGAAATAAGACTTGGTCACGGATCGATTCACGAACCTATACAAATATGTACATATATATCAAAGTATGATCAAAATATAATTACAGCCATTTTTATTATGTTTTAAAGATTTGAGTGTATTAAGTTAACTGTCCTCGTTAGTAACCTACAACTAGTTGTCCACAGTTAGATGTACAGAAATAAATCGATATATATTATCTTGAATCAATCCATGACCCAGTGTATACACGTCTCAGGCTAGATCACAACTCAAAGTATATATATTTTTGGAATCAACCTCAACCCTGTATAGCTAACTCCAACATTACTGCATATAGAGTGTCTATGGTTGTTCCAAATAATATATATACATGGGTCGATATTGAAATGTCCCGTTCTTATTGATTAAAAACGTTCCATATTAATTGATTTCGTTGCGAGGTTTTGACCTCTATATGAGACGTTTTTCAAAGACTGCATTCATTTTAAAACAAACCATAACCTTTATTTCATCAATAAAGGTTTAAGAAGCTTTACGTAGATTATCAAATAATGATAATCTAAAATATCCTGTTTACACACGACCATTACATAATGGTTTACAATACAAATATGTTACAACAAAATAAGTTTCTTGAATGCAGTTTTTACACAATATCATACAAGCATGGACTCCAAATCTCGTCCTTATTTAAGTATGCGACAGCGGAAGCTCTTAATAATCACCTGAGAATAAACATGCTTAAAACGTCAACAAAAATGTTGGTGAGTTATAGGTTTAACCTATATATATCAAATCATAATAATAGACCACAAGATTTCATATTTCAATACACATCCCATACATAGAGATAAAAGTCATTCATATGGTGAACACCTGGTAACCGACATTAACAAGATGCATATATAAGAATATCCTCATCATTCCGGGACACCCTTCGGATATGATATAAATTTCGAAGTACTAAAGCATCCGGTACTTTGGATGGGGTTTGTTAGGCCCAATAGATCTATCTTTAGGATTCGCGTCAATTAGGGTGTCTGTTCCCTAATTCTTAGATTACCAGACTTAATAAAAAGGGGCATATTCGATTTCGATAATTCAACCATAGAATGTAGTTTCGCGTACTTGTGTCTATTTTGTAAATCATTTATAAAACCTGCATGTATTCTCATCCCAAAAATATTAGATTTTAAAAGTGGGACTATAACTCACTTTCACAGATTTTTACTTCGTCGGGAAATAAGAATTGGCCACTGGTTGATTCACGAACCTATAACAATATATACATATATATCAAAGTATGTTCAAAATATATTTACAACACTTTTAATATATTTTGATGTTTTAAGTTTATTAAGTCAGCTGTCCTCGTTAGTAACCTACAACTAGTTGTCCACAATTAGATGTACAGAAATAAATCGATAAATATTATCTTGAATCAATCCACGACCCAGTGTATACGTATCTCAGTATTGATCACAACTCAAACTATATATATTTTGGAATCAACCTCAACCCTGTATAGCTAACTCCAACATTCACATATAGAGTGTCTATGGTTGTTCCGAAATATATATAGATGTGTCGACATGATAGGTCGAAACATTGTATACGTGTCTATGGTATCTCAAGATTACATAATATACAATACAAGTTGATTAAGTTATGGTTGGAATAGATTTGTTACCAATTTTCACGTAGCTAAAATGAGAAAAATTATCCAATCTTGTTTTACCCATAACTTATTCATTTTAAATTCGTTTTGAGTGAATCAAATTGCTATGGTTTCATATTGAACTCTATTTTATGAATCTAAACAGAAAAAATTATAGGTTTATAGTCAGAAAAATAAGTTACAAGTCGTTTTTGTAAAGGTAGTCATTTTAGTCGAAAGAACGACGTCTAGATGACCATTTTAGAAAACATACTTCCACTTTGAGTTTAACCATAATTTTTGGATATAGTTTCATGTTCATAATAAAAATCATTTTCTCAGAATAACAACTTTTAAATCAAAGTTTATCATAGTTTTTAATTAACTAACCCAAAACAGCCCGCGGTGTTACTACGACGGCGTAAATCCGATTTTACGGTGTTTTTCGTGTCTCCAGGTTTTAAATCATTAAGTTAGCATATCATATAGATATAGAACATGTGTTTAGTTGATTTTAAAAGTCAAGTTAGAAGGATTAACTTTTGTTTGCGAACAAGTTTAGAATTAACTAAACTATGTTCTAGTGATTACAAGTTTAAACCTTCGAATAAGATAGTTTTATATGTATGAATCAAATGATGTTATGAACATCATTACTACCTTAAGTTCCTTGGATAAACCTACTGGAAAAGAGAAAAATGGATCTAGCTTCAACGGATCCTTGGATGGCTCGAAGTTCTTGAAGCAGAATCATGACACGAAAACAAGTTCAAGTAAGATCATCACTTGAAATAAGATTGTTATAGTTATAGAAATTGAACCAAAGTTTGAATATGATTATTACCTTGTATTAGAATGATAACCTACTGTAAGAAACAAAGATTTCTTGAGGTTGGATGATCACCTTACAAGATTGGAAGTGAGCTAGCAAACTTGAAAGTATTCTTGATTTTATGTAACTAGAACTTGTAGAATATATGAAGAACACTTAGAACTTGAAGATAGAACTTGAGAGAGATCAATTAGATGAAGAAAATTGAAGAATGAAAGTGTTTGTAGGTGTTTTTGGTCGTTGGTTTATGGATTAGATATAAAGGATATGTAATTTTGTTTTCATGTAAATAAGTCATGAATGATTACTCATATTTTTGTAATTTTATGAGATATGTCATGCTAGTTGCCAAATTATGGCTCCCACATGTGTTAGGTGACTCACATGGGCTGCTAAGAGCTGATCATTGGAGTGTATATACCAATAGTACATACATCTAAAAGCTGTGTATTGTACGAGTACGAATACGGGTGCATACGAGTAGAATTGTTGATGAAACTGAACGAGGATGTAATTGTAAGCATTTTTGTTAAGTAGAAGTATTTTGATAAGTGTATTGAAGTCTTTCAAAAGTGTATAAATACATATTAAAACACTACATGTATATACATTTTAACTGAGTCGTTAAGTCATCGTTAGTCGTTACATGTAAGTGTTGTTTTGAAACCTTTAGGTTAACGATCTTGTTAAATGTTGTTAACCCAATGTTTATAATATCAAATGAGATTTTAAATTATTATATTATCATGTTATTATCATGTATGAATATCTCTTAATATGATATATATACATTAAATGTCTTTACAACGATAATCGTTATATATATGTCTCGTTTAAAAATCATTAAGTTAGTAGTCTTGTTTTTACATATGTAGTTCATTGTTAATATACTTAATGATATGTTTACTTATTATAGTATCATGTTAACTATATATATATCCATATATATATATATCATCATATAGTTTTTACTAGTTTTAACGTTCGTGAATCACCGGTCAACTTGGGTGGTCAATTGTCTATATGAAACATATTTCAATTAATCAAGTCTTAACAAGTTTGATTGCTTAACATGTTGGAAACATTTAATCATGTAAATATCAATCTCAATTAATATATATAAACATGGAAAAGTTCGGGCCACTACAGTACCTACCCGTTAAATAAATTTCGTCCCGAAATTTTAAGCTGTTGAAGGTGTTGACGAATCTTCTGGAAATAGATGCGGGTATTTCTTCTTCATCTGATCTTCACGCTCCCAGGTGAACTCGGGTCCTCTACGATCATTCCATCGAACCTTAACAATTGGTATCTTGTTTTGCTTAAGTCTTTTAACCTCACGATCCATTATTTCGACGGGTTCTTCGATGAATTGAAGTTTTTCGTTGATTTGGATTTCATCTAACGGAATAGTGAGGTCTTCTTTAGCAAAACATTTCTTCAAATTCGAGACGTGGAAAGTGTTATGTACAGCTGCGAGTTGTTGAGGTAACTCAAGTCGGTAAGCTACTGGTCTGACACGATCAATAATCTTGAATGGTCCAATATACCTTGGATTTAATTTCCCTCGTTTACCAAATCGAACAACGCCTTTCCAAGGTGCAACTTTAAGCATGACCATCTCTCCAATTTCAAATTCTATATCTTTTCTTTTAATGTCAGCGTAGCTCTTTTGTCGACTTTGGGCGGTTTTCAACCGTTGTTGAATTTGGATGATCTTCTCGGTAGTTTCTTGTATAATCTCCGGACCCGTAATCTGTCTATCCCCCACTTCACTCCAACAAATTGGAGACCTGAACTTTCTACCATAAAGTGCTTCAAACGGCGCCATCTCAATGCTTGAATGGTAGCTGTTGTTGTAGGAAAATTCTGCTAACGGTAGATGTCGATCCCAACTGTTTCCGAAATCAATAACACATGCTCGTAGTATGTCTTCAAGCGTTTGTATCGTCCTTTCACTCTGCCCATCAGTTTGTGGATGATAGGCAGTACTCATGTCTAGACGAGTTCCTAATGCTTGCTGTAATGTCTGCCAGAATCTTGAAATAAATCTGCCATCCCTGTCAGAGATAATAGAGATTGGTATTTCATGTCTGGAGACGACTTCCTTCAAATACATTCGTGCTAACTTCTCCATCTTGTCATCTTCTCTTATTGGCAGGAAGTGTGCTGATTTGGTGAGACGATCAACTATTACCCAAATAGTATCAAAACCACTTGCAGTCCTTGGCAATTTAGTGATGAAATCCATGGTAATGTTTTCCCATTTCCATTCCGGGATTTCGGGTTGTTGAAGTAGACCTGATGGTTTCTGATGCTCAGTTTTGACCTTAGAACACGTCAAACATTCTCCTACGTATTTAGCAATATCAGCTTTCATACCCGGCCACCAAAAATGTTTCTTGAGATCCTTGTACATCTTCCCCGTTCCAGGATGTATTGAGTATCTGGTTTTATGAGCTTCTCTAAGTACCATTTCTCTCATATCTCCAAATTTTGGAACCCAAATCCTTTCAGCCCTATACCGGGTTCCGTCTTCCCGAATATTAAGATGCTTCTCCGATCCTTTGGGTATTTCATCTTTTAAATTTCCCTTTTTTAAAACTCCTTGTTGCGCCTCCTTTATTTGAGTAGTAAGATTATTATGAATCATTATATTCATAGATTTTACTCGAATGGGTTCTCTGTCCTTCCTGCTCAAGGCATCGGCTACCACATTTGCCTTCCCCGGGTGGTAACGAATCTCAAAGTCGTAATCATTCAATAATTCAATCCACCTACGCTGCCTCATATTCAGTTGTTTCTGATTAAATATGTGTTGAAGACTTTTGTGGTCGGTATATATAATACTTTTGACCCCATATAAGTAGTGCCTCCAAGTCTTTAATGCAAAAACAACCGCGCCTAATTCCAAATCATGCGTCGTATAATTTTGTTCGTGAATCTTCAATTGTCTAGACGCATAAGCAATCAACTTCATTCGTTGCATTAATACACAACCGAGACCTTGCTTTGATGCGTCACAATAAATCACAAAATCATCATTCCCTTCAGGTAATGACAATATAGGTGCCGTAGTTAGCTTTTTCTTCAATAACTGAAACGCTTTCTCTTGTTCATCATTCCATTCAAATTTCTTCCCTTTATGCGTTAATGCAGTCAAGGGTTTTGCTATTCTGGAAAAGTCTTGGATGAACCTTCTGTAGTAACCAGCTAGTCCTAAAAACTGGCGTATGTGTTTCGGAGTTTTCGGGGTTTCCCACTTTTCAACAGTTTCTATCTTTGCCGGATCCACCTTAATACCTTCTTTGTTCACTATGTGACCGAGAAATTGAACTTCTTCCAACCAAAATGCACACTTTGAAAACTTAGCGTACAATTCTTCCTTCCTCAATACTTCTAACACCTTTCTCAAATGTTCACCGTGTTCTTGGTCATTCTTTGAGTAAATAAGTATGTCATCAATGAAAACAATGACAAACTTGTCAAGGTATGGTCCACACACTCGGTTCATAAGGTCCATGAACACAGCTGGTGCATTAGTTAAACCAAACGGCATGACCATAAACTCGTAATGACCGTAACGTGTTCTGAAAGCAGTCTTTGGAATATCATCTTCTTTCACCCGCATTTGATGATACCCGGAACGTAAGTCAATCTTTGAATAAACAGACGAGCCTTGTAGTTGATCAAATAAGTCGTCAATTCTCGGTTGTGGGTAGCGGTTCTTGATGGTAAGTTTGTTCAACTCTCGGTAGTCGATACACAACCTGAATGTACCATCTTTCTTCTTGACAAACAAAACAGGAGCTCCCCACGGTGATGTGCTTGGTCAAATGAAACCACGCTCTAAAAGTTCTTGTAATTGGCTTTGCAGTTCTTTCATCTCGCTGGGTGCGAGTCTGTAAGGAGCACGAGCTATTGGTGCAGCTCCTGGTACAAGATCTATTTGAAATTCAACGGATCGATGTGGGGGTAATCCGGTAATTCTTTCGGAAATACATCGGGAAATTCTTTTGCAATGGGAACATCATTGATGCTCTTTTCTTCAGTTTGTACTTTCTCGACGTGTGCTAGAATAGCATAGCAACCTTTTCTTATTAGTTTTTGTGCCTTCAAATTACTAATAAGATGTAGCTTCGTGTTGCCCTTTTCTCCGTACACCATTAAGGGTTTTTCTTTTTCTCGTATAATGCGAATTGCATTTTTGTAAAAAATGATCTCTGCTTTCACTTCTTTCAACCAGTCCATACCGATTATCACATCAAAACTCCCTAACTCTACTGGTATCAAATCAATCTTAAATGTTTCGCTAACCAGTTTAATTTCTCGATTCCGACATATATTATCTGCTAAAATTAATTTACCATTTGCTAATTCGAGTAAAAATTTACTATCCAAAGGCGTCAATGGACAACTTAATTTAGCACAAAAATCTCTACTCATATAGCTTCTATCCGCACCCGAATCAAATAAAACGTAAGCAGATTTATTGTCAATAAGAAACGTACCCGTAACAAGCTCCGGGTCTTCCTGTACCTCTGCCGCATTAATATTGAAAACTCTTCCGCGGCCTTGTCCATTCGTGTTCTCCTGGTTCGGGCAATTTCTAATAATGTGGCCCGGTTTTCCACATTTATAACAAACTACATTGGCATAACTTGCTCTGACACTACTTGCTCCGCCATTACTCGTTCCGACACCATTTGTTCCTTTCGTTCTATTAACCCCTGGTCCGTAGACCTCACACTTCACCGCACTATGACCATTTCTTTTACACTTGTTGCAAAATTTGGTGCAGAACCCCGAGTGATACTTTTCACACCTTTGGCATAGCTACTTCTGATTGTTATTGTTGTTGCGGTTATTATTGTTGTTGGGATGATTGTTGTAGTTGCTGTTGTTGTTGTTGTTGTTGTTGTTGTTGGGCCGTTTATTGTAGTTACGATTGATGTTGCGATTGTTGGGATAATTGTTGCGATTATTGTTGTAATTACTGTTGTTGTTGTATTGGTGATTCTTATCACCGTTTTCCTCCCACTTTCTTTTGACTTGCTTCACATTGGCCTCTTCAGCCATCTGTTCTTTAATTCTTTCTTAAATCTGGTTCACTAGTTTGTGAGCCATTCTACATGCCTGTTGTATGGAGGCGGGCTCGTGTGAACTTATATCTTCTTGGATTCTTTCCGGTAATCCTTTCACAAACGCGTCGATCTTCTCTTCCTCATCTTCGAACGCTCCCGGACACAATAGGCACAATTCTGTGAATCGTCTTTCGTACGTGGTAATATCAAATCCTTGGGTTCGTAACCCTCTAAGTTCTGTCTTGAGCTTATTGACCTCGGTTCTGAGACGGTACTTCTCGTTCATCAAGTGCTTGAATTCTGACCACGGTAGTGTGTACGCATCTTCTTGTCCCACTTGCTCTAAATAGGTATTCCACCATGTTAACGCAGAACCTGTGAAGGTATGCGTAGCGTACTTCACTTTGTCCTCTTCAGTACACTTACTTATGGCAAACACCGATTCGACTTTCTCGGTCCACCGTTTCAATCCGATCGGTCCTTCGGTTCCATCAAATTCCAAAGGTTTGCAGGCAGTGAATTCTTTGTAGGTGCATCCTACACGATTTCCTGTACTGCTAGATCCAAGGTTATTGTTGGTATGTAGCGCAGCCTGTACTGCGGCTATGTTTGAAGCTAGAAAAGTACGGAATTCCTCTTCATTCATATTCACGGTGTGTCGAGTAGTCGGTGCCATTTCCTTCAAAATAGTCAAATGGAACAAGTTAATCATACAGAATATTAAGAGTAGTTAATAGTATTTCGTAGCATAATATGAACTCATTTATAAAAGCTTTTTCTTCATATTAGCGTTTTATAAGTTTAAATTCGGGTAGTACCTGCCCGTTAAGTTCATACTTAGTAGCTAATATACAATTCAACTACTACAATTCTATATGAAAAACTGATTATAATAATATTTCGCGTTCAAACTTTTACACAATATTTTACAAACTTACAATACCGCTTATTTTACATATAGCATGAAATATAGCACACAATAAATTTGATACAAGATGGTTGTGAAGATAATTCTAGCTAGTACACAAGTCGTTCAGCAAAGGCAATAAAGACACGTAATTCATACGTCCAGAAACAAGTCATGCATTCTGGTTTTACTAGGATTACTTCCCATCCTTGGTCTTGTGGAACATAACCGTTATGGCCGTTGATAAGACAGCGTGTTGTAACGTCGTCAAAGGGACGAGGGTTACGTAATGTCTAACAGTCCCGTAACAATCTAAAAACCTCATTTCTTACCCCAATTACCGACTCTGTCACTTGTGGGAACGTTTTGTTTAATAGTTGTAGCCCGATGTTCTTGTTCTCACTTTAGTGAGAAGCGAACATTACTAATCCGTAAGCATAACATGCTTCTTTATGTTGCATGTTAGCCGCTTTTTCTAAATCACGAAGTCCAATATTCGGATATATTGAGTCAAAATAATTTCTTAACCCATTGCGTAAAATAGCATTTGGGTTCCCCGCAATATATGCGTCAAAGTAAACACATCGTAACTTATGGATTTCCCAATGTGATATCCCCCATCTTTCGAACGAAAGCCTTTTATAAACCAAGGCATTCTTGGAACATTCTTTGAATGTCTTACAAACTGATCTCGCCTTAAATAGTTGTGCCGAAGAATTCTGACCGACTCTGGACAAGATTTCATCAATCATGTCTCCGGGTAGGTCTCTTAAAATATTGGGTTGTCTATCCATTTTGTGTTTTTATACTGTAAAATAGACAAGAGTTAGATTCATAAAAAAAAATACTTATTAATACAAGCAATTTTTACATATATCATAAAGCATAAGCACACTATATTACATATATTACACCACACGAATACAACTATCTTATTCCGACTCGCTTGTTTCTTCTTCTTCGGTTTTGGTTCGTTTTGCCAAGTTTCTAGGGATATATGATGTTCCCCTAATACGAGCCGTCGTTTTCCACATTGGTTTAGAAAAACCTGGTGGTTTAGAGGTTCTCGGGTCATTGTTACAACTTAAGGGCTTCGGGGGTTGACGATACATATAAAGTTCATCGGGGTTGGAATTAGATTTTTCTATTTTTATGCCCTTTCCCTTAGTATTTTCTTTTGCCTTTTTAAATTCAGTTGGGGTAATTTCTATAACATCATCGGAATTCTCGTCGGAATTCGATTCATCGGAGAATTGGTAATCCTCCCAATATTTTGCTTCCTTGGCGGAAACACCATTGACCATAATTAACCTTGGTCGGATGGTTGAGGATTTTCTTTTACTTAACCGTTTTATTATTTCCCCCACCGGTTCTATTTCTTCATCCGGTTCCGATTCTTCTTTCGGTTCCGATTCTTCTTCCGGTTCCGACTCTTCTTCCGGTTCCTCTTCGGGAATTTGTGAATCAGTCCACGAATCATTCCAATTTACATTTGACTCTTCATTATTATTAGGTGAGTCAATGGGACTTGTTCTAGAGGTAGACATCTATCACATAATATCAAACGCGTTAAGAGATATCACATATTATTCACATGTTAAAAATATATAGTTTTCAATAAAATTTGTTAAGCAATCATTTTTCAAGTAAACACGGTCGAAGTCCAGACTCACTAATGCATCCTAACAAACTCGATAAGACACACTAATGCAAAATTCTGGTTCTCTAAGACCAACGCTCGGATACCAACTGAAATGTCCCGTTCTTATTGATTAAAAACGTTCCATATTAATTGATTTCATTGCGAGGTTTTGACCTCTATATGAGACGTTTTTCAAAGACTGCATACATTTTAAAACAAACCATAACCTTTATTTCATCAATAAAGGTTTAAAAAGCTTTACGTAGATTATCAAATAATGATAATCTAAAATATCCTGTTTACACACGACCATTACATAATGGTTTACAATACAAATATGTTACAACAAAATAAGTTTCTTGAATGCAGTTTTTACACAATATCATACAAGTATGGATTCCAAATCTCGTCCTTATTTAAGTATGCGACAACGGAAGCTCTTAATAATCACCTGAGAATAAACATGCTTAAAACGTCAACAAAAATGTTGGTGAGTTATAGGTTTAACCTATATATATCAAATCATAATAATAGACCACAAGATTTCATATTTCAATACACATCCCATACATAGAGATAAAAGTCATTCATATGGTGAACACCTGGTAACCGACATTAACAAGATGCATATATAAGAATATCCCCATCATTCCGAGACACCCTTCGGATATGATATAAATTTCGAAGTACTAAAGCATCCGGTACTTTGGATGGGGTTTGTTAGGCCCAATAGATCTATCTTTAGGATTCGCGTCAATTAGGGTGTCTGTTTCCTAATTCTTAGATTACCAGACTTAATAAAAAGGGGCATATTCGATTTCGATAATTCAACCATAGAATGTAGTTTCACGTACTTGTGTCTATTTTGTAAATCATTTATAAAACCTGCATGTATTCTCATCCCAAAAATATTAGATTTTAAAAGTGGGACTATAAATCACTTTCACAGATTTTTACTTCGTCGGGAAATAAGACTTGGCCACTGGTTGATTCACGAACCTATAACAATATATACATATATATCAAAGTATGTTCAAAATATATTTACAACACTTTTAATATATTTTGATGTTTTAAGTTTATTAAGTCAGCTGTCCTCGTTAGTAACCTACAACTAGTTGTCCACAATTAGATGTACAGAAATAAATCGATAAATATTATCTTGAATCAATCCACGACCCAGTGTATACGTATCTCAGTATTGATCACAACTCAAACTATATATATTTTGGAATCAACCTCAACCCTGTATAGCTAACTCCAACATTCACATATAGAGTGTCTATGGTTGTTCCGAAATATATATAGATGTGTCGACATGATAGGTCGAAACATTGTATACGTGTCTATGGTATCTCAAGATTACATAATATACAATACAAGTTGATTAAGTTATGGTTGGAATAGATTTGTTACCAATTTTCACGTAGCTAAAATGAGAAAAATTAGCCAATCTTGTTTTACCCATAACTTCTTCATTTTAAATCCGTTTTGAGTGAATCAAATTGCTATGGTTTCATATTGAACTCTATTTTATGAATCTAAACAGAAAAATTATAGGTTTATAGTCGGAAAAATAAGTTACAAGTCGTTTTTGTAAAGGTAGTCATTTCAGTCGAAAGAACGACGTTTAGATGATCATTTTAGAAAACATACTTCCACTTTGAGTTTAACCATAATTTTTGGATATAGTTTCATGTTCATAATAAAAATCATTTTCTCAGAATAACAAATTTTAAATCAAAGTTTATCATAGTTTTTAATTAACTAACCCAAAACAGCCCGCGGTGTTACTACGACGGCGTAAATCCGATTTTACGGTGTTTTTCGTGTCTCCAGGTTTTAAATCATTAAGTTAGCATATCATATAGATATAGAACATGTGTTTAGTTGATTTTAAAAGTCAAGTTAGAAGGATTAACTTTTGTTTGCGAACAAGTTTAGAATTAACTAAACTATGTTCTAGTGATTACAAGTTTAAACCTTCGAATAAGATAGCTTTATATGTATGAATCGAATGATGTTATGAACATCATTACTACCTTAAGTTCCTTGGATAAACCTACTGGAAAAGAGAAAAATGGATCTAGCTTCAACGGATCCTTGGATGGCTCGAAGTTCTTGAAGCAGAATCATGACACGAAAACAAGTTTAAGTAAGATCATCACTTGAAATAAGATTGTTATAGTTATAGAAATTGAACCAAAGTTTGAATATGATTATTACCTTGTATTAGAATGATAACCTACTGTAAGAAACAAAGATTTCTTGAGGTTGGATGATCACCTTACAAGATTGGAAGTGAGCTAGCAAACTTGAAAGTATTCTTGATTTTATGTAACTAGAACTTGTAGAATATATGAAGAACACTTAGAACTTGAAGATAGAACTTGAGAGAGATCAATTAGATGAAGAAAATTGAAGAATGAAAGTGTTTGTAGGTGTTTTTGGTCGTTAGTGTATGGATTAGATATAAAGGATATGTAATTTTGTTTTCATGTAAATAAGTCATGAATGATTACTCATATTTTTGTAATTTTATGAGATATTTCATGCTAGTTGCCAAATGATGGTTCCCACATGTGTTAGGTGACTCACATGGGCTGCTAAGAGCTGATCATTGGAGTGTATATACCAATAGTACATACATCTAAAAGCTGTGTATTGTACGAGTACGAATACGGGTGCATACGAGTATAATTGTTGATGAAACTGAACGAGGATGTAATTGTAAGCATTTTTTTTAAGTAGAAGTATTTTGATAAGTGTATTGAAGTCTTTCAAAAGTGTATAAATACATATTAAAACACTACATGTATATACATTTTAACTGAGTCGTTAAGTCATCGTTAGTCGTTACATGTAAGTGTTGTTTTGAAACCTTTAGGTTAACGATCTTGTTAAATGTTGTTAACCCAATGTTTATAATATCAAATGAGATTTTAAATTATTATATTATCATGTATGAATATCTCTTAATATGATATATATATATACATTAAATGTCTTTACAACGATAATCGTTACATATATGTCTCGTTTAAAAATCATTAAGTTAGTAGTCTTGTTTTTACATATGTAGTTCATTGTTATTATACTTAATGATATGTTTACTTATTATAGTATCATGTTAACTATATATATATCCATATATATATATCATCATATAGTTTTTACAAGTTTTAACGTTCGTGAATCACCGGTCAACTTGGGTGGTCAATTGTCTATATGAAACATATTTCAATTAATCAAGTCTTAACAAGTTTGATTGCTTAACATGTTGGAAACATTTAATCATGTAAATATCAATCTCAATTAATATATATAAACATGGAAAAGTTCGGGTCACTACAGATATGATATGTCAAAACATTTGCATACGTGTCTATGGTATCCCAAGATTACATAATATATTAGAATACATGTATAATACAATATAAGTTAGCTAGGATATGATTTGTATAGATTTGTTAAACATTTCCCGTAGCTAAAAATGTCAAAAATATCCAATCTTGTTTTACCCATAACTTCTTCATTTTAAATCCGTTTTGAGTGAATCAAATTGCTATGGTTTCATATCGAACTCTATTTTATGAATCTAAACAGAAAAATTATAGGTTTATAGTCGGAAATATAAGTTACAAGTCATTTTTGTAAAGGTAGTCATTTCAGTCGAAAGAACGACGTCTAGATGACCATTTTAGAAAACATACTTCCACTTTGAGTTTAACCTTGATTTTTGGATATAGTTTCATGTTCATATGAAAAATCATTTTCCCAGAAGAAAAAATTTTAAATCAAAGTTTATCATAGTTTTTAATTATCCAAACCAAAACAGCCCCCGGTTACACTACGACGGCGTATATCCGATTTTATGGTGTTCATCGTGTTTTCAGGTTTTAAATCATTAAGTTAGCATATCATTTAGATATAGAACATATGTTTAGTTGATTTTAAAAGTCAAGTTAGAAGGATTAACTTTTGTTTGCGAACAAGTTTAGAATTAACTAAACTATGTTCTAGTGATTACAAGTTTAAACCTTCGAATAAGATAGCTTTATATGTATGAATCAAATGATGTTATGAACATCATTACTACCTCAAGTTTTCTGGATAAAGCTACTGGAAATGATAAAAATGGATCTAGCTTCAAAGGATCCTTGGATGGCTTGAAAGTTCTTGAAGTAGAATCATGACACGAAAACAGTTCAAGTAAGATTTTCACTCGAAATAAGATTGTTATAGTTGTAGAAATTGAATCAAAGTTTGAATATGAATATTACCTTGAATTAGAAAGATAAACTACTGTAAATAACAAAGGTTCCTTGATCTTAGATGATTACTTGGAATGGATTAGAAAGCTTGGAAGTAGACTTGCAAACTTGGAAGTATTCTTGATTTTTATGAAACTATACTTATGGAATTTATGAAGAACACTTAGAACTTGAAGATGGAACTTGAGAGAGATCAATTAGATGAAGAAAATTGAAGAATGAAAGTGTTTGTAGGTGTTTTTGGTCGTTGGTATATGGATTAGATATAAAGGATATGTAATTTTATTTTCATGTAAATAAGTCATGAATGATTACTCATATTTTTGTAATTTTATGAGATATTTCATGCTAGTTGCCAAATGATGGTTCCCACATGTGTTAGGTAACTCACAAGGGCTACTAAGAGCTGATCATTGGAGTGTATATACCAATAGTACATACATCTAAAAGCTGTGTATTTTACGAGTACGAATACGGGTACATACGAGTAGAATTGTTGATGAAACTGAACGAGGATGTAATTGTAAGTATTTTTGTTAAGTAGAAGTATTTTGATAAGTGTCTTGAAGTCTTTCAAAAGTGTATGAATACATATTAAAACACTACATGTATATACATTTTAACTGAGTCGTTAAGTCATCGTTAGTCGTTACATGTAAATGTTGTTTTGAAACCTTTAGGTTAACGATCTTGTTAAATGTTGTTAACCCATTGTTTATTATATCAAATGAGATGTTAAATTGTTACATTATCATGATATTATGATATATAATATATCTTAGTATGATATATATACAGTTAAATGTCGTTACAACGATAATCGTTACATATATGTCTCGTTTCGAAATCATTAAGTTAGTAGTCTTATTTTTACATATGTAGTTCATTGTTAATACACTTAATGATATATTTACTTATCATTTAACATAATTAACCAAGTGTATCAATATCTTAATATGATTCATATGTACCTAGTAAGACGTTGTTATAACGATAATCGTTATATATATCGTTTTCGAGTTTCTTAATTTAATAGTCTCGTTTTTATGTATATAACTCATTGTTAAAATACCTAATGAGATACATGCTTATAATAAAATCATGTTAACTATATATATAACCATATATATGTCATCGTATAGTTTTTACAAGTTTTAACGTTCGTGAATCACCGGTCAACTTGGGTGGTCATTTGTCTATATGAAACCTATTCCAATTAATCAAATCTTAACAAGTTTGATTGCTTAACATGTTGAAAACACTTAATCATATAAATATCAATTTCATTTAATATATATAAACATGGAAAAGTTCGGGTCACTACAGGTTACTCTCGATTATATATAGTATTTTATAAGATTTATACATGATCTTTCCACCTTTTTATTGCATCACATTGTTTTATTTCTTATTCTTAAAGGTGAGATATTTCCCTTCATTTTTTATATTTCGATCATTATACCCTAGAGATGATTATATTTAGATATCAATTTTGTTTATTTGTTGACATCGGATCGTATATTTCTACATATACACGAATTATAATAGAGTAGTCAGGTATGTTATTTTGATCATCTAGGTTATACGTTACGACTTATGTTTAAGTAATTATATATTTATATAATTTCATAATAAACTATGGCTTATAGTATTATATTGATAGTAAAATATTCAATGATGAATTATTCAATGGATATTCATTAACCTGATGGGCTATTCGGATATGGAGATGAATGTGTGAATTAAAATTAGATGAATATCAATATAGATGAAACTTTGATCAATGGATATGAATATGAATATAGCGTAATCCGATCTATTGTTATTTCTTGTTGCGATGTTTCTTTTTTAGATTGATTTTTGTTGGGCATGTGGTCGTTTTTAATTTAATGTAGGTGTTTTGTTTGCTTGTAGCTTTGTTACATGTTTTTGTTAATGACAATTTATTAGTTCTAGCCCGGTTAGGCTCGATTGTAAATAACAGTAGCTCATTGTGTTATTTCCGATTATGTTTTCTGGTCTCGAGACTTCCCGTTATTTTTGTTATCTTCTTGTTCGGCCTCTTTCATCATTCGATGAAATTACCTTAATTATATATTTTTCGATATTTTCGAAAAAAAAAATATAAGAGTAGATTAACATTAATTTTAACTATCTTAGATCTAGCAAAATAAATAAATGAATAAATAAATAATCTTGGAGTATTTTTAAAATTCGGATGTAGTGAGCAAAATATAACGAATTACACATAAAAGTCTCCATAAAATGCTTCACATTACAAACGTTAATAATGCGAATTTGTCAAGGTATATTATTTTACAAGTTTTATGAGCTCGTGCGTTGCACAACATTTGTACAAATTAGTAGTCGATAACGTTAATATTTATATTTATCAAATGTATAATACAATTACAATATAAAATCTTTATTACAGATAACATTTGTATCGAAAAATTAGTATTATATTGAATATTAACACATAGATTATGAGTCCGTGCGTTGAAATCATTTTAACTTCAATACACTAATAATTGATAAAACACCAAACATGAGCCCCTAAAAAGTTATTTTAAAACCGATCATTAAGAATAATATTTTATGTACATCTCTAAGTATATATGTTTTTAATACAAACTAATTCCATTATGTCAAAATATTAAGTGAAGCAGAGCAGACATAAATCTAAATATCTATAAGAATTATCAAATAACTATTTTAACTTCAATTGACAAACATGAGTCAGTGCGTTTATATAATATTCTATAAATATTATATTAACGTAATATTTTAAGTTTATGCTCAAACTGTAAATTAATTTTATATTATATAAAATATCATTCATAAATAATATTTTAATGTTAATAAAGAAATATCCATTTTATAATATAAAATTATATAGTAATATAATATAATATTTTAGGTAATGAAATTTATATATTAAATTAAATTAGGAAATCTAATACTTCAATTAATATATGGAAATAACTGATAGACTAACACGTTGAGAGAATAAAGGAGGAGTTAACACGTGACAAAATTAATTAGGAGTTGACACATAAGATTATTGACACGAGCTTTATATAATGTATAAATAGATATAGATAGATAGATAAATAGATAGATTGATTTTATGAAACAGTAAATAAATACATTTTATTAATGTGATTTTGTTTTTGAATGGTTTACGGTTTAGATTCTAATTTGACTTATTTCCTTTCTTCTATTTTTATATCCAACGATATCACCATTTTCTAAAAGTTAGTTTTTCATTTCCTATTTTGGCTCAAGGTAGTTTGACTTTCAGTGACTTCCAAAAGTTGATCATAAACCTATGTTGCTTTTTGTCCTGATCACAGTAGAATGCTCAAAAAAAGAGTTAAAAAGGAGAAGGAATAGAAACAACTCTGAAAGAATGTGATTAGGGGTAGAAAAAGTTGTCACTACACCTAACATTTCAAGATTATTTTTATTACTGTACTATTTTTTATTTTTACTTTATTTTATGGTTTCCTTCATCGAAAAATTGTTACTTTTTGATTTTTCCACAACGTACATTTATATATATATATATATATATATATATATATATATATATATATATATATATATATATATATATATATATATATATATATATATATATGGGCAACGAGAACTGCAAAAAAGACGAGAACCGCGAGAACCATTAAATTACATGGTTTATATGCATTTCTATTCAACAAATTACATATATAACTGTTATCTAATGTTCATATCATTGGCAAACAAATGTTCACAACCACAAATTACATGTTCAATTGTGAATTATGTGAAATGTCCGCATGTTTACAAATAATCTGCACATGTGAACGAGAAATTATATATTTGATTATATAGTTAAATTATACTACGTAGGTTTTTTCAAACTTTTTTTTATTCAATCTTACTCTCCATCAATATTTATATGTGATTCAACTTATTCACATGTGAAAATCCTTGTAATTTTAATAGTTCTCGCAGTTCTCGCTATTTTTTTGGTTCTCGTTTGTATATATATATATATATATATATATATATATATATATATATATATATATATATATATATATAATATATTGTGTAAAAAATAATTAATTTATGTTACTTTGCTTACATTTATGTGATAGCAATATTTTATTAAACACATTTGCAAGTATAATCAAATTTTTAGATAATTCTAGCTTTATAAAATGTTTAGTTTTGTTATGCTACCTTAGCTTTTAAAACGAAATTGTGAACATTTAGTCAAGGAAAGATAATTTTGTTACTAACTTTCGGGTCAAAGTTGAAAGCCAATATAGCAGTGTTACTTTTGAATTGAACTTAACCATTAAATTACATGGTTTATATGCATTTCTATTCAACAAATTACATATATAACTGTTATCTAATGTTCATATCATTGGCAAACAAATGTTCACAACCACAAATTACATGTTCAATTGTGAATTATATGAAATGTCCGCATGTTTACAAATAATCTGCACATGTGAACGATAAATTATATATTTGATTATATAGTTAAATTATAGGTTTTTTCAAACATTTTTTTATTCAATCTTATTCTCTATCAATATTTATATGTGATTCAACTTATTCACATGTGAAAATCCTTGTAATTTTAATAGTTCTCGCAGTTCTCGCTATTTTTTTGGTTCTCGTTTGATATATATATATATATATATATATATATATATATATATATATATATATATATATATATATATATATATATATATATATATATATAGTGGTAGGATCAAGAGGGAAGTAACCATTCGGGGGGAAGCGGGGGGAAGCAAAAACTTTTTTTTTTCGTTTTTTGAAAAAACTTTGTTCACGAACATTATAGATGAGATGAACATATGAACATTTAGTAGAGACACTTTGTGATAAATGTTTTAATTTTGGCGGGAAAACGCTTGAAGAAGTAATATATAACAATTATCGTGTTTTTCGAGCGTATTTTGAGGTTTTAGCTATTGAGGTTTAGATATTAGGGTTTAGATATTAGGGTTTATAGGGTTTAGATATTAGGGTTTAGAAATTTAGGGTTTAGGGTTTAGATTTAGGGTTTAGATTTAGGATTTAGATTGAGTTTTTAACACGAACGGTTTAGAGTTTAGGGTTTTGGGTTTGGTGTTTTGGGTTTATGGAATAAACCCAAAACACCAAACCCTAAACCCTAAACCCTAAACTCTAAATCGGGCTAAATTTTACTTCACAAAACATGAAAAAAAACGTTCATATTCTTCACGAACAATATTATCTTGAATGTTATTTTTGTCGATCGTTTTTCCGCCTAAATAATAACATTCATCACGAAGTGTCTCTTCTAAATGTTCATATTTTCGTGTGATCTTGATGCCGGAAAAAAAAATTTCAAAAAAAAACGAAAAAAAAAAATTTTTTTTTGCTTCCCCCCGCTTCCCCCCGATTGGTTACTTCCCCATTGATCCTGCCCATATATATATATATATATATATATATATATATATATATATATATATATATATATATATATATATATATATATATATATATATATATATATATATATATGTGTGTGTGTGTAAAAAATAATTAATGTATGTTACTTTGCTCACATTTATGTGATAGCAATATTTTATTATACACGTTTGCAAGTATAATCAAATTTTTAGATAATTCTAGCTTTATAAAATGTTTAGTTTTGTTATGCTACCTTAGCTTTTAAAACGAAATTGTGAACATTTAGTCAAGGAAAGATAATTGTGTTACTAACTTTCGGGTCAAAGTTGAAAGCCAATATAGCAGTGTTACTTTTGAATTGAACTTTATGAATCTTGTTTCCGGAAATTATTTTATGTGTTAATTTATTATATTGATTAATTAATTAATGTTGTATTAAATGTGCATAGAGAGATGTGGAGTGATTTCGTCTTGAAGTCAACTTAAAATGCTCCGTGCCTGATGAAAAATGTAAAATCCACCACTTCATCTCTTTTTTGATTAATTTATTTATGTTTATGGCTCTCAAATCCTATATTTAGTATAAAAAAAAAAAAAAAAAAAAAAAAAAAAAAACCAGTTTTGGATCGGTCCGCGCATTGCGGCGGGGCTTTTCGAGTTGCATATTCATATTTAACGTATCATTATGTATCTACAGAAGGAAAAACGGTCTATGTGTTGGAGGCGGAGACAAGGGGATGCATGTGGATGTTTTGCATCCCCCAACTCTTCAAATAAGTGAATTATAGTGTGTTAAAAAATTGTATATTAGTTGTCAATATCCCCAAATAATAAACACAAGCAACCCTGAATATGATATATCATAGTTACGATGTATATATGAAAATTGTATGTTAATATTTAATTTTTGTGAAAGGCATCCCCTATTTGTGAATCTTGGCTTCGCCTCTGTTTCGCTCGATAACTAAAATATTGTTTCAGTAGTAAATGAGTCGCACGTTGCAGCATGCGCGTTATTTACGTCTTATGAAAGTAATGTCGAGCGGGAACTGATATCGAGATTATATAGTTAATTGGGTTGTTTATTATATGTGTATATACGTATGAAAGGTAGCCCGAAATGGTCAGCGTTTTATGGAGGCGTCCGTTTCAAGTGTAGTTAAGTTCGTTGTGTTCATAAAATTATTTGAGTAAAATGGCGGCGGTGATGAAAATTAACTCACTACAAATAGAAAGATAAGCCTCGTTTTCGATGTTGGTGTGATTGACGTTTTTTAAAAAGCGTCCGTTTTGAACACCGTTAGTTTTGTTTTGCTCGTAAAACTATTTCGAATTTAATGGTGATGTCGGTGGAAAATACTCGAGACGGTTAGGAAGATAAGGCCCGTAAAAAATTTAGGTGGCTGTTGAAATAAATTAATGTTAAATAAAAGAATTTACATTTTACACCCCTAGTTTGGGGGTGAATTGTTATGTTAGTGAATTTTTTGGGGGGCTGAAGTGTAAGTTTGGTGAATTTTTGTCGTTTTTGAGGATTTTGGGCATCTGACGACACAAACCAGCACAATTGTAACGACCCAAACTGTTGTCCAACCGAAAAACTACAACAACTTTTTTTTTTTAAACAAGAGCGACGCACCAACCACAGGTGCGGCGCTTTTGGGGACACAAGAACGGCGCTCCTATTTCAGAAAGCGGCGCTCCTGTCGGCTGACCAAAAAGGCTACAACTTACGGACGAAAAGCGGCGCTTTTACCTCTAAAAGCGGCGCTCTTGAACCTGAACATGTGCAGTTTCGAGATATACAAGAGTTAAACCAACCCATTAAACCCAATTCCAAATCCATCAATTTAGTGACTCAAATACAAGTTCAATATGACTCAAAATACACTCGTTCACAATTTAAGTACTCCATAACCATAATGATTCATTAGTTTGTAACAAAACGTCCCGTTTCGTTTAAACATGACAAAAGACCGAGCATGGCGATTGGGGATACGCTACCCAATTCTAATCAAATCCAAAGGCAAGATCTTCTAAAGCAACTACACGAGTCCACTAGTTCCCACGCTTACCCGAGCCACCGCATCCATGCAAATCTATAAAAAAAAATGTAAACAACGAGAGGGTAAGCTAATGCTTAGTGAGTGAGAATATACTAAATACATATATATATATATATATATATATATATATATATATATATATATATATATATATATATATATATATATATATATATATATATATATATATATATATATATGCATAAAATGAATACGCATCGCCAACACACAAATAGTAAAACACATACCGCAATCCGAGCATAACTAAGCAAAGTTATACCTAACGTACCACCAAGCCAAATCCGTAAGATTAGCTACAACATACAATAAGTATATATATACGCATAAACAAGATACATCCGAAAATACAACAAGGTTAACCCCTTAACCATAAACCCATGAAGGTTGGCCGAACAACCCGAGCCTTAGTGAATTCGTGCAACCCGAGATTTACTTCCTTCACCACTTCTACAACCGAGGACGGCCGTACTACCCTTGCCTTAGTGAATTCGTACAACCCGAGATTCACTACCTCATCAATAAGATGACCGAACAACCCGAGATTCACTACTCAACCGTAACTCAATACCAATCCCACTACATCGGAATTATATAACTCCATATCACAAGTCCATGTGATAACGTACACACGAAGTGTGCACCTCGCCAAAGGTGGTCAACCAAAACGCACAACCGTGCCAATTGGACTTATTACACAAGCCCATCAAATCCACCTATATATGAAGTGAGTTCTATAACCGAGAACCAATTCACCCGACCCGCACCCATCCTACACATACATATGCACATAGAATATTAACACTCACCTTGTCGTCTTGATGAATGCAACCGAACAATTCCGCAACACGCCAATGGAAAGTACCTATTCCATTATCACAATACAAACAACACAATTAGGGTGGACTTAGAAACCAACCTAGTTGGTACTTAGTGCAATTTCGACCCAAATGCACTTCCAAGCACAAACCACGCCCAAACTAACCAATAATCACTAACACAAGTGAAAATGGTTCTAATACGCCAATTAAACCCGAACACAAGTGTTAAGCACTCGTCTTGCCCAAAATGACACACAAACCCTAATTTTGACCCATTTCAAAATTTGTTAACCAAATACCCCCAAATTGTGACAACCCAGAAATTTCCGAACAAATTTAAACTTGATCTTTATATGTTTCCGACATGATAAGCAAAGTTTGGTAAGTTAAATCTCAAGGATTTTAAACTATGTTCATACATTCATTCCAACGATTCACGAACCATTAAATGAACATATATAATTATGTATGTATATGTATATATATTACAACTTGAGAATATTAGCAAAGTATTAAACGTATAATACTTTACATGAACGTATTTGTTTCAATATATTTATTGGTGGAATTAGAAGATAATATCAAATGATTGATTTATCAGATACATTGTATGATTACGAGTCTCGGTTGAGAGTTCCACTTTGATTTAGGAAACCTTTCCTTTTTAACGGTATTCGGAATAATTGGTAAAGTGATTTACAAGTAAGAACAAAAGTGTCAATTAATGGGAACTAGACAAGGGTTAATGTAGTTCCTGTTCGATGTTCTATTTATATGCGTCAACTATTTAACTTTAATATTATTTAAGATGAAAGTAAGATTATGGAATATAGATAACTTAGAAAATAGATATCGACATTTTACCTTAAAATGATTTCGTATGATCATTTAACTTTTGGACTTTATCCCATGCTTCACCCACAAACTGTAATTTAAAAACTTGAAACCTATTATGAATATATATATAACTCTACTTTTCTAAAACGTTTTATGATATAACGATTTTCATTGTTTTAACTTTTTAACAAAATAATTCTTAAATATATTTAGTTTTGGAAAACAAAGTTATCATATTTATTTGATTTAGTTTCAAACGTACAAAAACATTTTCAGTTTAAAAAGAACCTTATTATTAAAACATATATAACTTTTATAAATATCTAGAACCACTTTTGACAACTCATTACTTAACCAGTATGATAAAGATAAAGATATTTATATTTTATTTTATTAAATATATATAACGATTTAAATTAATATTATATATTTATACGCGTATTATACGTACATAGTTTTATACTTTTACTATACTTTAACTTTACATTTACTTTACTTTTACTTTACTTTAACTTTAATAATTCATACTTTAATAATTCACTTTAATAATTCATACTTTAATAATTCACTTTAATAATTCATACTTTAATAATTCACTTTAATAATTCAAAAATCTATTATAAATAGAATTCAATAGGTTTCATTATTTCATAGAAACTTGAAATATATTTCTCTATACTCTCTCAATCAATTTACATATATATATTTACTTAGTATTATTTCAAGATATTAATAGTATACATAAAATACTACGACGGAGTTATGTTCAGGCGATTTCAAAATAAGTTTTCAAACGGGATAGAGCTAAGGAAATTATGAGTTATAGCTATGGAGGTGATGGGTAATGTTCGAGGGTATGCTCGTAAGGTCAATCTTGTATTTATCATCTCCGTTGCGTCTACGTACTTTCCTACAATATTGAATCTCAATATTTATACGTGAGCACTCATAACTTAACTTTTTTATGTAAATAGTGTATCCCTGACTAGTGCTCGAGTATATAGGATTATGCATGCATGTACGTTTGATATTGTCGTTAGATAGGTTATGATGAATCCTGAATTAGATACATATGCTACTGAGATAGGGTATATGATATGCATGTCGTTGGAAAGCTAGCAAAAAATTAAGAACTTTTCATTTAGATATCGAATGGTTTCGATGAACAGATTATAAGTTATAGTCAACTGAATTTTTGTATTATTGTTAAAATGATTATTATTACTATCGTCGTTATTATCGTCGTTATTATTATTATTACCTAATAATTATTATTATTATTATTCTTATTATTATTAATATTATCATTATTAATATATGCATCATTATTTAAAAATCGTATTTTGTTATTATTATTATTGTTATTATTATCAGAAATTATTATTAATACTATCATCATTATTATTATAATTACTAGTATTATTATTAATATTATTATAATACTTATTAGTATCATTATCTTTAAAACTAATATAGTATTATCTAATTATTATAATTGCAATTATTATCATTATTATGAATGCGATATAAAATAGGATTAAAAACTATTAAACAAATCGATTAGAAAATAATGAGTATGAGTATCATGATGAAATTAAAATATGGTAAGATATTGATTTAGGTAAAAATATCATTTTCATTATTTTTATCATTACTTTTATTATTAAAAGTATTATTAATATTAAAACTATCATTTTTATTAAACTTATTATTTTTAATAAAAATATCATTGCTATTGTAAAATAACACTTTTATTATCATTTTAGTATTATTATTAATAAAAGTTATCATTTTGAAAAGAATTATTACTTTTATAAAATATTATTATTATTACGATTAATATTAAAAAGTATCGTTATTATTAAGATTATCATGTTTAGAATTATCATTTTATCATAATTAATATCATCTTTAGTAAATATAAATATTGTTATTATTTTTATTAATAGAATAATAATAATTGTTATTATTACAAAATAATACAACTTTTACTTATTATTGTTATTATCGATATTATTTTATTAAATAAATATGTGATACAAAGATATTTTACTACATATAATATAAATTACATTAATAATACCTATCATTATATTTTTATGATATTAAATGAACTTTATAAATTTTATTACTTAAGATATATAAAAGTATATTTTTATTATATAAATTTTAATACAAAATGTTATGAATTATATTATTTACTCTAATTAAATCTGTTAAAATATTTAAATATATAAAACGACTATATTTAAGTTATATAGTAATCATGTATAAATTTTGGAAATCATTTTTGTCAGATTGACTTTTGTTGACTTTTGCATGATAATCTCGAGCATTAGGATTGTGGTACACTATGACTTGGCCTAAATTGTTATATAGATATTGACCAACATATAATTAATATAGGTTCGTGAATCCGAGGCCAATCTTACATTTGTACAGTGCCATCATATGCGTAATTACTACGAAATACAGTATTGTGAGTTTCATTTGCTCCTTTTTAAATACTTTTGCAATATATATTTTTGGGACTGAGAATACATGCCCTACTTTTATAAATGTTTGATGAAATAGACACAAGTACTCGAAAATTACATTCTATGGTTGGATTATCGAATCGAATATCACCCCTTTTAGCTTGGTAGCCTAAGAATTAGGGAACAGACACCCTAATTGACGCGAATCCTAAAGGTAGATCTACGGGCACTAACACCCCCATATTGGAAAATGGTATGCTTTAGTACTTCGAGTTTATATTATACAGATGGATTTCTGTTTTGGGGATATTCTATATGCATTATGTTAATGTCGGTTACCAGGTGTTCAATCCATATGAATGATTTTTAAACACTTGCGAGTGTATGATTATTAAATAAAGGAATTCTTGTGGTCTATTAAAATTATGGAAATGATTGATTATGATAAACTAATGAACTCACCAACCTTTTGGTTGACACTTTAAAGCATATTTATTCTCAGGTTGAAAGAAATCTTTCGCTGTGCATTTGCTCATTTTAAAGATTTTACTTGGAGTCATTCATGGCATATTTCAAAAGACGTTGCATTCAAGTCATTGAGTTCAATAGAGATTATTATTAAGTAAATGACAGATTAGGTCATTTATAAGTTGGATATTATGAAATGTTATACATGCATGTCAACTTTTGTTGTAATGAAAGGTTGTTTTTTTTTTAAATGAATGCAATGTTTGTAAAATGTATCATATAGAGGTCAAATACCTCGCGATGTAATCATAGGTTATTATATTCATCCTTATGGATTAGGACGGGTTGTCTCATATGGTATCAGAGCGGTGGTCTTAGCGAACCAGGTCTGCATTAGTGTGTCTAACTTGTAGTAGTTAGGATGCATTAGTGAGTCTAAACTTCGACCGTGTCTGCATGTCAAGAGTTTTGCTTATCATTTCTAGTCGGAAATCATCTATTTACCATCCTTAGGAAATTACCTTCTTATCATTCTTAGTCTAGACACATCTTATTGCATTGATTGCATGAATAGTGTATAGACAAAATTCATATCTTAGCGTATCTGCTAATTCATATCTTAGCGTATATATTACTGTAAACTTTGCCTGACATATTCTATAAATCCCTCCGTAATCCATGAAATCTTTTGCTCTATATATATATATAGGTATTCTATGTAATTAGAATACCATCCGATAGCCGAAAATCATTTCATATCGAAAAATCCTTTATTCAATCGTACGAAATGGAATTCGTCATTAGTTCAAGTCCCTCGGATTCTGAAATGGAATTCCACTCAAGCTCTGAAAGCAGTGTGACCGGAATGGATCAACCAATCAGCCATCATCTATTCTGGATGAATTGGGGATGGGTTCGTAGTCTACTTGGTCATTGGAGACAAGAAGAAGGTGATCCCTTCCATCCACCACATTGCCCTCTTGGCGAAGAACCTGAAGCACTAACCGGCGAACCTGTTCGAAACACCATTTTTTCTCTCATTTTCAGAGTATCTCATCATGATTATATACTATACCAAATTCTAGATTTTATTTATCCGGTCGTCCGAACCGACAATCACCCCGATGTAATAGAAGAAGTCAACGAACTTCGCGCTTGGGTAGTGGCTTTGGAGAATATGGTGCAAAGGTTACAAACACCAGCAGTAGCACCAGCAGCATAACCAGTACCACCATCATCAATGCCAACAGTACCATTACCACCACCAACAACAACGTCCGCATCCCACACCTCAACATCAGAATCATACGTACCGTAGATAACAAGGAGTACCAACAACAAGGACAGATGAAGTATTGATTCAAAACTTCATTGAAGAAGCACTCTGCGGCGATTATGTAATCTCTAAAGTCTTAGAGATTATCTATTCCAGCCCTAATCATAAATTAGATGAATGAACCAAAATAATAGAAGGAAGAATAGAAACCCTGACAAGAATGATGCGTGATTTACTAGCTAGACTTGTTTTACCAGCAGCATCAACGGTACCGTTAACATCACCAGCACCGTCGGTATCGTCAGCATCATCAGCACTAGCAGCACCTATAACATCAAAAGCTCCGACAATTCAAGAATCACTATGGACATCATTACCAATCAACAACAAGTATGTCATATCAAAGAGTTATGAAGTATTAACTCATTTCCACTGAAAGATTTATATTTATATCTTATATATATAAAATTTTAAACCATAATAAATCTTTCCGTACTAAGCTATTATGTGTGAATCTTAACTACTCGGTTAATTCATATTACTAATATGCAATAATGTACGTCCTTCTTTTGCAATTTAACCATCGTTGACTACAATCTCTATCTCAATTCAATAAATTCCAATTCATAATAAATCCAGTGTATTATTCAAATATATGTTTGATTTTACACTTTCATCATCAATGTACTCGAAACTTTTCAGATAACATCATTCGTATCTTGAGAAGTTCACAAGAATTTCACGAAAACCAACATCATGCATCAACAAATAACAAAGTATTGATTCATAATTTCAATATCATTGAAGAAATACTTATGTAATTTCTAAAGTTTTATGGATTACTCAATTCTAGTTTCAACCGTAAATCAAGTGAGTTTAATATTATATTAACTCAGTAAATCTGTATTACATCTGAAGAAAATTTACATATATTTTCATAAAGACTGTAATAGAATTCTCTGGTACAAAACATTACTTGTGAATTTTTTTTAACGGGTAGGTAATACCCGAGAGATATATAAATTCACAATTAAAATGTTACGTTCCTCGATTTTGATTCAACAATCATCAACTATACTCGCTACCTTAACAACGATATACATTCTTTTATGGAAATCAAAAACAACCATACTCATTCAAATCCAATTACATATTCTGATTTTGAAATCTCGGAATTCAAATATAACCGGTATCATCACTCTTAGATTTCTATTTTTATTTTTTTTTCAAAACTATACTTTGACTTCAAAACTGTGCTAGAACATCACTTCTATTCATATAACCCAGAAAAATATCCGTATCATTCAAAATCCTAGAACATCATATGTATATTAACAATTACAATCTGTGTTCAAACCCTTCGAAATTTCCTGAAGACATCCGAGATGATGATCTAACCACATGTTACCCACAGTTATGCACCTGAAAAACTCTCGAAACCAAAGTCATAGTTCAACACGTACCCGCGTCAGATCCTTTGGCATTTATTAGCAAAAATAACCTTACGATTCCTTTTCAAAGTAGCAAATTCTATCATAGCTCCAGCAAGTCAATTTCAATTTTTCATCCGGAGTAGCCTTATTATAACCCCGATATATACGATTAACCTTTTGTTACCGGAGAACCTTTTATATTCCATGACATTATCAATAGATGTACCAGCAACTTCGTTACCCTTTGGAGTAAGTCTCTTCGAAAAATCATTATATGTACTCATTGAAACCCCATCATCTACTCATCTGCATCCTGTAACAGTAATTGCCATACCAACTATCGAAAATTATCAATCATCAATCTCGAATCTCGTAGCATTTTCACTTCAACAGTTATATATATACATATAACGTCTATCTCCTAAACTTACATAGTTCGAATGTGAAGTTTCTGAAAAACACCATAAACTGCGGACTAGTTCTCAAAATTTTGAAAAATGCTGATGAATCAGCAAAAACTGTAAACAACCTTAACAGTAAAAAGTTTGATGATAAAGAATAGTGTGCTGGCAAAGCTCAAAAAAAGAGAAGGTTTAGAACTGGAAAACGGATTGAGCAAAGTATGAAGGAGGCTGTGGATAAATCACAAAGACTAAACCTGTCTTCAAAGAATCTAAATGATCCAGTATCTGCTGAAGTCATTAACGAATACCTTGCTCCTGACTCTAAACCCTTGCAGACAATATTCTTCATCATCGTCTGATATTAGAAATTCTAAGATATCATCGCATCTTTCATTATAAATATCCTCCATATTTCTGAAGATATTTCCATAATTATTCTTATCCAAAATCATTTACCTCTTCGCGCTATCCGTGTTACATCATAAAAGAAACTATTTTAGTTTCTAAATTCTGAAACCTTCGAGTTCAAAATATGAATGTTTTTGAAGTAGTGTTGGGAACTGAAGCATGAGTTAGTATAATATAATGACACTTGATCAAAGTGATTATATTATGGTAAGTCATGCTGAGTTTCTAAATGGAACGTGATGATTCACAGATCATAACGTCATCATGTGCCATGTTACACGACTCTTATATTCTACTTAAACTCTAAACATATCAAGAACATATTTTTCTTGATGATTCGGCCTTTACCGAGGTATTCTAGTAATTTGACAAATCAAAATTGTGCTATTACAATCTCCCTCTTAGAACATTAACTATGTTCATTCCGAAATTCATATCTGCAAATTCTGAACCATTACAAGTGGTACTTAATGAATAGAAGAGAAAACAGAGCATGAAGCTCCGAAATAGAAATGGGGGTATAAATCGCAGCAAATAGAATGGAGCATTAACTGTGGATGACAAGGATTATAGAAGACCGAATCAGGGACTTCAAAATATAAAAGAAGATATAAAGCCCAATAACAACCCAGAAAATTACAAATCATATATATCGATACATATAGCGATATAAAGACATGGGAGAACTAAAAACACTATAAACCCAAGGGTATAGTAGAAGTAAATAGATTCTTCCGACGGTAGATGAAAAAGAAGAATGATAGATATGAAAGTTAGGAATATATCAAGAAGTAGACCTGGATGAAGCATATTGAAGAATGCTTCAAAGTATGAGTTGAGGGAGAAAGAATAGAAGGTATGAGTTGTAAGGAAATGAATGAGGTGGATTTATAGTGAAATATCCGACAGAGAAATCAAGATGGATTATCGCATTAAATCGAAGAGGATCATAATTTTCTTAATCGCCGAAGAATCAAATCCTATATAGATTACAAAGATTTTCTTTAATCCAGAGATCAACCGTGATGACGTCAAAAGATAAGGCAAATCTCTAATTTCTCACTTCACTCTTTTACAATAGTTTCACTCATACGCTTCAAGTAATCAAATTATTTGATCCATATTACTCAGTGATAATAAAATTCAATTTATCAACTTGTATGCGTCATGAAAACATACTTATTGTCAGCCATGACCATCCCAATCAAATTTCGGGATGAAATTTCTTTAACGGGTAGGTACTGTGACAACCCAGAAATTTCCGAACAAATTTTAACATGATCTTTATATGTTTCCGACATGATAAGCAAAGTTTGGTAAGTTAAATCTCAAGGATTTTAAACTATGTTCATGCATTCATTCCAACGATTCACGAACCATTAAATGAACGTATATGATTATGTATGTATATGTATATATATTACAACTTCAGAATATTAACAAAATATTAAATGTATAATACTTTACATGAACGTATTTGTTTCAATATATTTATCGGTGGAATTAGAAGATAATATCAAATGATTGATTTATCAGATACATTGTATGATTACGAGTCTCGGTTGAGAGGTCCACTTTGATTTAGGAAACCTTTCCTTTTTAACGGTATTCAGAATAATTGGTAAAGTGATTTACAAGTAAGAACAAAAGTGTCAATTAATGGGAACTAGACAAGGGTTAGTGTAGTTCCTGTTCGATGTTCTATTTATATGCGTCAACTATTTAACTTTAATATTATTTAAGATGAAAGTAAGATTATGGAATATAGATAACTTAGAAAATAGATATCGACATTTTACCTTAAAATGATTTCATACGATTATTTAACTTTTGGAATTTATCCCACGCTTCACCCACAAACTGTAATTTAAAAACTTGAAACCTATTATGAATATATATAACTCTACTTTTCTAAAACGTTTTATGATATAACGATTTTCATTATTTTAAATTTTTAACAAAATAATTCTTAAATATATTTAGTTGTGGAAAACAAAGTTATCATATTTATTTGATTTAGTTTCAAACGTACAAAAACGTTTTCAGTTTAAAAAGAACCTTATTATTAAAACGTATATAACTTTTATAAATATCTAGAACCACTTTTGACAACTCATTACTTAACCAGTATGATAAAGATAACGATATTTATATTTTATTTTATTAAATATATATAACGATTTACATTAATATTATATATATTTATACGCGTATTATGCGTACATAGTTTTATACTTTTACTATACTTTAACTTTACCTTTACTTTACTTTTACTTTACTTTAACTTTAATAATTCACTTTAATAATTCATACTTTAATAATTCACTTTAATACTTAATACTTTAATAATTTACTTTAATAATTCATACTTTAATAATTCACTTTAATAATTCATACTTTAATAATTCACTTTAATAATTCAAAAATCTATTATAAATAGAATTCAATAGGTTTCATTATTTCATAAAAACTTGAAATATATTTCTCTATACTCTCTTTATCAAATTACATATATATATATTTACTCAGTATTATTTCAAGATATTAATAGTATAAATAAAATACTACGACGGAGTTATGTTCAGGCGATTTCAAAATAAGTTTTCAAACGGGATAGAGCTAAGGAAATTATGGGTTATAGCTATGGAGGTGATGGGTAATGTTCGAGGGTATGCTCGTAAGGTCAATCTTGTATTTATCATCTCTGTTGCGTCTACGTACTTTCCTACAATATTGAATCTCAATATTGATATGTGAGCACTCATAACTTAACTTTTATATATAAATAGTGTATCCCTGACTAGTGCTCGAGTATATAGGATTTTGCATGCTTGTACGTTTGATATTGTCGTTAGATAGGTTATAATGAATCCTGAATTAGATACATATGCTACTGAGATAGGGTATATGATATGCATGTCGTTGGAAAGCTAGCGAAAAATTAAGAACTTTTCATTTAAATATCGAATGGTTTCGATGAACAGATTAGAAGTTATAGTCAACTGAATTTTTGTATTATTGTTAAAATGATTATTATTACTATCGTCGTTATTATTATTATTACCTAATTATTATTATTATTATTATTGTTATTATTAATATTATCATTATTAATATATGCATCATTATTTAAAAATCATATTTTGTTATTATTATTATTATTATATTATTATTGTTATTATTATCAGAAATGATTATTAATACCATCATCATTATTATTATAATTACTAGTATTATTATTAATATTATTATAATACTTATTAGTATCATTATCTTTAAAACTAATATAGTATTATCTAATTATTATGATTGCAATTATTATCATTATTATGAAAGCGATATAAAAGAGTATTAAAAACTATTAAACAAATCGATTAGGAAATAATGAGTATGAGTATCATGATAAAATTAAAATATGGTAAGATATTGATTTAGGTAAAAATATCATTTTCATTATTTTTATCATTACTTTTATTATTAAAAGTATTATTAATATTAAAACTATCATTTTTATTAAACTTATTATTTTTAATAGAAATATCATTGCTATTGTAAAATAACACTTTTATTATCATTTTAGTATTATTATTAATAAAAATTATCATTTTGAAAAGAATTATTACTTTTATAAAATATTATTATTATTACGGTTAATATTAAAAAGTATCGTTATTATTAAGATTATCATGTTTAGAATTATCATTTTATTATAATTAATATCATCTTTAGTAAATATAAATATTGTTATTATTTTTATTAATAGAATAATAATAATTGTTATTATTACAAAATAATACAACTTTTACTTATTATTGTTATTATCGATATTATTTTATTAAATAAATATGTGATACAAAGATATTTTACTACATATAATATAAATTACATTAATAATACCTATCATTATATTTTTATGATATTAAATGAACTTTATAAATTTTATTACTTAAGATATATAAAAGAATATTTTTATTATATAAATTTTAATACAAAATGTTAGGAGTTATATTATTTACTCTAATAAAATCTGTTAAAATATTTAAATATATAAAATGACAATATTTAAGTTATATAGTAATCATGTATAGATTTTGGAAATCATTTTTGTCAGATTGACTTTTGTTGACTTTTGCATGATAATCTCGAGCATTAGGATTGTGGTACACTATGACTTAACCTAAATTGTTATATAGATATTGACCAACATATAAATATATATAATTAATATAGGTTCGTGAATCCGAGGCCAATCTTACATTTGTTCAGTGCCATCATATGCGTAATTACTACGAAATACAGTATTGTGAGTTTCATTTGCTCCCTTTTTAAATGCTTTTGCAATATATATTTTTGGGACTGAGAATACATGCGCTACTTTTATAAATGTTTGACGAAATAGACACAAGTACTCGAAAATTACATTCTATGGTTGGATTATCGAATCGAATATCACCCCTTTTAGCTTGGTAGTCTAAGAATTAGGGAACAGACACCCTAATTGACGCGAATCCTAAAGGTAGATCTACGGGCACTAACACCCCCATACTGGAAAATGGTATGCTTTAGTACTTCGAGTTTATATTATACAGATGGATTTATGTTTTGGGGATATTCTATATGCATTATGTTAATGTCGGTTACCAGGTGTTCAATCCATATGAATGATTTTTAAACACTTGCGAGTGTATGATTATTAAATAAAGGAAATCTTGTGGTCTATTAAAATTATGGAAATGATTTATTATGATAAACTAATGAACTCACCAACCTTTTGGTTGACACTTTAAAGCATATTTATTCTCAGGTTGAAAGAAATCTTTCGCTGTGCATTTGCTCATTTTAGAGATTTTACTTGGAGTCATTCATGGCATATTTCAAAAGACGTTGCATTCAAGTCATTGAGTTCAATAGAGATTATTATTAAGTAAATGACAGATTAGGTCATTTATAAGTTGGATATTATGAAATGGTATACATGCATGTCAACTTTCGTTGTAATGAAAGGTTGTTTTTTTAAAAAATGAATGCAATGTTTGTAAAATGTATCATATAGAGGTCAAATACCTCGCGATGTAATCATATGTTATTGTATTCGTCCTTATGGATTAGGATGGGTCGTCTCATGTGGTATCAGAGCGGTGGTCTTAGCGAACCAGGTCTGCATTAGTGTGTCTAACTGGTAGTCGTTAGGAGGCATTAGTGAGTCTAGACTTCGACCGTGTCTGCATGTCAAGAGTTTTGCTTATCATTTCTAGTCGGAAATCATCTATTTACCATCCTTAGGAAATTACCTTCTTATCATTCTTAGTCTAGACACATCTTATTGCATTGATTGCATGAATAGTGTATAGACAAAATTCATATCCTAGCGTATCTGCTAATTCATATCTTAGCGTATATATTACTGTAAACTTTGCCTGACATATTCCATAAATCCCTCCGTAATCCCCGAAATCTTTTGCTCTATATATATATATATATATATATATATATATATATATAGGTATTCTATGTAATTAGAATACCATCCGATAGCCGAAAATCATTTCATTTCGAAAAATCCTTTATTCAATCGTACGAAATGGAATTCGTCATTAGTTCAAGTACCTCGGATTCTGAAATGGAATTCCACTCAAGCTCCGAATTCAGTGTGAACGGAATGGATCAACCAATCAGCCATCATCTATTCTGCATGAATTAGGGATGGGTTCGTAGTCTACTTGGTCATTGGAGACAAGAAGAAGGTGATCCCTTCCATCCACCAGATTGCCCTCTTGGCCAAGAACCTGAAGCACTAACCGGCGAACCTGTCCGAAACACCATTTTCTCTCTCATTTCCAGAGTATCTCATCACGATTATATACTATACCAAACTCTAGATATTATTTATCCGGTCGTCCGAACCGACAATCACCCCGGTGTAATAGAAGAAGTCAACAAATTTCGCGCTCGGGTAGTGGCTTTGGAGAATATGGTGCAAAGGTTACAAACACTAGCAGCAGCACCAGCAGCATAACCAGTACCACCATCATCAAAGCCAACAGTACCATTACCAACACCAACAACAACCTCCGCATCCCACACCTCAACATCAGAATCTGTACCTCGAACAGCAACGTCATACGTACCGTAGATAACAAGGAGTACCAACAACAAGGACAGATGAAGTATTGATTCAAAACTTCATTGAAGAAGCACTCTGCGGCGATTATGTAATCTCTAAAGTCTTAGAGATTATCTATTCCAGCCCTAATCATAAATTAGATGAATGAACCAAAATAATAGAAGGAAGAATAGAAACCCTGACAAGAATGATGCGTGATTTACTAGCTAGACTTGTTTTACCAGAAGCACCAACGGTACTGTTAACATCAACAGCACCGTCGGTATCGTCAGCATCATCAGCACTAGCAGCACCTATAACATCACAAGCTCCGACAGTTCAAGAATCACTATGGACATCATTACCAATCAACAACAAGTATGTCATATCAATGAGTTATGAAGTATTAACTCATTTCCACTGAAGGATTTATATGTATATCTTATATATATAAAATTTTAAACCATAATAAATCTTTCCGTACTAAGCTATTATGTGTGAATCTTAACTACTCGGTTAATTCATATTACTAATATGCAATAATGTACGTCCTTCTTTTACAACTTAACCATCATTGACTACAATCTCTGTCTCAATTCAATAAATTCCAATTCATAATAAATCAAGTGTATTATTTAAATATATGTTTGATTTTACACTTTCATCATCAATGTACTCGAAACTTTTCAGATAACATCATTCGTATCTTGAGAAGTTCATAAGAATTTCACGAAAACCAACATCATGCATCAACCAATAACAAAGTATTGATTCATAATTTCAATATCATTAAAGAAATGCTTATGTAATTTCTAAAGTTTTAGGGATTACTCAATTCTAGTTTCAACCGTAAATCAAGTGAGTTTAATATTATATTAACTCAGTAAATCTGTATTACATCTGAAGAAAATATACATATATTTTCATAAAGACTGTAATAGAATTCTCTGGTACAAAACATTACTTGTGAATTTTTTTTAACGGGTAGGTAATACCCGAAAGATATATAAATTCACATTTAAAATGTTACGTTCCTCGATTCTGATTCAGCAATCATCAACTATACTCGCTACCTTTACAACGATATACATTCTTTTATGGAAATCAAAAACAACCATACTCATTCAAATCCAATTACATATTCTAATTTTAAAATCTCGGAATTCAAATATAACCGGTATCATCACTCTTAGATTTCTATTTTTTTTTTTTTCAAAACTATACTTTGACTTCAAAACTGTGCTAGAACATCACTTCTATTCATAGACTTGGAGTCATTCATGGCATATTTCAAAAGACGTTGCATTCAAGATATTGAGTTCAATAGAGATTATTATTAAGTAAATGACAGACTATGTCATTTATAAGTTGGATATTATGAAATGGTATACATGCATGTCAACTTTTGTTGTAATGAAAGGTTGTTTTTTTTAAAAAATGAATGCAATGTTTGTAAAATGTATCATATAGAGGTCAAATTCCTCGCGATGTAATCACATGTTATTGTATTCGTCCTTATGGATTAGGACGGGTCATCTCACAAATGGGTTCCAACACTTCCATAATCACTAACACTAGTGATTATACCCATTATCAAAGCCTAATCATGGCCAAAATATCAACCAACCCAAAACCCGCCAAGTGACAAGAATAACTAGTCACCATAAACCCACTTCATCATCAAAAAGGGTTTCACAACTGATCAAGCTCAAACCCTAACTTGAATATCAATTCTAACAAATGAAATTCGGAGTTTGAACTTACCAATACTACCACAACATAGCCGTGAACGAGATGAACAACTTTAAAACCCGAGCTTTGGCGAGAATCCAACTCCTTCTTCTTCAAATCAAGCTCTCTCTCTAAACCCTTTCTCTCTCTCTAGATGCAAGTGTGTGAGTGAAAAGAGGTGAAATGAGGATAAGATGGCCAATGGATCATTTTTGTGGCTCATAAACCAACCCCAAGTGAAAAGACCCAAATACCCCTCATTTAACTCTTTTAAAAATTTCCAACAGCACTCACTCAGGACCAAATGCGGCGCTCCTAGGCCAGGAGCGGCGCTCCTAGAGACTTCCAGCTCACAACTTGAAACTAAAAATGTCCGGGCTCGAATTACGGTCGCCTGGACTTTTGATTCGCCTCAATCCGAGTCCGTATGAGGAAGTTATGTCCAAAATAGTGAAAGTGCGCATAACCTCTCTTTACACGCTCCATTCTCCATGTTTCCAACACCCGACACCTCAAACATTATATTATTAATAAAATAATATACTTCATCATTTAAACACCTCTCGGAACATTTGTGCTACGAAAAATGAGGTGTTACAACTCTCCCCCACTTAAACTGGATCGCATCCTCGCGATCCTAGTCACTTAACCAATCCGAAACTACACTATACGGTCCTTCGGCAATCATTCCAATCCGACTTCCACCATACTTCTCATTAACCCGAAGACTACTCCATTTACCAAATACACAGTTGCACGTGTTCCGAGGCATGCAATGCACACAACAACCGAAGTCTACAACGACCATTTAGAATACGCGGAACCACCAAGTATTCTTCTAACTCCTCTAGGCAATTCTTGTCGAAGAGTCACCTTCAACAACTAAATCGTCACCCGTGATTTATCGAATCCACGGATCCGAGCACTAAAACTTGCTCAATCCCTCACATCAGGAAAACTCAACCAATCTCGTACCGAGATATCATCTCATTGGCGTACCCCTACCAAGCACAATGCTAAGTATCCACATACCAAAATAAGGTCAACAACCAAACCGAATGAAGACCGAATAAAAGCGAATCCTTACGGATAACACTTACCACTTACTATCCCTTGTAGTGCGCAAACACAGCTAATACGCAACTACCGTAAATACGTGAGCAAAACACAGCTATTGCATCACTAATCACACAACATGGTCCTCACGACCCCACCATTGGCGTATAAAACAACCAATAGTTCTCAATACTAACCACACCAACATGGCCGAAACAACTCGAGCCTAAACACATATGGTGGATGGTTGAAACAACCCGAACCTTAGTGAATTCGCAACAACCTGAAATTCACCAACCCAATCCATATTTCCCACAACGAAATGGCCGCACAACCCGAGTCATCGTGAATACGCGTAAACCGACATTCACTACCTCCACCACATAGTATAACCGAGGATGGCCGTACGACCCGAGCCTTAGTGAATCCGAACTACCTGACATTCACTACCTCAAACTATGAGTCCATCCAACAGGGACAATCGTACTACCTGAAATATTGTGAATACGAACAACCCGATATTCACGTCCCACAACACAACACATGAATGGTACTCCCATTCCGATAACGTTATACCATGCCGGTACAACACTACTCCCAAGGTGAAGTTAGCGGACCGAGTCAACGGCCATAACCTACCAATCACATACGCTCTTTTGGCCTCAATCAATGAGTAGTGTAACATCGCGCACTGCTACACCATAGTGAATCCTGAAGGAATACACTAACCATCCACCACAAACAAAAGTATATACGCATACTGAATCATTCCACACCGCCTGTAATTTCCGCACACGAATCATACGTACACGCAAACATCGCTATCACAATTGAGCAAGAACCACCTATATCGCACATATGCATAAAACAATAATTCTCTAGAAGAGAATCCGACACACATCCCTTAATCGAGGGATTTCACCTTGCTCGTCAAATACGCCCATTATCTCTCGACGAGATTCACCACATTACCACCTCGGTGATAATTCAAATCCGAAACCATAAGTATAATTTAACCGAAATTGTACTCTACCACAAATCGACCAAATCTAGGTCCCGACACTAATTTCAGATCTACTAAGAGCATTATCCGAAATCTCACACTAAAATCTCCTAATGTGGGAGTGTAACTCCCCCACTCAGAACTACGTTTCAAAGCCGCATTGCTGTGGTAACATCATCCGCGATAATTACCACTCTCTGACATACGTGACCAATTTCTCCATCGGTCGTAATACTCGAATCCTCGCGAATTCATTTCGTACATTAGAAATTGACGCACACGGTTACCCGTTGGCTTTATTTAAACAACGACACAAAACCAACACAACACACCTTGTACAACCGTATAATTCTACCGAAAGGTAGACTTTTCTAACAATTGGGTTCACACGACCCGTCACCACATCTTGCTCCAACCTTGAGCATACGAAGGATTTTTAACCTATCCTTCATCACTTCGAATGAAACGTTTACCACAAATTTCACAAACTTTATTCTTGCAATCCTCCGATTGCCATAGCTTGTCACATATACACCTAGTCACTCATGTACCTAAGGGTTTCTATAGGGTACCCTAAGTACAATGTAACCACAACACCATCGGAGTCGAACACCACGCTAGTAGGTATGAAAGAGGTACCTAACATCGCGTCACATAGACTCCATTACCAGCATACGTCGAGATCAACACTCGATCTCAAGGGTTCTATTCACCCGACGAACCTAATGGTTCACCATCTTCAACACAAAAGCGAACACGCGCTCATAACCGAACACCAAAGCCCATTTCCATGGCTTGGTAGAAACATTTCCTACACATTAAGGAATGCTTGGTTGCACCAAGTCTTACGCCTTTTGTCCGCCAATCAAAACGTCACCATAGGGAAATTCCACTAGGAACGTCACCCATAACAAAATATGTACAACACAACGCTTCAACAAACTCGTACACAACGACACATAATAAATATTCAAAAGACATATTTATTAAAATGAAACGTACCTTAACGTCTCCTTGCGGCATTCGCCACCACCAACTCGGGACAATCCGGCTTGCGATGTCCCTCTTTATGATAATAGTAGCACATTCTGTTATCATTTCTCGGCATTGTGCACTCCCATAACTTGTGGCCCCTAACACCACAATTGAAACATCTAGGAGCACAAGAACTCATCGTGCCTTTGTCCACATTACCCATACTCCCACTTGCACCCTTATTTTTCTTACTTGGGGTGTCGTACGAATCAACCCTTCTCTTACTCGGAGCATTATCGATTATCTCCCAAGGATATGGCTCAAAACCCTTAGCCACGGCAAATAGCTCGGCAAACGAGTTCACTTACCCAAGGCTTATCTTCCCACGTAACTCATCATTTAAAGCCTTACGGAAGTCTTGCATCAACAACCTTTCGTTATTCACATACTCGGGGCAAAATCGTGCCTTAGACATAAAGGTAGCCCGTAAAGTATTTAGGTCCATAGACCCTTGTTTCAACACGCGTATCTCCTCACGCATTCTTGTCAAGTCGGCTTGCGTTCGGAATTCTTCAAAGAATTCCTTCTTAAAATCACCCCATGACAAACTCATGAACGGTTCTTCGCCGATCGTATCAATCTTACCATCCAACCAATCTTACGCACCATCTCGCAACAAACTAGTAGCGATTCTCGTCTTCTTGTCCAAAGGACACTCACTTGTACGAAAACATCCTTCGATTGCCGAGATCCAACGAGTACTCACTAACGGATCCGGTTCTCCATGATACATAGGTGGTTTAGTCGCTCGAAACTCCTTGTAACTAAACTCCTTCTTACCATTACCCCGAGGCTCGATAAGCCTTCTTTCGAACTCTTCTCGAATTGTTTTCTCTTGTTTTGCAACATCGGCCTCAACCCTAGCCGCAAACTCATCGTCATTCGTCTCGATCTCGTTTCGCGTCGTCATTCTAAGGAATGCAAACAATTAGTCCACGAACGTATAAAACTACACGCACCAAACCACCCCATCTTGCTCAACACTCGTCGTACATCACTTATTAGACACGATTTGCACCCGTAATAAGGTTTGCAAGTCCTTATTACGCACACACGCCGTATCAATTTGTTAGTACAACGACTATCTTGATTGATGATATTCGCAACGCAAACAACAACAAAACACAACGCTATAGTATATTAATAGTATCCGCATATTAATATAAACGTTAGCCCACCTACAATTAAGGCACTAACCAAATTCCCATTTCGACCCGTACTCCCTACTAGTCCCGCAACAAATAAGCGCACACAAAAGTCTAAGTCTAGGCACATATCTCAAGTCACCTAAATCCCTTAGACCATGCTCTGATGCCACTTGTAACGACCAAACCCGTTGTCCAACCGAAAAACTACAACAACTTTTTTTTTAAACAAGAGCGGCGCACCAACCACAGGTGCTGCGCTTTTGGGGACACAAGAACGACGCTCCTATTTCAGAAAGCGGTGCTCCTGTCGACTGACCAGAAAGGCTACAACTTACTGACGAAAAGCGGCGCTTTTACCTCTAAAAGCGGCGCTCTTGAACCTGAACATGTGCAGTTTCGAGATATATAAGAGTTAAACCAACCCATTAAACCCAATTCCAAATCCATCAATTTAGTGACTCAAATACAAGTTTAATATGACTCAAAATACACTCGTTCACAATTTAAGTACTCCATAACCATAATGATTCATTAGTTTGTAACAAAACGACCCATTTCGTTTAAACATGACAAAAGACCGAGCATGGCGATTGTGAAATGTCCCGTTCATAATGATTATAAACGTTTCATATTAATTGATTTGGTTGCGAGGTTTTGACCTCTATATGAGACGTTTTTCAAAGACTGCATTCGATTTTTAAAACAACCATAACCTTTATTTTATCGTTAAAGGTTTTAAAAAACATTATGATGATTATCAAATAATGATAATCTAAAATATAGCTTATCACACGACCATTACATAATGGTTTACAATAATATTACACATCAACTTAAGTCTTCGAATGCAGATTTTAAACAATATTATACAAGCATGCAGACTCTAATCTTGTCTTTATTTAGCTTGCAACAACGGATGCTCTTAATAATCACCTGAGAATAAACATGCTTAAAACGTCAACAAAAATGTTGGTGAGTTATAGGTTTAACCTATATATTTATCAAATCGTAATAATAGACCACAAGATTTCATATTTCCATTTCTCATAAACAACATGCAATCTGCATAAAAATTATTCATATGGTGAACACCTGGTAACCGACATTAACAAATGCATCTAGAATATCCACAATATACAGGTACACTCATCTGTATATAAAATTGAAGTACTAAAGCATCCATAACATGGATGGGGTTCGTTAGGCCCATAGATTTATCTTCAAGATTCGCGTCAATTTGGGGGTCTGTTCCCAAATTCTTAGGCTACCAAGCTGAAATGGTGATATCCAGTATAATGATTCAATCATAGAATATAGTTTCAAGTACTTGTGTCTATTTTGTAACACATTTATAAAACTACATGTATTCTCATCCTAAAAATACTAGATTTTTAAAAGTGGGACTATAACTCACATTCACAGATTTTTCCTTCGTCGGGAAAATAAGACTTGGCTACGGGTCGATTCAAAAACCTATAACAAATATATACATATATATCAAAGTATGATCAAAATATATTCATACCATATTTTATTATGTTTTAACGATTTAAGTTTGTTAAGTTTACAGTCCAACGTTGTAGTCCACAATTAATTGTCCACAGTTAGTACTACAGAAATAAATCAATATATATTATCTCGAATCAATCCACGACCCAGTGTATACAAGTCTCAGGCTAGATCATAATTCAAAGTATATATATTATTTTGGAATCAACCTCAACCCTGTATAGCTAACTCAAGCATTACTGCATATAGAGTGTCTATGGTTGTTCCAAATAATATATATAGATGGCATCGATATGATATGTCAAAACATTGTATACGTGTCTATGGTATCCCAAGATTACATAATATATGTTAGAATACATGTATAATACAATATGAGTTAGTTAGGATATGGTTAGTATAACAACCCGTCCTAATCTATCTGGACGAATTCATTACATTTGGTTACATCGCGAGGTACTTGACCTCTATATGATACATTTTACAAATATTGCATTCATTTTTTTAGAGACAAACTTTCATTACATCGAAAGTAGACGGCATGCATACCATTTCATAATATGTCCAACAATAATTGACTTAATAATAATCTTGATGAACTCAACGACTCGAATGCAACGTCTTTTGAAATATGTCATGATTGACTCCAAGTAATATCTCTAAAATGAGCAACTGCACAGCGGAAGATTTTCTTTCATACTTGAGAATAAACATGCTTTCAAGTGTCAACCAAAAGGTTGGTGAGTTCATTAGTTTAACATAAATAATCATTTTCATCATTTTAATAGACCACGAGATTTTCATTTCCATTTCTCATAAATATACGTCCCATGCATAGAGACAAAAATCATGCATATGATGAACACCTGGTAACCGACCTTAACAAGATGCATATAGAATATCCCCATCATTCCGGGACTCCCTTCGGACATGATAAATAGGAAGTACTAAAGTATCCGGTACATTGGATGGGGCTTGTTGGGCCCAATAGATCTATCTTTAGGATTCGCGTCAATTCGGGTGTCTGTTCCCAAATTCTTAGATTACCAGACTAAAAAGAGGCATATTCGGTTTAATAATCCAGCCATAGAATGTAGTTTTAAGTACTTGTGTCTATTTCGTCAAACATTTATAAAAGCAGCGCATGTATTCTCAGTCCCAAAAATGTATATTGTAAAAGCATTTAAAAAGGGAGCAAATTAAACTCACTCTACAATATTTTGTAGTAAAAATATTCATACGACGATACTGAACAATGCAGGGTTGGCCTCGGATTCATGAACCTATATCATTTATATATTTATTAACACATATAATCGTAATCGAACAAATTGATATATTCTATCTTAGTTTATATATATATATATATATATATATATATATATATATATATATATATATATATATATATATATATATATATATATATATATATATATATATATTTTTATATATTTAATTTGTGTATATATTTAAAATGATTAATTTTTATATAGTTCTATTAATATCTATATATGATTAGTATTATATCAAAATTCCTAATTTGTTATTTATGAATTTTATATAAAAATGTGAATATGAGACCTCCTGCTTAGATTCGAACCTGAGACCTCCTGCTTAACTCAATAACATCCTTAACCATCTGCCCCATTTATTATTTTCTGAATTAACTCGTATCTTAAATCTATTAATCCTTATATCCATTTTTAGTCCGAAAAACTTGGCCCATTACTATGTCGACCCAACAGAAATCACTTAACCCAATTGAAGAGTAATCGGCCCAAATGTAAACCGGACATGATAGCCCAATTTACACAACCCAACCTGTGCAGCTATTTATTAAAAAGAATAAACTACAGCAGCCTAGATTCGAACCCATGACCTCCCGCTTAACACAAACACCCCTAACCACTGAACTGCTTATGATTTCCTGATAAAATACGGATTTAAATTCTTTTAACCCTTATTTCAGTCTTCTTCTTTTTTAAACCCAATTATCAAAACCCATTCTAATTGTGATCCATTATATCATCATAATCGTCATCTTATATCATGTATTATTATTATTATTATTATTATTATTATTATTATTTTCATATCTATCTTTATTAATTCATCGTCACTATTATATCTTAATTATCATCAATTCACGTCGCCACTTGAAGAAATGTGGTCCCAAGATTGAAAGCTTCTAACGAGTCAAAAATGATAAATAATTTTGACAAACTAAAATTACTCCCATATGATAATTGTATCGTGACCCAAGCAAACCCCAAGGTCCCCACTTCTTTTTCTTTTTCTCTCGACAGCAAACTCCCACTAGGTGGGTGCTTCTTTTTATATATTTATTAAAGTAACCAATAAACCTAAAATTTAAAAATCTAGTCGAACACTCATAAATTTCAATGTTGTGGTGTGGCTCCATCGTCAGAAAAAAACAAAGCAGCAGTTTACATCGAACAAGGTGGTTGTATTAGGATATAATGTAAACATAGCAGCTGCAATGGCTGTTGTGCTCCGTGGGTGTCGAGTATTTACAGACTAAAAAGAAATGAGCTGAGCAGGCTGTTTTGTGAGGGGTTGGACTGACTGGAAAATAGAAACAAGAATGGTGTTTGTATTTGTTTTCGAATAATAATATCAAACAGAAATAACAGTAAGCTAGGGTAGTAAAGTGGTGACATGATGAAGGTGGTGGTTTATGCAACAAAATAGGAATTAACTGGTAGTGGTTAATCGTTTGTGAAGATGGGTCTTGATGGCGGTTTAAACGAACAATAGCAGTAGGGAAATAATGATCATGGTGGTGATTATTTTACTTTCGTTGAAGATGATTATGGTGGGGTTTTTGTTGAGTAGTTCACGATAAGAGTTAAAAGGAAGAGAAAAGGTGGCATCAAGGTAGTGATTATGGTGGTCCGAAGGTGGTTTGAAACTTAACTAAAACAGTCCGATAATGAAGCAATAGTAAACCGTCACTTAAGGTGATGACTTGGGTGCGTTTTTGGGGTTGTCAAACTGCAGTAGATGATACAGCATAATAGCATTAGTAACTAGACATTGATATAAGGAAATCAATGATTTGGTTTGAGTAAGTGTGTTAGCAAGAAAATATAGAAGTGGTAGTGGTGATGTGGGTTAGTTTAAATGTGTTTATATCAATCTATGATAGATGTAATGTGTATATATATAGAGTTGTTGGTTGATAAATAACAACAGTTATAAACACACTAGCAATCCTAATCACGGTTGAAAATGAATTGAACAAGTGGGGGTGTTATAGTGCCATTGAATTTAGATGATGAAAGGTGAATTTGTGGTTCTGTGAATTTAAAGAATGCAAGAAAAGAACTTGGGAGAAGGATTGAAGTGACCATATGTGGGGTTTCAATTATGTGTTTATATGTATGTTAGTTACATGCATCGGGTATATAATATCTATATATCTATCATCTTAACACAAGTGGACAACATAAATAATAAATAATAATAATAATAATAATAATAATAAGAATATAAAAACAATAGAAATCAATTGAAAAGAAAGAAAGGTGTCGTGCAGGAATACAAGGAATAAATCATACACAGTAAATCAATCTAACACAGTAATTCAATTACTAATTTGAGTTTCGCTTTCAATTACGGTTATATGTTAAATCATTTGAAAACAGGAATATATATAATAGTAATAAATAATAAAATAATGTATCTTAAATAAAGAAACGTGTGATTAAGTTAGTCGTCGTCTTTCACGGACTAAATTTTGTTCTCCGTTATTAATAAGTGGCGGATAAAAGTACACATAAAAATCCCATATTTTTAAATTAGGTTCCTTTATTTATTTTAGTCGTTATTGTAAAAAAAATATTGGTCATTAATTGTTTTTAAAATTATTAAATAAAATTTAAATCACTGTCCGCGCTCGATTCCAGGTAAAATATGAAAAGTGTTCAAATGTATTAATTACCTTCTAAATATATTTTTAATAAGCTTAAAATTTATATAACTCATTTTCGGATCACCGTTTATTTTAAAATCACATAAGTTCATTTTAACTTGATTAATAACTATCAAGATGACAAACGAGTGCTACGAGCGTTTATTAAATAAATTCTAAATCATACATATATTCAATATACATTTCATATATATATATATATATAGATTTATAGTAATATCATATATTATTTTATTTACACAAAAGATTTAAATCATATAAGTTTCTATTTCAAATTAATATGTATATATTTAAATATATATGTATTAATTTATAGATAGTGGTTCGTGAATCGTCGGGAATAGTCGAAGGTCAAATGAATTCATAACATAGTTCAAAATTTTTGAGACTCAACATTACAGACTTTGCTTATCATGTCGAGATCATAAAAAGATTTAAGTTTAAATTTGGTCGAAAATTTCCGGGTCGTCACAGTACCTACCCGTTAAAGAAATTTCATCTCGAAATTTGAGTGAGGTGGTCATGGCCAACAATAAAAATGTTTTCATGATGAATATGAGTTGATAAATAGAGTTTTATCATCATTGAGTAATATGGATAAAACAATTCGATTATTCGAAGAGTACGAATGAAGCTATCACAAAAGAATGAAATGAGTAAATGCAAGTTCGTCTTAACCGGTGACGTAGTCATGGTTGATTTCTGGAATTTAAGGGATTTAAAGAAAATCTTCGAAATCTAAAAGATTTGATTCTCCGGCGAATAAGGAAATTAAGATTTCTATAATTAAATACGGTCATCTGTCTCGATTGTCTGTCTAGTATTTCCACTATAAATGAACTTCTTCCATTCCATTATTTTCACCATTCCTATACTTTCTTTTCTTAGTTCATACATCCAAAAGATTGTGAAAATGCTTAATTCATTTCTAATCCTTGATGTTTTTTTTTAATTATCATTTTTGTCATCCTTCTTTTCAATATTCCACCAGAAAAATCTGTTTACTTCTACTATTACCTTGGGGTGATACTATTCTTAATTATACTGTGTCTTTATATTACTATTCGTATTAATATTCATGGTTTGTAACCTTCGTGTTGTTATTGGGCTTTATATTTTCTCTTATATTTTGGAGCACTTTGTCTTTTTATTAACTTCTCGACCTCTAGTAAAGCGAGTAATGGTCCAGAATTCGTAAGTATGGAGTTTCGAATGAACTTAATGTTCTAAACAAAAAAGAACATGATAGCATGATTTGATTTGTCAAATTACCAGAATCACTGAGAATAGAACTTATCAAGGATGTACTTTCTTGATATGTTCAAGAATTAAGCATAATGAAAGAGTTATGTAACATGGCACATGATGACGTTATGATCTGTGAATCATCACGTCCCATTAGAAACTCAGCATGACTTACTGTAATATAATCACGTTGATCAAGTGTCATTATATTATACTAACTCATGCATCAATTTCCAACACTACTTCAAAATCTTTCATAATTCAAACTCGAATTTTAAAGAAATTTAGAAACTAAAGTAGTTTCCTTTATGATGTAATATAGATAGCACGAAGAGATAATTAATTTCGGACGAGAATATTTATGAAAATATCTTCAGAAATATCGAAGATATTTATGATGATATTTTGGAATTTCTAAGTTCGATGGTTGATGAAGAAAGATTTTTCGCAAGATTTTAACATGAGTATGGAGCAAGATATTCGTTGAAGGTTTCATCGGATCCAGAATTACCTGGTTTCTTTGAATATATGGTATGAAAGGACCCGTTCATATACATTATAAACGATTCTCGATAGTTGATTACATCGCGAGGTATTTGACCTCTATATGATACATTTTTCAGACATTGCATTCGTTTTTAAAAGATAAACTCTCTTTACATCGAAAATTAACAGGCATGCATACCATTTCATAATGTTCAACTATAAATGACCTAATCTGTCATTTATTTAATAATAATCTCTACTGAACTCAACGACTTGAATGCAACATCTTTTGAAATATGTCATGAATGACTCCAAGTAATATCTTTAAAATGAGCAAATGCACAGCGGAAGATTTCATTAACACCTGAGAATAAACATGCTTTAAAGTGTCAACCAAAAGGTTGGTGAGTTCATTAGTTTATCATAATCTATCATTTTCATCATTTTAATATACCACAAGAATTTCATTTCCAGTTCTCATAAATATACGTCCCATGCATAGAGACAAAAATCATTCATTTGGATTGAACACCTGGTAACCGACATTAACTAGATGCATATAAGAATATCCCCTATTATTCCGGGACATCCATCGGACATGATATAAAAACATCGAAGTACTAAAGCATCCGCTACAACGGATGGGGTTCGTTAGGCCCAATAGATCTATCTTTAGGATTCGCGTCAATTAGTATACTGGTTTACTAATTCTTAGGTTACCAAGCAAAAAGGGGCATATTCGGCTTCGATCATTCAACCATATAATGTAGTTTTGATTACTTGTGTCTATTTCGTAAAACAGTTATAAAAAGCGCATGTATTCTCAGTCCCAAAAATATATATTGCAAAAGCATTTAAAAATGGAGTAGTGAAACTCACCATACTATATTTCGTAATAAAATACATATAACATCATTGAACAAGTGCAAGGTTGGCCTCGGATTCACAAACCTATATCATTTGTATGTATATATTAAAACGTATAATCGTAATCGAACAATTTATTATATCTTAATTTATATATTATATATTTAATTTGTGTTTATATTCAAAATGGTTAATATTTATATAGTTATATTAATATATCCATACTTGTTAATGTTATATTTAAAAATCGATCGTTTGTTATTTGTAAATATTTATATAAATAATATTAGTAAGTTTGATATATATAGTTATGTGAAATTTTAATATAATTATAGTATACGTAATAAGTATATTTTATGTACAAAATACTTATCTGCTTAAAAAGGTAGTTTTTGAGATTAATAATGATAATATTAATAATCATATTATTTAATAATAATACCTATTTTGAAAATAATATTAGTAATAACAATAACAATAATAATAATAATAATAATAATAATAATAATAATAATAATAATAATAATAATAATAATAATAATAATAATAATAATAATAATAATAATAGTTATAAAACTACCTTTAACAGAAAAAGCTTCCAAAAAGAAAATAAATTTTCTCCGCCCAGTCTCGAACCCAAGAACTCTTAACAAAGACTCGTAATCATAATTCAATGTATCTGATAAATAAATCATTTGATATTATATTCTAATTCCATCGATAATCATATTGAAACAAATACGTTCACGTAAAGTATTATACGTTAAATACTTTGTTAACGTTCTCAAGTTATATTATATATACATATACATACACATATATATTCATATTCAATTATATAATGGTTCGTGAATCGTCGGAATTTGGTCGAGGTTAAATGAGTGTATGAACACAGTTTAAAATTCTTGAGATTCAACTTACAAACTTTGCTTATCGTGTCGAAATCATATAAAGATTAAGTTTAAATTTAGTCGGAAATTCCCGGGTCGTCACATGGTATGGTCCTTGTATTTGGCCTTGGTCTCCTTCATGGTTTGCTCAATCTGTTTTTCAGTACCAAATTTTCTATCGAGCGTTCCTAACACTCCCTTCTTTATCATCAAACTTTTGACCGTTTAGCCCATCTACAATTTTTCTGTTTCCTCTGCATTTAATGCTACCATATCTGAATCATTGGTTATCAATCCGAGGTGGGTTTAAGAGAATTGTGTTTTTAGATGATGTAAACGCTGATGGTAATATGGTGGAATATAAAAGGTTCCTCGGTAACAATAAAAGAGTACACATATATATCAAGGTGTTAATAAGATTGTTTCGAACGAATAGTTAAAGTTGGCTTGCTGGAGCTGTGATATAATTTCCTACTTTGAAAGGAATCACCAAGTTATTTTGGGTAATAATAACACTAAAGGAATTAGCACAGATACGTGTTAAATGTTTACTCAGGTTCCGAGTGTTTTCAGGTGCATAACTATATGCATCAATCTTTTCTTCCGTAGATGAAGTACGGTTGGTTCATCTCTCGATTAAGGTGTTTTCAAGAATTATAAAAGGTGTGAACGCAGATTGTAATCGTCAAGATACAAATGAGGTTTAAGATGAAATTAAGTGGCAAACTTGAAGAAATGTTTAGTTTCATATGTTATAATCAATATTTTAGTTCATTTTAATTGTCCAATGTTACTAGTCCACAGTCGATAGTCCACAGTTAACAGTCCAATAATTCATATATAGTTTAATATATAATATTCGAATTAATTAATACGTATCGTGACCCGTGTACATGTCTCAGGCTCGATCACAACTCAAAGTATATATATTATTGTAGAATCAACCTCAACCCTGTATAGCTAACTCCAGCATTACTGCATATAGAGTGTCTATGGTTATTTCAAATAATATATATAGATGCGTCGATATGATATGTCAAAACCTTGTATATGTGTCTGGATATTTAAAGTGCATAAAATAAATAACAGAAATTAAATGACGATAAATAAAATTGCGAGAATATAAATTGCGATAATTAAATTGCGATAAATAAAATGTAATCAGTTAGCTAGGAACAGTTAGCTGGGAACAGTTAGCGTGGATTCTTAACAAAATTTCTCATAGTTAATTTGTTTGTTTCTAACAAATTTTATTTTTTTTGTCCAATGTTTTCTTCATTATGCCACTTGTTGGATTCTGATAAATCAAAATCCAAATATGAAATTGGATGAAAATGGTTATTCTGTGGTGAACGGATTTGTATATCGGTGGATGTAAGTAGGATAGTAAACGACTGTTGAATCAGCTTCGAAGAATGTACAGTGTAACTTATTAATGTGAAATCTAAATATTCCTCGGGTATTACCTACCCGTTAAAATATTTTCACCATTAACAGTTTGTACAAAAGAATTTTTAATTACAATCTTTATGAAAATATACTTACATATATATTTTCTTCAGATGTAATCATGAATTTAATGAGTTAATATGATATTAATCTCATTTGATTTACCGTTAGAACTAGAATGAATAATCTCCAAAACTTTAGAGATTACTTAATCGCCATGTCGAACGGGGATAAATGATGTAGAACATCATGTAGAACGATGATTATGCTTGAGGTACAGAATGAGATGTTAAGGCATGGATTGTTGATGATACTGGTGCTGTTGCTGATGGTACTGTTGGTACCGGTGATGTTGCTGAAGCTGGTAAATTTTGTACCATATTCTCCAAACTGATTACTCGAGCGCGAAGCTCGTTGACTTGTTCCATTACTCCGAGATGATTGTCGGTCGGAACGAGCGGATGAATAAGATCTAGAATTTTAGATAGAATTTAATCTTGACGAGATATTCGGGAAATGAGAGAGAAAATAGTATTACGAACAGGTTCGCCGGTAAGTGCTTCAGGTTCATCGCCAAGAGGTAAATTCGATTGGTGGAAGGGATCACCTTCTTCACGTCTCCATTGATTAAGTCGGCTACGAACCCAACAGATGAATTGGGGATGACTGATTGGTTAATTCATTCTGGTGACGCTGATAGTTGAAACTCCATATCGGAATAGCTGTCAGAATTCGAGGAATTCGAACTGGTTGAGGGATTAATCTCATACGATCAGATGAAGGATTTTCGATAAGAAATAGATTATAGGATATAGATTAGTACCCTGCAATACATAATTTACATATGCATATATAATACTAAAATCTCATAAGTTACGGAGGAATCTACGGAAGCTATCAGGCAAAAGTAACAATAACAGATACGCTAAGATATGAATTTATCTATACACTGTCTATGCAATAGAGGCAGCAAGACGTGTCTAGACTTTAAGGATGATAAGAAAATAATTTTCGACACTAAATGATAAGGAAAACTTTTGACATGCAGACACGGTCGAAGTCCAGACTCACTAATGCATCTAAACAACTATCCGTTAGACACACTAATGCAAGACCTGGTTCGCTAAGACCACCGCTCTGATACCAACTATAACAACCCGTCCTAATCCATCTGGACGAATACATTACATTTGCTTACATCGCGAGGTACTTGACCTCTATATGATACATTTTACAAACATTGCATTCGTTTTTTTTTAAGACAAACTTTCATTACATCAAAAGTTGACGGCATGCATACCATTTCATAATATATCCAACAATAATTGACTTAATAATAATCTTGATGAACTCAACGACTCGAATGCAACGTCTTTTGAAATATGTCATGATTGACTCCAAGTAATATCTCTAAAATGAGCAAATGCACAACGGAAGATTTTCTTTCATACCTGAGAATAAACATGCTTTCAAGTGTCAACCAAAAGGTTGGTGAGTTCATTAGTTTAACATAAATAATTATTTCCATCATTTTAATAGACCACAAGATTTTCATTTCCATTTCTCATAAATATACGTCCCATGCATAGAGATAAAAATCATTCATATGGTGAACACCTGGTAATCGACCTTAACAAGATGCATATAGAATATCCCCATCATTCCAGGACTCCCTTCGAACATGATAAATTCGAAGTACTAAAGCATCTGGTACTTTGAATGGAGATTATTGGGCCCAATAGATTTATCTTTAGGATTCGCGTCAATTAGGGTGTCTGTTCCCTAATTCTTAGATTACCAGACTAAAAAGGGGCATATTCAGTTTAATAATCCAACCATAGAATGTAGTTTTAAGTACTTGTGTCTATTTCGTCAAACATTTATAAAAGCAGCGCATGTATTCTCAGTCCCAAAAATATATATTGTAAAAGCATTTAAAAAGGGAGCAAATTAAACTCACTCTACAATATTTTGTAATAAAAATATTCATACGAAGATACTGAACAATGCAGGGTTGGCCTCAGATTCACGAACCTATATCATTTATATATTTATTAACACATATAATCGTAATCGAACAAATTGATATATTCTATCTTAATTTATATATATATATATATATATATATATATATATATATATATATATATATATATATATATATTTAATTTGTGTATATATTTAAAATGATTAATTTTTATATAGTTCTATTAATATCTATATATGTTTAGTAATATATCAAAATTCCTAATTTGTTATTTATGAATATTTATATAAAAATGTGAATATGAACAATACATACTTTATGTAATATTAATAAAAGTATATTTTCATATACAAAATATTTATTTGGTAACATAATATCAATAATAGTAATAAAAGTTGTATTTGCTTATAATGATAATAATACTACTACTTATGATAATAATAAAAATAATAATGATATTCTTACTAAAAATGATTCTTTTAATAATACCATAGTTGTTATAATAATAATAATGATACTATTAGTAAAAATGATAATAAAAATAATAATATAGTTGTAATAATAATAATTATGATTCTAGTAAGAAAAATAATAATAATAATAATAATAATAATAATAATAATAATAATAATAATAATAATAATAATAATAATAATAATAATAATAATAATAATAATAATAATAATAATAATAATAATAATAATAAAAGTGTACAACCTTTGAAGAAGCAAGCTAAAAAAAATGCCATTGCCCAGACTCGAACCTGAGACCTCCCGCTTAACTCAATAACATCCTTAACCATCTGCCCCATTTATTATATTCTGAATTAACTCGTATCTTAAATCTATTAAACCTTATATCCGTGTTTAGTCCGAAAAACTTGGCCCATTAATATGTCGACCCAACAGAAATCACTTAACCCAATTGAAGAGTAATCGGCCCAAATGTAAACCGAACATGATAACCCAATTTACACAACCCAACCTGTGCAGCTATTTATTAAAAATAATAAACTACAGCAGCCTAGATTCGAACCCATGACCTCCCACTTAACACAAACACCCCTAACCACTGAACTGCTTATGATTTCCTGATAAAATACGGATTTAAATTCTTTTAACCCTTATTTCAGTCTTTTTCTTTTTTAAACCTAATTATCATAACCCATTCTAATTGTGATCCATTATATCATCATCATCGTCATCTTATATCATGTATTATTATTATTATTATAATTTTCATATCTATCTTTATTAAATCATCGTCACTGTTATATCTTAATTATCATCAATTCACGTCGCCACTTACAGAAATGTGGTCCCAAGATTGAAAGCTTCTAACGAGTCAAAATGATAAATAATTTCGACAAACTAAAATTACTCCCATATGATAATTGTATCGTGACCCATGCAAACCCCAAGGTCCCCACTTCTTTTTCTTTTTCTCTCGACAGCAAACTCCCACTAGGTGGGTGCTTCTCTTTTTTTTTATATAAAGTAACCAATAAACCTAAAATTTAAAAATCTAGTCGAACACTCATAAATTTCACTGTTGTTGAGTGGCTCCATCGTCAGAAAAAATAAAGCAGCAGTTTACATCGAACAAGGTGGTTGTATTAGCATATAACATAAACATAGCAGCTGCAATGGCTGTTGTGGTCTGTGGGTGTCGAGTATTTACAGACCAAAAAGAAATAAGCTGATCAGGCTGTTTTGTGAGGGGTTGGACTGATTGGAAAATAGAAACAAGAATGGTGTTTGTATTGGTTTTCGAATAATAATATCAAACAGAAATAACAGTGAGCTAGGGTAGTAAAGTGGTGACATGATGAAGGTGGTGGTTTATGCAACAAAATAGGAACTAACTGGTAGTGGTTAATCGTTTGTGAAGATGGATCTTGATGGCGGTTTAAACGAACAATAGCAGTAGGGAAATAATGATCATGGTGGTGATTATTTTTCTTTCGTTGAAGATGATTATGGTAGGGTTTTTGTTGAGTAGTTCACGACAAGAGTTAAAAGGAAGAGAAAAGGTGGTATCAAGGTAGTGATTATGGTGGTCCGAAGGTGGTTTGAAACTTAACTAAAATAGTCCGATAAGGAAGCAATAGTAAACCGTCACTTAAGGTGATGACTTGGGTGTGTTTTTGGGGTTGTCAAACTACAGTAGATGATACAGCATAATAGCAGTAGTAACTCGACATTGATATAAGGAAATCAATGATTTGGTTTGAGTAAGTGTGTTAGCAAGAAAATATAGAAGTGGTAGTGGTGATGTGGGTTAGTTTAAATGTGTTTATATAGAGTTGTTGGTTGATAAATAACAACAGTTATAAACACACTAGCAATCCTAATCACGATTGAAAATGAATTGAACAAGTGGGGGTGTTATAGTGCCATTGAATTTAGATGACGAAAGGTGAATTTGTGGTTCAGTGAATTTAAAGAATGCAAGAAAAGAACTTGAGAGAAGGATTGAAGTGACCATATGTGGGGTTTCAATTATGTGTTTATATGTATGTTAGTTACATGCATCGGGTATATAATATCTATATATCTATCATCTTAGCACAAGTGAACAACATAAATAATAAATAATAATAATAATACGAATATAATAACAATAGAAATCAATTGAAAAGAAAGAAAGGTGTCGTGCATGAATACAAGGAATAAATCATACACAGTAAATCAATCTAACACAGTAATTCAATTACTAATTTGAGTTTCGCTTTCAATTATGGTTATATGTTAAATCATTTGAAAACAGGAATATATATAATAGTAATAAATAATAAAATAATGTATCTTAAATAAAGAAACGTGTGATTAAGTTAGTCGTCGTCTTTCACGGATTAAATTTTGTTCTCCGTTGTTAATAAGTGGCGGATAAAAGTACACATAAAAATCCCATATTTTTAAATTAGGTCCCTTTATTTATTTTAGTCGTTATTGTAAAAAAATTGGTCATTAATTGTTTTTAAAATTTTTAAATAAAATTTAAATCACTGTCCGCGCTCGATTCTAGGTAAAATTTGAAAAGTGTTCAAATGTATTAATTACCTTCTAAATATATTTTTAATAAGCCTAAAATTTATATAACTCATTTTCGGATCACCGTTTATTCTAAAATCACATAAGTTCATTTTTAACTTGATTAATAACTATCAAGATGATAAACGAGTGCTACGAGCATTTATTAAATAAATTCTAAATCATACATATATTCAATATACATTTCATATATATATAGATTTATAGTAATATCATATATTATTTTATTTACACAAAAGATTTAAATCATATAAGTTTCTATTTCAAATTAATATGTATATATTTAAATATATATGTATTAATTTACAGATAGTGGTTCGTGAATCGTCGGAAATAGTCGAAGGTCAAATGAATTCATAACATAGTTCAAAATTTTTGAGACTCAACATTACAGACTTTGCTTATCATGTCGAGATCATAAAAAGATTTAAGTTTAAATTTGGTCAGAAATTTCCCGGTCGTCACAGTTAGTATAGATTTTTGTCAATTCATCCCGTAGTCAAATTAACCATTTTTAACCAATTTTATTTTACCCATAATTTCTTCGTTTTAAATCCGTTTTGAGTGAATCAACTTGCTATGGTTTCATATTGAACTGTATTTTATGAAACTAAACAGAAAAAGTATAGGTTTATAGTCAGAAATACAGTTTATAAGTCATTTTTGTAGAGGTAGTCAGTTCAGTCGAAAAAAACGACGTCTTGATGACCATTTTGAAAAACATATTTCCACTTTGAGTTTAACCATGATTTTTGGATATAGTTTCATGTTCATAAGAAAAATCATTTTCCCAGAAGAACAACTTTTAAATCAAAGTTTATCATAGTTTTTAATTATCTAACCCAAAACAGCCCCCGGTTTCACTACGACGGCGTATGTCCGGTTTTACGGTGTTCTTCGTGTTTCCAGGTTTTAAATCATTAAGTTAGCATATCATATAGATATAGAACATGTGTTTAGTTGATTTTAAAAGTCAAGTTAGAAGGATTAACTTTGTTTGTGAACAAGTTCAGAATTAACTAAACTATGTTCTAGTTATTACAAGTTTAAATCTTCGAATAAGATAGTTATATATATGAATTGAACGATGTTACGAACATCATTACTACCTCATGTTTAGTAGGTAAACCTACTGGAAGTGACAAGAAATGATCTAGCTTCAAAGGATCTTGGACGGCTTGAAAGTTCTTGAAGTAGAATCATGACACGAAAACAAGTTCAAGTAAGATTTTTACTCGAATTAAGATAGTTTATAGTTATAGAAATTGAATAAAAGTTTGAATATGAATTATACCTTGAATTAGAATGATAACCTACTGTAAAAACAGAGGTTTCTTAATCTTAGATGATTACTTGGAATGGATTAGAAAGCTTGTAAGTAGACTTGCAAACTTGAAAGTATTCTTGATTTTATGAAACTAGAATTTATGAAGAACTCTTAGAACTTGAAGATAAAACTTGAGAGAGATAAATTAGATGAAGAAAATTGAAGAATGAAAGTGTTTTTATGTGTTTTTGGTTGTGACTCATGGATTAGATATAAAGGATATGTAAGTTTGTTTTCTTGTAAATAATTCATGAATGATTTATAATATTTTTGTAATTTTGTGAGATATTTCATGCTAGTTGCCAAATGATGGTTCCCACATGTATTGGTGACTCACAAGGACTGCTAAGAGATGATCATTGGAGTGTATATATCAATAGTAAATTCATTTAGAAGCTGTGTATTGTACGAGTATGAATACGGGTGCATACGAGTAGAATTGTTGATGAAAATGAATGAGAAAGCAATTGTAAGCATTTTTGTTAAGTAGAAGTACTTTGATATATGTCTTGAAGTTTTTCAAAAGTGTACTAATACATCTTAATATACTACATGTATATACATTTTAACGGGGTCGTTAAGTCATCGTTAGTCGTTACATGTAAGTGTTGTTTTGAAACCTTTAAGTTAACGATCTCATTTAATGTTGTTAACCCAATGTTTATTATATCTAATGAGATGTTAAATTATTACATTATCATGATATTATGATGTATGAATATATCTTAATGTGATATATATACATTAAAATGTTGTTACAACGATAATCGTAACATATATGTCTCGTTTTGAAATTCTTAAGTTAGTAGTCTTGTTTTACATATGTAGTTCATTGTTAACACACTTAATAATATATTTAATTATCATTTGATCATGTTAAATATAGTGTAACAATATCTTAATATGATACATATGTATTTAGTAAGACGTTGTTATAACGATAATCGTTATATATATCATTTCAAGTTTCTTAACTTAGTAGTCTCATTATTATGTATATAACTCATTGTTAATATACCTAATGAGATACTTACTTAACATAATATCATGTTAACTATATATATATATATATATATATATATATATATATATATATATATATATATATATATATATATATATATATATATATATATATATATATATCATATGGTTTTAACGTTCGTGAATCGTCGGTCAATTTGGGTGGTCAATTGTCTACATGAAACCTATTTCAAATGATTAAGTCTTAACAAGTTTGATTGCTTAACATGTTGGAAACATTTAATCATGTAAATATAGTTTTCATTTAATATATAATCATGGGATAATCATGGAAAAGTTCAGGTCACTACGGTACCTACCCGTTAAATAAATTTCGTCCCAAAATTTTAAGCTATTGGAGGTGTTGACGTATCATCTGGAAATAAGTGTGGGTATTTCTTCTTCATCTGATCTTCACATTTCCAGGTGAACTCGGGTCCTCTACGAGCATTCCATCAAACCCTAACGATTGGTATTTTATTTTGCTTAAGTCTTTTAACCTCACGATCCATTATTTCGACGGGTTCTTCAATTAATTGAAGTTTTTCATTGATTTAGATTTCGTCTAAAGGAATAGTGAAATCTTCTTTGGCTAAGCATTTCTTCAGATTCGATACGTGAAAAGTATCATGTACGCCGGCGAGTTGTTGAGGTAATTCAAGTCGGTAAGCTACTGGTCCGACACGATCTATAATTTTAAATGGTCCAATGTACCTTGGATTCAGTTTCCCCCGTTTACCAAATCGAACAACGCCTTTCCAAGGTGAAACCTTAAGCATGACCATCTCTCCAATTTCAAATTCTATATCTTTTCTTTTACTGTTTGCGTAGCTCTTTTGTCGACTCTGGACGGTTTTCAACCGTTGTTGAATTTAAATAATTTTCTCGGTCGTTTCTTGGATTATCTCCGGACCCGTAATTTGTCTATCCCCCACCTCGTTCTAACAAATCGGAGACCGGCACTTTCTGCCATAAAGTGCCTCAAACGGTGCCATCTCAATACTCGAGTGGTAACTGTTGTTGTAGGAAAATTTTGCCAACGATAGATGTCGATCCCAACTGTTTCCAAAATCAATAACACATGATCGTAGTATGTCTTCAAGAGTCTGTATCGTCCTTTCACTCTGCCCATCGGTTTGTGGATGATAGGCAGTACTCATATCTAGACGAGTTCCTAATGCTTGTTGTAACGTTTGCCAAAACCTTGAAACAAATCTACCATTCCTATCAGAGATAATAGAGATTGATATTCCGTGTCTGGAGACGACTTCCTTCAAGTATAGTCGTGCTAAATTTTCCATTTTATCATCTTCTCGCATTGGTAGAGAGTGTGCTGATTTGGTGAGACGATCGACTATTACCCAAATAGTATCATAACTGTAGTGACCCGAACTTTTCCATGTTTATATATATTAATTGAGATTGATATTTACATGATTAAATGTTTCCAACATATTAAGCAATCAAACTTGTTAAGACTTGATTAATTGAAATAGGTTTCATATAGACAATTGACTACCCAAGTTGACCGGTGATTCACGAACGTTAAAACTTGTAAAAACTATATGATGACATATATATGGTTATATATATAGTTAACATGATATTATGATAAGTAAACATATCATTAAGTATATTAACAATGAACTACATATGTAAAAACAAGACTACTAACTTAATGATTTTGAAACGAGACATATATGTAACGATTATCGTTGTAACGACATTTAATGTATATATATCATATTAAGAGATATTCGTACATCATAATATCATGATAATATAATAATTTAAAATCTCTTTTGATATTATAAACATTGGGTTAACAACATTTAACAAGATCGTTAACCTAAAGGTTTCAAAACAACATTTACATGTAACGACTAACGATGACTTAACGACTCAGTTAAAATGTATATACATGTAGTGTTTTAATATGTATTCATACACTTTTGAAAGACTTCAAGACACTTATCAAAATACTTCTACTTAACAAAAATGCTTACAATTACATCCTCGTTCAGTTTCATCAACAATTCTACTCGTATGCACCCGTATTCGTACTCGTACAATACACAGCTTTTAGATGTATGTACTATTGGTATATACACTCCAATGATCAGCTCTTAACAGCCCATGTGAGTCACCTAACACATGTGGGAACCATCATTTGGCAACTAGCATGAAATATCTCATAAAATTACAAAAATATGAGTAATCATTCATGACTTATTTACATGAAAACAAAATTACATATCCTTTATATCTAATCCATACACCAACGACCAAAAACACCTACAAACACTTTCATTCTTCAATTTTCTTCATCTAATTGATCTCTCTCAAGTTCTATCTTCAAGTTCTAAGTGTTCTTCATAAATTCCAAAAGTTCTAGTTTCATAAAATCAAGAATACTTTCAAGTTTGCTAGCTCACTTCCAATCTTGTAAGGTGATCATCCAACCTCAAGAAATCTTTGTTTCTTACAGTAGGTTATCATTCTAATACAAGGTAATAATCATATTCAAACTTTGGTTCAAATTCTATAACTATAACAATCTTATTTCAAGTGATGATCTTACTTGAACTTGTTTTCGTGTCATGATTCTGCTTCAAGAACTTCGAGCCATCCAAGGATCCATTGAAGCTAGATCTATTTTTCTCTTTTCCAGTAGGTTTATCCAAGGAACTTAAGGTAGTAATGATGTTCATAACATCATTCGATTCATACATATAAAGCTATCTTATTCGAAGGTTTAAACTTGTAATCACTAGAACATAGTTTAGTTAATTCTAAACTTGTTCGCAAATAAAAGTTAATCCTTCTAACTTGACTTTTAAAATCAACTAAACACATGTTCTATATCTGTATGATATGCTAACTTAATGATTTAAAACCTGGAAACACGAAAAACACCGTAAAACCGGATTTACGCCGTCGTAGTAACACCGCTGGCTGTTTTGGGTTAGTTAATTAAAAACTATGATAAACTTTGATTTAAAAGTTGTTATTCTGAGAAAATGATTTTTATTATGAACATGAAACTATATCCAAAAATTATGGTTAAACTCAAAGTGGAAGTATGTTTTCTAAAATGGTCATCTAGACGTCGTTCTTTCGACTGAAGTGACTACCTTTACAAAAACGACTTGTAACTTATTTTTACGACTATAAACCTATACTTTTTCTGTTTAGATTCATAAAATAAAGTTCAATATGAAACCATAGCAATTTGATTCACTCAAAACGGATTTAAAATGAAGAAGTTATGGGTAAAACAAGATTGGATAATTTTTCTCATTTTAGCTACGTGAAAATTGGTAACAAATCTATTCCAACCATAACTTAATCAACTTGTATTGTATATTATGTAATCTTGAGATACCATAGACACGTATACAATGTTTCGACCTATCATTTCGACACATCTATATATATTTCGGAACAACCATAGACACTCTATATGTGAATGTTGGAGTTAGCTATACAGGGTTGAGGTTGATTCCAAAATATATATAGTTTGAGTTGTGATCAATACTGAGATACGTATACACTGGGTCGTGGATTGATTCAAGATAATATTTATCGATTTATTTCTGTACATCTAACTGTGGACAACTAGTTGTAGGTTACTAACGAGGACAGCTGACTTAATAAACTTAAAACATCAAAATATATTAAAAGTGTTGTAAATATATTTTGAACATACTTTGATATATATGTATATATTGTTATAGGTTCGTGAATCAACCAGTGGCCAAGTCTTACTTCCCGACGAAGTAAAAATCTGTGAAAGTGAGTTATAGTCCCACTTTTAAAATCTAATATTTTTGGGATGAGAATACATGCAGGTTTTATAAATGATTTACAAAATAGACACAAGTACGTGAAACTACATTCTATGGTTGAATTATCGAAATCGAATATGCCCCTTTTTATTAAGTCTGGTAATCTAAGAATTAGGGAACAGACACCCTAATTGACGCGAATCCTAAAGATAGATCTATTGGGCCTAACAAACCCCATCCAAAGAACCGGATGCTTTAGTACTTCGAAATTTATATCATATCCGAAGGGTGTCCCGGAATGATGGGGATATTCTTATATATGCATCTTGTTAATGTCGGTTACCAGGTGTTCACCATATGAATGATTTTTATCTCTATGTATGGGATGTGTATTGAAATATGAAATCTTGTGGTCTATTATTATGATTTGATATATATAGGTTAAACCTATAACTCACCAACATTTTTGTTGACGTTTTAAGCATGTTTATTCTCAGGTGATTATTAAGAGCTTCCGCTGTCGCATACTTAAATAAGGACGAGATTTGGAGTCCATGCTTGTATGATATTGTGTAAAAACTGCATTCAAGAAACTTATTTTGTTGTAACATATTTGTATTGTAAACCATTATGTAATGGTCGTGTGTAAACAGGATATTTTAGATTATCATTATTTGATAATCTACGTAAAGCTTTTTAAACTTTTATTGATGAAATAAAGGTTATGGTTTGTTTTAAAATGAATGCAGTCTTTGAAAAACGTCTCATATAGAGGTCAAAACCTCGCAACGAAATCAATTAATATGGAACGTTTTTAATCAATAAGAACGGGACATTTCAGTTGGTATCCGAGCGTTGGTCTTAGAGAACCAGAAAATTTGCATTAGTGTGTCTTATTGAGTTTGTTAGGATGCATTAGTGATTCTGGACTTCGATCGTGTTTTCTTTAAAAATGATTGCTTAACATTTTTGTTGGAAACTATATATTTTTAACATATGAATATTATGTGATATATTAATCTCTTAACGTGTTTGATATTATGTGATAGATGTCTACCTCTAGAACAAGTCCCATTGACTCACCTAATAATAATGAAGAGTCAAATGTAAATTGGAATGATTCGTGGACTGATTCACAAGTTCCCGAAGAAGAACCGGAAGAAGAGTCGGAACCAGAAGAAGAATCGGAACCGGAAGAAGAATCGGAACCGGAAGAAGAATCGGAACCGGTGGGGGAAATAATAAAACGATTAAGTAAAAGAGAATCCTCAACCAACCGACCAAGGTTAATTATGGTCAATGGTGTTTCCGCCAAGGAAGCAAAATATTGGGAGGATTACCAATTCTCCGATGAATCGGATTCCGACGAGAATTCCAATGATGTTATAGAAATTACCCCAACTGAATTTAAAAAGGCAAAAGAAAATAATAAGGGAAAGGGCATAAAAATAGAGAAATCTAATTCCAACCCCGATGAACTTTATATGTATCGTCAACCCCCGAAGTCCTTAAGTTGTAACAATGACCCGGGAACCTCTAAACCACCAGGTTTTTCTAAAACAATGTGGACAACGACGGCTCGTATTAGGGGAACATCATATATCCCTAGAAACTTGGCAAAACGAACCAAAACCGAAGAAGAAGAAACGAGCGAGTCGGAATAAGATAGTTGTATTCGTGTGGTGTAATATATGTAATATAGTGTTCTTATGCTTTATGATATATGTAAAAATTGCTTGTATTAATAAGTATTTTTTTTATGAATCTAACTCTTGTCTATTTTACAGTTTAAAAACACAAAATGGATAGACAACCCAATATTTTAAGAGACCTACCCGGAGACATGATTGATGAAATCTTGTCTAGAGTCGGCCAGAATTCCTCGGCACAACTATTTAAGGCGAGATCAGTTTGTAAGACATTCGAAGAACGTTCCAAGAATGTCTTGGTTTATAAGAGACTTTCGTTTGAAAGATGGGGGATAGCACATTGGGAAACCCATAAGTTACGATGTGTTTACTTTGACGCATATATTGCGGGGAACCCAAATGCTATTTTACGCAACGGGTTAAGAAATTATTTTGACTCAATATATCCGAATATTGGACTTCGTGATTTAGAAAAAGCGGCTAACATGCAACATAAAGAAGCATGTTATGCTTACGGATTAGTAATGTTTGCTTCTCACCAAAGTGAGAACAAGAACATCGGGCTACAACTATTAAACAAAATGTTTCCACAAGTGACGGAGTCGGTAATTGGGGTAAGAAATGAGGTTTTTAGATTATTACGGGACTGTTGGACATTACGTAACCCTCGTCCCTTTGACGACGTTACAACACGCTGTCTTATCAACGGCCATAACGGTTATGTTCCACGAGACCAAGGATGGGAAGTAGTCCTAGTAAAACCAGAATGCATGACTTGTTTCTGGACGTATGAATTACGTGTCTTTATTGCCTTTGCTGAACGACTTGTGTACTAGCTAGAATTATCTTCACAACTATCTTGTATCAAAGTTATTGTGTGCTATATTTCATGCTTTATGTAAAATAAGCGGTATTGTAAGTTTGTAAAATATTGTATAAAAGTTTGAACGCGAAATATTATTATAATCAGTTTTTCATATAGAATTGTAGTAGTTGAATTGTATATTAGCTACTAAGTATGAACTTAACGGGTAGGTACTACCTGAATTTAAACTTATAAAACGCTAATATGAAGAAAAAGCTTTTATAAATGAGTTCATATTATGCTACGAAATACTATTAACTACTCTTAATATTCTGTATGATTAACTTGTTCCATTTGACTATTTTGAAGGAAATGGCACCGACTACTCGACACACCGTGAATATGAATGAAGAGGAATTCCGTACTTTTCTAGCTTCAAACATAGCCGCAGTACAGGCTGCGCTACATACCAACAATAACCTTGGATCTAGCAGTACAGGAAATCGTGTAGGATGCACCTACAAAGAATTCACTGCCTGCAAACCTTTGGAATTTGATGGAACCGAAGGACCGATCGGATTGAAACGGTGGACCGAGAAGGTCGAATCGGTGTTTGCCATAAGTAAGTGTACTGAAGAAGACAAAGTGAAGTACGCTACGCATACCTTCACAGATTCTGCGTTAACATGGTGGAATACCTACCTAGAGCAAGTGGGACAAGACGATGCGTACGCACTACCGTGGTCAGCATTCAAGCACTTGATGAACGAGAAGTACCGTCCCAGAACCGAGGTCAATAAGCTCAAGACAGAACTTAGAGGGTTATGAACCCAAGGATTTGATATTACCATGTACGAAAGACGATTCACAGAATTGTGCCTATTGTGTCCGGGAGCATTCGAAGATGAGGAAGAGAAGATCGACGCATTTGTGAAAGGATTACCGGAAAGAATCCAAGAAGATATAAGTTCACACGAGCCCGCCTCTATACAACAGGCATGTAGAATGGCTCACAAACTAGTGAACCAGATTGAAGAAAGAATTAAAGAACAGACTGCTGAAGAGGCCAATGTAAAGCAAGTCAAAAGAAAGTGGGAGGATAACGGTGATAAGAATCACCAATACAACAACAACAGCAATTACAACAATAATCGCAACAATTATCCCAACAATCGCAACATCAATCGCAACTACAACAAATGGCCCAACAACAACAACAACAACAACAGCAACAGCAACTACAACAATCATCCCAACAACAATAATAACCGCAACAACAACAACAATCAGAAGCAGCTATGCCAAAGGTGTGAAAAGTATCACTCGGGGTTCTGCACCAAATTTTGCAACAAGTGTAAAAGAAATGGTCATAGCGCAGCGAAGTGTGAGGTTTACGGACCAGGGGTTAATATAACGAAAGGAACAAATGGTGTCGGAAGGAGTAATGGCGGAGCAAGTAGTGTCGGAGCAAGTTATGCCAATGTAGTTTGTTATAAATGTGGAAAACCGGGCCACATTATTAGAAGTTGCCCGAACCAGGAGAACACGAATGGACAAGGCCGCGGAAGAGTTTTCAATATTAATGCGGCAGAGGCACAGGAAGACCCGGAGCTTGTTACGGGTACGTTTCTTATTGACAATAAATCTGCTTACGTTTTATTTGATTCGGGTGCGGATAGAAGCTATATGAGTAGAGATTTTTGTGCTAAATTAAGTTGTCCATTGACGCCTTTGGATAGTAAATTTTTACTCGAATTAGCAAATGGTAAATTAATTTCAGCAGATAATATATGTCGGAATCGAGAAATTAAACTGGTTAGCGAAACATTTAAGATTGATTTGATACCAGTAGAGTTAGGGAGTTTTGATGTGATAATCGGTATGGACTGGTTGAAAGAAGTGAAAGCAGAGATCGTCTGTTACAAAAATGCAATTCGCATTATACGAGAAAAAGGAAAACCCTTAATGGTGTACGGAGAAAAGGGCAACACGAAGCTACATCTTATTAGTAATTTGAAGGCACAAAAACTAATAAGAAAAGGTTGCTATACTGTTCTAGCACACGTCGAGAAAGTACAAACTGAAGAAAAGAGCATCAATGATGTTCCCATTGCAAAAGAATTTCCCGATGTATTTCCGAAAGAATTACCGGGATTACCCCCACATCGATCCGTTGAATTTCAAATAGATCTTGTACCAGGAGCTGCACCAATAGCTCGTGCTCCTTACAGACTCGCACCCAGCGAAATGAAAGAACTGCAAAGCCAATTACAAGAACTTTTAGAGCGTGGTTTCATTCGACCAAGCACATCACCGTGGGGAGCTCCTGTCTTGTTTGTCAAGAAGAAAGATGGTACATTCAGGTTGTGTATCGACTACCGAGAGTTGAACAAACTTACCATCAAGAATCGCTACCCACTACCGAGAATCGACGACTTATTTGATCAACTACAAGGCGCGTCTGTTTATTCAAAGATTGACTTACGTTCCGGGTATCATCAAATGCGGGTGAAAGAAGATGATATTCCAAAGACTGCTTTCAGAACACGTTACGGTCATTACGAGTTTATGGTCATGCCGTTTGGTTTAACTAATGCACCAGCAGTGTTCATGGACCTTATGAACCGAGTGTGTGGACCATACCTTGACAAGTTTGTCATTGTTTTCATTGATGACATACTTATTTACTCAAAGAATGACCAAGAACACGGTGAACATTTGAGAAAGGTGTTAGAAGTATTGAGGAAGGAAGAATTGTACGCTAAGTTTTCAAAGTGTGCATTTTGGTTGGAAGAAGTTCAATTCCTCGGTCACATAGTGAACAAAGAAGGTATTAGGGTGGATCCGGCAAAGATAGAAACTGTTGAAAAGTGGGAAACCCCGAAAACTCCGAAACACATACGCCAGTTTTTAGGACTAGCTGGTTACTACAGAAGGTTCATCCAAGACTTTTCCAGAATAGCAAAACCCTTGACTGCATTAACGCATAAAGGGAAGAAATTTGAATGGAATGATGAACAAGAGAAAGCGTTTCAGTTATTGAAGAAAAAGCTAACTACGGCACCTATATTGTCATTGCCTGAAGGGAATGATGATTTTGTGATTTATTGTGACGCATCAAAGCAAGGTCTCGGTTGTGTATTAATGCAACGAACGAAGGTGATTGCTTATGCGTCTAGACAATTGAAGATTCACGAACAAAATTATACGACGCATGATTTGGAATTAGGCGCGGTTGTTTTTGCATTAAAGACTTGGAGGCACTACTTATATGGGGTCAAAAGTATTATATATACCGACCACAAAAGTCTTTAACACATATTTAATCAGAAACAACTGAATATGAGGCAGCGTAGGTGGATTGAATTATTGAATGATTACGACTTTGAGATTCGTTACCACCCGGGGAAGGAAAATGTGGTAGCCGATGCCTTGAGCAGGAAGGACAGAGAACCCATTCGAGTAAAATCTATGAATATAATGATTCATAATAACCTTACTACTCAAATAAAGGAGGCGCAACAAGGAGTTTTAAAAGAGGGAAATTTAAAGGATGAAATACCCAAAGGATCGGAGAAGCATCTTAATATTCGGAAAGACGGAACCCGGTATAGGGCTGAAAGGATTTGGGTACCAAAATTTGGAGATATGAGAGAAATGGTACTTAGAGAAGCTCATAAAACCAGATACTCAATACATCCTGGAACGGGGAAGATGTACAAGGATCTCAAGAAATATTTTTGGTGGCCGGGTATGAAAGCCGATGTTGCTAAATACGTAGGAGAATGTTTGACGTGTTCTAAGGTCAAAGCTGAGCATCAGAAACCATCAGGTCTACTTCAACAACCCGAAATCCCAGAATGGAAATGGGAAAACATTACCATGGATTTCATCACTAAATTGCCAAGGACTGCAAGTGGTTTTGATACTATTTGGGTAATAGTTGATCGTCTCACCAAATCAGCACACTTCCTGCCAATAAGAGAAGATGACAAGATGGAGAAGTTAGCACGACTGTATTTGAAGGAAGTCATCTCCAGACATGGAATACCAATCTCTATTATCTCTGATAGGGATGGCAGATTTATTTCAAGATTCTGGCAGACATTACAGCAAGCATTAGGAACTCGTCTAGACATGAGTACTGCCTATCATCCACAAACTGATGGGCAGAGCGAAAGGACGATACAAACGCTTGAAGACATGCTACGAGCATGTGTTATTGATTTCGGAAACAGTTGGGATCGACATCTACCGTTAGCAGAATTTTCCTACAACAACAGCTACCATTCAAGCATTGAGATGGCGCCGTTTGAAGCACTTTATGGTAGAAAGTGCAGGTCTCCGATTTGTTGGAGTGAAGTGGGGGATAGACAGATTACGGGTCCGGAGATTATACAAGAAACTACCGAGAAGATCATCCAAATTCAACAACGGTTGAAAACCGCCCAAAGTCGACAAAAGAGCTACGCTGACATTAAAAGAAAAGATATAGAATTTGAAATTGGAGAGATGGTCATGCTTAAAGTTTCACCTTGGAAAGGCGTTGTTCGATTTGGTAAACGAGGGAAATTAAATCCAAGGTATATTGGACCATTCAAGATTATTGATCGTGTCGGACCAGTAGCTTACCGACTTGAGTTACCTCAACAACTCGCGGCTGTACATAACACTTTCCACGTCTCGAATTTGAAGAAATGTTTTGCTAAAGAAGATCTCACTATTCCGTTAGATGAAATCCAAATCAACGAAAAACTTCAATTCATCGAAGAACCCGTCGAAATAATGGATCGTGAGGTTAAAAGACTTAAGCAAAACAAGATACCAATTGTTAAGGTTCGATGGAATGCTCGTAGAGGACCCGAGTTCACCTGGGAGCGTGAAGATCAGATGAAGAAGAAATACCCGCATCTCTTTCCAGAAGATTCGTCAACACCTTCAACAGCTTAAAATTTCGGGACGAAATTTATTTAACGGGTAGGTACTGTAGTGACCCGAACTTTTCCATGTTTATATATATTAATTGAGATTGATATTTACATGATTAAATGTTTCCAACATATTAAACAATCAAACTTGTTAAGACTTGATTAATTGAAATAGGTTTCATATAGACAATTGACTACCCAAGTTGACCGGTGATTCACGAACGTTAAAACTTGTAAAAACTATATGATGACATATATATGGTTATATATATAGTTAACATGATATTATGATAAGTAAACATATCATTAAGTATATTAACAATGAACTACATATGTAAAAACAAGACTACTAACTTAATGATTTTGAAACGAGACATATATGTAACGATTATCGTTGTAACGACATTTAATGTATATATATCATATTAAGAGATATTCGTACATCATAATATCATGATAATATAATAATTTAAAATCTCTTTTGATATTATAAACATTGGGTTAACAACATTTAACAAGATCGTTAACCTAAAGGTTTCAAAACAACATTTACATGTAACGACTAACGATGACTTAACGACTCAGTTAAAATGTATATACATGTAGTGTTTTAATATGTATTCATACACTTTTGAAAGACTTCAAGACACTTATCAAAATACTTCTACTTAACAAAAATGCTTACAATTACATCCTCGTTCAGTTTCATCAACAATTCTACTCGTATGCACCCGTATTCGTACTCGTACAATACACAGCTTTTAGATGTATGTACTATTGGTATATACACTCCAATGATCAGCTCTTAGCAGCCCATGTGAGTCACCTAACACATGTGGGAACCATCATTTGGCAACTAGCATGAAATATCTCATAAAATTACAAAAATATGAGTAATCATTCATGACTTATTTACATGAAAACAAAATTACATATCCTTTATATCTAATCCATACACCAACGACCAAAAACACCTACAAACACTTTCATTCTTCAATTTTCTTCATCTAATTGATCTCTCTCAAGTTCTATCTTCAAGTTCTAAGTGTTCTTCATAAATTCCAAAAGTTCTAGTTTCATAAAATCAAGAATACTTTCAAGTTTGCTAGCTCACTTCCAATCTTGTAAGGTGATCATCCAACCTCAAGAAATCTTTGTTTCTTACAGTAGGTTATCATTCTAATACAAGGTAATAATCATATTCAAACTTTGGTTCAAATTCTATAACTATAACAATCTTATTTCAAGTGATGATCTTACTTGAACTTGTTTTCGTGTCATGATTCTGCTTCAAGAACTTCGAGCCATCCAAGGATCCATTGAAGCTAGATCTATTTTTCTCTTTTCCAGTAGGTTTATCCAAGGAACTTAAGGTAGTAATGATGTTCATAACATCATTCGATTCATACATATAAAGCTATCTTATTCGAAGGTTTAAACTTGTAATCACTAGAACATAGTTTAGTTAATTCTAAACTTGTTCGCAAATAAAAGTTAATCCTTCTAACTTGACTTTTAAAATCAACTAAACACATGTTCTATATCTGTATGATATGCTAACTTAATGATTTAAAACCTGGAAACACGAAAAACACCGTAAAACCGGATTTACGCCGTCGTAGTAACACCGCGGGCTGTTTTGGGTTAGTTAATTAAAAACTATGATAAACTTTGATTTAAAAGTTGTTATTCTGAAAAAATGATTTTTATTATGAACATGAAACTATATCCAAAAATTATGGTTAAACTCAAAGTGGAAGTATGTTTTCTAAAATGGTCATCTAGACGTCGTTCTTTCGACTGAAATGACTACCTTTACAAAAACGACTTGTAACTTATTTTTACGACTATAAACCTATACTTTTTCTATTTAGATTCATAAAATAAAGTTCAATATGAAACCATAGCAATTTGATTCACTCAAAACGGATTTAAAATGAAGAAGTTATGGGTAAAACAAGATTGGATAATTTTTCTCATTTTAGCTACGTGAAAATTGGTAACAAATCTATTCCAACCATAACTTAATCAACTTGTATTGTATATTATGTAATATTGAGATACTATAGACACGTATACAATGTTTCGACCTATCATGTCGACACATCTATATATATTTCGGAACAACCATAGACACTCTATATGTGAATGTTGGAGTTAGCTATACAGGGTTGAGGTTGATTCCAAAATATATATAGTTTGAGTTGTGATCAATACTGAGATACGTATACACTGGGTCGTGGATTGATTCAAGATAATATTTATCGATTTATTTCTGTACATCTAACTGTGGACAACTAGTTGTAGGTTACTAACGAGGACAGCTGACTTAATAAACTTAAAACATCAAAATATATTAAAAGTGTTGTAAATATATTTTGAACATACTTTGATATATATGTATATATTGTTATAGGTTCATGAATCAACCAGTGGCCAAGTCTTACTTCCCGACGAAGTAAAAATCTGTGAAAGTGAGTTATAGTCCCACTTTTAAAATCTAATATTTTTGGGATGAGAATACATGCAGGTTTTATAAATGATTTACAAAATAGACACAAGTACGTGAAACTACATTCTATGGTTGAATTATCGAAATCGAATATGCCCCTTTTTATTAAGTCTGGTAATCTAAGAATTAGGGAACAGACACCCTAATTGACGCGAATCCTAAAGATAGATCTATTGGGCCTAACAAACCCCATCCAAAGAACCGGATGCTTTAGTACTTCGAAATTTATATCATATCCGAAGGGTGTCCCGGAATGATGGGGATATTCTTATATATGCATCTTGTTAATGTCGGTTACCAGGTGTTCACCATATGAATGATTTTTATCTCTATGTATGGGATGTGTATTGAAATATGAAATCTTGTGGTCTATTATTATGATTTGATATATATAGGTTAAACCTATAACTCACCAACATTTTTGTTGACGTTTTAAGCATGTTTATTCTCAGGTGATTATTAAGAGCTTCCGCTGTCGCATACTTAAATAAGGACGAGATTTGGAGTCCATGCTTGTATGATATTGTGTAAAAACTGCATTCAAGAAACTTATTTTGTTGTAACATATTTGTATTGTAAACCATTATGTAATGGTCGTGTGTAAACAGGATATTTTAGATTATCATTATTTGATAATCTACGTAAAGCTTTTTAAACCTTTATTGATGAAATAAAGGTTATGGTTTGTTTTAAAATGAATGCAGTCTTTGAAAAACGTCTCATATAGAGGTCAAAACCTCGCAACGAAATCAATTAATATGGAACGTTTTTAATCAATAAGAACGGGACATTTCAATAACCACGTGCAGTCCTTGGCAATTTAGTAATAAAATCCATGGTAATGTTTTCCCATTTCCATTCTGGGATTTTAGGTTGTTGAAGTAGACCCGATGGTTTCTGATGTTCAGCTTTTACCTTAGAACACGTAAAATATTCTCCTACATATTTAGCGATATCGGCTTTCATACCCGGCCACCAAAAGTGTTTCTTGAGATCTTTGTACATCTTTCCCACTCCAAGATGTATTGAATATCTGGTTTTATGTGCTTCCTTAAGTACCATTTCTCTCACATCTCCAAACTTTGGTACCCAAATTCTTTCAGCCTTATATCGAGTTCCGTCTTCCTGAATATTAAGATGTTTTTCCGATCCTTTGGGTATTTCCTTCTTCAAATTTCCTTTTTTTAAAGCTCCCTGTTGCGCCTCCTTTATTTAAGTAGTGAGGTTAGTATGAATAATTATATTCATAGCTTTTACCCGCATAGGTTCTCTGTCCTTTCTACTCAAAGCGTCGGCTACCACATTCGCCTTCCCCGGGTGGTAACGAATCTCAAAGTCGTAATCATTCAACAATTCAATCCACCTACGCTGTCTTATGTTCAGTTGTTTCTGATCAAATATATGTTGGAGACTTTTGTGGTCGGTATATATGATACTTTTGACCCCATATAAGTAGTGCCTCCAAGTCTTTAATGCAAAAACAACAACGCCCAATTCCAAATCGTGAGTCATGTAATTTTGCTCGTGAATCTTCAATTATCTGGACGCATAAGCAATTACCTTCGTTTGTTGCATTAATACACAACCAAGACCTTGCTTCGAAGCGTCACAATAAATCACAAAATCATCATTCCCTTCAGGCAATGACAATATAGGTGCCGTAGTTAGCTTTTTCTTTAACAATTGAAACGCTTTCTCCTGCTCATCCTTCCATTCAAATTTCTTCCCTTTATGCGTTAATGCAGTCAAGGGTTTTGCTATTTTGGAAAAATATTGGATGAACCTTCTGTAGTAACCAGCCAGTCCTAAAAATTGGCGTATATGCTTCGGAGTTTTCGGGGTTTCCCACTTTTCAACGGTTTGAATCATTGCCGGATCTACCTGAATACCTTCTTTGTTCACTATGTGACCAAGGAATTGAACTTCTTCCAACCAAAATGCACACTTTGAAAATTTTGCGTACAGTTGTTCCTTCCTCAACAATTCTAGCACTTTTCTCCAATGTTCTTCGTGCTCTTGATCATTGTTTGAGTAAATGAGTATGTCATCGATGAAAACAATGACAAACTTGTCAAGATATGGCCCACACACTCGGTTCATGAGGTCCATGAACACAGCTGGTGCATTAGTCAAACCAAAAGGCATAACCATAAACTCGTAATGACCATAACGCGTCCTAAAAGCAGTCTTCGGAATATCACCCTCCTTCACCCGCATTTGATGATACCCAGAACGTAAATCAATCTTCGAATAAACTGACGAACCTTGGAGTTGATCAAACAAGTCATCGATTCTTAGCAGTGGATAACGGTTCTTGATGGTAAGTTTGTTCAACTCTCGGTAGTCGATACACAACCTGAATGTACCATCCTTCTTTTTGACAAACAAAACAGGAGCTCCCTACGGTGATGTGCTTGGTCGTATGAAACCACGCTCTAAAAGTTCTTGTAATTGACTTTGGAGTTCCTTCATTTCACTGGGTGCAAGTTTGTATGGAGCACGAGCTATTGGTTCAGCTCCTGGTACAAGATCTATTTGAAATTCAACAGATCGGTGTGGAGGTAGTCCCGGTAATTCTTTCGGAAATACATCGAGAAATTCTTTTGCGATGGGAACATCATTGATGTTCTTTTCTTTAGTTTGTACCTTCTCGATGTGTGCTAGAACGGCATAGCACCTTTTCTTATTAGTTTTTGCGCCTTCAAATTACTAATAAGATTTAGCTTCGCGTTGCTCTTTTCTCCGTACACCATTAAGGGTTTCCCTTTTTCTCGTACAATGCGAATTGCATTTTTGTAATGGACGATCTCTGATTTCACCTTTTTTTAACCAGTCCATGCCAATTATCACATCAAAACTCTCTAACTCTACTGGTATCAAATCAATCTTAAACGTTTAGCTAACCAGTTTAATTTCTCTGTTCCGACATATTTTATCTGCTGTAATTAATTTATCGTTTGCTAATTCGAGTAAAAATTTATTATCCAAAGGCGTCAATGGACAACTTAATTTAGCGGAAAAATCTCTACTCATATAGCTTCTATCCACACCCGAATCAAATAAAACATAAGCAGGTTTATCGTCAATAAGAAACGTACCCGTAACAAGCTCCGGGTCTTCCTGCGCTTCAACCGCATTAATGTTGAAGACTCTTCCACGGTTTTGGCCATTATTATTTACTTCATCTGGGCATGCAGTTTTGTAATGGCCGGTCTTTCCGCACCCAAAACAAGTAATGGCGGCATTAAATGTTCCGACATTATTTGTTCCTTTACTCCTGTTAATCTTCGATCCATAGATTCCACACTTTGCAGCACTGTAACCCGTTCTTTTGCATTTTTTTCATAACTCCCTATAGTAATTATCCTGATGGTATTTCTCACACCTTAAGCACCTGGTTTTCTGCCTCATGTTGTCATTGTTGTTGTTGTTGGGACGGTTGTTGTTGCGATTGATGTTGCGGTTGTTAGGATAGTTGTTGCGATTGTGGTTGTAATTGTTGTTGTTGTATTGGTGACCCTTGTCATTGTTTTCCTCCCACTTTCTCTTGACTTGTTTCGTATTGGCTTCTTCGGTCGCCTGTTCTTTAATCCTTCCCTCAATCTGATTTATGAGTTTGTGAGCCATTCGACTTACCTTTTGTATAGAGGTGGGCTCGTGTGAACTCACATCTTCTTGAATCCTTTCCGGCAACCCTTTTACAAGTGCGTCGATTTTCTCTTCTTCATCTTCGAACGCTCCTGGACACAATAGGCACAACTCTGTGAATCGTCGTTCGTACGTGGTAATGTCGAAACCTTGCGTTCGTAATCTTCTAAGCTCTACCTTGAGCTTATTGATCTCGTTTCTGGGACGGTACTGTTCATTCATCAAGTGCTTGAATGCTGACCACGGTAATGCGTAAGCAGTATCTTGTCCCACCTGCTCGAGATAGGTGTTCCACCATGTTAACGCAGTACCTGTGAAGGTATGCGTAGCGTACTTTACTTTATCTTCTTCAGTGCACTTACTTGTGGCAAACACCAATTTGACCTTCTCAGACCACCGTTTTAGTCTGATTGGACCCTAGGTTCCATCGAATTTCAGAGGTTTACAAGCAGTGAATTCTTTGTAGGAGCATCCCACACGATTTCTTGTGGAATTAGTTCCACTACTAGAACCAGAGTTATTGTTGTTATTTTGCATTACGGCCGGCACTGCGGCTATGTTCGCAGCAAGGAAAACACGGAAGTCTTCCTCACTCATGTTCAAGTTCTGACGAGTCATCGGTGTCATTTCCTTCAAAAATAGCCAAAAGAATTGAGTTAATCATAGAGAATTTAAGAGTAGTCAATAGTATTTCATAGCATAATATGAACTTATTTATAAAAGCTTTTTCTTCATATTAGCATTTTATAGTTTTAATTCGGGTAGTACCTACCCGTTAAGTTCATACTTAGTAGCTACTATACAATTCAACTACTACGATTCTATATGAAAAACTAAATACAATAATATTTCGCATTCAAACTATTATAAAAATATTATAACTTACAATACCGTTATTTTACATATACCATGAAATATAGCACACAATATCCTTGATACAAGGCAGTTGTGAAGACAATTCTAGTTAATACGCAAGTCGTTCAGCAAAAGCAATAAAGACACGTAATTCATAAGTCCAGAAACAAGTCATGCATTCTGGTTTTACTAAGACTATTTCCCATCCTTGGTCTTGTGGAAAATAACCATTATGACCTTTGGCTAGGCAGCATATTGTAACGTCGTCAAAAGGACGAGGGTTACGTAATGCCCAACAGCCCCGTAACAATCTAAAAACCTTATTTCTCACCCCAACTACTGAATCCGTCACTTGTGGGAATGTGTTATTTAACAGTTGCAATCCGATGCTCTTTTTCTCAATTTGGTGAGAAGCGAACATCACTAACCCGTAAACATAACATGCTTCTTTATGTTGCATGTTTGAAGCTCTTTCTAAAGAACGAAGTCCTATGTTGGGATATGTGGAGTCAAAATAGGTTCTCAACCCGTAGCGTAAAATTGCATTTGGGTTTCCCGCACTTAATGCTTTAAAGAAAACACGGCGTAACTTAAAGTCTCCCCAATGTGATATACCCCATCTTTCAAAAGAAAGCCTTTTATAAACTAAGGCATGCTTGGAACGTCTTTCAAATGTTCGACAAACTAATTTCGCCGTAACTAATTGTACCGATGAATTCTAACCGACTCTAGACAAGATTTCATCAATCATATCCCCTGGTAGGTCTTCTAAAATTTTTGGTTGTCTATCCTTAACGTCTATTGTGTCTTTTATACTGTAAAATAGACAAGGATTAGGTTTGTAAAAGATAGTTAACAAACAATACAAGAAATTTTTACATATATCATCAAAGTACAAACATACTACAATACATATATTACACAACATGATTACTCCTCTTCATTCTGACTCACTTGTTTCTTTCTCTTCGGACTTGGTTCGTTTCGCTAATTTCCTAGGGATATATGATGTTCCTCTAATACGAGCCGTTGTTTTCACAAATGGTTTAGAAAAACCTGGTGGCTTGGATGTCCCCGGGTTATAGTTAAAACTTAAGAAATACGGGTGTTGACGGTATTTCCCATCGGGATATTTCATGTTAACATAAAGTTCGTCGGGGTTGAAATTAGGTTTCTCTATTTTGATGCCTTTTCCCTTATTGTTTTCTTTTGCTTTTTCAAATTGGGTCGGGGTAATTTCTATAACATCATCAGAATCCTCATCGGGATCCGATTCATTAGAAAATTGGTAATTTTCCCAATATTTTGCTTCCTCGGCGGAAACACCATTGACCATTTTTAACTTTGGTCCATTGGTTGAGGATTTTCTTTTATTTATCTGATTTTCTGCGGTTTCTAATATTTCCTCCTCCGGAACCTCTTCTTCCGGTTCCTCTTCGAGAATTTGTGAATATTCCCAAAATATATTCGACTCTTCATTATTATTAGGTGAGTCGATGGGATTTGTACTAGGGGTAGACATCTATCGCACAATATCAAACACGTTAAGAGATTAATATATCACATAATATTTACATGTTTACAATATATAGTTTTCAAAAAAAGTGTTAAGCAATCGTTTTTTAAGTAAACACGGTCGAAGTCCAGACTCACTAATGCATTCTAACAAACTCGGTTAGACACACTAATTCAAATTTCTGGTTCTCTAAGACCAACGCTCGGATACCAACTGAAATGTCCCGTTCATAATGATTATAAACATATCATATTAATTGATTTCGTTGCGAGGTTTTGACCTCTATATGAGACGTTTTTCAAAGACTGCATTCGATTTTTAAAATAACCATAACCTTTATTTTATCGTTAAAGGTTTTAAAAAACATTATGATGATTATCAAATAATGATAATCTAAAATATAGCGTTATCACACGACCATTACATAATGGTTTACAATAATATTACACATCAACTTAAGTCTTCGAATGCAGTTTTTAAACAATATTATACAAGCATGCAGACTCCAATCTTGTCTTTATTTAGCATGCAACAGCGGAAGCTCTTAATAATCACCTGAGAATAAACATGCTTAAAACGTCAAAAAAATTGTTGGTGAGTTATAGGTTTAACCTATATATTTATCAAATCGTAATAATAGACCACAAGATTTCATATTTCCATTTCTCATAAACAACATGCAATCTGCATAAAAATTATTCATATGATGAACACCTGGTAACCGACATTAAAAAATGCATCTAGAATATCCCCAATATACAGGTACACTCATCTGTATATAAAATCGAAGTACTAAAGCATCCATAACATGGATGGGTTCGTTAGGCCCATAGATCTATCTTCAGGATTCGCGTCAATTTGGGGGTCTGTTCCCAAATTCTTAGGCTACCAAGCTGAAAGGGTGATATCCGGTATAATGATTCAATCATAGAATATAGTTTCAAGTACTTGTGTCTATTTTGTAAAACATTTATAAAACTGCATGTATTCTCATCCCAAAAATATTAGATTTTTAAAAGTGGGACTATAACTCACATTCACAGATTTTTCCTTCGTCGGGAAAATAAGACTTGGCCACGGGTCGATTCACGAACCTATAACAAATATATACATATATATCAAAGTATGATCGAAATATATTCATACCATATTTTATTATGTTTTAACGATTTAAGTTTGTTAAGTTTACAGTCCAACGTTGTAGTCCACAATTAATTGTCCACAGTTAGTAGTACAGAAATAAATCAATATATATTATCTTGAATCAATCCACGACCCAGTGTATACAAGTCTCAGGCTAGATTACAACTCAAAGTATATATATTATTTTGGAATCAACCTCAACCCTGTATAGCTAACTCAAGCATTACTGCAAATAGAGTGTCTATGGTTGTTCCAAATAATATATATAGATGGCGTCGATATGATATGTCAAAACATTGTATACGTGTCTATGGTATCCCAATATTACATAATATATGTTACAATACATGTATAATACAATATGAGTTAGTTAGGATATGGTTAGTATAGATTTTTGTCAATTCATCCCTTAGTCAAATTAACCATTTTTAACCAATTTTGTTTTACCCATAACTTCTTCGTTTTAAATCCGTTTTGAGTGAATCAACTTGCTATGGTTTCATATTGAACTGTATTTTATGAAACTAAACAGAAAAAGTATAGGTTTATAGTCAGAAATACAGTTTACAAGTCATTTTTGTAGAGGTAGTCATTTCAGTCGAAAAAAAAAGACTTCTTGATGACCATTTTGAAAAACATATTTCCACTTTGAGTTTAACCATGATTTTTGGATATAGTTTTATGTTCATAAGAAAAATCATTTTCCCAGAATAACAACTTTTAAATCAAAGTTTATCATAGTTTTTAATTATCTAACCCAAAACAGCCCCCGGTTTCACTACGACGGCGTATGTCCGGTTTTACGGTGTTCTTCGTGTTTCCAGGTTTTAAATCATTAAGTTAGCATATCATATAGATATAGAACATGTGTTTAGTTAATTTTAAAAGTCAAGTTAGAAGGATTAACTTTGTTTGAGAACAAGTTTAAAATTAACTAAACTATGTTCTAGTTATTACAAGTTTAAATCTTCGAATAAGATAGTTATATATATGAATCGAACGATGTTATGAATATCATTACTACCTTAAGTTTAGTAGGTAAACCTACTAGAAGTGACAAGAAATGATCTAGCTTCAAAGGATCTTGGATGGCTTGAAAGTTATTGAAGTAGAATCATGACACGAAAACAAGTTCAAGTAAGATTTTTACTCGAATTAAGATAGTTTATAGTTATAGAAATTGAATCAAAGTTTGAATATGAATTATACCTTGAATTAGAATGATAACCTACTATAAATAACATAGGTTTCTTGATCTTAGATGATTACTTGGAATGGATTAAAAAGCTTGGAAGTAGTCTTGCAAACTTGAAAGTATTCTTGATTTTATGAAACTAGAATTTATGAAGAACACTTAGAACTTGAAGATAAAACTTGAGAGAGATCAATTAGATGAAGAAAATTGAAGAATAAAAGTGTTTGTATGTATTTTTGGTCGTGACTCATGGATTAGATATAAAGGATATGTGAAAGGACCCGTCTTAATCCATCTGGACGAAGTCCATATCGATTACAAACGATTCACAACAGTTGATTACATCGCGAGGCAATTGACCTCTATATGATAAATTTTACAAACATTGCATTCGTTTTTAGAAGACAAACTTTCGTTACATCGACAGTTGACAGGCATGTAAAGCATTTCATAATATATCCAAATATAATTGACTTAATAATAATCTTGATGAACTCAATGACTCGAATGCAACATCTTTTGAAATATATCATGAATGACTCCAAGTAATATCTCTAATATGAGCAAATGCACAGCGGAAGATTTCTTTCGTACCTGAGAATAAACATGCTTTAAAGTGTCAACCAAAAGGTTGGTGAGTTCATTAGTTTATCATAAAGAATCATTTCATAATTTTAATAGACCACAAGATTTCATACTTCCATTTCTCATAATCATACGTCCCATGCATAGAGACAAAAATATCATTCATATGGATTGAACACCTGGTAACCGACATTCACAATATGCATATAAGAATATCCCCATCATTCCGGGATCCTCCATCGGACATGATATAAATTTCGAAGTACTAAAGCATCCGGTACTTTGGATGGGGCTTGTTGGGCCCGATAGATCTATCTTTAGAGTTCGCGTCAATTAGGGTGTCTGTTCCCTAATTCTTAGATTACCAGACTTAATAAAAAGGGGCATATTCAGTTTCGATCATTCAACCATAGAACGTAATTTCGATTACTTGTGTCTATTTTGTAAAACAGTTATAAAAGTTGCGCATGTATTCTCAGCCCAAAAATATAAAGGGTAAAAAGGTAAATGAAACTCACCATACTGTATTTTGTAGTAAAAATACATATGACATCATTTAACAAGTGTAGGGTTGATCTCGGATTCACGAACCTATATCATTTATATATATTAACACATATATTTGTAATCAAACAAATTTATTATATCTTAAATTATATATTATATATATATATATATTTAATTTGTATGTATCTTTAAAAATGACTAATGTTTATATAATTATATTAATATTTATATATGATTAACATTATACTAAAAATACATCATTTGTTATATATGAATATTTATATAAAAAAAATATGTTTATAATATGTAATGTTATTATAAGTATAATTTTATATACATAATATTTATTTGTTGTAAAAATAATAATGATAATACTAGTAATAAAAATAATGATAATAATAATAATGATAATAATTTGTAAAAATATTAATACTTATGTTCATAATAATAATAATAATAATAATAATAATAATAATAATAATAATAATAATAATAATAATAATAATATAAAGAATAATAATATTAATATTAATGAAAATACTACCTCAATAGAAGTAGCTCTTAAAAAAAGTAAATGCTTAAGTCCGGGCTTGAGCCTGCGACCTCCCGCTCACACGAAAACTTCCTTAACCATTCGGCCACTTCTATTTTTCTGAATTAAGTCATAACCCAATATATATGCATATATCCCGTTCTATCTTTTACAGCCCACAAGTTTTGTGTAGTTCGGCCCAACTTTTACAAAGTCCGATTAAAGATAGACAGCCAATAAATCAAAAGTTTATGGTTTCAGTTTGTTGTCAACAGATCTTGAAATCATTGGCCTAACAGAATCTGTATGACCCAACATAAGAAGAAAAGGAACAGCCCAAATCTCTAAGTAAGTCACGATCCAAATACAATTCAATTTGATTAGCTGTGTTTAGGAAAGAAAAAAAAATAAAAAAAAATGTCGGCCACTAGTGTTCCTCATACCCCATATATTCCTTTCTCTTAAAGTAAAAAGCGTATATATATATATAAATATTATTACACAGGCTGAATCAACAAAAAATAAATGTAGTAGTCGAGCAGTTGTAGTGATAATAATAATTTAAATCGGTTAGCAGGAGACCGGAAGTAATATAATAATGTTCGAATGGGTTTGTGTCATCATCATCACTTTTGGTTACCAACTCCATACGTCGTTTGCATATTAATGAGTCGTTCTAACAAGGAACAGAAAGGTGGGTAACTGAATCAGCTGCATCCTTGCAGCTTACATTCGAACAATGAAAGAGAAAAAAAAATTAAAATGAAAACTTTTGCAGTAGCTAGTTTACGGTGATGGTGGTATTTGAAATAAACAGAAATAGATGAATTTTAATGGTGGTTGTAAAGTGGTTTCATGGTGGACAGTAGTTGAGCATGAACCAAAAAAATATATAGGTGTTGCAGTGGGTGGTGAATGAAGATGACAGGAGTGACTCCCGTGATGGTTGGGTTATGGTTATCGATTGTAAAACAGATATATAGAGGCAAGGGATGGTTTAGGATTTCACAAAAGAAAATACAAGGTGATTGGTGATCGAGTTATCTATCAAAGTGGTGATATGGGTGGCAGTTTGGATGGGTTTGGGTGATGTTCTTAAACTGAAAAGCAGCAGGCTGGGAATAGTGTAGCATTCGTGGCTATTTAGTGGCGATGTTCGAACAAAACAAATGGCGATATCAATAATCGATCCATATAACCACAAGAGGGTTTTCAATTTTTATGATTGATAACCGAATCAACAGACTACGATGGGGTTGACATGGGTCTCGAGAAAGAGAAGACGTAAAAGAGCAATTAGCAATGGTTTACAATGAGTAGGATGTTTCATATCGATGTTTCTAAGTAGTTTATGAGCTGCTTATGAGTTATTGAGTTGGGGTCTGTGACCCAACAGTTCAATCAGTATAAGTATTATAACTGCAGTTAACAGTGATCGAAAAAGGGTATGTTGAAAGGCTCGATCGAGTACGGGTTGCAACAAAAGTTGAATAATAATAATAGAGACAAGTGGGTTTCGGTTATTACATCAAGCTCGTGATGGTGGTGGATGTTATGGTTGATCATGGTGTGAAGTAGTGGTCATGTAAGGTGATTTGTTATGATGGTGGGGGTGGCTGATGGTGATGCAAGATGGCCGGTTGTTATGGTGATGCTCACGGGTGTGATGGTTCTAAATTGGTCATGGAAGAGGAAGGTGGTATAGGTGTTGATTGAATGGTGATGGTGTATGAGGTTGTGTGTGTTAATATTTCTCATGAAGTATATATCTTATTATATATATATATATATATATATATATATATATATATATATATATATATATATATATATATATATATATATATATATATATATATATATATATATATATATATATATATATATATAAGAGAAAAGAGTTAAAGAATTATGGATATATGAAGTTGAATTTAAACATGGATATGTCTACATCTATATTTTAATAGGTTAGTGGATGAATTGAGAAAAGTAACACACTAAGGAAAGAAAGGAACAGTTAGCCATCGGTACTTTGGACATATTCTTTCTACCGACACCTTTCTAATGAAATGTTATATCGTGGTTCATTGCTAAATAGTTATCTTATAAAAGTGTTCCTAAAAATTCCCAAATTTTTAGATTAAATATATTTAATTATTTCACTCATTATCTGATTGAAACCTGATTAAAAATGTTCGATAAATATTTATTTTATGTTCCAATTAATATATACGGAGTATAAATATTTAAACTTAAAAGGATAAAAATATTTTTATCAAACCTAAAATCTTCGTAATCAATTTACAGTTCAATTTTTATTTTCAATCTTTTTAAACACGTAATAGAACTATATGAACGCTGGCGAAAAGTCAACCGAGTTGTACTGACGTTTACTATTTAAGCTCGAAATCATTCATATTCCCTTTCTATATATAAACAGTTTTTAAATAGCAAAGTTAAATACTAAAACAATTATATTATATATTTTTTAAACAAACAGATTTAATATAACTTTATATATTTACAAGTACTATTTATTTACATATTTATACATATATCTATATATTTTATAGTTTGCATTAATCGCATTTTACTTTATTTATTTTACAATATAAATCCTAATAATCATACTATATAATATTCTAAATTATATTTCAAATTATAAATACCTATTTAAATATATATATGTTATCTATTTACAAACAATTGCTCGCGAATCGTCGGGAGTAGTCAAGGGTTAAATGAACACATGAACATAGTTTCCAAAATTTTCTAAACTCCACATTACATACTATGCTTTATCGTATCGAAATCATATAAAGATTAAGTTCAAATTTAGTCAGAAATTCCCGGGTCGTCACAGTACCTACCCGTTAAAGAAATTTCGTCCTGAAATTTGAGTGAGGTGGTCATGGCTAACAATAAAAATGTTTTCATGAAGAATATGAGTGGATAAATAGAGTTTTATCATTATTGAGTGATATAGATAAAACAATTCGATTATTCAAAGCGTACGAGTGAAGCTATTACAAAAGAGTGAAATAGGAAAGTAAAGATTCATCTTAACATTTGACAGAGTCAGGGTTGAATTTAGAAAATAAGGTTCGTCTTAACTTTTGACGTCATCTTGGTTGAATTCCGGAATTCAAGGGATTTAAAGAAAATCTGCGAAATCTAAAAGATATGATTCTTCGGCGAATAAGGAGATTAAGATCTCTATAATTAAATACGGTGATCTGCCTCGATTACTCTGTCTGATATTTCCATTATAAATTAAACTCCTATGTTCCATTATTCTCACCATTCATATACTTTATTTCTTAGTTCATACATCCAAAAGATTGTGAAAATGCTTATTCCAGTTCTAATCCTTAATATTTTCCTAATTATCATTTTTGTCATCCTTCATTTCAATCTTCCATCAGAAAAAAAAATCTGTTTACTTTTACTATTATCTTGGGGTGATACTATTCTTAATTCTACTGTGTCTTTATATTGCTATTTGTATTAATATCCACGGTTTGTAACTTCCGTGTTGTTATTGGGCTTTATATTTTCTCTTATATTTTGGAGCTCTTTGCCTTTTTATTATCCTCCCGACCTCTAGTAAAGCGAGTAATGGTACAGAATTCATAAGTATGGAATTTCGAATGAACTTAATGTTCTAAACAAGAAATAACGTAATAGCACGATTTGATTTGTCAAATTACCAGAATATCTCGGAAAAGACCGAATCATCAAGAAAAAATATTTTCTTGATATGTTTAGAGATTAGATAGAATGTATGAGTCTTGTAAATGGCACATGATGATGGTACTGTGAATCATCACGTTTCATTAGAAACTCAGCATGACTTACTGTAATATAATTACGTTGATCAAGTGTCATTATATTATACTAACTCATGCATCAGTTCCCAACATTACTTCAATAACATTCGTATTTTAAGCTTAAAAGTTTACAGAATATAGAAACTAACAGTTTCTATATGATGTAACACTGATATCAAGAAGAGATTAATGATTTCGGATAAGAATAGTTATGAAAATATCTTCAGAAATATGGAGGATATTTATAACGAAAGTTACGATGATATCTTGGAATTTCTAATATCGATGGATGATGAAGAAGATTTATCCGTAAGGGTTTAGATTCGGAAGCAAGGTATTTGCTAAAGACTTCATCAGAAATAGAATCATTTGGATTCTTTGAAGTCAAACTTCTTCTTTGTGATTTGTCCACGGCTTCCTTCATAGTTTCGCATAATCCGCTTTTCAGTACTAAATTTCTATTGAATGTTTTCAATATAATGATACACAGGAAGTACGAGGAGGTATATAATTTCGGACGAGGATATTTATGAAAATATCCTCAGAAATATCGAAGATATTGATGATGATATTTTGAAATTTCTAAGTTCGATGGTTGATGGGGAAAGACTTTCCGCAAGATTTTAACATGAGTACGGAGCAAGATATTCATTGAAGGTTTCATCGGATCCAGAATTATCTGGATTCTTTGAATATATGGTATGGTCCCTGTATTTGTCCTTGGTCTCCTTCATAGATAGCTCAATCTGTTTTTCAATACCCAATTTTCTATCGAGCGTTCCCAACACTCCTTTCTTTATCATCAAACTTTTGGTCGTTTGGACTATCTACCATTTTTCTGTTTCCTCTGCATTTAATGCTTTGATATCTGAATCATCGATTATTAATCCAAGGTGGTTTCAGGAAAATTGTGTTTTTAGATGATCAAACGCTGATGGTAATATGGTGGAATACGAAAGGTTCCCTGGTAACAATAAAAGAGCACGTGTATATATCAAGATTATAATAAGATTGTTTCGAACGAAAAGTCGAAGTTGACTTGCTGGAGCTGTGACAAAATTGACTAATTTTGAAAAGGAATTGCAAAGTTATTTTTGGTAATAACAATGCCAAAAAATTTAACACAGATACGTGTTTAACGTTTACTCAGGTTCCGAGTGTTTTCAGGTGCATAACTATATGCATTAACCTTTTCTTCCGTAGATGAAGTGCGGTTGGTTCATCCTCTCGATTGAGGTGTTTTCAAGAATCATAAAAGGTTTGAAAATAGACTGGAATTGTCAAGATACAAATGAGGTTTAAGATGAAATCAAGTGGCAACTTGAAGAATTATTTAGTTTCATATGTTATAATCAGTATTTTAATTCATTTTGATTGTCCAATATTATTCGTCCACAGTTAACAGTTCAATAATTTATATACCGTTTAATATATAATATTCGAAGTAATTAATACGTGTCGTGACCCGTATACGTCTCAGACTCGATCACAACTCAAAGTATATATATTATTATAGAATGAACCTCAACCCTGTATAGAGAACTCGATCATTACTGCATATAGAGTGTCTATGGTGATTCCAAATAATAGATATAGATGCGTCGATATGATATGTCAAAACCTTGTATACGTGTCCCGATATTTAAAGTGCGTAAAATAAATAACAGAAATTAAATAACGATAAATAAAGTGCGTAAAGTAAATAACAGAAATTAAATGACGATAAATAAAATTGTGAGAATGTAAATTGCGATAAAATAAATTGCGATAAACAAAATGTAATCAGTTAGCTAGGAACAGTTAGCTAGGATTTTGTTAGCGTGGATTCTTAATAGAATTTCATATTGTTAATTAATCTGTTTCTAATCAATTTTTATTGTGTCCATTATTTCTTCGTTATGCCACTTGATGGATTCTGATAGATCAAAATCCAAATATGTAATTGGATGAATATGGTTATTCTGTGGTGAACGGATTTGTATATCGGTGGATGTAAGTAGGATAGTATATGACTTGTTGAAACAGATTCGAAGAACGTACAATGTAACTTATTAATGTGAAATTTAAATAGTCCTCGGGTATTACCTACCCGTTAAAATATTTTCACCATTAACAGTTTGTACAAGAGAATTTTTAATTACAATCTTTATGAAAGCATATATACTTATATATTTTCTTCAGATTTATTCATGGATTTAATGAGTTAATATGATATTAAACTCATTTGCTTTTCGGTTGGAACTAGAATAAATAATCTCTAAAACTTTAGAGATTACATATTCGCCATGTCGAACGAAGATAAATGAGGTAGAGTGATACGTAGAACGAAGATCATACCCAAAGTACATATGATGATATTGAAGCATGGATTGTTGATGGTACTGGTGCTGTTATTGATTGTACTGTTGGTGCCGGTGATGTTGCTGAAGCTGGTACATTTTGCACCATATTCTCCGAATAGATTTTTCGAGCACGAAGTTCGTTGACTTATTACTCCAGGATAATTGTCGGTCAGAACGAGCGGATGAATAAGGTTTAGAATTGTGGATAGAATATAATCTTGTTGAGTTACCCTGGAAATGAGACTGAAAATTGTGTCTCGAAAAGGTTCGCCGGTAAACGCTTCAGGTTCATTGTCAAGAGATGAATTCGGTTGGTGGAAGGGATTGCTTTCTGCGCATTTCCATTAATTAAGTCGTCTACGATCCCATCAGATGCATTGATAATGGCTGATTGGTTGATTCATGGCGATGACGCTGTTTTCGGAGCTTAGGTGAACATCTATGTCGGAATAGCTGTCGGAATAACTATCGAAATAGCTATCGGAATCTGAGGGACTCGAACTGGTTGCAGGATTCATCTCGTACGATCAGATGAAGGATTTTCGATAAGAAATAGATTATAGGATGTAGATTAGTACCCTGCAATACATAATTTACATATACATATATTACTAGAATCCCATAAGTTACGAAGGAATCTACGGAAGCTGTCAGGAAAAGATAACAATAACATATATGCTAAGATATGAATTAGCAGATACGCTAAGATACGAATTTTGTCTATACACTATTTATGCAATCATTGCAGTAAGATGTGTCTAGACTAGGAATGATAAGCAGGTAATTTCCTAAGGATAAGTAGATGATTTTCGACACGAATGATAAGCAAAACTTTTGACATGCAGACACGGTCGAAGTCCAGACTCACTAATGCATCTAAATAATTATCAGTTAGATATACTAATGCAAGACCTGGTTCGCTAAGACCACCGCTCTGATACCAACTGAAAGGACCCGTCTTAATCCATCCGGACGAAGTCCATATCGATTACAAATGATTCACAACAGTTGACTACATCGCGAGGTAATTGACCTCTATATGATAAATTTTACAAACATTGCATTCATTTTTAGAAGACAAACTTTCGTTACATCGACAGTTGACAGGCATGTAAAGCATTTCATAATATATCCAAATATAATTGACTTAATAATAATCTTGATGAACTCAACGACTCGAATGCAACATCTTTTGAAATATATCATGAATGACTCCAAGTAATATCTCTAATATGAGCAAATGCACAGCGGAAGATTTCTTTCGTACCTGAGAATAAACATGCTTTAAAGTGTCAACCAAAAGGTTGGTGAGTTCATTAGTTTATCATAAAGAATCATTTCATAATTTTAATAGACCACAAGATTTCATACTTCCATTTCTCATAATCATACGTCCCATGCATAGAGACAAAAATATCATTCATATGGATTGAACACCTGGTAACCGACATTCACAATATGCATATAAGAATATCCCCATCATTCCGGGATCCTCCATCGGACATGATATAAATTCCGAAGTACTAAAGCATCCGGTACTTTGGATGGGGCTTGTTGGGCCCGATAGATATATCTTTAGAGTTCGCGTCAATTAGGGTGTCTGTTCCCTAATTCTTAGATTACCAGACTTAATAAAAAGGGGCATATTCAGTTTCGATCATTCAACCATAGAACGTAATTTTGATTACTTGTGTCTATTTCGTAAAACAGTTATAAAAGTTGCGCATGTATTCTCAGCCCAAAAATATAAAGGGTAAAAAGGTAAATGAAACTCACCATACTGTATTTTGTAGTAAAAATACATATGACATCATTTAACAAGTGTAGGGTTGATCTCGGATTCACGAACCTATATCATTTATATATATTAACACATATATTTGTAATCAAACAAATTTATTATATCTTAAATTATATATTATATATATATTTAATTTGTATGTATCTTTAAAAATGACTAATGTTTATATAATTATATTAATATTTATATATGATTAACATTATACTAAAAATACATCATTTGTTATATATGAATATTTATATAAAAAAATATGTTTATAATATGTAATGTTATTATAAGTATAATTTTATATACATAATATTTATTTGTTGTAAAAATAATAATGATAATACTAGTAATAAAAATAATGATAATAATAATAATGATAATAATTTGTAAAAATATTAATACTTATGTTCATAATAATAATAATAATAATAATAATAATAATAATAATAATAATAATAATAATAATAATAATAATAATAATAATAATAATAATAATAATATAAAGAATAATAATAATAATATTAATGAAAATACTACCTCAATAGAAGTAGCTCTTAAAAAAAGTAAATGCTTAAGTCCGGGCTTGAGCCTGCGACCTCCCGCTCACACGAAAACTTCCTTAACCATTCGGCCACTTCTATTTTTCTGAATTAAGTCATAACCCAATATATATGCGTATATCCCGTTCTATATTTTACAGCCCACAAGTTTTGTGTAGTTCGGCCCAACTTTTACAAAGTCCGATTAAAGATAGACGGCCAATAAATCAAAAGTTTATGGTTTCAGTTTGTTGTCAACAGATCTTGAAATCATTGGCCTAACAGAATCTGTATGACCCAACATAAGAAGAAAAGGAACGGCCCAAATCTCTAAGTAAGTCACGATCCAAATACAATTCAATTTGATTAGTTGTGTTTAGGAAAGAAAAAAAAAATAAAAAAAATGTCGGCCACTAGTGTTCCTCATACCCCCATATATTCCTTTCTCTTAAAGTAAAAAGCGTATATATATAAAAATATTATTACACAGGCTGAATCAACAAAAAATAAATGTAGTAGTCGAGCAGTTGTAGTGATAATAATAATTTAAATCGGTTAGCAGGAGACCGAAAGTAATATAATAATGTTCGAATGGGTTTGTGTCATCATCATCACTTTTGGTTACCAACTCCATACGTCGTTTGCATATTAACGAGTTGTTCTAACAAGGAACAGAAAGGTGGGTAACTGAATCAGCTGCATCCTTGCAGCTTACATTCAAACAATGAAAGAGAAAAAAAAATTAAAATGAAAACTTTTGCAGTAGCTAGTTTATGGTGATGGTGGTATTTGAAATAAACAGAAATAGATGAATTTTAATGGTGGTTGTAAAGTGGTTTCATGGTGGACAGTAGTTGAGCAGGAACCAAAAAAATATATAGGTGTTGCAGTGGGTGGTGAATGGTGGTGAACGAAGATGACAGGAGTGACTCCCGTGATGGTTGGGTTATGGTTATCGATTGTAAAACAGATATATAGAGGCAAGGGATGGTTTAGGATTTCACAAAAGAAAATACAAGGTGATTGGTGATCGAGTTATCTATCAAAGTGGTGATATGGGTGGCAGTTTGGATGGGTTTGGGTGATGTTCTTAAACTGAAAAGCAGCAGGCTGGGAATAGTGTAGCATTCGTGGCTGTTTAGTGGCGATGTTCGAACAAAACAAATGGCGATATCAATAATCGATCCATATAACCACAAGAGGGTTTTCGATTTTTATGATTGATAACCGAATCAACAGACTACGATGGGGTTGACATTGGTCTCGAGAAAGAGAAGACGTAAAAGAGCAATTAGCAATGGTTTACAATGAGTAGGATGTTTCATATCGATGTTTCTAAGTAGTTTATGAGCTGCTTATGAGTTATTGAGTTGGGGTCTGTGACCCAACAGTTCAATCAGTATAAGTATTATAACTGTAGTTAACAGTGATCGAAAAAGGGTATGTTGAAAGACTCGATCGAGTACGGGTTGCAACAAAAGTTGAATAATAATAATAGAGATAAGTGGGTTTCGGTTATTACATCAAGCTCGTGATGGTGGTGGATGTTATGGTTGATCATGGTGTGAAGTAGTGGTCATGTAAGGTGATTTGTTATGATGGTGGGGGTGGCCGATGGTGATGCAAGATGGTCGGTTGTTATGGTGATGCTCACGGGTGTGATGGTTCTAAATTGGTCATGGAAGAGGAAGGTGGTATAGGTGTTGATTGAATGGTGATGGTGTATGAGGTTGTGTGTGTTAATATTTCTCATGAAGTATATATATATATATATATATATATATATATATATATATATATATATATATATATATATATATATATATATATATATATATATATATATATATATATATATATATATATATATGTTAAAGAATTATGGATATATGAAGTTGAATTTAAACGTGGATATGTCTACATCTATATTTTAATAGGTTAGTGGATGAATTGGGAAAAGTAACACACTAAGGAAAGAAAGGAACAGTTAGCCATCGGTACTTTGGACATATTCATTCTACCGACACCTTTCTAATGAAATGTTATATCGTGGTTCATTGCTAAACACTTATCTTATAAAAGTGTTCCTAAAAATTCCCAAATTTTTAGATTAAATATATTTAATTATTTCACTCATTATCTGATTGAAACCTGATTAAAAATGTTCGATAAATATTTATTTTATGTTCCAATTAATATATACGGAGTACAAATATTTAAACTTAAAAGGATAAAATTTTTTTTATCAAACCTAAAATCTTCGTAATCAATTTACAGTTCAATTTTTATTTTCAATCTTTTTAAACACGTAATAGAACTATATGAACGCTGGCGAAAAGTCAACCGAGTTGTACTGACGTTTACTATTTAAGCTCGAAATCATTCATATTCCCTTTCTATATATAAACAGTTTTTAAATAGCAAAGTTAAATGCTAAAACAATTATATTATATATTTTTTAAACAAACAGATTTAATATAACTTTATATATTTACAAGTACTATTTATTTACATATTTATACATATATCTATATATTTTATAGTTTGCATTAATCACATTTTACTTTATTTATTTTACAATATAAATCCTAATAATCATACTATATAATATTCTAAATTATATTTCAAATTATAAATACCTATTTAAATATATATATATGTTATCTATTTACAAACAATTGCTCGCGAATCGTCGGGAGTAGTCAAGGGTTAAATGAACACATAAACATAGTTTCCAAAATTTTCTAAACTCCACATTACATACTATGCTTTATCGTATCGAAATCATATAAAGATTAAGTTCAAATTTAGTCAGAAATTCTCGGGTCGTCACAATATGTAAGTTTGTTTTCTTGTAAATAATTGATGAATGATTTATAATATTTTTGTAATTTTGTGAGATATTTCTTGGTAGTTGCCAAATGATGGTTCCCACATGTGTTGGTCACTCACAAGGACTGCTAAGAGCTGATCATTGGAGTGTATATATCAATAGTAAATTCATTTAGAAGCTGTGTATTGTACGAGGACGAATACAGGTGCATACGAGTAGAATTGTTGATGAAAATGAATGAGAAAGCAATTGTAAGCATTTTTGTTAAGCAGAAGTACTTTGATATAGGTCTAGAAGTCTTTAAAAAGTGTACTAATACATCTTAATATACTACATGTATATACATTTTAACGGGGTCGTTAAGTCATCGTTAGTCGTTACATGTAAGTATTGTTTTGAAACCTTTAAGTTAACGATCTCATTTAATGTTGTTAACCCAATGTTTATTATATCTAATGAGATTTTAAATTATTACATTATCATGATATTATAGTGTATGAATATATCTTAATGTGATATATATACATTAAAATGTCGTTACAACGATAATCGTAACATATATGTCTCGTTTCGAAATTCTTAAGTTAGTAGTATTGTTTTACATATGTAGTTCATTGTTAACACACTTAATAATATATTTAATTATCATTTTATCATGTTAAATATAGTTTAACAATATCTTAATATGATACATATGTATTTAGTAAGACGTTGTTATAACGATAATCGTTATATATATCTTTTCGAGTTTCTTAACTTAGTAGTCTCATTATTATGTATGTAACTCATTGTTAATATACCTAATGAGATACTTACTTAACATAATATCATGTTAACTATATATATATATATATATATATATATATATATATATATATATATATATATATATATATATATATATATATATATATATATATATATATATATATATCATATAGTTTTTACAAATTTTACCGTTCGTGAATCGCCGGTCAATTTGGGTGGTCAATTGTCTTCATGAAACCTATTTCAAATAATCAAGTCTTAACAAGTTTGATTGCTTAACATGTTGAAAACATTTAATCATGTAAATATAGTTTTCATTTAATATATAATCATGGGATAGTCATGGAAAAGTTCGGGACACTACAGATTGGGGATACGCTACCTAATCCTAATCAAATCCAAAAGCAAGATCTTTTAAAGCAACTACGCGAGTCCACTAGTTCCCACGCTTACCCGAGCCATCGAATCCATGCAAATCTATAAAAAAAATGTAAACAACGAGAGGGTAAGCTAATGCTTAGTGAGTGAGAATATACTACATACATATATATGCATAAAATGAATACGCATCGCCAACACACAAATAGTAAAACACATACCGCAATCCGAGCATAACTAAGCAAAGTTATACCTATCGTACCACCAAGCCAAATTCGTAAGATTAGCTACAACATACAATAAGTATATATATACGTATAAACAAGATACATCCGAAAATACAACAAGGTTAACCCCTTAACCTTAAACCCATGAAGGTTGGCCGAACAACCCGAGCCTTAGTGAATTCGTGCAACCCGAGATTCACTTCCTTCACCACTTCTACAACCGAGGACGGCCGTACTACCTGTGCCTTAGTGAATTCGTACAACCCGAGATTCACTACCTCATCAATAAGATGACCGAACAACCCGAGTCATCATGAATCCGCACAACCCGAGATTCGCTACCTCATCAAAACCCACATCATCGGGGTTACTTAACCGTAACTCAATATCAATCTCACTACATCGGAATTATATAACTCCATATCACAAGTCCATGTGATAACATACACACGAAGTGTGCACCTTGCCAAAGGTGGTCAACTAAAATGTACAACCGTGCCAATTGGACTTATTACACAAACGCATCAAATCCACATATATATGAAGTGAGTACTATAACCGAGAACCACTTCACCCGACCCGCACCCATCCTACACATACATATGCACATAGGATATTAACACTCACCTTGACGTCTTGATGAATGCAACCGAAAAATTCCGCAACACGTCAATGGAAAGTACCTATTCCATTATCACAATACAAACAACACAATTAGGGTGGACTTGCAAACCAACCAAATTGATACTTAGTGCAATTTCGATCCAAATGCACTTCTAAGCACAAACCGCGCCCAAACTAACCAATAATCACTAACACAAGTGAAAATGGTCCTAATACGCCAATTAAACCCGAACACAAGTGTTAAGCACTCGTCTTGTCCAAAATGACACACAAACCCTAATTTTGACCCATTTCAAAATTTGTCAACCAAATACCCCCAAATGGGTTCCAACACTTCCATAATCACTAACACTAATGATTATACCCATTATCAAAGCCTAATCATGGCCAAAACATCAACCAACCCAAAACCCGCCAAGTGACAAGAATAACTAGTCACCATAAACCCACTTCATCATCAAAAAGGGTTTCACAACTGATCAAGCTCAAACCCTAACTTGAATATCAATTCTAACAAATGAAATTTGGAGTTTGAACTTACCAATACTACCACAACGTAGCCGTGAACGAGATGACCAACTTTAAAACCCGAGCTTTGGCGAGAATCCAACTCCTTCTTCTCCAAATCAAGCTCTCTCTCTCTCTCTCTCTCTCTCTCTAAACCCTTTCTCTCTCTCTAGATGCAAGTGTGTGAGTGAAAAAAGGTGAAATGAGGATAAGATAGCCAATAGATCAGTTTTGTGGCTCATAAACCGACCCCAAGTGAAAAGACCCAAATACCCCTCATTTAACTCTTTTAAAAATTTCCAACAGCACTCACTTAGGACCAAAAGCGGCGCTCCTAGGCCAGGAGCTGCGCTCCTAGAGACTTCCAGCTCACAACTTGAAATTAAAAATGTCCGGACTCGAATTACGGTCGTCTGGGCTTTTGATTCGCCTCAAAATGGTTTCCAACACCCGACACCTCAAACAATATATTATTAATAAAATAATATACTTCATCGTTTAAACACCTCTCGGAACATTTGTGCTACGAAAAATGGGGTGTTACAACAACGTTTAGTATATATAGGTTAATTAATGTTAAATAAAAGAATTTACATTTTACACCCCTAGTTCGGGGGTGAATCGTTATGTTGATGAATTTTTGGGGGGGCTGAAGTGTAAGTTTGGTGAATTGTTATCTTTTTTGAGGATTTTGAGTATCTGACGACACAAACCAGCACGACGTTTAGTATATAAAGGTTAATTATTACAATTAATTTTCACAAATCTTTTTTTAAAAGGCAATAAATTATAGTGATACTTAAAAAAGTTACACGTAAGGAGCATGAGAGCTCATGCTGGTCTCTACTATATGTACATAGTGAACACGACTAAAATAGAGAAACAATATCAACACGAATTACAGAAACAACAATAGGATGCGAAGGGTGCATCCAAATGAGAATGAGCTGCTCAAATCACGAAACAAAGATCCACGGATTGACAAGCCAACTATGTCAATCAATCGTCACGTGTTTAAGTCTTCTCGATATCCACTCATAGCTCATTATTTGAATCCTGTTTAGTGCAATCGGAAGGTTCCAATCTTTATTTTTAAACACCTTCTCATTTCGATTCTTCCAAATTAAATACCCGTTTGTCCACTCCATAGATTTCCAATTTATTCTCCCATCTTTGAAATTTGATAACTCGATTTTCCACAAAACGCTTCCACAATTGATAAGTTATTGAAATGACCCAAGTCCCACCAAGTATAAACTTTTGAACAAACATCAAAGGCGTGTTGACATAGGATTAAAGCATGCTAGGTGGACTCGATATCATTATCACATAGAGGACATCTCAACGAATGTAGATCAATACCTCGCTTATCTAGCTCGAACAAAACCGGTAGCCTATGCTTTCGACTCGCCAAATAAAAATCTCGACCTTTTTCGAAACTAAGTTGTTGAGCCATGTTTCAAAGCTACTTGGACCTGCTAAAAATAGCTTCTCGACTAAAAGGCTAGATAGATTACTAACTGTGAATAACCCATTGTGAGGCGGTTGCCAAATGTTTCGAGAAAACAAGCTGCACAGTTCTGACCAAATCAATAAGTGATGTAAGTTCACTAGCAGAACGACTGAAGGGTGATCTAGACCAATTCCCTGCAAACAGAAAATTAGATCTGTCTCACACAATCCGATCATTAATTTTCGCACCGTGTTCGTTTATAATTGGAATAGCCTGCTGAATTTTAATTTTAGATTCTCGTTGCCTAGCCAAGTATAGTTCCAGAATGAAGTGCTTGCGCCGTCACTAACCACATTTAGAAACGAATTTCAAAATTGAATGTTTGCCTCGTCCATCTCTTTACCTGCAATGATAAATTTATTCAAGGTACCAAATGGATTAAAAACACGTGTGGAGCAATCCAAGTTAAGATAACCCGAGGGCCCATAAAGACTCTTAATGACCCTAACCCACAAGGATGAGGATTCGGTTTTAAATCTCCACCATCACTTGCCAATTAATGCCCAATTTTTACATTTCAATGACCCGAGATTTAGGCCACCCTCCGAATAAGGAAGGATGATGTATTTCCATTTTACCCACGAAATTATTATTATCTTCCGACCCGACCCAAAAGAAATTTCTCCTCACACACTCTAATTTTTTAATAACACTTGACGGAGCATGAAAAAGCGAGAAATAATACGGCAGAAGACTACTTCTAACCGACTTAATAAGTGTCAAGCGTCCATCAAATGACATCATCTAGCCCTCCAATCCGAAAGTCTTTTTTCAAATTTCTCAATGACCGGTTTCCAACTATTATACTTGTACATTTTCGCACCAATTGAAAGACCAAGATATGTTGATGGAAAGGTCCCAAAATTACAACCAAAAATAGATGCCATGTTACTCACATCTTCATTACATACACTAATTCCATAAAGAAGACTTTTATGAGGATTAACTTTAAGACTGGATGCTAACTCGAAACATTTGAGGATCAACATTAGATTATGAATGTTACCCGAATCCCAATGCTCAAAATAAATGGTGTCATCCGCGTATTGAAGATGGGAACTATTAACTCTATCATTAGTTTATTACCCACATCAACACCTATGTATAGTCATTGATCAATAGTCGAATTTGTTAGAGTATTTAATCCTTCTGCCGCGATAATGAAAAGAAAAGGCGAAAGTGGATCGCCTTGGTGCACGCCTCTTTCGAAAGTGAATTAATTTTTTGGGGACCCGTTAATTAGAATGGAAATGGATGCCGATTTGAGGCATGAAAATATCCATTTTCTCCATTTATCTCCAAACTCCATATTTTTCATGATTTCCAATAAAACTTCCCAACTTAAGGAATCGAAAGCCTTTTCAAAATCTACCTTAAAGAATAGACTATCAAATCGGGAAGATTTAAGATAATCCAAAACTTCATTCGCGATAAGTGCACCATCTAGAATGTACCTACCTTTAATAAAGGCACTTTGCTCCTCGCCGATAGGTCTGGCACAAGTCTTCTGATGCGATTTGAAAGGATTTTCGAGACGATTTTGTAGTAGCTCCCGATCAAACTTATTGAACGAAATTCACAAAGTTCCAACGGGTCCGTTTTTTTGGGATTAAAGTCACAAAAGACGCATTGCACCTATTTGATATCTCTCCCGTTTTCCAAAACCATCTTATTACTTCAATAATTTCGATTTCATTTGTCGGCCAAAACTTTTTAAAGAAATGTATTTTAAACCCATCTAGACAGGGCGCCTTGTTACTACCGCAATCATTTAACGCATTCCAAATTTCAGTCTCCCCGAATGGCAGTTCCAGATTTTGAGCAGATTCAGCAGATAACCTGTTTGTACAGAACTGGTTCCAGTTAAATGATTTTGAAAAAATAAGCCTGCAAGTGTCGGTTTTTCTAAACTGTTTCTCGAAATGTTGAAAGCTACTCTATTTAATTTCAGTTTTTACTTTAATAATAATACTTATATTTTTTTAATAACATCTCTTAAATCTCTTAATAAGATTAAAATATCAAAAATAAAATAAATTAATACAGTAAGAATACATTATATTATATTATGATTTATAATTTATTTTATATTTTATATAAATATTAAAGGATGGAGAAAATAATAATAATAATAATAATAATAATAATAATAATAATAATAATAATAATAATAATAATAATAATAATAATAATAATAATAATAATATTATTATTATTATTATTATTATTATTATCGAAATAATAATAATAATAATAATAATAATAATAATAATAATAATAATAATAATAATAATAATAATAATAATAATAATAATAATAATAATAATAATAATAATAATAATAAGAAGAAAAAATTACGCCGTTGATACCTGTGGTTTGTACACTTTTGCACCGTTACACCTAAACTTTTATTTTTGTGTGGTTGGTACCTGAGTTTTGGTTGATTATCACCATTGGCACCCCATGCTAACGTCTGTTTATTGTTAACCGTTAACTCCTCACATGTGCAAATGCGAGGGTATTTTTGTCCCTTCCACTATTTTTTTCCTATTTGTTTCCCTATTATGTGCATCGCATGTGAACTTCTGATTTACTCATTTGCGTGTGATTTACAAATATCTGAACAGTTTCTCATCGGGTAATATTAGAGTATAATGAGCTTGATTTTGCTTTTAAAACTTCATCAGTTAATAATTCAATCAGCAGAGGCACTTCAAATTGAAGCTCCCGATCTTTATGTGCGTCAAAGTCCAGTACCTAATGCATATACTCTACCCATAAATGGTAAAAATCCGTTTGTTGTTCATACAAGCCTTGTAGAGCTGCTTACAAGAAAGGAATTGCAGGTAAGATATTATTTTTATACAGATTTTAACGTAATAAATATCATCATTCGCAAATCTAGGGGTAAGATCACTATTTGCACACATAATTTAACAATCTGATTGGCCCTTTATTTGACCTAAAGTCAAAGACTTGTTGATCCCATTATACATAGTCTCTTTTTTTTTTTTGCACACGAACATCACCTTTTGTTATTTCACCTATAAATTCATTGTACAATCAGAATTTCTATATTCCCATATAGCACTAGTACATCAATTTTCTAATCAATTTTCTAGATTTGGGGTTACGAATCGATTTTGGGTTCCACCTCTGTCGTATCCACCGGTGGCCTTGAACACCGTTGCCTTTGTCGCCACCTCTGTTTCAAATTTTGCTTTGAATTTCAATATTTTTTAGATTTGAATTAGGGTTTATGTTGATTTCGGAATAAACTGAATGGTGGTATCGTATAGTATGGTGTTTTTAATAGGGGAACAAATAGTGAAAGGGACGAAAATACCCTCACATGTGTTGCACATGTGAGGGGTTAACGGTTAACATTAAACAAACGTTAGCATGAGGTACTAATGGTGATAGTTAACCAAAACTCAGGTACCAATCACGCAAAAATAAAAGTTTAAGTGTAACGGTGCAAAAGTGTACAAATCACTGGTACTAACGGCGTAATTTTTCCAAATAATAATAACTAGTTGTGGAGCCCTCGCTTCGTACCGGGGGCTCCGTTTTGAATGCGAGTTAAAAAAAAGTCTTGATCTATTTTGTAAAAAAGAATTTTTTTCGACATCTAACATTGAAGGGTTGTTCCTTTTGTGAAAGTTGCTACTTTTAGCGTTCCTTTTTTATTTTTTTATTTTTTATTTTTTTTAAAGTTAGTTGATCTATTTTGTAAAAAAGAATGTTTTTCGACATCTTTTAGTAGCATTGAAGGGTTCTTCCTTTTATGAAAGTTGCCTCTTTTATCGTTGAGGAAAAAAAAAAGTAGTTGATTTTTTTGTAAAAAAAGAATTTTTTTCGACGTATTTGGGTAACATTGAAAGGTTGGTTCTTTTACGAAAGTTATTTCTTTTATCGTTAGAGACAAAAAAAAGGTGAAATGACGAAAATACCCCTAATTACTATTGATAAATAGTGCTACATGATTTTGTCTTTTAGATAGTATAGTAATAATAATAATAATAATAATAATAATAATAATAATAATAATAATAATAATAATAATAATAATAATTAATAATAATATTAATAATAATATTAATAATACACTAAAAAAATTGCAGCTTATCATTTTTAAATGTGAACACACTGTATGTTTCTTCATCATATAAAAAGAAGGTATTCAATTTGATGTTATCTATCAATAAATGCGTTGATCTTCAATTCCTCTCCATTTTTGAAATCTAAATTTCCTAGATGCAAAATTTAATGTCTACCAGACTCCCATTTTTAATCTCTCTCTTGCTCTCTCTCACATACCAATATTGCCAGAGCTCCTTCCAAACACTCAACTAAAAAATCTCTAAAAAATCTTTTGTGTGTTGTTCAAATTATATGATTATAAAGATGGGTTTCTCTTAAATTTCATAAATTTAGTCCAAAGATTCAATCTTTACAAACCTTTTCTTGCTTTTCATCCATATGGACCAAAAAAACTTTGATTCCAGCTTTGAAAGACCTTATTTTTATACTCAGCCACCACCCCCACCTCCGGCCACCATAAACTACCACTCACATGGGTTCAATCTGAATGATAAGGTGAGTCCAACACTTCTACTCATCATCATAATTCTTGCTATAATTTTCTTCATTTCTGGGTTGCTTCATCTTCTTGTTAGATATATTATGAGACCAATTAATAGGGATCCTGATGAGTTTGATAATGTGACTGCACTTCAAGGTCAATTACAACAACTGTTTCATCTTCATGACTCGGGTGTTGACCAGTCTTTCATTGACACATTGCCTGTTTTCACTTACAAATCAATTATTGGTGTGAAAGATCCTTTTGATTGTGCTGTGTGTTTGTGTGAGTTTGAAGGTGAAGATAAGCTTAGATTATTGCCAAAGTGTAGTCATGCTTTTCATATGGATTGTATTGATACATGGCTTTTGTCACATTCCACTTGTCCCCTTTGTAGAGGTAGCTTACTTTATGATCTTACTCCAAATTCTTGTTGTTCACCTTTAGTACTTGTTCTTGAATCTGGAAGTAATGAGATTTCTAGAGAGATTGGTAATTTTGATAATCCACATACTTCTTCATTTAGAAGAGTTAGTTCCCATTTGAGTCAAGAGGAATTTGAGTTTGAAAATAAGGGTGAGATGATGAAAGAAGAAGAAAATAGTAAAGAAAAAGTGGTTACTATTAAGCTTGGCAAGTTTAAAAATGTAGATGTTGGTGAGAGTAGTAGTGAGAAACAAATATTTGATGCTAGAAGGTGTTTTTCAATGGGGTCTTTTGAGTATGTAATGAATGAGAATTCATCTCTACAAGTACCAATTAGGACACAAGTTAAGAAACAAGCTAGTAAAAAATCTAGTCTTCCGATCACTCCATGTCACCATCCGGCAATGTCGGAATGTGGTGATGATTCAATGAGAGATTTCAAAGGAATGGAAGTTATAGGTAGTAGTGGTTGTGCAATTGGGAAGAGTAAAAGGGAGAGTTTTTCGGTTTCCAAGATTTGGTTAAGAGGGAAAAAGGAGACGCCTAATTCAACGGCGACAGCCGCCACCATTGGACCATCATCAAGGGGGTCTTTCTCGTTCCGTTTTCCAGTAAAACGGAACGAACTGAAAACAAATAGAAGGGCTAATTCTGAATTGGATATTGAGAGGTGGGAGAATGATCAAGAAATTGATATTTGTGAATGGTTAGATCCACCACCATTAGAAGCTTCAAACACACCCTCTTTTGCAAGGAAGACTCTACATTGGCTTATGGGTAGACAACAAATCAAGGGGGTTCATTCATCTTGCTCTACAAATGTTTGATATTTTTTTCTTGAATAGTTTATGGACACTATTCATTTTTGGTAGTGTGTAGATTATGATTAGTAAAAAAACACAAAAACGAGATCAAGACTATAAAAATCTCAACAGAAATTATATATGTGCAGTTTTTTGGATTTGTTTCTTGTGATTTTTCTAGAGTAGATTTATTTTTCCTGTCCCTTTTCCCAAAAATGCCCTCCGGAAAACAGGTCAAACAGGAATTACATAATCTTTGGTGGCCAAAATGTAGAATCATATGTATGGATGTGAAGATTTAAAAATTTATGGAGTACTCCTTAAGGCCTAGCTATATTAATCAAGATACGTTGCCATTGTTACTTTGTGATTACGTTTCATTAGCCAATAATTTTGTTATTAAATGTCAATAATAACTTTTAGCCTTGTAGTTGGTGTTACGATATCCGTAGATGACGTCTACACTCTATTTCAGAGTTTTTATCTGGAAAGGAAGGAAAAAGAATTGAAAAGAAATAAAAGATATTTAGTGTTCCTAAATTCTTTTAAAGAGAGAGAGAGAAATAAGTAGAATGAAAATTATGGCTAATTTTCTCTCCAACAGTTCTTTTCAAAATAATGTCATCCAGGATTAGCTGAAAATGAAAAAACTCGACGGTTTATTCATATTGTTATTTAAAAAATTCTATTGAAAATTTTAAAAAATATTGGTGGTTCATTTTAACGTATGTGTCAAACTGTCAATTACGGAGTAGTTAAAACTTAAAAGCCATCTTAAATTTCTTAAATTGACTTAAGCCTTAAATTGCGGAATTAAACTTGCCACATCTTTGATAATGACTGGACCTAATCGGAGAAGCAACAAGTAATTTAAGGATAGGAAGGTAGTTGGTGACACATAATTAAGTTGTTCAATCAATTAAGAGACGGGTAAGTCTCTATTTGGCCATTGTATTGAAAGGGATAAGTTTTTCAGGGCTAATATTCTTGATTATTAATGAAGTAACGTATATTTTGTAACATTATCATTCGATTTTATAAGTTTTGTATCATATTTAATTTGCAAAAGTCTTTATCTACTTAATTTTGGATTTAAGATTGGTTGTTACTACAAATTATGTTAACATTTTGTACGTTATCTATGTGAGTGAAACAAAAAACTATTGTAACATTGTAATCAGATACAAAAAAAATCAAACAAAAATACTCTAACAGTGTAATCGGATACGAGTTATGTTACATTTTATTTTTAATGACAGTGAAATCATTATTAGTATATTTTATTATTACTTTAATAATAATAATAAGTTATTAATTTTGCAAATTTTAAATAAATTCGAATATAGTGAGGCCTGGGTTTAATATGGCTCATGGGCTAGCAAGAGATGGTAACTTTTAGTTTGGGCTTTGGAAAATATTAAAAACATGGGCTAGCCAGGCATGAAACTATTATCTGGGCTAGGGTATATATTTATCTTCCATAAACTAAAAGAAGATCAAGATTTAGTCGTATTTGTCCCTCATGAAGTACAAACGACAACAACACCAAAAACATCAAATTTTCATTTACAACCCCTATTTCTTATCTTCTATAAACTAAAAGAAGAGCAAGATTTGGTATTTGTCCCTCATGAAGCACAAAAGACAACACCAAAAATATCAAATTTTCATTTACAACCCCTTTTCAGGATTCAATACATAAACTCCTACTATTTTCAGGGGTAGAAGACGTAAATTTTTTTTTTTTTTAAAAAAAAAACAAAAACCAAACATCACCAAAAATTTTATCAGGCCTTATTTTCCTACTCGCCACGATTATTTTCCATCGCCAACACCATTGAACTCGAAATAATTTTACGAACAAAACGCAACTAACTAGGCTTGTGCATGGAACGGTTCCGTCCCAAACTAATTCGGTTCGGTTCTATCCCGAGTCCCAAATTAATGAAGAAACTCGTACCGAGGACCGTACCAAAAAATTTCGGTTCGGTTCCATAATTTTCGGTTCAGTTTTTGGGAAAGAACCGTCCCACTTGAGTACACACAACATCGACTGTTGGAATTACGATTACAGCCGGTCTACTTCTCATGAGAGGTAGCAAAAGCGTCTATTTCCATTTGAATCTTCAACTTGCTCAAAAGGTGTATATATTATTCTTTGTATATAAACCTATAAGATGTAACATCCCGCCTTTTTCCGTTTACTTTCCGTTTATTCATTTTAAAGTCCGTTATATATTTATAACATCTCCCGTTGATACGCGTTTTAAATTATCTCGTTTAGGTAATTCACGCACCCGAATGAAACTAGAGGGACCAAACTTGCCAAATGACCAAACCTTTGACTAGGTCAAAGGGTCAACACTTCACTCTCATCCATTCATTTCTTCCCTTTCACTTTTACTACTTCCTTTTTCTCTCAAGAACACCAACAAGAATTCATCATCTAAATTCGGATTATGAAGGTAGCAACAAAACAAATTGCATTTTTGGAATCCTTGCAACTTCCTCTTCGATTCCATACCGATTTCATTACATTTGGGTAACTTTCTAAAATCACTATATTTTGTGTTCTTGATGTTTTTAACTTATAAAGTTGTTAATTAGCTTCTATGGCTCAAGTCTAACATGAATATATGATTTATATGCTCGATCTCGTTGTTTTAGTGTAACTAGCATGAACATGAAAAGTATGTGTTTGATTTTGAGTTTTGGATGATTTAATGTTGTTGTTATGATAAAGTGCAAGTATTAAATGTGTTCCTAATATCACTAGCTTCAATTTGATGTGTAGGTTGCTTTAGAAAACTTCATAAACTTGATTATTGATTTTGGCGGGTTTGGGTTAGGGTTTGATGAACTTGAAATGAACCTTTGATGCTTTGAATGACATGAGATGTTATTAGTAAGTGTTTAGTTGTATTGTATGTTTAATTATCTTCGAAACGGCATATCTTTCGTGTAAATTGGTTGCCCGAATCATTGAATTGCATTTACGAACTTGAATGCATTAAATGATGAGCATTGAATGTGATTTGGGTTGTTGCAAGTATTGAATTGGTTGTTGAAATGTGTTTAGTTGTTTTTCTCGTCAAAATACCTTCCCGATGATATAAGATACATGTTTTGGTTGTTTGCGGGTCATAAATTGGGAATGTTTGAAGTTTGGTTCGTGCATTTATTTGTTGCTGCAGAAACAGGGTCTGCATACCAATCTGGACGCCGTCCAGATTATTGGACGCCGTCCAGGCCTTCAATGCTGGACGCCGTCCAGCAAATCTGGACGCCGTCCAGTTACACTGCCAGTTTCTGTTTTGTTTTACCATTTTACGAAAAATGTTTGCTATGTTACGCACCTCCGATTCACATGTAACTTGTTCTAACATGATCATATATGATTAAAAACCTCAGAAAAATAGTTCGGGACCCGACCCGAATGTGTTGACTTTTCGTTGACTTTGACCCGACCAAAGTTGACTTTTAATCAAACTTAACCAAATACATATGCAATCATTCTAACATGCTTTTATACTTGTACCTTGCATGAAACATGACAATTTGATTCACATGCTATTATAATCGAGTCTTAACGAGCCATAGGACTAATTGAACACTTTGACCGACCGTGTTTACCGATATTGATACAAACCTATTTGTTTAGGTCAAGACTAGCATTCGTTCTTGCACACGTTTACTTGTTGAAGTACTTTTACATACGTGCACTCAAGGTGAGATCATAGTCCTACTTTTACTCTTTTGAACTTACAATTGGGATGAGAAAACATAAACGTTTCTTTTTACTAAGTGAACACAAGTACAGGAAAACAAACATTCTACATACGAGTTTGAACAAAAATCCTCAATTCGATTATCATTAGTTACACTTGCCGGGTGTAAGCGAGAACTTATGTTATATGGCCATATGGATTTGACAAATCCTCATTCAGGCGGTTCGCTACCGTCTACGAATGAAATATATTTTCGAGAAACAGTGTATGTTCTAACACTATTGTGATGGGGTTCTATGGAAGGAATGTTAAGCATTGATAATTGGATGCTCGTGAAACAAATTTTGGAATGGTTTACTATTATATCAATGTTACAAATCTTGTGGTTCACTTGTACTTACTTACTTAAACCTATGATTTCACCAACGTTTTCGTTGACAGATTTCTATATTTTTCTCAGGTCCTTGAATATTTTGTGATACATGCTTCCGCTCATTACTTTTGATACTTGCTTGGATGTCGAGTATACATGCATACGTGGAGCGTCTTTTGGCTACTTTCAAATTGTGTCGCATATGTTTCAATTGTACTTTAAACTTTGTTATGTAACTAGTTGTCGAACTACTTTGTAAACCTTGAAACATCTTTACTTTTGAAATGAATGCGACATACTTTTGGTCAAACGTTGTTTTAAAGACTTATGACCACGTAACAGGACCTAAGTAGACGGCGCCGTCAATGACGATTTTGTCGGGTCGCTACAGATGGTATCAGAGCGTTGGTTGTAGGGATTTAGAGTTCATTGGTGTCAACCCCGAGTCATAGGGTACATTAGTGAGTCTAGACTACAACCGGCATATAGACTTGAAGTAGGAATTACTTGACTACTTGTGCATTTATACACGAACGTTTCTACTCATATCTACTCTTATTTCATCTTAATCTCACGTTGTTTAATTTGATTGACATGCCACCTTGACTTAGTGAAATAATGTCGAATGCACATATGAATTAGGGTAATATAATTTTCGAGATTATATTACGGTGACTCATATGAACGTTCCGACATTATGGCATAAAGAATTTAAGGCGAGTCAAGGAAATTTTTCTCTCTATCCTTATTCCATACCATGATTAGTATTATTGAAAATACTAATCAACGGTATTCTTGTGTTTTGAAGGAACAATGCCTCCTCGCCGTGTGCCACGCCATGAGACTCCAGAACAAGCCCTTCAATGGATGATAGCCACCGCCATGGATGAGGCCATGGCCGGTCACTCCTCCAACAACAACAATAACAACAACCACAACAACAACAATCAAGGGGCCGGTAACTCAAGCGAAGGGTGTCCTACAAAGCCTTCATGGGGTGCAAATCTCATACTTTTGATGGGACCGGGGGACCGGTTACTCTCACTCGATGGTTCGAACAAAAGAAGGCCGTGTTTAGCATAAGCGGCTGTCGGGACCAAGATAAGGTCAAATACTCCACTCGCACTTTCTCCGGTGTCGCCCTCACATGGTGGAAAACCTATGTACAATTGGTGGGTACCGATGAAGCTCACGCCCTCTCTTGGGCCGACTTAAGGGAAAAGATGATCGTCGAATATTTCCCTCGTGAAGAAACCCGAAGGCTCGAACAAGAGCTAAGAACTTTGAAAGCGGTCGGGAACGATCTCAAGGCTTATAACCAACGATTTTCCGAACTAGCCTTGATGTGCCCAAACCTTGTGAACCCCGAATCTTTAAGGGTTGAACTTTACAAGGATGGTCTTCCAAAGAGCATCAAACACGGGGTAATGTCATCCAAACCCACTAATCATCAAGAAGCTTTGAACATGGCCCGCAAGTTGATAGAAACGGTGGACGAAATCGTAGTGCCGGCACCTAAAGTCGAGGATAAGTCGGGTAGCAACAAAAGAAAATGGGAAGCCCCCCATCAAGCAACAAAAACTTTGCCAAGAAGCCTTTCACCTCCGACGGCAAGAAGGGTTATGCCGGAAACCTACCTCTTTGCAACAAATGCAACAAATACCACTTTGGTGAATGTGGCAAGCTAATTTGCCATCGGTACCAAGGAGTTGGTCATAAGGCCAATGAGTGTAAAAGTGTCACCCCCGTCGCTCGAAAAGGGCCCAATGCACCAAAGACGGGCACTTGTTACGAATGTGGCCAAACGGACCATTATAGAAATGCATGCCCGAAGAAGAAAGATAACCCCAATACGCGTGGCCGAGCTTTCAACATCAACACCGAGGAAGCCCGAGATGACAATGAATTAGTCACGGGTACGTTTCTTCTCAACAACTCTTATGTTACTTGCTTATTCGATTCGGGTGCCGATAAATGCTTTGTATCCAAGACTTTAACTCATTCTTTTAGCACTCCCCCACTTCCGTTAGATACCACTTATACCATTGAAGTGGACAACGAGAAACTATTGAGTGCCGACACATATTACCGGGGGTATACGTTAAACATTTTGGGTAATAAGTTTGAAATTGACTTGATACCCATGGAACTAGGAAGCTTCGATGTAATAACCGGTATGAATTGGTTAGCCAAAATGAAATCTCACATCCTTTGTGATCTTAACGTAATCCGAATTCCTATCGAGAATGGTGAACCTTTGATTGTTTATGGCGATAAGAGTTGCACCGGACTCAACCTCGTTTCATGCCTTAGAGTTAGAAAACTACTCCGTAAGGGTTGTTTTGCGATCCTTGCCCACGTTAAGAAAGTCGAGTCCGATGAGAAGCATATCGATGATGTGCCAATTGTTAGTGACGTTTTCGATGTATTTCCCGACGAATTGCCGGGTCCTCCCCCTCATCGACCGGTAGAATTCCAAATTGATCTTATTCCGGGAGCCGCACCCGTAGCACGTGCACCATATAGACTTGCTCCATCCGAAATGCAAGAATTGCAAAGTCAAATCCAAGAACTACTTGACCGTGGTTTTATCCAACCTAGCCATTCACCATGGGGCGCTCCGATTTTGTTTGTTAAAAAGAAAGACGGATCCCTACGAATGTGCATCGATTATCGTGAACTAAATAAATTGACGGTTAAGAACCGATATCCTCTTCCTCGCATCGATGACCTCTTTGATCAACTATAAGGATCTCGTGTATATTCTAAAATTGATCTCCGCTCGGGTTATCATCAATTAAGGGTTAAGGGGGAAGATGTCTCCAAAACCGCTTTCCGGACTCGTTATGGTAGTTATGAATTTCTTGTAATGCCATTTGGTCTCACTAACACACCGGCGGTGTTCATGGATCTTATGAACCGCGTGTGCAAACCGTATCTCGATAAATTCGTTATTGTGTTCATCGATGACATCTTGGTCTATTCTAAAAGCGAAGAAGAGCACAAACAACATCTCTGACTTGTGCTTGAACTCTTGAGACAAGAACGACTCTATGCCAAATTCTCCAAGTGTGAATTTTGGTTGAAGGAAGTTCAATTTCTTGGTCATGTTGTAAGTGATCAAGGTATTAAAGTCGATCTCACGAAAATCGAAGCCATTAGTAAATGGGAGACTCCTACTACTCCTACTCACATTCGTCAATTTTTGGGTCTCGTCGGATACTATCGTAGATTCATCAAGGATTTCTCTTTGGTTGCTCGACCTCTAACCGTGTTAACTCACAAGGGAAAGAAATTCATTTGGGCAACCGAACAAGAATCCGCATTTCAAATCTTGAAGACAAAGCTAACCACCACTCATATCTTGTCACTTCTCAAAGGAAATGATGATTTTGTTGTATATTGCGATGCCTCGAAACATGGTTTTGGGTGCGTATTGATGCAACGAAAGAAAGTCATTGCTTATGCCTCCCGACAACTCAAAATTCATGAACGGAACTATACAACACATGATCTCGAACTCGGAGCCGTTGTCTTCGCACTTAAAATGTGGAGACATTATCTTTATGGAACCAAAAGTACCATCTTCACCGATCACAAAAGCCTTCAGCACATCTTCGATCAAAAGCAACTAAACATGAGACAACGACGGTGGATAGAAACTTTAAACGATTATGATTGTGAGCTTCATTACCATCCTAGAAAGGCAAACGTAGTAGCCGATGCCTTAAGTCGAAAGGAAAGAGTGGTGCCTCTTCGTGTCTGAGCTTTAAACATCACCATTCACACCAACCTCAATAGACCAATTCGTGTAGCCCAAGACGAGGCTCTCAAGGATGAAAACATCTCCCTCGAACACTTGAATGTCCTCACCTCTCGATTCGAAGTTAAAGAAACCGGACTCCGATATTTCACCGGAAGAATTTGGGTGCCTAGCTATGGGGACTTGCGAAGCCTTATTTTAGACGAAACCCATAAGTCAAGATATTCGATTCACCCTGGTGCCAATAAGATGTACCACGACCTCAAAGAACAATATTGGTGGCCGAACATTAAAAAGGACGTTGCTACTTATGTTGGAAAGTGCCTAACTTGCTCCAAAGTTAAAGCAGAACATCAAAGACCGTCCGGACTACTTCAACAACCCGAAATCCCGCAATGGAAGTGGGAAAGGATAACGATGGATTTTATCACCAAACTACCAAAGACGGTTTGCGGTTATGATATTATTTGGGTTATTGTTGACCGTCTCACCAAATCCGCACACTTCCTAGCTATGAAAGAAACCGACAACATGGAAAAACTCGTAAAACTGTACATTAAGGAAATCGTAGCCCGACATGGTGTACCCTTATCGATTATCTCCGACTGAGATGGCCATTTTGTTTCTAGATTTTGGCGTACCTTACAAGAAGAGTTGGGGACGCGTTTAGACATGAGCACCGCATATCATCCATAAATCGACGGACAAAGCGAACGCACAATTCAAATCTTGGAAGACATGCTACGAGCTTGCGTTGTTGACTTTGGAAAAGCTTGGGATAAGCACTTTCCTCTCTCCGAATTCTCCTACAACAATAGTTATCACGCGAGTATTAACGCCGCACCATTCGAAGATTTATATGGCCGAAAATGTCGTTCACCTCTTTGTTGGGCCGAAGTAGGCGACACATAAATCACCGGACCCGAACTCATTCATGAAACAACCGAGAAGATCGTTCAAATCCGAGATAGGCTTAGGACGGCCCGAAGTCGTCAAAAGAGCTATACCGACAAACAACGCAATGACCTTGAGTTTCAAGTCGGTAATCATGTAATGTTAAAAGTCGCACCTTGGAAAGGTGTAATTCATTTCGGGAAATGCGGGAAGCTAAATCTGCGGTATATTGGTCCTTTTGAAATCTTGGAGCGTGTTGGAACCGTTCCTTATCGTTTAGATCTTCCGCCTCAATTGAGCTCCGCTCATCCTACTTTCCATGTATCCAACTTGAAAAAGTGCCTTGCCGAACCCGATATCATCATCCCTCTCGAGGAGCTTACCATTGATGACAAACTTCATTTCGTGGAGGAACCGGTTGAAATTGTGGACACCTCCGTCAAAACGTTAAAACAAAGCCGAATTCCAATTGTCAAGGTCCGTTGGAACGCCAAAAGGGGACCCGAGTTTACTTGGGAAAGACAAGATCAAATTCAAAGGAAGTATCCTCATCTATTCGCGAATTCGGAAACACAAAATCCCGAGGAAGAAACAACGACTACTACGACTACTTAAATTTCGGGACGAAATTTCTTTTAAGGAGTAGGTAATGTAACATCCCGCTTTTTTTCATTTACTTTCCGTTTATTCATTTTAAAGTCCGTTATATATTTATAACATCTCCCGTTGATACGCGTTTTAAATTATCTCGTTTAGGTAATTCACGCACCCGAATGAAACTAGAGGGACCAAACTTGCCAAATGACCAAACCTTTGACTAGGTCAAAGGGTCAACACTTCACTCTCATCCATTCATTTCTTCCCTTTCACTTTTACTACTTCCTTTTTCTCTCAAGAACACCAACAAGAATTCATCATCTAAATTCGGATTAGGAAGCTAGCAACAAAACAAATTGCATTTTTGGAATCCTTGCAACTTCCTCTTCGATTCCATACCGATTTCATTACATTTGGGTTACTTTCTAAAATCACTAGATTTTGTGTTCTTGATGTTTTTAACTTATAAAGTTGTTAATTAGTGTCTATGGCTCAAGTCTAACATGAATATATGATTTATATGCTCGATCTCGTTGTTTTAGTGTAACTAGCATGAACATGAAAAGTGTGTGTTTGATTTTGAGTTTTGGATGATTTAATGTTGTTGTTATGATAAAGTGCAAGTATTAAATGTGTTCCTAGTATCACTAGCTTCAATTTGATGTGTAGGTTGCTTTAGAAAACTTCATAAACTTGATTATTGATTTTGGTGGGTTTGGGCTAGGGTTTGATAAACTTGAAATGAACCTTTGATGCTTTGAATGACATGAGATGTTATTAGTAAGTGTTTAATTGTATTGTATGTTTAATTATCTTCGAAACGGCATATCTTTCGTGTAAATTGGTTGCCCGAATCATTGAATTGCATTTATGAACTTGAATGCATTAAATGATGAGCATTGAATGTGATTTGGGTTGTTACAAGTATTGAATTGGTTGTTGAAATGTGTTTAGTTGTTTTCCTCGTCAAAATACCTTCCCGATGATATAAGATACATGTTTTGTTTGTTTGCGGGTCATAAATTGGGAATGTTTGAAGTTTGGTTCGTGCATTTATTTGTTGTAGTAGAAACAGGGTCTGCATACCAATCTGGATGCCGTCCAAATTATTGGACGCCTTCCAGGCCTTCAATGCTGGACGCCGTCCAGCAAATCTGGACGCCGTCCAGTTACACTGCCAGTTTCTGTTTTGTTTTACCATTTTACGAAAAATGTTTGCTATGCTACGTACCTCCGATTCACATGTAACTTGTTCTAACATGATCATATATGATTAAAAACCTCAGAAAAATAGTTCGGGACCCGACCCGAACGTGTTGACTTTTCGTTGGCTTTGACCCGACCAAAGTTAACTTTTAATCAAACTTAACCAAATACTTATGCGATCATTCTAACATGCTTTTATACTTGTACCTTGCATGAAACATGACAATTTGATTCACATGCTATTATAATCGAGTCTTAACGAGCCATAGGACTAATTGAACACTTTGACTGACCGTGTTTACCGATATTGATACAAACCTATTTGTTTAGGTCAAGACTAGCAATTGTTCTTGCACTCGTTTACTTGTTGAAGTACTATACGTGCACTCAAGGTGATATAATAGTCCCACTTTTACTCTTTTGAACTTACAATTGGGATGAGAAAACATAAACGTTTCTTTTTACTAAGTGAACACAAGTACAGGAAAACAAACATTCTACATACGAGTTTGAACAAAAATCCTCAATTCGATTATCATTAGTTACACTTGCCGGGTGTAAGCGAGAACTTATGTTATATGGCCATATGGGTTTGACAAACCCTCATTCAGGCGGTTCGCTACCGTCTACGAATGAAATATATTTTCGAGAAACAGTGTATGTTCTAACACTATTGTGATGGGGTTCTATGGAAGGAATGTTAAGCATTGATAATTGGGTGCTCGTGAAACAAATTTTGGAATGGTTTACTATTATATCAATGTTACAAATCTTGTGGTTCACTTGTACTTACTTACTTAAACCTATGATTTCACCAACGTTTTCGTTGACAGATTTCTATGTTTTTCTCAGGTCCTTGAACATTTTGTGATACATGCTTCCGCTCATTACTTTTGATACTTGCTTGGATGTTGAGTATACATGCATACGTGGAGCGTCTTTTGGCTACTTTCAAATTGTGTCGCATATGTTTCAATTGTACTTTAAACTTTGTTATGTAACTAGTTGTCGAACTACTTTGTAAACCTTGAAACATCTTTACTTTTGAAATGAATGCGACATACATTTGGTCAAACGTTGTTTTAAAGACTTATAACCACGTAACGGGACCTAAGTAGACGGCGCCGTCAATGACGATTTTGTCGGGTCGCTACATGTACCTTGAATATGCCACGAACTCTTAGAATGACGTTTTAGAAACATGTCAAATAAATAAAATGTGTTTTTGTTGCTTTCTATTAACCACTGACTTGAGGGTGCAAGTGAACTCACCCAAATTTGGGTGAAAGATTTTGTTTAGATGATAGGTTTAAATGAATTCTTTCGTCTTAGCACCTGCAAAATATATATTATGCTACAGGTGTTTTTTTTCAAACCAGACTATTATTATTAATGATATTAAATTAATATATTAATAAAGTACACGATGAAGCACAAATATATGGGAAAATGGAGAAGTGTATGTAATGATCTCATAACAAAGATACAAAAGACGAATGAAAACATCATCTTAAAGTGTTACTATTTCTATTTGATGATTTAGCAAACACAACATGAAAATATAAAATAAGAAGACAATAATACTAGGGACTATTTGCTATATTATACATAGGTAAAATGTAAATATTTCGGTCCGGTTCGTTTCCCGTATTTTCGGCTTCGGTCCGTCCGTACCGAAGACCGAAAAATATGAAATTTAAGGACCATGGACCGTACCAAAACTTCTCAGTTCGGTTCGGTTCCCGTCCGATTCGGTTCAGTCTTCGGGTTTTTCGGTTTTTCCCGTACCGTGCACACCCCTACAACTAACTACACTGAAAACAAAGACTTTTAAAAAAACGCTAAATACACCGACATCTAAATCTAGGCTTAACACACGGATCATTCTCCCTTATGTAAAATTGTAAATACATAACGTTACCTTAAATATGAGTATGAAACTCAAAAAGCCTCGCCGCAACGCGCCGGCCGATTCGGATCTCGTTTCTGTAATTAATAAACATATTTTTTTCTTTTTATTTCTAAATATTTTTTTTGACAAAAATATTAATATATATATATATATACATATATATATATATATATATATATATATATATATATATATATATATATATATATATATATATATATATATATATATATATATATATATATATATAAAGATCGTAAAGATCCAGTGGTACACACGAACAACTAAATATTGAATGATTAAATATTTCTAAATAATATACTCACTCAGTTTGCCTTCTCATAAAGTAATTTGTTTAAAATCGGTGATAGAGAGAGGTTTCCCAAGCTTATATGTATATTTTAGTTTATATCAATTTTCTATATGAAATATTTTAACCGATTATCTCCAATATTGATCGGTCTGGTACATTTAACAGTAAATATTTTTTCATAAATCGTTCCACTGTTCCACGGAGCAGAGGATCACTTACTGTAGCCATCATTACTAGGCTGTTTCAAAAAGCATTGCACTAAAGAATGTTATGAAATGTTTGAATTTTACTCAATTTTATGATGTAGAAATAACTTTCTATGCATGAGAGGTGAAAGACAAGTTTCTACCGTATATATAGTAGATAGTAATATTGGATATTGTTGTCATCACTGTTACTACTATGAAATAAGTAAAACCTAATCTTTATTACAAATGTACTAGTCGAAAAATAATTAGTTTTGAGGTAGGGGATAGTATGGGTGGTTAGGCCGAAATTCATTCATATAATCAAAATTTTGGTTAAATATAAAAATTTTACCGTTTGATTCGATTAACAGATAATTTGGTTCTGTTAATTTGGTTAGCATCTTTTTTGTTAACCATTACGACAAAAAAATCAATGTTATATATATATATATATATATATATATATATATATATATATATATATATATATATATATATATGTATATATATATATATATATATATATATATATATATATATATATATGTATGTATGTAACATCCCAAAACTTTTATCCCAGACACGAAGCTAATAAAGATAGATATATATATATATATATATATATATACGTATATATATATATACACGTGTGCATGGGGATATATGTATCTATGTTGCATGCATGTATGTAAAGGGTACAAGAGTGATCGAAGAGTTGTTATATATGTGTTCTAAGTGTTCGTACGTTTCGTAAATGATGAGAATCAAGCGTGTACGAGTGGAAGGGTGTTCGTACGCGAAAAATGGCCAAAACACGTTATTCGTCGCGGCCTGGAGCTGATTAGTCGTGACGCGACAATACACTAGTTTCAGGATCAGGAGGCTCGACTAACAGGCACCAGACCACGCCTAATGTCGCGGCGTGAGAAAGGATGGCCGCGGCGCGGCAGTGCTGTGCAACTGGTACCAGATTTTGCAATTTTAAGGGTGTTTATGGGCATTTTAGTTATTTCGCGTGTGTGCCAGATTTGGGATCCTAAATCCCATCCACTCATTTCATTTCCTTTATTTCTTTTTCCTTTTCTTCTTCATTTTCCCTCAAAACTCAAACACCTCAAATCATTCAAAGGAATTTTTGGAAAGGAAGAAGCGGGTTTTGATCGAAAACGTAAGAGACAAGTTTGTTCTCCTCGTCCTTAGCTACAAGGTGATACTAGCAGTAAGCTCTAACTCGGAAATTCGTTTTTGTGTTCATCATTCAAATTTAGGGCTTTTGATTGTATGTTCATAGATGGAACCCCACTAGTTGTTGATGGAAGATAATAACAAGGATTCAGGTTTAAAAGTGTTAAAGGCGGGTTTTGGTTTGGTAAATTAATTAACCAAGTTTAATGCTTACAAATGAGTGTAATCACTAGTGTTTAGTGATTATTGAAGCAATGGAAGCCTTTTGTGTACGTTTGCTTGACTAATTTTGATTAGAGTCAAAAATAGGGTTTGGTGATGATTGTGACTCGATTGCCGATTTAATAAGGTTTATAAACTTAAAATGAGGTAAGTTGAAGTATAAACCTGAGTTAAATATGTTTTGGTGTCAAAACTTGTAAATGATGAGATTTTGACTATTAAGGGTCAAAACGGGTTTTGGGCAACAAGCGAGTTAAAATGCGTTCGATTTCTAAAGTTGGTACTTTTAGGTATTTCGGGAACGTGGGAATTGGTCTTCTTGGTTTCGAACCTTCGTGTAGCGTTAAAGTGCAAAGAGGCGTGAATTGCACTTGTTGTTCATTTGGGCGGGTCGAGAGTCCAAATGAGTTTGTATTGATGTTTATGTGATAAATGGAATAGGTACGTTTCCATTGGCGAGTTGCGGGATTGGATTGCACTTCATTGAGGCGTTTAAGGTGAGTGTAAATTTACTATGCACATGTGTATGTGTAAAATGGGTGCGTGTGCATAGAGTGACCCTTGCTTGGGTTTACTCTATGTTGGTGTAGGTGAATGGACTCCTCTTGTGCTTCGGGTCCATGTGATACGCTTATGCGTTTTGGGTTTTACCCTTGGTGTGGTGATTTGGCTAGCGTTTTGGATAACCCTTTTGGCGATGGGTTGCTAGCATTTGTTGTTGAGGAAATGAATCTCGATTTGCGCGGATTCATGATGACTCGGGTAGTTCGGTCATCTTGGTGATGAGGTGGTGAATTTCGGGTTGTGCGAATTCATTAAGGCTCGGGTAGTTCGGCCAACCTCGGTTGTAGAAGTGGTGAAGGAAGTGAATCTCGGGTAGTGCGAATTCACTAAGGTCCGGGTAGTTCATCCGACCTTCATGTGGTTTGGGTTAAGGGGTTAACCTTATTGCTGTTGTTGATTATTAGTTATTGTATATGTACATACTTATCGTTGTGTTGTAGCTAATCTTGTGGCGTTAGCTTGGTGATTACGTAGCGTATAGCTACTTCGTGTATTGTGCTCTTTTGTAGTTTGTTTACCATGCGGTGACGGTATGTGTTTATTTTGATGCTTGGTGATGCGTAGCCATTTTATACATATGTATGTGTATAGTATCTTTACATTCACTAAGCATTAGCTTACCCTATTGTTGTTGCTATTTTTATAGGTTCGCATGATTGGCGGCTCGGGTAAGCATGGGGATTAGAGATCTTGGCTAGGTTGCTTTAAAAGACGTGCTTTTGGATTGATTAGGATTGGGTAGCGTATCCCCAATCACCATGCTCGGTTTTGTTGGAAATTAAAATCGTCGGGTCGTGTTTGCCCGTTCGGATAATTAAACTATGTATTAAATGTTTTTAAAAGTTTATTGAACTTATTATTCGTGTTAAAGATATTTTCGGAAACATAATTGGGACCTAAATATTAATGTATTAACGAAAAAATTTTACGGGCCGATTTAAATACGGGTTGGGTCGTTACTAGTGGTATCAGAGCATGGTCTAAGGGATTTAGGCAACTTGAGATAGGTGCCTAGACTTAGACTTTTGTGTGTGCTTATTTGCTGCAGGACTTGTAGGTGAACGGGTCGGACGGGAACTTGGTTAGTGTCTTAGCGTGTAGGTCAGCTAACTAGGATTTTGCTTGTGTTGTGATGTAATTCTTGCGTGTGTTTATAACGCGTAAAATTTTTGGTTTGTGTTGGTTATATCATCAAGCGAGGTGGTCGTTGTACTAACGAGTTGATACGGCGTGTGTGCGTAATAAGGACTTGCAAACCTTATTACGGGTGCAAATCGTGTCTAACAAGTGATGTACGACGAGTGTTTAGCAAGATGGGGCGGTGTTGTGCGTGTGGTTTTATACGTTCGTGGACTAATCGTTTTGAATTCTTTAGAATGATGACGCGAAACGAGATCGAGACGAATGACGATGAGTTTAACGCTAGAGTTGCGACCGCCGTGGCGGAGCAAATGGGTGCGTTTCGAGAAGAAATGGATAGGAAGTATTCCGAAATTCAAAGTAGGGGTGAAATGGAGCGTTGTCATAAGAGCTTCATGAGGACTAAACCCCCGATGTATGACGGGAAACCGAATCCTTTGGTAAGCACAACATGGATCTCGGATGTCGAAGGTTGTTTTTGTACTATTGATTGCCCTCCCGAGAAGAGGACAAGACTCGCTAATAGCTTGTTGCGGGGTAGGGCGAATGATTGGTTGGATGGTAAGATTGACCTTGTTGTTGGTGAGCCGTTTATGGCGTTATCGTGGGACGAATTTAAGGAGGAATTCTTTGTGGAGTTCCGGACTGGAGCCGAGTTAATGGAATTGTGTGATGAGTTACGAAATTTGCGACAAAGATCTATGGACTTGAATACTCTCAAGACGACCTTTATGGCGAAGGCTCGTTTTTGCCCGAAGTATATGGAAAATGATCGTATGTTGATGGAAGATTTCTATCGAACCCTGAATGATGACTTGAAGAATAAAATTAGTAGGGGTCAAGCGAAGTCGTTTATGGAGTTATTCGCAGTGGCCAGGGGTTTCGAATGGTATTCGCGATCAAAGATGTGTGAGCCTTCAAGTAAGAGAAGGGTTGATTCGTACGGTGCCCCAAGTAAGAAAGATAAGGGTGCAAGTGCGAGTACGGGTAATGTGGGTAAAGGCATGATGGATTCTTGTGCACCTAGATGTTTCAATTGTGGTGTAACATCCCGCCTTTTTCCGTCAACTTTTCCGTTTAACTATTTTAAACTCCGTTATATGTTTATAACATCTTCCGTTAATACGCGTTTCAATTATCTTGTTTTAGGTAATTTAACGCACCCGATTGCAACTTGAGGGACTTGTTTCGCCAAGACACCAAAGTGGTGACTAGCCACTTGACTAGTCAAACTCTTCCACCTCATTTCTTCATTTAATTTTTCCTTTTCATCTAATACTTCCACCATTCTTTAAATTCATCAAAAAGCAATTCCTCATCCAAATTCGTTCAAGAAGGATTCGATCAAAACAAATTACATATTTGAACTCCTCGTGATCTCCTCTTCGATTCCATACCGATTTCATCAAATTTGGGTAACTTTTTAAAATCACTAATATTATGTGTTCTTGAGATTTTTGAGTTAAAAGGTTGTTAATTAGTGTCTATGGCTCAAGTCTAGTATGATTATGTGTTTTGTATGCTTGTTCTTGCTATTTTGATGTAACTAGTTCATATTGAAAGTTCACATGCTTAATCTTGAATTTTGAGTGTTCATATGTTGTTTGATGCTAAGAGTTCATGTTTTAATCTTATTCCTAGTGTTACTAGCTTCGTTATGATGTATGGTTTGGTTAAAGAAACCTTCTAAACTTGATTATGAAATTTGGTGAATTTGAGTTAGGGTTTCATGAACTAGAAATGGACTTTTGATGCTTTAAATGACACGAAATGCTAATTGTAAGTGTTAGGTTGTGTTGTATGCTTAATTACCTTCGAAACGACATATTGTTCATGTAATTTGGTTACCAAATCATTAAATGGCATTTATGACTTGTATGCATTGAATGAGGAACATAAATTGTGGTTTTTGGTTGTTGTAAGTGGAAATTTGATTGATGATATGTGTTTAGTTGCATCCCTCGTCAAAATACCTTTCCAACGATGTATGATAGGCATTATAAGTGTTTGCGGGTCAAGTGTTGTGTTAGAATTGGTTTTGGCTCGTGCATACTTGTGGAAAAGCAGAAACAGACCTGCCCAGTGGGTGGCGCGGCGCGCCCCTATACCTGCGCGGCGCGCCAATAGGCCTGGCCAGAATCTGCTCAAATTGTCCCATTTCACGCGAAATGTTTGACTAGCTATTGACCTCTGATTCACATGAAACTTGTTTTAATACACTTGTATATGAATAATTAGCATAGAAAAATAGTCCGGGACCCGACCCGAACATGTTGACTTTTTCGTTGACTTTGACCCGACCAAGTTTGACTTTTTGTCAAACTTAACCAATTAATTATGCAATCTTTCTAACATGATTCTATACTTGTATCTTGCATGAAACTTGACAATTTACTTCACATGCTACATAATCGAGTCGTGTCGAGCCACAGGACTAATTGAACATCTTTGACCCTGCGTGACTATCGTTATTGATACAACCTATTTGTTTAGGTCGAGACTAGCACTGTTCTTTGCACGTTTACTTGTCGGAGTACTAATACACTCTTGCAATCAAAGGTGAGATCATAGCCCACTCTTTAAACACTTTTATACTTTAAAAATCGTGGGATGAGAAAACATATACAATACATACTTACATATACTTTTCATACTTTAACGTTTTGAATACTATACAAAAGCAAAGATACATACGAGTTAGAACGAAAAGCCTCAAGTCCAATTATCATTAGTTACACTTGTAGGGTGTAAGCGAGAAATTATGTTGTGTGGCCATGCGGGTTTAACGAACCCTCATTCGAAGGAATGAAACGTTCTTTCAATGTATAGTGTAGGTTCTAACACTATTATGCAGAGGTAAGATTCAGTTAAGCTTGATAATTGGGTGCTCGTGATACAAACACATCTTTTGAGATGTATACGCTTGATAAACGTTTTATACTAAACCTTGTGATACAAATATACTTTATGCATACAACTATGATTTCACCAACGTTTTCGTTGACAGATTCTCTATGTTTTCTCAGGTCCTTGAACTTAGGTGATGCATGCTTCCGCACATACTTTTTGATACTTGCATTGGATGTCGAGTATATTGCATACGTGGAGCGTATTTTGGCTACTTTAAATTGTGTCGCATGTGTTTCATACAAACTTTAACCATTGTTATGTACCCGTTATGGGAACTTCTTTTGTAAACATTGAAACATCCTTTTAGGAAATGAATGCGACATATTTTCGGTCAAACTTTGTTATAAAGACCTACGACACATGTAATGGGACCATACGTAGATGACGCCGTCATTTGACGATTTGTCAGGGTCGCTACAAGTGGTATCAGAGCCTTGGTTGTAGGGATTTAGAGTTTATTGGTGTCAACCCCGAGTCATAGGGTACATTGGTGAGTCTAGACTACAACCGGCATATAGACTTGACATAGGGATTACTTGACTATTTGTGCATTTATACTCGAACCCTCTTACTCATATCTACTCTTATTCTATCTTACTCTTGCGTTGTATAATTTAATTGACACGCCACCTTGACTATATGTGGTAATGTCGAATGCACATATGAGTTAGGGTAATATAATTTCCGGGATTATATTACGGTGACTCATATGAACATACCGACATCATGACATAAAGAATTTAAGGCGAGTCAAGGATAATTTTCTCTTTATCTTTATTCCATATCACGGTTAGTATTAGTTAGGATACTAACCAACGGTATTCTTTTGTTTTGAAGGAACAATGCCTCCTCGTCGTGCGCCACACCGCGAAACACCCGAACAAGCCTTACAATGCATGATAGCCACCGCCGTGGATGCGGCCATGGCCGGTCACTCGTCTAACAACAACAATAACAACAACCACAACAACAATAACCAAGGAGCCGGTAACTCTAGAGAAGGGTGCTCCTACAAAGCTTTCATGGGGTGCAAACCCCACACTTATGATGGAACCGGGGGACCGGTTGTGCTTACTCGTTGGTTTGAACAAACCGAGGCCTTCTTTAGCATAAGCAGTTGTCGGGATCAAGACAAGGTCAAATACTCCACCCACACTTTCTCTAGAATTTCTCTAACATGGTGGAACACCTATGTTCAATTGGTGGGTACCGATGAAGCTCATGCCCTCTCTTGGGCCGATCTAAGGGAAAAGATGATTGTTGAATATTTTCCGCGCGAAGAAACCCGAAAGCTTGAGGAAGAACTAAGAGCTTTGAAAGCGGTCGGAAACGATCTTAAAGCTTATAATCAACGCTTCGCCGAACTATCCTTGATGTGTCCTAATCTTGTTAACCCCGAATCTCAAAGGATTGAGCTCTACATGCTCGGTCTTCCAAAAAGCATCAAACAAGGGGTGATGTCATCCAAACCCGCTACTCATCAAGCCGCTATGAACATGGCCCGCCAATTAATCGAAACGGTTGACGAATTCGTAGTGCCGGCTCCTAAGGCCGAGGACAAGTCGGGTGGCAACAAAAGGAAATGGGAAGCCACTCCATCAACCAACTACAACAACACCTCCACCAAGAAGCCTTACAACAACGACGGCAAGAAGGGTTATTCCGGATCTTTACCGTTTTGCAACAAGTGCCACAAACATCATTTGGGTGAGTGTGGAAGGCCGTATTGCGTCAAGTGTCACAAGAGTGGCCATTCGGCCCATGAATGTAGAAACACCGCTCCCGTTGCTCAAAAGGGACCCAATGCACCAAGACCGGGTGTTTGTTATGAATGTGGCCAACCGGGTCACTATAGAAATGCATGCCCAAAGAAGAAAGCCAACCCCAAAAATTGAGGCCGAGCCTTCAACATCAACACCGAGGAACCCCGGGATGACAATGAACTAGTCACGGGTACGTTTCTTCTCAACAACACTTATGTTACTTGCTTATTCGATTCGGGTGCCGATAAATGTTTTGTGTCTAAGACTTTGGCTCCTACTCTTTGCACTCCACCACACCCCTTAGATACTACTTATTCCATCGAAGTGGCCGACGGAAAACTCTTAAGTGCCGACACATATTACCGGGGGTGTACTTTAAACATTTTGGGTAATGAATTTGAAATTGACTTGATACCCATGGAACTAGGGAGTTTTGATGTAATAATTGGTATGAATTGGATGGTCAAAAATAAATCTCACATTCTTTGCGATCTTCACGCAATCCGAATTCCTATCGAGAATGGTGAACCATTGATTGTCTATGGCGACAAAAATTGCACCGGACTCAATCTCGTTTCGTGCCTTAAAGTTCAAAAGCTACTTCGCAAGGGTTGTTTCGCGATTCTTGCTCACGTTAAGAAAGTCGAGGCCGACGAAAAGCGCATCGAAGATGTGCCAATTGTTAGTGACTTTTCCGATGTATTTCCCGACGAATTATCGGGTCTTCCACCTCATCGACCGGTTGAATTTCAAATCGATCTTATTCCAGGAGCCGCACCCGTAGCGCGTGCACCGTATAGACTCGCTCCATCCAAATTACAAGAATTGAAAAGTCAAATCCAAGAGCTACTTGACCGTGGTTTCATTCAACCTAGCCATTCACCATGGGGCGCTCCGATTTTGTTCGTCAAGAATAAAGACGGATCCCTACGAATGTGTATTGATTATCGTGAACTAAACAAATTGACGGTTAAGAACCGATATCCCCTTCCTCGCATCGATGATCTCTTTGATCAACTACAAGGTTCTCGTGTATATTCAAAAATTGATCTCCGTTCGGGTTATCATCAACTAAGGGTTAAGGGGGAAGATGTCTCCAAAACCGCTTTCCGGACTCGTTATGGTAGTTATGAATTCCTTGTCATGCCTTTCGGTCTCACTAACGCACCGGCGGTATTCATGGATCTCATGAACCGCGTGTGCAAACCTTACCTCGACAAATTCGTTATTATGTTCATCGATGATATTTTGGTCTATTCTAAAAGCGAAGAGGAACACAAAGAACATCTCCAACTCGTGCTTGAACTCTTGAGAAAAGAACAACTCTATGCCAAGTTCTCCAAGTGTGAATTTTGGTTGAAGGAAGTTCAATTCCTCGGTCATGTTGTAAGTGATCAAGGCATTAAAGTCGATCCCGCGAAAATCGAAGCCATTAGTAAATGGGAGGCTCCTACTACTCCTACTCAAATTCGTCAATTCTTGGGTCTCGCCGGATACTATCGTAAATTCATCAAGGACTTTTCCTTAATCGCTCGCCCTTTAACCGCGTTAACTCACAAGGACCGAAAGTTCATTTGGTCATCCGAACAAGAAACCGCTTTTCAAATCTTGAAAACTAAGCTAACCACCGCTCCTATCTTGTCACTTCCCGAAGGCAATGATGATTTTGTTGTATATTGTGATGCCTCGAAAAACGGTTATGGATGCGTATTAATGCAACGAAAGAAAGTCATTGCTTATGCCTCTCGACAACTCAAAGTCCACGAACGAAACTACACGACACATGATCTTGAACTCGGTGCCGTCATCTTTGCACTTAAGTTATGGAGACATCATCTTCTTGGTACCAAAAGTACCATCTTTACCGATCACAAAAGTCTCCAACATATCTTCGATCAAAAGCAACTAAACATGAGACAACGATGGTGGATTGAGACCTTGAACGATTATAATTGCGAGCTTCGTTACCACCCCAGGAAGGTAAATGTAGTGGCCGATGCCTTAAGTCGAAAGGAAAGAGCGGTGCCTCTTCGTGTCCGAGCTTTGAATATCACCATCCACTCCAACCTTAATAACCAAATTTGGGTAGCCCAAGATGAAGCTCTTAAGGACAACAACATCGCACGCGAACTTTTAAACATTCTCGTCTCCCGATTCGAAGTTAAGGAGGCCGGACTTCGATATTACACCGGAAAAATTTGGGTGCCTAGATATGGCGATCTACGAAACCTCATCCTAGACGAAGCCCACAAATCGCGATACTCGATTCATCCCGGTGCCAATAAGATGTACCATGACCTTAAAGAACAATATTGGTGGCCGAACATCAAAAAGGAGGTTGCTAGATATGTCGCCAAATGTTTGACTTGCGCTAAAGTCAAAGCCGAACACCAAAGACCGTCCGGGTTACTTCAACAACCCGAGATCCCGCAATGGAAGTGGGAAAGGATCACGATGGATTTTATCACCAAACTACTGAAAACGTCGGGCGGTTATGATACAATTTGGGTCATTGTTGACCGTCTCACCAAATCCGCGCACTTTCTCGCCATGAAAGAAACCGACAAAATGGAGAAACTTGCACGACTTTACATTAAAGAGATTGTAGCCCGACACGGAGTACCGTTATCGATTATCTCCGACCGAGATGGTCGTTTCGTTTCTAGATTTTGGCGTACGTTACAAGAAGCGTTGGGAACGCGTTTGGACATGAGCACTGCATATCATCCCCAAACCGATGGGCAAAGTGAACGTACAATACAAACCTTAGAGGATATGTTACGAGCCTGCGTTGTTGATTTTGGAAAAGCTTGGGACAATCACTTACCTCTCGCCGAATTCTCTTACAACAATAGTTATCACGCGAGTATTAAGGCCGCACCTTTTGAAGCGTTATATGGTCGAAAATGTCGCTCTCCTCTTTGTTGGGCCGAAGTGGGTGACGTGCAAATTTCCGGGCCCGAACTCATTCACGAAACCACCGAGAAGATTCTTCAAATCCGAGATAGGCTTCGGACGGCTCGGAGTCGTCAAAAATGCTATACCGACAAAAGACGCAAAGACCTCGAATTTCAAGTCGGTGACCGCGTCATGTTAAAAGTCGCACCTTGGAAAGGTGTCATCCATTTTGGGAAACGTGGGAAACTAAATCCGCGGTACGTGGGTCCTTTCGAAATCTTAGAACGTGTTGGAACCGTTGCGTATCGTTTGGATCTTCCGCCTCAACTAAGCTCTGTCCATCCTACTTTTCATGTATCTAATTTGAAGAAATATCTTGCCGAGCCCGATATCGTCGTTCCTCTCGAGGAACTTACTATTAATGACAAACTCCATTTTGTGGAGGAACCGGTTGAAATTGTGGACTACGTCGAGAAGGAATTGAAACAAAGCCGGATCCCGATTGTTAAGGTCCGTTGGAACGCCAAAAGGGGACCCAAGTTTACTTGGGAAAGAGAAGATCAAATGCGAAAGAAACACTCTCATCTATTCCCGGTTCCGGAAACGTCAGATTCCGAGGAAGAAACAACGACCACTACGCCTACCTAAATTTCGGGACGAAATTTCTTTTAAGGTGTAGGTAATGTAACATCCCGACTTTTTCCGTCAACTTTTCCGTTTAACTATTTTAAACTCCGTTATATGTTTATAACATCTTCCGTTAATACGCGTTTCAATTATCTTGTTTTAGGTAATTTAACACACCCGATTGCAACTTGAGGGACTTGTTTCGCCAAGACACCAAAGTGGTGACTAGCCACTTGACTAGTCAAACTCTTCCACCTCATTTCTTCATTTAATTTTTCCTTTTCATCTAATACTTCCACCATTCTTTAAATTCATCAAAAAGCAATTCCTCATCCAAATTCGTTCAAGAAGGATTCGATCAAAACAAATTACATATTTGAACTCCTCGTGATCTCCTCTTCGATTCCATACCGATTTCATCAAATTTGGGTAACTTTCTAAAATCACTAATATTATGTGTTCTTGAGATTTTTGAGTTAAAAGGTTGTTAGTTAGTGTCTATGGCTCAAGTCTAGTATGATTATGTGTTTTGTATGCTTGTTCTTGCTATTTTGATGTAACTAGTTCATATTGAAAGTTCACATGCTTAATCTTGAATTTTAAGTGTTCATATGTTGTTTGATGCTAAGAGTTCATGTTTTAATCTTATTCCTAGTGTTACTAGCTTCGTTATGATGTATGGTTTGGTTAAAGAAACCTTCTAAACTTGATTATGAAATTTGGTGAATTTGAGTTAGGGTTTCATGAACTAGAAATGGAATTTTGATGCTTTAAATGACACGAAATGCTAATTGTAAGTGTTAGGTTGTGTTGTATGCTTAATTACCTTCGAAACGGCATATTGTTCATGTAATTTGGTTACCAAATCATTAAATGGCATTTATGACTTGTATGCATTGAATGAGGAACATAAATTGTGGTTTTTGGTTGTTGTAAGTGGAAATTTGATTGATGATATGTGTTTAGTTGCATCCCTCGTCAAAATACCTTTCCAACGATGTATGATAGGCATTATAAGTGTTTGCGGGTCAAGTGTTGTGTTAGAATTGGTTTTGGCTCGTGCATACTTGTGGAAAAGCAGAAACAGACCTGCCCAGTGGGTGGCGCGGCGCGCCCCTATACCTGCGCGGCGCGCCAATAGGCCTGGCCAGAATCTGCTCAAATTGTCCCATTTCACGCGAAATGTTTGACTAGCTATTGATATCCGATTCACATGAAACTTGTTTTAATACACTTGTATATGAATAATTAGCATAGAAAAATAGTCCGGGACTCGACCCGAACATGTTGACTTTTTCGTTGACTTTGACCCGACCAAGTTTGACTTTTTGTCAAACTTAACCAATTAATTATGCAATCTTTCTAACATGATTCTATACTTGTATCTTGCATGAAACTTGACAATTTGCTTCACATGCTACATAATCGAGTCGTGTCGAGCCACAGGACTAATTGAACATCTTTGACCCTGCGTGACTATCGTTATTGATACAACCTATTTGTTTAGGTCGAGACTAGCACTGTTCTTTGCACGTTTACTTGTCAGAGTACTAATACACTCTTGCAATCAAAGGTGAGATCATAGCCCACTCTTCAAACACTTTTATACTTTAAAAATCGTGGGATGAGAAAACATATACAATACATACTTACATATACTTTTCATACTTTAACGTTTTGAATACTATACAAAAGCAAAGATACATACGAGTTAGAACGAAAAGCCTCAAGTCCAATTATCATTAGTTACACTTGTAGGGTGTAAGCGAGAAATTATGTTGTGTGGCCATGCGGGTTTAACGAACCCTCATTCGAAGGAATGAAACGTTCTTTCAATGTATAGTGTAGGTTCTAACACTATTATGCAGAGGTAAGATTCAGTTAAGCTTGATAATTGGGTGCTCGTGATACAAACACATCTTTTGAGATGTATACGCTTGATAAACGTTTTATACTAAACCTTGTGATACAAATATACTTTATGCATACAACTATGATTTCACCAACGTTTTCGTTGACAGATTCTCTATGTTTTCTCAGGTCCTTGAACTTAGGCGATGCATGCTTCCGCACATACTTTTTGATACTTGCATTGGATGTCGAGTATATTGCATATGTGGAGCGTATTTTGGCTACTTTAAATTGTGTCGCATATGTTTCATACAAACTTTAACCATTGTTATGTACCCGTTATGGGAACTTATTTTGTAAACATTGAAACATCCTTTTAGGAAATGAATGCGACATATTTTCTGTCAAACTTTGTTATAAAGACCTACGACACATGTAATGGGACCATACGTAGATGACGCCGTCATTTGACGATTTGTCGGGGTCGCTACATGTGGTGTTAGGGGCCACAAGTTACGGGAGTGCACAATGCCGAGAAGTGATGACGGGATGTGCTACTATTGTCATAAGGATGGACATCGCAAGCCGGATTGTCCCGAGTTGGCGGCGGCGAATGCCACAAGGAGACGTTAAGGTATGTTTCGTTTTAATAAATATGTCCTTTGAATATTTATTTATGTGCCGATGCGTTTGGGTTTGTTGGATGCATTGTGTTGTGCATATTATTGTTATGGGTGACGTTCCTAATGGAATTACCCTATGGTGACGTTTAATTGTCGGATGAAGGGCGTAAGACTTGGTGCAACCAAGCATTCCTTAGTGTTTGGAAAATGTTTCTACCAAGCCATGTGAATGGGCTTTGGTGTTCGGATGTCAGAGCGTGTTCACTCTCGTGTTGAAGTTGATGAACCGTGAGGTTCGTCGGGTGGATAGAACCCTTGAGATCGAGTGTTTTGGATCTCGATGAATGTGGTAATGGAGTCTATAGAACGAAAAGATAGGTGCCCCTTTCATACCTACGAGCGTGGTGTTCGACTCCGATGGTGTTGCGGTCACATTGTACTTAGGGTACCGGGGAGAAACCCTTCGGTACATGAGTGACTAGGTGGGAAATTTGACAAACTATAACAATTGGATGATTGCGAGAGTAGAGTTTGTGTAATTGTGGTACACTTTTCGATCGAAGTGTTTAAGGATTGGTTAAAATCCTTCGTGTGCTCAAGATTGGAGCAAGATGTGGTGATGGGTTGTGTGAACCCAATTGTAGAAAGGTCTACCTTTCGGTAGCATTGTACGGTTATACAAGGTGCGTGTTGTGTTGGTTTTGTGTCGTTGTTTAAATAAAGCCAACGGGTGACGGTGTGCATCAATTTCTAGTGTGCGAAATGAATTCATGAGAATTCGAGTGTTATGACCGATGGAGAGATTGGTCACGTATGTCGAAGAGTGGTAATTATCGCGGATGATGTTGCCACGGCGATGCGGTTATGGAATGTAGTTCCAAGTGGGGAGTTACACTCCCTCACGTGGAGGTTTTAGTGTGAGATGTCGGATAATGCTCATAGTAGATCCAGAATTAGTGTAGAGACCTAGATTTGGTCGATCTGTGGTAGAGTACAATTTCGGTTAAATTGTACTTATAGTTTCGGATTTGAGTTACCACCGAGGTGGTAATGTGGTGAATCTTGTTGAGTGGTAACAGGCGTATTTGACGTGTGATGACCCGGAAATTTCCAACCAAATTTAAACTTAATCTTTATATGATTTCGACACGATAAGCAAAGTCTGTAATGTTGAGTCTCAAAAATTTCTGAACTGTTTCATATATTCAATTGACCATCGACCATTCCCGACGATTCACGAACAACTATTTGTGAGTAGAGATGTATATAAATATAAATAAATATATGTACAAAATAAATGTTATTGATCGCTGTATGAAATTAATATTATAAATAAATATGTAAAATAATATACAACTGAATTGTTAGAAATAAGTATGAAAAATGATGTAATTAATAATAAAATATATTGTTAAAATAAATCTATATACATAAAGTATATTGAATATATATATATATATATATATATATATATATATATATATATATATATATATATATATATATATATATATATATATATATATATATATATATATATATATATATATATATATATATATATATATATGGTTTCAAATTCATTTTGTAAATGATAGTAGCACTCGTTCATCATTCGATGGATATTACACAAGTTAAATTCAAACTTATATTATTTTAAAATAATCGGTTAGCTGAAAATGAGTTTTATAAATTATAGGCTTATTAAAAATGTATTTAGGAACTAATTGTTGAATTTTAAAACTTTTTATATTTTACCCAGAATTGGGAGGGGCAATTGATGTAATTTTTATTTAACAAATTAAGGATCGAATTTTTACCATAATGACCAAAATAAATAAATATAGTTAATTTAAAAATATGGAATTTTTATGAACACTTTTATTCGCCACTGTGTAACAACGGAGTACGAAATAATAGTCCGTGAAAACTGTCGGTACAACAGAACAAAAAAGAGGCTGCTCACTATTTCTAATTGACAATTACTGTATCTAATTGATTGAAATTGATGATACTATTTTTGGTTTCATCTCATCGACACCAGCTCATTTTTATATATTTATATATACATATTTTTGCATAAGTAATCACATCACTACTACTTCTATTTAATTTTCTTTTACTTCCTGTAAATCTTGAATGACCAAACCACCATTTCATTTACAAGAACCCAACACCCATAACCACCACGCTCGATCACCACTTCAACCGAGAACAAACACCATAACCTCAAGCCACCTTCACCACCAAGGATCACCCTAATTCACCACCTTTGAGTTTCCTATTTTTCTTGGTTGACTAACAAGAAACCACCTTCATCCTCCTTGATTACATCAACATAAATCACCATCATTGTATGCTTCGAGTCATATTTTTCTATGTCTACTTACCATCATCGAAACCCTTCTTGTTGTTTTACTATCCGATGAAAGACAACCAACGCCATGCAAACACACACACCTACATGATCACAACTGCCACATACAAAAATTCTTTCGTTCTTATTCGAGTATCAACACCTTAACCCACCGTTGAACCCCATATTAAACTACTAAACCCACCTCTAAATATACGGTTTGATAATAACCACCCCAATCTCATATGATCAATCATTTTTTTTCTTTTCTCTCTTTCTTACCTGCTGTTATAACCGAAGGTTAAAGCCAGAAAAACTAGAAAACCTCTATTTGATTTTATTATTTAGCCTGTTTTTCTTTAATCAATTATATTTATACGACTATTGTTTTCTTTTGAACCAAAAGTCACCAAATCATGACCCACTTGTCATATTAATGATATAATCGATTAAACTTTTATCAAGTGCTTGAAAACCGAATGATGTGCGGCCTCATGATCCACTAGTACATAAAATAATGAAATACCAAAAAGCTAAATTCAATTTCAGGATTTGGGTTGTGATTGATGACGTTATAAAGGAAAAAGAAGAGTTAAATGTGATAGTATGAAAGTGACTAGGTGGCTGCTTATTTTGTTTCCAATTCTATACTAATCGATTATTTCCAAACTCAAACCCATAATATTTTGGGCTGCAATCGGTTTGGGCTTGTATTGGTCTGCTGCGTCAGCCCTTTTATTTTAGTGGAGCAACACAAACGAGAGCCCACTAGTCTTGCAATGCATACTGCTATACTGCAAACTATCTTGTGTCTGTTTTCTGATCGAGCCAAACAAACCAAACACCACTTTCTCAAAACCCATTTTTTTTATTGCTTCAACTGCGACTGCTACACAGCTATTGTTACTTCGAAGGTGATGATAATCAACGAGGACTGTTGCTTCTGTTTGCTACTTTTTCGATTACTTTAATACCATGTATCGATCACCATTAAATGACTCTTCTTTTCTATCTATACTACTCCAATGAAACAACCACCATAAACCCATGAACCAGCGGTTACAGCTACAATACCTTTCTGTTTCTCTCCTTCTTGCCTTCGAACCATCACATGTGTTTTCCCATGTTTTTATTACTACAACGAATATACTATTACGATTTTGTGATAATATTAACGGACATAATAATGAAAGATGATGATGGTGAAGCTTAAGGATGATGGGTGTGATGAGGATTATTATTATAAAACAGTGAAAGAATGATGATGATTAATAACCTGCTGCTGCTACTGAGAATATAAATTCTGAAATCATCAGACAATTGTTGTTGATATTCTGATCTGTTCCTGGTTTAGTTCAGCCTACTATCATCACCACAACCATCAGCCATCTATTATTGCCCATTGTATATTACTGCTATTTAAATTGTTGCACTGCTATTTTTCCGTCGGTTATTGGTCGAAGAAAAAGGAAGGAGAATCGAAACCCTATTGCTCCTGATCGTCTAATGTTCTTCCACGTTGGGTTTCTTTTAAACATAAATGGACTTGTTTTATTTTTTGGGCGGAGAACTTGTTTTGTGTATTGGGCCATGAGGGGTTATATAAATATAAATCTGAGTTTAATCAGAAAAGCGGGGTCAGAGGAGTGGTTAAGGACATTCTCGGGTTAGCGGGAGGTCGCGGGTTCAAACCCGAACTTGGGCATTTTTTTTAAGGGCTACTCCTTTGAGGTTCGTGAATCCGAGGCCAACCCTGCATTGTTCAGTTCAGTCGTATGCATATTTTTACTACAAAATATCGTATTGTGAGTTTTATTTGCTCCCTTTTTAAATGTTTTTGCAATATATATTTTTGGGACTGAGAATACATGCGCTTTTATAACTGTTTTACGAAATAGACACAAGTAATTGAAACTACATTATATGGTTGAATGATCGAAATCGAATATGCCCCTTTTTAGTCTGGTAATCTAAGAATTAGGGAACATACACCCTAATTGACGCGAATCCTAAAGATAGATCTATGGGCACTAACAAGCCCCAGTCAGAGAATTTGAACTGCTTTAGTACTTCGATTTTATCATGTCCGAAGGGAGTTCCGGAATAATGGGGATATTCTATATGCATCTTGTTAAGGTCGATTACCAGGTGTTCAATCCATATGAATGATTTTTGTCTCTATGTATGGGACGTATATTTATGAGAAATGGAAATAAAAATCTTGTGGTCTATTAAAATGATGGAAATGAATGATTATGATAAACTAATGAACTCACCAACCTTTTGGTTTACACTTTAAAACATTTTTATTCTCAGGTATGAAAGAAATCTTCCGCTGTGCATTTGCTCATATTAGAGATATTACTTGGAGTCATTCATGGCATATTTCAAAAGACGTTGCATTCAAGTCGTTGAGTTCAATAAAGATTATTATTAAGTAAATAACAGATTAGGTCATTTATAGTTTGGGTATTATGAAATGGTATGAATGCCTGTCATCTTTCGATGTAATGAAAGTTGTCTTTTAAAAACAAATTCAATGTTTGTAAAAAATATCATATAGAGGTCAAATACCTCGCGATGTATTCATATGTTATTATATTCATCCTTATGGATTAGGACGGGTCGCTTCATGTGGTATCAGAGCGGTGGTCTTAGCGAACCAGGTCTGCATTAGTGTGTCTAACTGATAAGTTGTTAGGATGCATTAGTGAGTCTGGACTTCGACCGTGTCTGCATGTCAAAAGTTTTTCTTATCATTTTTGTCAAAAATTTCCTACTTATCATTCTTAATCTAGACACATCTTATTGCATTGATTGCATGAATAGTGTATAGACAAAATTCACATCTTATCGTATCTGCTAATTTTTATCTTAGCGTATCTGTTACTGTAAACTTTGCCTGACATATTCCGTAACTACCTCCGTAATCTACGAAATCTTTTGTTTTATATATATAGATATTCTAAGTAATTAGAATACCATCCGATCGCCGAAAATCATTTCATATCGAAAAATCCTTTATTCAATCGTACGAAATGGAACTCGCCACTAGTTCAAGTCCCTCGAATTCCGATATGGAATTCCACTCAAGCTCTGAAAGCAGTGTGACCAGAATGAATCAACCAATTAGCCATCATTTATTCTGGATAAATTGGGGATGTGTTCGTAGTCTACTTAATCGTTGGAGACAAAAAGAAGGTGATCCTTTCCATCCACCACATTCCCATCTTGACGAAGAACCTGAAGCACTTACCGGTGAACCTATCTGAAATACCATTTTCAGCCTCATTCCCAAAGTAGCTCGTCACGATTATATTCTATCTAAAATTCTAAACCTTATTCATTCACTCGTTCTGACCGACAATCATCCCGAAATAATAGAAGAAGTTAACGAACATCGCGCTCGAGTAATCAATTTGGAGAATATGGTGCAAAAATTACTAGCTTCAGCAATATCACCGACACCAACAGTACCATCAATAACAGCACTAGCACTAACAGTACCACCAACAACCTAAGTTTCAACATCACATGCCTCAACATCTCATTCTGTACCTCGAGTATAATCATCGTTCTAAATGACGTTCTACATCATTTATCTTCGTTCGACATGGCGATTATGTAATCTCTAATGTTTTAGAGATTATATATTCTTGTTCTAACGGTAAATCAAATGAGTTTAATATCATATTAACTCATTAAATCCATGATTACATCTGAAGAAAATATATATGCATATATGTTTTCATAAAGATTGTAATTAAAAATTCTTTTGTACAAACTGTTAATGGTGAAAATATTTCAACGGGTAGGTAATACTCGAGGAATATTTAGATTTTACATTAATAAGTTACACTGTACATTCTTCGAATCTGATTCAATAGTCAATTACTATCCTACTTACATCTACAAGATATACGAATCCGTTCACCACATAATAACCATTTTCATTCAATTTCATATTTGGATTTTGACCGATCAGAATCCAACAAGTGGCATAATGAAGAAAACATTTGACAAAATAAAATTTGTTAGAAACAAACAAATTAACTATGAGAAATTTTGTTAAGAATCCACGCTAACAAAATTCTAGCTAACTGTTCCTAGCTAACTGTAAATTCCTTATTACATTTATTTATCGCAATTTTAATTCTCGCAATTTTATTTATCGTCATTTAATTTCTGTTATTTATTTTACTCACTTTAAATATCGGGACATGTATACAAGGTTTTGACATATCATATCGACGCATCTATATATATTATTTGGAATAACCATTGACACTCTATATGCACTAATGCGTGAGTTAGCTATACAGGGTTGAGGTTGATTCTAAAATAATATATATACTTTGAGTTGTGATCGAGTCTGAGACATGTATATAATGGGTCACGACACGTATTAATTAATTCGAATATTATGTATTAAACTATATATGAATTGTTGAACTACTAATTATGGACTACTAGCTATGGACTAATAACATTGGACAATTAAAATAAATTAAAATATTGATTATAACATATGAAACTAAATATTTCTTCAAGTTTGCCACTTGATTTCATCTTAAACCTCATTTGTATCTTGATGATTGCAATCTACGTTCAAACCTTTCATGATTCTTGAAAACACCTCAATCGAGAGGATGAACCAACCGCACTTCATCTACGTAAGAAAAGATTCATGCATATAGTTATGCACCTGAAAAACTCTCGGAAACTGAGTAAACGTTTAACAAGTAGCTGTGCTAATTCCTTTAGCGTTATTATTACCAAAAATAACCTTGCAACTCCTGTTCAAGATAGTCAGTTTTGTCATAGCTCCAGCAAGTCAACTTCGACTTTTCAGTCGGATTAGCCTTATTATAACCTTAATATATATGCGTGCTCTTTTATTGTTACTGGGGAACCTTTTATATTCCACCATATTACCAGCAGGTGTACTAGCAACCTCGTTGCTCCTTGGCCTAAATCTCTCCGACAAATCACTATATTTATCTATTGAAATCTTATCATATACTCGTCCGCACCTTGTAACGATAATTGTCATACCAATTACCAGAAATCAGCAATCAGTATTTTGAATTTCGCAACGTTAATACATATAACATTTATCTCTTAGAATTATGATCTTTCATTCTGAAATTCTGAAAAGCATCCAGTCTAATAATCAATACTCTGAATGTTGAAAAAGCTGAATGAAGCAGCAGAAATTATAGACAACCGTAGATGTCGAAAGTTTGATGATAAAGAATAGTATGTTGGCAAAGCTCAGAAAAGTTGGAACTGGAAAATGGATTGAGTAAACTATGAAAGAGGCTGTGAACAAATCACAAAGTCTAAACCTGCCTTCAAGAATCCAAATGATTCAGTATCTGCTGAAGTCATTAACGAATACCTTGCTTCTGACGCTAATCTCTTACGGACAAACCTTCTTCATCATCCATCGATATTAGGAATTCTAAGATATCATCGTATCTTTCATTATAAATATCCTCCATATTTCTGAAGATATTTTCATAACTATTCTTATCTGGAATCATTTATCTCTTCACGATATCAGTGTTGCATCAGAAAGGAAACTGTTGTAGTTTCTAAATTCTGAAAGATTAAAATTTAAAATATGAATGTTTTTTTTGAAGTAGTGTTGGGAACTGAAGCATGAGTTAGTATAATATAATGACACTTGATCAACGTGATTATATTACAGTAAGTCATGCTGGGTTTCTAAATGGAACGTGATGATTCACAGACCATAACGTCATCAAGTGCCATGTTACACGATTCTTACATTCTAACTAATCTCCAGATATATCAAGAACATATCTTCCTGATAGTTCTATTTTTTTTTCTCTTGAATTCTGGTAATTTAACAAGTCAAGATCGTACTATTACAATTTCTCTCTTAGAACATTTGTCATGTTAATTCGAAACTCTATATCTACGAATTTGGGACCATTATTCGCTTGACTTAAAGTCGGGAAGAGAAAACAAAAGGATGGAACTCCAAAATATAAAGGAAATGAAGAGGATGAATTTATAGTGAAATATCAGACAAAGCAATCGAGACAGATCATCGCATTTAACCAAAGAGAATTCTAATTTCCTTAATTTCTAAAGAATCAAATCTTATTATGAAGATTTTCTTTAAATCCCTTAAATTCCGGAAACTCACTGTGACTACGTCAAAAGTCAAATCCTATCTCAATCTTTTGTGACAGCTTCACTCGTACGCTTCACATAAAAAAAATTTATCCATAGTACTCACTGATGATAAAACTCTAATTTTCAACTCATATGAGTCATAAAAACATACTTATTGTCAGCCATGACCATCCCAATCAAATTTTGGGATGAAATTTCTTTAACGGGTAGGTACTGTGACGACCCGGAAATTTCCGACCAAATTTAAACTTAATCTTTATATGATTTCGACACGATAAGCAAAGTCTGTAATTTTGAGTCTCAAAAATTTCTGAACTGTTTCATATATTCAATTGACCTTCGACCATTCCCGACGATTCACGAACAACAATTTGTGAGTAGAGATGTATATAAATATAAATAAATATATGTACAAAATAAATGTTATTAATCGTTGTATGAAATTAATATTATAAATAAATATGTAAAATAATATACAAATTAATTGTTAGAAATAAGTATGAAAAATGATGTAATTAAAAATAAAATATATTGTTAAAATAAATCTATATACATAAAGTATATATATATATATATATATATATATATATATATATATATATATATATATATATATATATATATATATATATATATATATATATATATATATATATATATATATATATATATATATATATATATATATATATATATATATATTTGGTTTCGAATTCATTTTGTAAACGATAGTAGCACTCGTTCATCATTCGATGGATATTACACAAGTTAAATTCAAACTTATATTATTTTAAAATAATCGGTTAGCCGAAAATGAGTTTTATAAATTATAGGCTTATTAAAAATGTATTTAGGAACTAATTGTTGAATTTTAAAACTTTTTATATTTTACCCAGAATTGGGAGGGGCAATTGATGTAATTTTTATTTAACAAATAAAGGATCGAATTTTTGCCATAATGACCAAAATAAATAAATATAGTTAATTTAAAAATATGGAATTTTTATGAACACTTTTATTCGCCACTGAGTAACAACGGAGTACGAAATAATAGTCCGTGAAAACTGTCGGTACAACAGAACAAAGAAGGGGCTGCTCACTATTTCTAATTGACAATTACTGTATCTAATTGATTGAAATTGATGATACTATTTTTGGTTTCATCTCATCGACACCAGCTCATTTTTATATATTTATATATACATATTTTTGCATAAGTAATCACCACCTACCATTACTACTACTTCTATTTAATTTTCATTTACTTCCTGCAAATCTTGAATGACCAAACCACCATTTCATTTACAAGAACCCAACTCCCATAACCACCATGCTCGACCACCACTTCAACCGAGAACAAACACCACAACCTCAAGCCACCTTCACCACCAAGGATCACCCTAATTCACCACCTTTGAGTTTCCTATTTTTCTTGGTTGACTAACAAGAAACCACTTTCATCCTCCTTGATTACATCAACATAAATCACCATCATTGTATGCTTCGAGTCATATTTTTCTATGTTTACTTACCATCATCGAAACCCTTCTTGTTGTTTTACTATCCGATGAAAGACAACCAACGCCATGCAAACACACACACCTACATGATCACAACCGCTACATACAAAAATTCTTTCGTTCTTATTCAAGTATCAACACCTTAACCCACCATTGAACCCCATATTAAACTACTAAACCCACCTCTAAATATACGGTTTGATAATAACCACCCCAATCTCATATGATCAATCATTTTTTTTCTTTTCTCTCTTTCTTACTTGCTGTTATAACCGAAGGTTAAAGCCAAAAAAACTAGAAAACCTCCATTTGATTTTATTATTTAGCCTGTTTTTCTTTAATCAATTATATTTATACGACTATTGTTTCCTTTTGAACCAAAAGTCACCAAATCATGACCCACTTGTCATATTAATGATATAATCGATTAAAGTTTTATCAAGTGCTTGAAAACCAAATGATGTGGCGGCCTCATGATCCACTAGTACATAAAATAATGAAATACCAAAAAGCTAAATTCAATTTCAGGATTTGGGTTGTGATTGATGACGTTATAAAGGAAAAAAAGAGTTAAATGTAATAGTATGAAAGTGACTAGGTGGCTGCTTATTTTGTTTCCAATTCTATACTAATCGATTATTTCCAAACTCAAACCCACAATATTTTGGGCTGCAATCGGTTTGGGCTTGTATTGGTCTGCTGCGTCAGCCCTTTTATTTTAGTGGAGCAACACAAACGAGAGCCCACTAGTCTTGCAATGCATACTGCTATACTGTAAACTATCTTGTGTCTGTTTTCTGATCAAGCCAAACAAACCAAACACCACTTTCTCAAAACGCATTTTTTATTGCTTCAACTGCGACTGCTACACAGCTATTGTTACTTCGAAGGTGATGATAATCAACGAGGACTGTTGCTTCTGTTTGCTACTTTTTCGATTGCTTTATTACCATGTATCGATCACCATTAAATCACTCTCCTTTTCTATCTATACTACTCCAATGAAACAACGACCATAAACCCATGAACCAGCGGTTACAGCTGCAATACCTTTCTGTTTCTCTTCTTCTTGCCTTCGAACCATCGCATGTGTTTTCCCATGTTTTTATTACTACAACGAATATACTATTACGATTTTGTGATAATATTAACGGACATAATAATGAAAGATGATGATGGTGAAGCTTAAGGATGATGGGTGTGATGAGGATGATTATTAAAAACAGTGAAAGAATGATGATGATTAATAACCTGCTGCTGCTACCGAGAATATAAATTCTGAAATCATCAAACAATTGTTGTTGATATTCCGATATGTTCCTGGTTTAGTTCGGCCGGCTATCATCACCACAACCATCAGCCATCTATTATTGACCATTGTATATTACTGCTATTTAAATTGTTGCACTGCTATTTTTCTGTCGGTTATTGGTCGAAGAAAAAGGAAGGAGAACCGAAACCCTATTGCTCCTGATCGTCTAATGTTCTTCCACGTTAGGTTTCTTTTAAACGTAAATGGACTTGTATTGTGAGTTCGAAACCCGGACTTGGGCATTTTTTTAAGGGCTACTCCTTTGAGGTTCGTGAATCCGAGGCCAACCCTGCATTGTTCAGTTCAGTCGTATGCATATTTTTACTATAAAATATCGTATTGTGAGTTTCATTTGCTCCCCTTTTTAAATGCTTTTGCAATATATATTTTTGGGACTGAGAATACATGCGCTTTTATAACTGTTTTATGAAATAGACACAAGTAATTGAAACTACATTATATGGTTGAATGATCGAAATCGAATATGCCCCTTTTTAGTCTGGTAATCTAAGAATTAGGGAACAGACACCTTAATTGACGCGAATCCTAAAGATAGATCTATGGGCACTAACAAGCCCCAGTCAGAGAATTTGAACTACTTTAGTACTTCGATTTTATCATGTCTGAAGGGAGTCCCGGAATGATGGGGATATTCTATATGCATCTTGTTAAGGTCGATTACCAGGTGTTCAATCCATATGAATGATTTTTGTCTCTATGTATGGGACGTATATTTATGAGAAATGGAAATAAAAATCTTGTGGTCTATTAAAATGATGGAAATGATCGATTATGATAAACTAATGAACTCATCAACCTTTTGGTTGACACTTTAAAGCATGTTTATTCTCAGGTATGAAAGAAATCTTCCGCTGTGCATTTGCTCATATTAGAGATATTACTTGGAGTCATTCATGGCATATTTCAAAAGACGTTGCATTCAAGTCATTGAGTTCAATAAAGATTATTATTAAGTAAATGACAGATTAGGTCATTTATAGTTTGGGTATTATGAAATGGTATGCATGTCTGTCATCTTTCGATGTAATGAAAGTTGTATTTTAAAAACGAATGCAATGTTTGTAAAAAATATCATATAGAGGTCAAATACCTCGCGATGTATTCATATGTTATTGTATGCGTCCTTATGGATTAGGACGGGTTGCTTCATAATGAGTAAGGCGAAATCCCTTGGTTTAGGGATGTGCATGTCGGATTCTCTTCTGGAGAATTATTGTGTTGTACCTATGTGCGGTATAGGTGGTTCTTGCTCGATTATGATAGCGAGGTTCGCGTGTGCGTATGATTCATGTGCGGAAATTCCAGGCGGTGTGGAACGATTCTAAGTATGCGTATATACTTTCGTTTGTGGTGAATGGTTAGTGTAATCCGTTAGGATTCACTATGGTGTGTGCAGTGCGCGATGCCACACTACTCATTGATTGAGGCCAAAAGAGCGTGTGTGATGGGTGGGTTAGTCGCGGTGATAAGACACCACCTAGGGATTAGTGTTACGCGGTGTTAAGTACATTAATGGATGTTTGTATTGGAGTAGTGTTATATCGGCATGATATAACGTTATCGGGAAATTCGAGTACCGATGGGGAATGCGAGTACCATTCATTGCGTTGTGATTTGGGACGTGAATATCAGGTTGTTCGTATTCACAATATTTCGGGTAGTACGATTGTCCCTGTTGGTTGGACTCATAGTTTGAGGTAGTAAATGTCGGGTAGTTCGGATTCACTAAGGCTCGGGTTGTACGGTCATCCTCGATTATACTATGTGGTGGTGGTAGTGAATATCGGTTTGCGCGTATTCACGATGACTCGGGTTGTGCGGTCATTTCGTTGTGGGAAATATGGATTGGGTTGGTGAATTTCGGGTTGTTACGAATTCACTAAGGTTCGGGTTGTTTCGACCATCCTCTATATGTGTTTAGGCTAGGGTTGTTCCGACCATGTTGGTGTGAATAGTGATGCAATAGTCGTGTTTTGCTCACGTGTTTGCGGGTAGTTGCGTATTAGTCGTGTTGCGCACTACAAGGGGTGTTAAGTGGTAAGTGTTATCAGTTAGGATTCGCTTTCATTTCGGTCTTCACCGGTTTGGGTGTTGACTTTATTGTGGTATATGGTTGTTACTAGCAATGTACTTGGTATGGTAAGCTAGGAGTTGATATCTCGGTACGAGATTGGTTGAAGTTTTTCCAATGAGAGGGATTGAGCAAGTTTTAGTGCTTGGATTTGTGGATTTTAATAACGCGGGTGACGATTTAGTTGTTAAAGGTGACTCTTTGAGAAGAATTTCCTATAGGATTCAGAAGAATACGTGGAGGTTCCGCGTATTCTAAGAGATTGTTATAGACTTCGGATGTTGTGTGTATTGCACGGCTCGGAATGCGTGCAAATGTGTGTTCAGTTAATGGATTAACCTTCGGGTTAATGAGTAAGTGGGGGAAGTCGGATTGGGACGATTGTTCGAGAACCATAGCGTGTAGGTTTGAATTGGTTAATTGATTTGGATCACGAGGATGTTATCGAATTTAAGTGGGGGAGAGTTGTAACATCCCAAAACTTTTGTCCCAGACACGAAGCTGATAAAGATATATATATATATATATATATATATATATATATATATATATATATATATATATATATATATATATATATATATATATATATATATATATATATATGTATATATATATATGGGCAGGATCAATGGGGAAGTAACCAATCGGGGGGAAGCAAAAAAAAATTTCTTCGTTTTTTAAATTTTTTTTTTCCGGCATCAAGATCACATGAAAATATGAACATTTAGAATAGACACTTCGTGATGAATGTTATTATTTAGGCGGAAAAACGATCGACAAAAATAACATCCAAGATAATATTGTTCGTGAAGAATATGAACGTTTTTTTTTCATGTTTTGTGAAGTAAAATTTAACCCGATTTAGAGTTTAGGGTTTAGGGTTTGGTGTTTTGGGTTTATTCCATAAACTCAAAACACCAAACCCTAAACCCTAAACCCTAAACCGTTCGTGTTAAAAACTCAATCTAAATCCTAAATCTAAACCCTAAATCTAAACCCTAAACCCTAAATTTCTAAACCCTAATATCTAAACCCTATAAACCCTAATATCTAAACCCCAATAGCTAAAATCTCAAAATACGCTCGAAAAACACGATAATTGTTATATATTACTTTTCGAGCATTTTCCCGCAAAATAAAAACATTTATCACAAAGTGTCTGTACTAAATGTTCATATTTTCATCTCATCTATAATGTTCGTGAACAAAGTTTTTTCAAAAAACGAAAAAAAAAACTTTTTGCTTCCCCCCGATTGGTTACTTCCCTCTTGATATATATATATATATATATATATATATATATATATATATATATATATATATATATATATATATATATACATATATATATATATATATATATATATATATATATATATATATATATATATATACGTGTGCATGGGGATATATATGTATCTATGTTGCATGCATGTATGTAAAGGGTACGAGAGTGATCGAAGAGTTGTTATATATGTGTTCTAAGTGTTCGTGCATTTCGTAAATGATGAGAATCAAACGTGTACGAGTGGAAGGGTGTTCGTACGCGAAAAATGGCCAAAACACGTTATTCGTAGCGGCCTGGAGCTGATTAGTCGCGGCGCGACAATACACTAGTTTCAGGATCAGGAGGCTCGACAAACAGGTACCAGACCACGCCTAATATCGCGGCGCGAGAAAGGATGGCCGCGGCGCGGCAGTGCTGTGCAACTGGTACCGGATTTTGTAATTTTAAGGGTGTATAGGGGCATTTTGGTCATTTTGCGTGTGTGCCAGATTTGGGATCTTAAATCTCATCCACTCATTTCATTTCCTTTATTTCTTTTTCCTTTTCTTCTTCATTTTCCCTCAAAACTCAAACACCTCAAATCATTCAAAGGGATTTTTGGAAAGGAAGAAGCGGGTTTTGATCGAAAGCGTAAGAGACAAGTTTGTTCTCCTCGTTCTTAGCTACAAGATGATACTAGCTGATGTTATGCGAGGTGTATATGAAATAGCTTATATTTTACTAGGAAATACTATTAAATACGATACAATTTTACACAAGATATTTATTTATTTAGAGAATGGATATACTTAAACCTTGCTACAACACTTATAGGCAGTGTACCTAATCGTACAATAGTGTAGTTTTTAGTAAGTCCGGTTCGTTCCACAGGGAAAATCTTTAAACAAAGCTTAACGCTATATTAGTTTTATTTTATAAAAATACAAATATATATATATATATATAAGTAATATTATTATTATAAAGGGGGGTTTTTACCGTTTAATGACCGGTTTGTCGATTTTAAAACTTTAGTCGCAGTTAAAACCAAAATTAAAAATAAATACAAGACTTAATTTAAAGCGTAAAGTAAATAACGATAATGAAATTGCGATAAATAAAAGTGCGATAAAATAAACTTGCGATAATTAAAAAGTACGATAATTAAAAGTGCAATTAAATACAAAATAAAGGAAATTAAATATGAAATAAAAGAATTATGCTTATTTAAACTTCCGTTATCATGATGTTTGACGTGTTGATTTTAGTTTTATGCCCATGGGTTAATTGTCCTTTGTCCTGGATTATTTAATATGTCCGTCTGGTTTTTGTCCATAACAGTCCATCAGTCATAAATATAAAGTGCGAGTATCCTCGTCAAATTATCCTTATACCCGAAGTTAAATATTCCAACTAATTGGGGACTTAAACTGTAACAAGATTTTAATACTTTGTTTAATAATTACACCAGGATGTCGACTAAGTGTAACCCAAGGTTTTAATACTTTGTTATCAATTATGCCAAGTGTCCTTGTACATAATTTCACCCCTGTTTTAATAATTCCATAGACTATTAATTCATTCCCGTGTCCGGTTAAATGAACGATTATTCGTACATATAAATACCCCGCCCATCGTGTCCGATCAAGTGTATATGGTTATTTATAGGGACGCCCAATTGTAAATCTTTATATTAAAATTAACAAACTATCATTTAGTTAAACAAATATAAAGCCCATTAATAGCCCATAGTCTAATTTCCACAAGTGTCGTTCTTTTGTCCAAACTTCAATTATGGTACAAAGCCCAATTACCCAATTTTAGTAATTAGCCCAACATCATGATTACTTCGGATTAAATAAGCATAATAATAACTTAGCTACGAGACATTAATGTAAAAAGGTTGAACATAACTTACAATGATTAAAATTAGCGTAGCGTTACACGGACAGAATTTCGACTTACACCCTTACAACATTCGCTAACATACCCTTATTATTAGAATTAAAATTAAAATTAAAATTAAAATTAAAATATAAATTATAAATATAAATATTACGTATAGATAGATGGATGGATATATATTGATCTTTTTACGATCAAACTGCGTTTGCTTTTATAGGCATTTTCATTTTTTTGGGGCTCCGCGAGTCGCGGCCCTCTCGTTCCTCAAACTCCGCGAGTCGCGGAGATATCAAATCCAGCTCACAAAGCCTTGGCTCCTAGCTTGCCGACGGATTTAAATATAAATATAATATATAAATAATTATAAGAATTATTTAAATATTATATTATATTTATGTGCATAGTTAACTTGTAATTTTTAGTCCGTTGCGTCGAGCGTTGAGAGTTGACTCATGTCCCGGTTCCGGATTTTCGAACGTCCTTGCGTACTATTTTAAATCTTGTACTTTGCGTTTTGAATCTTGTACTCTTGTAATTTCGAGACGTTTCTTATCAATAATTGGAACCTCTTTGATTGTATTTTGTACTTTTGAGCTTTTTGGTCGTTTGCGTCTTCAATTCGTCGAATCTGTCTTTTGTCTTCACCTTTTATTATTTAAACGAATATCACTTGTAAATAGAACAATTGCAACTAAAAGCTTGTCTTTCTTGAGGAATAATGCTATGAAATATATGTTCGTTTTTAGCATTATCAAATATTCCCACACTTGAGCGTTGCTTGTCCTCAAGCAATATCGTCTTGAAATATTAGAATCACTTTTTTATTCTTCACACTTTGTACATCAGTGATTTCTTTACGGCGGTATAAACAATTGTAGTAACGATATGGTTTATAGTCCCACATGACTATAAAATTTAGATCCATTAAGGAAATTGGATCTTTATGAAAACATTTGATCTTTTTGAAAATTCAATCTAGCTTTCACCCTAGATAAGTTTTCCGGAATAACCCTTCACCGGTGTTTGCAAATTGTTTTTGTGGGTTTGGTGGGTTTCAGATTTGTAAATTTTAGCTCAAAACTTGCGGTTTTATGTCACCCACTTGCTAACCTTGTATTAGGAAAGCAACACGTCCAGTTTACTTGCTCCGTATATTACCTTTCGATAAACTACCGTCCGGTTGTAAAGGAAAGCGTTGAACAAGCAACTGTTAAGGCAATGTCCCCTGACATGCTTTTAATTATGGTCTATAACGTGTCGGACGCAATTACTATCCTTTGTAGGAGCAATAGTAAAGCTCACCCTTATAATTTGTCGGTCTGGCACAAGGTCCTGTCTTTGACCATGCTATGCAATCACCGTTCTTACGGTTGACACCCAATTTGGTTCAGGTGACCTAATGAATTCCAGGTGAATTCCTAGGATTTTACGTTCAATGGTAATGGACGCATTGAAAATAGGTTTTCAGAAAATAAATCGGTTTGTAATTTGATCAAAATATTTTTCTCGTTCAAGCTCGAGTTTAGATATCATTGAATTCCATGAGTTTGAATTCTCAATCTTTAAGGTCAATCTCAAGGATTGAGTAATATCAGGCTTAAAAGCTGATTTTTGATCTTTTAAGGAGATTATCCTTTCTGGAGATCTGATTCATTAGTCTTATCAAGCTAATTTACACGGTGCCCCCCCCATTTTACGAGATAAATCCTTCTCATGGTTAGGATAAATCTGACCACTTGGCGACCCTGTTTGATGCTGAGGTCCGTGGATTTCCTGCTGATTTTAGTGATGACTTTTCTAGATTTTTCGTCAACCTACAGCTGGTCTGGACGACAACTTCTTGACCTAAATCAAGAAGCGCGTGTCTTTTTTGGAAGACTTTACTTCCTTTTAATGATGGAATTGATTCATCGTGTAGATCCATCTTTTCTTTTCTTTCATCGGGTAAAACAGTTAATTATCGTCCAAAACAAAAGTATTTTCAATTATTTGTACAAAAATATGTGATATATATTTTGAATAACTTGGTGAAAATTTCCCACACTTGGCTTTTATTTTTTTCTTTTTGTTCTCCTCTATTCCATTCTTAAATGAATTCTAACATTTTGATTTGTTTCTCAATTTATGTCCTTTCCAAGGTAACAATAATTTCGGTGTTAACACCTAGTTTTATCGTTCATAAATATGTATAAACATGATTTTGAGTTCATTCAATTGGAAATTTTAAAAATTTTACTAGAATTGGGTAGTCAGTATATAAGACTAGGGCTGTTCTTTATTATCAGAGAGCACTAGATTCTAATACAACTACTGCTTTACTAGTATTTTTAATGGTAACCAAGTGTATAAAGGAAAAAATTTTAAAAATCCGAAAGAATTTAACCCTTTCCCACACTTAAGATCTTGCAATGCCCTCATTTGCAAGAAATCAGTAACAATTTAAATTATTGAGGGTGATTAGCGTAGAAATGATTAAATTTTACCAAAGTTTCCAAACATATTGGCGTTTGTTGTCTGAATGATAAATGGTGCACATCATTTTTTTCATTCCGTCTTATTGTTATTTCACATATATTTTGCATCTTGTCGTCAAAATTAGTTGCTTTTGCTGAACTTAATGCCAGTCTTTGAAAATGCGTTGTTTTCCCTGTTGTGTACATAAGATAAACTGCAAACATATATACATATTTTTGAAGTTTGGTATATTACCCCTCATTCAAAAATTATTAAAATCTAAAAATAAAAGTTAGTAAATTATAAAAACCAATACAATTCCAACATAAGTATTAAATGTATCAGCATTACAAATAATAAAATAAATAAAACTAAGTAGACTAGGGATGATACTGATACCAGTAGGGATTCCATGCATAACCGTATGTGTTATAGAATGCTTCAGCTGGGTTATAAGTAGGATACGGTGGTTGCATCTCTATAGACCAGGGAGGAAATATGGGCGTTGGGGTAGGAATATAGTTTCTACCTATATGTTGGCAATAAGCTATGATTTGGTTTTGATGAACTTGCCAATCTTCAAATGCTCGATGTCTAGAATTTTCGTACTCTTGGGAAGCTATAAACCTTTGCATTTCTGTCATTTCATTTCCCCCTCCCACATTACCTGGCTGTTGATTTCTCTCAGCCTGTGGATGTCTTCCATGGTATGCTACTGCGGCGTTATTTCGCCTCTTCAAAATCTTCGCACCATGGTATACATTTAAACCAATTGTATCGTAGGGTTCTGGTTCTTCGACTAATAATCTCCCCAGACTAATATCCACATTGAGATACTCATCAATTAATGTAATAAATATACCACCTCCTATTATACTGTGTAGTCTCATCCCCCTAACCATAGCTGATAAATAATAACCCACACAATACGGTATACTTACAGCGCTTTGTGGGTCTCGAATACACATGTGGTAAAACAAATCCTGTTCATTTACCTTTTCCTTATTCTTACCTCGTTGTGTAATCGAATTGGCTAAAAACCTATGAATTACTCTTAATTCAGCTCTATCTATATCCAAATAAGAGTAATTTTCCCCTTTAAATCGGTGATGGCTAGTCATTTGACTCCATACACCATGCGTATCAAAATTTTCATCAATTTTCCTACCGTTCAATATCAACCCTCTACAATCGGCAGATGCTAACTCCTCAGGCGTTTATATACGTAAGGCCTGAGCCATGTCTAGTAAAGACATGTGGCGCATCGAACCTCCTAACAAAAATCTAATAAAAGATCGATCGGTTAAACTAGCTACCCGATCATTTATTTCTATACTACACAACAATTCTTCACACCATACTTTATATAGAGGTCTACGCATGTTGAATAAACGTACCCAATTGTTAAAAGTAGAATTACCATACCTCTACGTAAGTAATTCCCTAATTGGCCCGGCCAATTATACGGCTTCTAATGGTTCCCATTCTATTACCCTAGGTAGTTCAACAGCTTTAGAATGAAGAGTATGCAAGCCCCTTTGGTATTTTGGATAATCTATCCAAAGTCTGTCAAATCTCAAGTTCGGGTGCAAATCTTCCAAGTGCATATCAGAAAATATCATAACTGGATGAGGTATATCTTGTTTATAATAGCTATCAACATCCTGTTGTTCCGCATTCTCAGGAGGAGCATTGCGAGCTTGGGATGAAGATTCACCCCTTTCAGTCTGCAAAACACATCAAACACAATTTTTGTGCATCCAAATATGCATTAGTGTCAGCAAAATCATCAATCAAAATAATTACAATGACATGTCCAGTTTATATCAAACTTATGCTCATTTTCATATTTTTATCAAATCTACACTTTTTCAAATAAGCATATACGAAAATGTTCGTCAAGTTCATAAGCATTCAACTCAAATAACATGTCAAAATAATCATTAATAGCAATTAAACAAGTTTCAAATGGCATTATCTATCAAAATATCAAGTTCATGAATTTTAGACTTGAAAAAGTCCACTTTAATTCTCAAAAATCATGTTTAGGCTCAAAGTTTGGAACATTTAACTACCTAAACATGTTACACTACTTAATTTAGCAATAATTCATGACAAAATTGGCCATAACCCGTTTATATCAAAAAGCCCCAAATTTGCTCAAGAACACAAACCCTAGATTACTCAAAATTTGAAGTTTAAGGCTTCTAATCATGTTAAATAGCATCAATCTAGGTTATACAAGCATAATACATAAGCAATTTAAGCATAATTACACTAAAAAGCATCAAAATCAAATTGGGTATAAAATTGCTCAAGAACACTAATTTTCGTATTAAATAGTATTTAGGTGTAGAAATTTACCGTTTTTCTTGAGTAATTCCTTGATAGCATCCTTCTCAACATGATTTTAGTAAAAGATTTGATTAAAAACGGTGAAAAATTGTGAATTTCGGAGGTTTTAGTGTGTATTTTTCGGGTGTTTTGTTCGCAGTTTTTGTGGATGGGGAAGGGGACTGATCAGTTCATCTCGTTATATTTTTTTCTGGATTTTAGTCCCTCCGCGAGTCGCGGCAAATTTACCCTTCAAACTCCGCGAGTCGCGGAGTTTGTATTTTTTTTTTTTTAAACATCTTATACTAATTAAAACAATTAAGTAATTAATTTTAAAATTTTGTTTCCCTTGTTATTTATGACGAGGTCGTTTCAGAACGATGTCCTACTCCGTCCCTCGACAAAATTTTAAAATTTGTCTTTTTCAAGCGATTGTTTTAAAAGCTTAGATTTTTGGGTTTTTTTTAATGTTTTTGGCATACTTTAATTCAATAAGATTAAAAATAATGATAATAAAAGTTCTCGTCCCTCCCTCGGGTAAAGCAATTTCGGTTCAAAGACGTAGTCTTCAACTTACGACGAATTTTAAAAATCATATTTTTAACTTAGTAAAATAAAGTAAATTTTTGTTTTTAAATTCACACCAAACTTAAATTAAAAATGCATAAAATTAAAAATTCATATTTTAAAATTAAAAATTCACACCAAACTTAATTTAAAAATTCATATTATAAATTCACACCAAACTTATATTATATTTTTGTTTTTATACAAACTTATATTAAAAATATTAATTGTTCAAATATTTACAATTTTAAATATATTAATTTAAAAAGTTTACAATATTAAATTAAAAATCTTTTTGGCTTTTATCCCACTTTAATCAATCAAATATTATCAAAAATATACGCCCCTCTTTTCGATAAAGTAATTTCGGTTCCATGACCTAATTTAACTCATGACGAATTTTTGAAATATTTTGGGTTGATTGATGAAAGATATTTATACCTTAAGAATAAACATTAAATTTCGCCGTGATGTAATAAATTTTTGAATGATATCAATAATTTCGGTCGCCAAACCTAATTTTATTCAATACCAATTTAATACTTTATAGCGAACAAATTAGCATTTATTATCAAAAGGTTAAAAATAAAAAAAAATAAAATAAAAACTGTACAGACTTACCTGTGAGATAGTATTCTTAGTGATATGATCTATCCCATTCATAAGATAGTCGGTTTAATTGATTTTCCATGGCTACATAGGCGTAACCTCGAGCATTCAGTGTTTTTTCTTCTAAACATATGAACGGTCCGTCTCTGCATAACGTAACAAATTCGGTGTTTGAATAGGTTTGATTATTTGAACATTTACCTCCATGTGACCATTTTCCGCATTTGTGACATCTTTCAAGGTGTCGTGCTCTTCTTTTCGCTGCGGATTTTGATTTTCCTTTACCAAATTGTAACTTATTATCTTCGCATCTGGATTCTTTTCTTACTCCGTCCAATCTTTCTCTGATTACTGATACTATTTCACTCGGAAGTGTGTCATTATTACGTTTAGTGATCAAAGCGTGTAGCATTAGACCATGGTTTAGTTCACAGGAAGTCTTCATTTCATAAAAACCTAAAAAAAATAAAAAATTCAGAATGGGGGGAGAAGACTAGTTCTTTAGGGTCTGCTAGGGAAAGACCATTCGGGTTCCATTTTCGAGAACTACACGAAAACAGACAATCTAACTCTAACAGAAATACATATTATCCTTTAAAGACTTGATTCTCCCCACACTTAGTTAGCTGTGGTATCGAAATTGTGATTAACTTCGTTGTCGACTTCCATCGGACTATCTATGTAGTGTTTAACTCTGTGACCATTAACTTTAAATTCAATCCTATTTGAATTTATTAATTCTACTGTTCCGTATGGGAAAACTCTTTTGACTATGAATGGTCCAGACCATCTTGATTTCAATTTTTCAGGAAATAGCTTGAATCGTGAATTGAAAAGAAGAACTTTGTCTCCTTCTTTAAATTTTTTTGAACTTCTGATTCTTTTATCATGCCATTTCTTCGTTCTTTCCTTATAGATTAACGAATTTTCGTATGCTTCATGTCTTAATTCTTCTAATTCATTTAATTGATTTAACCGTAGATGTCCAGCTTCATGTAAATCAAGATTACATGTCTTCAAAGCCCAAAATGCTTTGTGTTCAATTTCTACTGGAAGATGACATGCTTTTCCATAAACAAGTCTAAAAGGTGTGGTTCCAATTGGAGTTTTGTAGGCTGTTCTAAAAGCCCAGAGTGCATCCTCTAATTTAATGGACCATTCCTTCGGATTTGATCCTACGGTTTTCTCTAGAATACGTTTTAAAGCTCGGTTGGTATTTTCAACTTGTCCACTTGTTTGTGGATGATATGCGGTGGAGATTTTATGAGTTACTCCATATCTTTTAAGAACTTTCTCAAGTTGATTGTTACAGAAATGAGTACCCCGATCACTTATTAAAGCTTTCGGTGTTCCAAACCTTGCAAAAAGACGTTTTAAAAAATTGACTACAACTCGTGCATCGTTAGTTGGGAGAGCTTGTGCTTCCGCCCATTTAGATACATAATCAATGGCTACGAGAATATAGAGATTATTATGAGATTTTGGAAATGGACCCATAAAGTCAATACCCCAAATGTCAAATACTTCACATACTTGAATGACATTTTGTGGCATTTCATCACGTTGACTTATTTTTCTGGCCCTTTGACAAGCATCACAGGATTTGCAAAGAAGGTGTGCATCTTTGTAAATTGTAGGCCAATAGAATCCAGCATCATAAATTTTTCTTGCTGTTAGTTGAGGCCTATAGTGCCCTCCTGTTGGTTCTGTGTGACAATGGTTTAAAATTTTACTAGCTTCATCTCCGAATACACATCGGCGTATTATTCTATCTGGACAACTTTTAAACAGATGTGGATCTTCCCAGAAATAGTCTTTTATATCACTGAAGAATTACTTTCGTTTTTGGTACGATAATCCTTTTTCAAGGAATCCACATACTAAGTAGTTTGCATAGTCTGCAAACCATGGAATTTCATTATAATCTATCTTCAATAGATATTCATCAGGAAAGTTGTCTTGTATGGCCGATTCATTTAGAACTTCTAATTCGAGATTTTCAAGACGAGAAAGATGATCAGCGGCGAGATTTTCTGCTCCTCTTTTATCTCGAATTTCAATATCGAACTCTTGTAAGAGTAAGATCCAACGGATTAATCTTGGTTTGACATCTTGTTTTGAAAATAGGTATCTAAGAGCAGAATGGTCGGTATAGACCACCATTTTTGCTAGAACGAGATATGAACGAAATTTGTCAAAAGCAAAGACAATAGCAAGGAGTTCTTTTTCAGTAGTTGTGTAATTTGTTTGTGCTCCTTGTAACGTCTTACTAGCATAATATATAGGTTGAAATCGTTTTTCAATCCTTTGTCCTAAAACGGCTCCCATTGCAAAATCACTTGCATCGCACATTAGTTCAAACGGTAGATTCCAATTTGGTGTTATCATGATCAGCGTATTAGTGAGTTTCTCTTTAAGAATATTAAAAGATTTGATGCATTCATCTGAAAAGATGAATGGAGCATCTTTTTCTAGGAGTTTATTCATAGGAGTGGCAATTTTAGAAAAATCTTTTATGAAATGTCGGTAAAAACCGGCATGCCCTAGAAAACTCCTAGCTCCTCTAACATTGGTGAGATGTGGAAGTTTAGCAATTACATCTACTTTAGCTCTATCCACTTCAATTCCTTCCTTTGAGATTTTATGTCCAAGAACAATGCCTTCTTTAACCATGAAATGGCATTTCTCCCAATTAAGTACTAGATTTGATTGTTCGCATCTAATCAGCATTCGTTCAAGATTAGCTAGACATGATTCAAATGTATCACCGAAGACTGAAAAGTCATCCATGAAAACTTCCATGCATTCTTCTATCATGTCGTGAAAAATCGCCATCATACACCTTTGAAAGGTTGCAGGGGCGTTGCAAAGTCCAAATGGCATGCGTTTGTAAGCAAAAGTACCATAAGGGCACGTGAACGTGGTTTTCTCTTGGTCCTCGGGTGCTATTGGAATTTGAAAATATCCGGAAAAACCATCTAGAAAACAATAGTAACTGTTTCCGGCTAGCCTTTCCAACATTTGATCAATGAAAGGTAAGGGAAAGTGATCTTTTCTGGTGGCGTCATTTAATTTTATATAATCAATACACACATGCCATCCTGTTACAGTCCTAGTAGGAATAAGCTCATTTTTCTCATTTGTAATGACAGTCATGCCACCCTTCTTAGGCACGCATTGAACTGGGCTTACCCATGGACTATCAGAAATTGGATAAATTAAACCTACATCTAGCAGTTTAATAATTTCTTTTTTAACTACATCTTGCATATTCGGATTTAGTCTTCGTTGGCGTTGCACACACGTTTTATGACCTTCTTCCATAAGGATTTTATGTGTGCAATACGAAGGACTTATTCCTTTAATATCATGAATCTTCCATGCAATGGCTGGTTTATGAGTTTTCAACACAGAAATGAGTTGTGATTTCTCATTTTCAGTAAGAGAAGACGATATTATTACAGGTAATTCAGATTCACCATGTAAATAAGCGTATTCCAAATGGTTTGGAAGTGGCTTTAACTCTAATTTCGGAGGTTCTTCTATCGATGATTTGTATCGATATCTGTCTTCTTCTTTTAACATTTGAATTTCTTCTGTTGTTGGTTTATATCCATTAGCTATAAGTGTAGCTAACATTTCAGCTTCATCAATTGGTTCATTACCTTCTCCTAAAAAACATTCTCCCGTTCCTTGTAATTCTAAAAATTCTTCCAATAATTCTGCATGTGAATCTATAGTTTGAATATAATAACATGTATCATCTGCAGATTGCGGTTGTTGCATTGCTCTATCAACTGAAAAGGTAACACTCTCGTCCTCTATACTTAGGGTCAATTTCTTACCGAACACGTCTATCATTGCTTTAGCCGTGTTTAAGAATGGTCTTCCTAATATGAGAGGAACTTGAGAATCTTCTTCCATGTCCAGAACAACAAAATCTACTGGAAATACTAAAGTACCAACTTTAACTAGCATGTTCTCCATTATCCCTCTAGGATATTTTATTGATCGATCGGCTAGCTGTATGCTTATTCTTGTTAGTTTCAATTCTCCAAGGTCTAGTTTAGCGTATAGTGAATACGGCATTAAATTTATACTAGCACCTAAGTCTGCCAATGCTTCTATTGAACTAAGACTACCCAGAAAACATGGAATTGTGAAACTTCCTGGATCAGATAATTTTTCTGGTATCTTATTCAACAGCACTGCTGAACAATTAGCATTCATAGTAACGGCCGAGAGTTCTTCCATTTTCTTTCTATTTGTGATTAGATCTTTCAAGAATTTAGCATATCTAGGCATTCCTGAAATCACATCAATGAAAGGAAGATTTACATTTATCTGTTTAAACATATCCAAGAATTTGGATTGCTCGGCTTCAAGTTTCTCTTTTTTTATTTTACTCGGGTAAGGAAGTGGTGGTTGGTATGGTTTAACATAAGATTTATCCTTAGCTGTGTTATCTTCATTAACCTTTTTAACTACCGGTTTTTTTTCTTATCTTGATCAGGTTGTGGTTCTTGTGGAATAGGAATAGCTTCTTTAGAATTTACAGGTATTTCAGGTGGTTTAAGTGTTGTACCACTTCTTGTGGTAATGGCTTTAGCTGTTTCATTCCGGGGGTTAGCATTTGTATCACTAGGTAAACTTCCCGGTTTTCTTTCACCTATTAACCTTGCTAGGTTACTTACTTCTTGTTCCAAATTTTGAATAGAAGCTTGTTGATTTCTAAATGCTTGAGCATTTTGTTCATTGGTTTGTATTTGAGATGTGAAAAACTGCGTTTGAGTTTCAACTAGCTTCGTCATCATATCTTCTAAATTCGGCTTTTTATCATCGGTTTGTGGTGGTTTGTTTTGAAAATTAGGTCTTTGCTGGTTGTAAGTATTGTTGGATACTTGTTGATTACTAGGACCTTGTTGGTTGTTGTATGGAATATTTCGGTTATAATTCTGGTTTTGATTGTAAATCGGTCTTGGCGGTTGATAATTATTTTGATAATTATTTCCAGGCCTTTGGTTTAGATATGAAACATTCTCTCTTTGTTCCATTGTTAGTTCAATACTGAGACAATCTTTTGTCAAATGTGGTCCTCCACACTGCTCACAACTAATTCGTATTGAGTGTATATCCTTAGTCATTTTTTCCATTCGTCTCTCGACAGCATCTATCTTTGCAGAAATGGAATCTAAGTCATGGCTAGAATCGGCTCTAGCTGCTTTAGATGATCTAACGATATCTTTTTCTTGGTGCCACTCATGTGAGTGGGAAGCAGTGTTATCAATAATTTTGTAAGCATCAGTTTCGGTTTTCTTCATAATAGAACCACCAGCTGCTATATCGATGTCTTTCCTTGTAGTGATGTCGCATCCTTGGTAGAATATTTGTACTATTTGACAGGTGTCTAAACCATGTTGCGGACATCCTCATAATAATTTTCCAAATCTTGTCCACGCCTCATATAGAGTTTCATTTGGCTTCTGTGTGAACGTAACAATTTCTCCTTGAAGTCTTACGGCTTTAGATGCCGGAAAGAATTGTTTAAGAAATTTTTCAACTAAAACGTCCCATGTATCAATCGCCCCTTCAGGTAACGATTCCAACCAATCTTTGGCTTCTCCCTTTAATGTCCAGGGAAATAACATGAGATATATCTGTTCATCCTCCACTTCTCGGATTTTAAATAGTGTGCAGATCCTATTAAAGGTACGAAGATGTTCATTTGGATCATCCTTCGGCGCACCACTAAATTGACATTGATTAGTCACCATATGTAGAATTTATCCTTTGATTTCATAATCTGGCGCATTAATGTCAGGATGAGTAATTGTGTGACCTTGGCCAGTGCGTTTAGCTCTCATTCGGTCTTCCATACTTAAAGGTTCCAGATTCTCCATAATTGAATTTGTTGAATCGGAATCACTAAAGGATTCTGATTTAATGGTTCGTTCCTCAACAGTCTCTGTTTGAATGATTGGTGGTTCCGGAGGAAAAATTAATGGTTCAGGATCTACGAATCGTCCCTGAATATTCTCCGGATTCTCAATTGTGAGGTCGGATTCAAAAAATGGATTATCGGAAATTTGACTTGGAGTACTTGGTTGACTGGATGACGATTCTAAAGAAAAATCAACGGCGGTAATATTAGCTAGATGTCTTGATCTAGTTACAGGTGGTGAATGTACAAAAGGTGGTGAACGTCTTGCTCGGTGCATTCACTGAATATCCTATTAGTTTTTAAAAGGAAAGAAAAATTATATAAGTTATCCAATTAATAGATTTTTCTGATTTTGTCCACGTTTCGAATAGCCAAAAGATGCAGCAGAGGGGCAGGATTCGTTTGGTCTCAATATAATTGAGGACTGTTTGGCTCCAATAACCCGGTCCACGTACAAATCCAACTATTACTACGAACCAGAAAATTTTGATGTCTATCAATTTAACCACTTAAAACAATTTTTGGTAATTTTAAGAAATATTAGATAAGAAGTAGAATAAAAATCTATGTCCTAAAAACTAGAATGGCGAGAAATAAGAAAGAAAAAGAGCGCGTCGAAAAAGAAAAGGGTCGAAAAATAAGAAATAATAAAAAAAATGACTTATAGAACTTAAAAACACTCGACTAACCCAACCTTATTACTATCACTAACTTAAAATTATAATCGCAAATTGAGATTACTAATTGGAATGATAATTGATACATAGGTAAAAGGCGTCTAAAAATATTAAAGCTTACAAATCTATATCCCAAATGGCAATATCTTAAAAAGGTACTAAAACTTAAAAAGGCGTCGCAAAATTCTAAAGCACCTAAATCTTAGTCTAAAGAAAAAGCACTTAAGAAATTTTACGGCAAGCCTAAAAATCTAGAAATAAAAATAACTATGGCAAAAACTGAGTTTAAAACAAAAAACTAGCGAAAAACACAAATATTACGCTAAAACAATTAAAAAGGGACAAAATATAAAAATATACTAAAAGTTGTAAAAAGTAAAATTTTTATAAAAATATTATTTTTATATTATTTATTTTATAAAATTATTAATTTTTATATATTAATAAAACTAAATAAACTTAATATTACAAATTAAATAAATAAAACTAAATTAATTAAAATTAATTAACTAATCAAACCCTAATTAGGTTTTAAAATTAATAATAATAATAATTATCCCGTAATTAATGCTGTTAGGGTTCATGTGTGGCCCGTGTCAGACGGCTCCGCGAGTCGCGTTACCACGTGGCAATAAACGCCACGAGTCGCGGGATTCCAAATTTCAGATGACAGGCTGATTTAAATTCGACGCGTTTTTGTTTTTTTTTATGTTTTATATTTTCTCTTTTAATAATTAAATAAAATATTTATAAAAACTAAATAAAAACTTATGTTTTAAAAACTAAAAAAAATAGAAATACTCTATAATTTTATAAAAATCTTAAAAATAGATTTATATATATATTTTTTTTTCTTTGATTTTATGTTTTAAATAAAAACAAAATATTTAAATAAAACTTATATTTTTATAAAATAAAAATAAAGAAACTTTATAAAACTTAAATATTTAACAAACTCTTAAAAATATTTATATTTTTGTTTTCTTTTTATGTTTTCAAATAATTAACACGTATTTTTACAAAAGCGTATTTTTTATAAAAGTAAACTAAAAATGAAAATCTTTTTTTTTAATATTTAGCGTTGCGCTTTCGGCGTTTAAGTTCCCCGGCAGCGGCGCCAAGAATACTTGATGTTAAAGCTAAGGGGTATAAAATACTATTAAATTTTACAAGGAAATACTATTAAATACGATACAATTTTACACAAGATATTTATTTATTTAGAGAATGGATATACTTAAACCTTGCTACAACACTTATAGGCAGTGTACCTAATCGTACAGTAGTGTAGTTTTTAGTAAGTCCGGTTTGTTCCACAGGGAAAATCTTTAAACAAAGCTTAACGCTATATTAGTTTTATTTTATAAAAATACAAATATATATATATATATAAGTAATATTATTATTATAAAGGGGGGTTTTTACCGTTTAATGACCGGTTTGTCGATTTTAAAACTTTAGTCGCAGTTAAAACCAAAATTAAAAATAAATACAAGACTTAATTTAAAGCGTAAAGTAAATAACGATAATGAAATTGCGATAAATAAAAGTGCGATAAAATAAACTTGCGATAATTAAAAAGTACGATAATTAAAAGTGCAATTAAATACAAAATAAAGGAAATTAAATATGAAATAAAAGAATTATGCTTATTTAAACTTCCGTAATCATGATGTTTGACGTGTTGATTTTAGTTTTATGCCCATGGGTTAATTGTCCTTTGTCCTGGATTATTTAATATGTCCGTCTGGTTTTTGTCCATAACAGTCCATCAGTCATAAATATAAAGTGCGAGTATCCTCGTCAAATTATCCTTATACCCGAAGTTAAATATTCCAACTAATTGGGGACTTAAACTGTAACAAGATTTTAATACTTTGTTTAATAATTACACCAGGATGTCGACTGAGTGTAACCCAAGGTTTTAATACTTTGTTATCAATTATGCCAAGTGTCCTTGTACATAATTTCACCCCTGTTTTAATAATTCCATAGACTATTAATTCATTCCCGTGTCCGGTTAAATGAACGATTATTCGTACACATAAATACCCCGCCCATCGTGTCCGATCGAGTGTATATGGTTATTTATAGGGACGCCCAATTGTAAATCTTTATATTAAAATTAACAAACTATCATTTAGTTAAACAAATATAAAGCCCATTAATAGCCCATAGTCTAATTTCCACAAGTGTCGTTCTTTTGTCCAAACCCCAATTATGGTACAAAGCCCAATTACTCAATTTTAGTAATTAGCCCAACATCATGATTACTTCGGATTAAATAAGCATAATAATAACTTAGCTACGAGACATTAATGTAAAAAGGTTGAACATAACTTACAATGATTAAAAATAGCGTAGCGTTACACGGACAGAATTTCGACTTACACCCTTACAACATTCGCTAACATACCCTTATTATTAGAATTAAAATTAAAATTAAAATTAAAATATAAATTATAAATATAAATATTACGTATTGATAGATGGATGGATATATATTGATCTTTTTACGATCAAACTGCGTTTGCTTTTATAGGCATTTTCATTTTTTTGGGGCTCCGCGAGTCGCGGCCCTCTCGTTCCTCAAACTCCGCGAGTCGTGGAGATATCAAATCCAGCTCACAAAGCCTTGGCTCCTAGCTTGCCGACGGATTTAAATATAAATATAATATATAAATAATTATAAGAATTATTTAAATATTATATTATATTTATGTGCATAGTTGACTTGTAATTTTTAGTCCGTTGCGTCGAGCGTTGAGAGTTGACTCATGTCCCGGTTACGGATTTTCGAACGTCCTTGCGTACTATTTTATATCTTGTACTTTACGTTTTGAATCTTGTACTCTTGTAATTTTGAGACGTTTCTTATCAATAATTGGAACCTCTTTGATTGTATTTTGTACTTTTGAGCTTTTTGGTCATTTGCGTCTTCAATTCGTCGAATCTGTCTTTTGTCTTCACCTTTTATTATTTAAACGAATATCACTTGTAAATAGAACAATTGCAACTAAAAGCTTGTCTTTCTTGAGGAATAATGCTATGAAATATATGTCCGTTTTTAGCATTATCACTAGCGGTAAGCTCTAACTCCAAAATTCATTTTTGTGTTCATCATTCAAATTTAGGGCTTTTAATTGTATGTTCATAGATGGAACCCCACTAGTTGTTGATGGAAGATAATAACTAGGATTCGAGTTTAAAAGTGTTAAAGGCGGGTTTTGGTTTGGTAAACTAATTAACCAAGTTTAATGCTTACAAATGAGTGTAATCACTAGTGTTTAGTGATTATTGAAGCAATGGAAGCCTTTTGTGTACATTTGCTTGACTAATTTTGATTAGAGTCAAAATTAGGGTTTGGTGATGATTGTGACTCGATTGTCGATTTAATAAGGTTTATAAACTTAAAATGAGGTAAGTTGAAGTATAAACCCGACTTAAATATGTTTTGGTGTCAAAACTTGTAAATGATGAGATTTTGACTATTAAGGGTCAAAACGGGTTTTGGGCAACAAGCGAGTTAAAATGCGTTCGATTTCTAAAGTTGGTACTTTTAGGTATTTCGGGAACGCGGGAATTGGTCTTCTTGGTTTCGGACCTTCGTGTAGCGTTAAAGTGTAAAGGGGCGTGAATTGCACTTGTTGTTCATTTGGGCGGGTCGAGAGTCCAAATGAGTTTGTATTGATGTTTATGTGACAAATGGAATAGGTACGTTCCATTGGCGAGTTGCGGGATTGGATTGCACTTCATCGAGGCGTTTAAGGTGAGTGTAAATTTACTATGCACATGTGTATGTGTAAAATGGGTGCGTGTGTGTAGAGTGACCCTTACTTGGGTTTACTCTATGTTGGTGTAGGTGAATGGACTCCTCTTGTGCTTCGGGTCCATGTGATACGCTTATGCGTTTTGGGTTTTACCCTTGGTGTGGTGATTTGGCTAGCGTTTTGGATAACCCTTTTGGCGATGGGTTGCTAGCATTTGTTGTTGAGGAAATGAATCTCGGTTAGCGCGGATTCATGATGACTCGGATAGTTCGGTCATCTTGGTGATGAGGTGGTAAATTTTGGGTTGTGCGAATTCACTAAGGCTCGGGTAGTTCGGCCAACCTCGGTTGTAGAAGTGGTGAAGGAAGTGAATCTCGGGTAGTGCGAATTCACTAAGGTCCGGGTAGTTCAGCCGACCTTCATGTGGTTTGGGTTAAGGGGTTAACCTTATTGTTGTTGTTGATTATTAGTTATTGTATATGTACATACTTATCGTTGTGTTGTAGCTAATCTTGTGGCGTTAGCTTGGTGATTACGTAGCGTGTAGCTACTTCGTGTATTATGCTCTTTTGTAGTTTGTTTACCATGCGGTGACGGTATGTGTTTATTTTGATGCTTGGTGATGCGTAGCTATTTTATGCATATGTATGTGTATAGTATCTTTACATTCACTAAGCATTAGCTTACCCTATCGTTGTTGCTATTTTTATAGGTTCGCATGATTGGCGGCTCGGGTAAGCATGGGGATTAGAGATCTTGGCTAGGTTGCCTTAAAAGACGTGCTTTTGGATTGATTAGGATTGAGTAGCGTATCCCCAATCACCATGCTCGGTTTTGTTGGAAATTAAAATGGTCGGGTCGTGTTTGCCCGTTCGGATAATTAAACTATGTCTTAAATGTTTTTAAAAGTTTATTGAACTTATTATTCGTGTTAAAGATGTTTTCGGAAACATAATTGGGACCTAAATATTAATGTATTAACGACAAAACTTTACGGGCCGGTTTAAATACGGGTTGGGCCGTTACAATATATATATATATATATATATATATATATATATATATATATATATATATATATATATATATATATATATATATATATATATATAATAAAGTCTCTTTCAATAGTTTATAATAGGAAAAAAATTCAACCACGCGTTGCTGCGGTAGTATTCAACGCGCGGTCATGTTTGGATATACGTTGTTTGGTACCTAATATATCTAGTAGGTTGGATTGTTTGTTGGACGTGTATGTATATGTATGTAATATAGGCCGAAATATGTAGTATTTTTTTAACGATATCCGTCTCTCGTATAGTTAGTCGCGTTGTGTTCGTAAAATTATTTCGAGTTAAATGGTGTTCTCGGAAAAATTTAACTCGCACCGAGCGAGAATATAGGGCCCATTATCTAGTGTTTTGTTAACGGTGTCCGTTTCGCGTATAGTTAGTCCTGTTGGGTTCGCCTGATTTTTTCGAGTTGAACGGTGGTCTCGGGAAAATTTAACTCGCAACGAGCGAGAAGATAGGGCCCCGTTAAAAATTCGGGTCTTAGTAGTTTATTTTATTTTAAGAAAATTATATATTTACGCTTTCAACCCCTGAAAAAGTGTAAATTTGAGGGTCCGTTTTGTAAATTAAGCCGAACTTGGGGGATCGTTTATAGTGTGAACGCAAACGCAAAACGACAATCCGGTTAAACTGAGACGACCAAACTTTGGTCGACATTTAGTGTGTAGGTAAATAAATAAATTATAATACATACATAGAAAATCGATATAAATATCTCATAAAAAATAGATGTTATAAAAAAGAATTGTAAAAGTGTTTAGCCTAACGATCATTAGACAAGAAAAAAGGTAAAATAAAAATTAGATTTAATAATAAAATGGCAATGGATACAATATAAAACCGCAAAATCTAGAGTGACTAATAGTTTAGAAAAGTAAATGGGATTCGGTTTTATTACCGGATGAGGCGGGCGGGTTAAATATTGGGTCTCTAAATAATAAAAATCGTGCTTTGCTTGAAAAATGGTGGTGGCATTTTAAGGTTGAACAAAATTCCTTGTGGGTAAGGGTCACAAAAAGCATATATGACTGTGATGGTGGCTTATACTCTATAGCGGTAACTAGCTCTAAATACCTATCCGCCTCTTGGTATTCTATAATTAATAATGGCAATTTTTGTGGATTCTATTAACATCCCATTCACTTCCTCTTTTAAGAAACTAATAGCTGATGGTAAGCTAACATATTTTTGGAATGAAAAGTGGCTTGGGGATTTTAATTTAAAGGATAAATATAATTGATAATGCTAAAAACGAACATATATTTCATAGCATTATTCCTCAAGAAAGACAAGCTTTTAGTTGCAATTGTTCTATTTACAAGTAATATTCGTTTAAATAATAAAAGGTGAAGACAAAAGACAGATTCGACGAATTGAAGACGCAAACGACCAAAAAGCTCAAAAGTACAAAAGACAATCAAAGAGGTTCCAATTATTGATAAGAAACGTCTCGAAATTACAAGAGTACAAGATTTAAAACGCAAAGTACAAGATATTAAATTGTACGCAAGGACGTTCGAAAATCCGGAACCAGGACCAGAGTCAACTCTCAACGCTCGACGCAACGGACTAAAAATTACAAGTCAACTATGCACATAAATATAATATAATATTTAAATAATTCTTATAATTATTTATATATTATATTAATATTTAAAACCGTCGGCAAGAAAGACTCCAAAAGGGACTGAGCTGTAATTTCAAACTCCGCGACTCGCGGAGTTTGAAGGCAAAAATGCCGCGAGTCGCGGAGCCCCAAACTCTGAAAATCCCTATAAAAGCAAACGAATTCTGATCGCAAAAATGACAATATATCCATCCATCTCTCTATCTATATCGTATATATTTATATTTATATTTATATTTATATTTTAATTTTAATTTTAATTATAATTCTAATAATAAGGGTATGTTAGCGAATGTTGTAAGGGTGTAAGTCGAAATTCTGTCCGTGTAACGCTACGCTATTTTTAATCATTGTAAGTTATGTTCAACCTTTTTACATTAATGTCTCGTAGCTAAGTTATTATTATGCTTATTTAATCCAAAGTAATCATGATGTTGGGCTAATTACTAAAATTGGGTAATTGGGCTTTGTAACATAATTGGGGTTTGGATAAAAGAACGACACTTGTGGAAATTAGACTATGAGCTATTAATGGGTTTTATATTAACTAAACAATACCTTGTTAATTTAATATACAAACTTATAATTTGACGTATTTATATATAACCACATACGCTTGACTGGGTACGGTGGGCGGGATATCTATAAATACCAATAATTATTCATTTTACCGGATACGGAACTGGATTAATAGTTAATAGACTTGTTGAAACAGGGGTGAATTACATTCAAGGGTAATTGGTGTAACTGTTAACAAAGTAGTAAAACCTTGGTTTACACGCAGTCGATAACCTGGTGTATTCATTAAACAAAGTATTAAAACCTTGTTACAATTCGAATCCCCAATTAGTTGGAATATTTGACTTCGGGAATAAGAATAATTTGACGAAGGCTTTCGCTCTTTATATTTATGACTGATGGACTATTATGGACAAATCCGTATGGACATATTAAATAATCCAGGACAAAGGACAATTAACCCATGGGCTTAAAATGAACACGTCAAACATCATGATTACGGAAGTTTAAATAAGCATAATTCTTTTATTTCATATTTAATTTCCTTTATTTTATATTTAATTGCACTTCTAATTATCGCATTTTTATTGTTATTGTATTTAATTGCATTTTTAATTATTGTACTTTTTAATTATCGCAAGTTTATTTTATCGCACTTTTATTATTCGCAATTTCATTATCGTTATTTACTTTATGCTTTAATTTAAGTCTTGTATTTATTTTTAATATTTTACATTTGGTTTTAACTGCGACTAAAGTTTTAAAATCGACAAACCGGTCATTAAACGGTAAAAACCCCCCTTTATAATAATAATATTACTTATATATATATTTGTATTTTTATAAAAGTAAACTAATATAGCGTTAAACTTTGTTTAAAAAGATTCCATGTGGAACGAACCGGACTTACTAAAAACTACACTACTGTACGATTAGGTACACTGCCTATAAGTGTTGTAGCAAGGTTTAAGTATATCCATTCTCTAAATAAATAAATATCTTGTGTAAAATTGTATCGTATTTAATAGTATTTCCTGAAAAATTTAATAGCTATTTCGTATACACCTCGCGAAACATCAAGTATTTTTGGCGCCGCTGCCGGGGACTCTCTTAAAAGCCGGAAGCGCAACGCTAATATAATATATAAAAAAAAAAGATTTTTAGTTTACTTTTATTAAATTTCATTTTTATAAAAATAAGTTTTAAATATTCGAAAATATAAAAAGAAAAACTAAAATATAAATATTTTTAGGAGTTTGATAAATATTTAAGTTTTATAAAGTTTCTTTAGTTTGTAAAAATATAAGTTTTATTTAATTTATTTTATAAATATATTTTATAAATATAAAAACCGAAAAAAAAATAAAATATATATATAAATCTAGTTTTACGATTTTTATTTATAAAATTATAAAGTAATTCTATTTTTATTTTAGTTTTTAAATATAAGTTTTTATTATATATAAATTTTAGATTATAAAACAGAAAAATTTAAAACAGAAAAATAAAATAAAAAAAACGCGTCAGTTTTAAACTGTTCCAGGTTTGAATTTTGAAACCCCGCGACTCGCGGGGTTTGCTGCTTTAAATACCGCGACTCGCAGAGAGGACCTGACACGCTGACAGAACCCTAATTCAGCATTAATTACGGGTAATTATTAATTATTATTGTTATTTAACCCTAATTATTATTATTATTATAATTAGTTTTATTATTACTTTTACTTTTTATTTAATTTATGTATTTAGTATTAATTAGTTTAATTAATTTATAAAATTAGTAGTTTTAATAAATAAATAATATAAAAATAATATTTTTATAAAAATTGTACTTTTTACAACTTTTTGTATATTTTTATATTTTGTCCCTTTTTAATCGTTTTAGCGTAATATTTGTATTTTTAGCTAGTTTTTAGTTTTGAACTCAGTTTTTTGCCATAGTTATTTTTACTTCTAGATTTTTAGGCTTTGCCGTAAAATCCCTTAAGTGCTTTTTCTTTAGACTAAGATTTAGGTACTTTAGAATTTTGCGACGCCTTTTTAAGTTTTAGTTTCTTTTTAAGTTATTTCCATTTGGGATTTAGTTTTCCTGTAAGCTTTAATATTTTTAGACGACTTTTACCTATGTATCAATTATCATTCCAATTAGTAATCTCAATTTGCGATTATAATTTTAAGTTAGTTGTAGTAATAAGGTTAGATTAGTCAAGTATTTTTAAGTTTTATAAGTTTCTTTAATTTTTCCGTCACCTTTTATTTTTCAACCATTTTTCTTTTTCAACCTTTTTCCGACGAACTCTTTTTCTTTCTTATTTCTCGCTTTTCTAGTTTTAGGACATAGATTTTTATTCTACTTCTTATCTAATTTTCTTAAAATTACGAAAATTTATTTTAAGTGGTTAAATTGATAGACATCAAAATTTTCTGGTTTGTAGTAATAGTTGGATTTGTACGTGGACCGGGTTATTGGAGCCAAACAGTCCTCAATTATATTGAGACCAAACGAATCCTGCCCCTCTGCTGCATCTTTTGGCTATTCGAAACGAGGGCAAAATCAGAAAAGTCTATTGATTGGATAACTTATTATAATTTTTCTTTCCTTTTAAAAACTAATAGGATATTCAGTGAATGCACCGAGCAAGACGTTCACCACCTTTTGTACGTTCACCACCTGTAACTAGATCAAGACATTTAGCAAATATTACTGCCGTTGATTTTTCTTTAGAATCGTCATCCAGTCGACCAAGTACTTCAGTTCAAACTTCCGATAATCCATTTTTTGAACCCGACCTCACAATTGAGAATCCGGAGAATATTCAGGAACGGTTCGTAGATCCTGAACCACTAAACTTTCCTCCAGAACCACCAATCATTCAAACAGAGATTGTTGAGGAACGAACCATTAAATCAGAATCCTCTAGTGATTCCGATTCAACAAATTCAATTATGGAGAATCTGGAACCTTTAAGTATGGAAGACCGAATGAGAGCTAAACGCACTGGCCAAGGTCACGCAATTACTCATCCAGACATTAATGCGCCGGATTATGAAATCAAAGGACAAATTCTACACATGGTGACTAATCAATGCCAATTTAGTGGTGCGCCGAAGGAAGATCCAAATGAACATCTACGTACCTTTAATAGGATCTGCACACTATTTAAAATCCGAGAAGTGGAGGATGAACAGATATATCTCATGTTATTTCCCTGGACTTTAAAGGGAGAAGCCAAAGATTGGTTGGAATCGTTACCTGAAGGGGCGATTGATACATGGGATGTTTTAGTTGAAAATTTTCTTAAACAATTCTTTCCTGCATCTAAAGCCGTAAGACTTCAAGCAGAAATTGTTACGTTTACACAGAAGCCGAATGAAACTCTATATGAGGCGTGGACTAGATATGGAAAGTTATTAAGAGGATGTCCGCAACATGGTTTAGACACCTGTCAAATAGTACAAATATTCTACCAAGGATGCGACATCACTACAAGGAAAGACATAGATATAGCAGCTGGTGGTTCTATTATGAAGAAAACTGAAACTGATGCTTACAAAATTATTGATAACACTACTTCCCACTCACATGAGTGGCACCAAGAAAAAGATATCGTTAGATCATCTAAAGCAGCTAGAGCCGATTCTAGCCATGACTTAGATTCCATTTCTGCAAAGATAGATGCTGTCGAGAGACGAATGGAAAAGATGACTAAAGATATTCACTCAATACGAATTAGTTGTGAGCAGTGTGGAGGACCACATTTGACAAAAGATTGTCTCAGTATTGAATTAACAATGGAACAAAGAGAGAATATTTCATACATAAACCAAAGGCCTGGAAATAATTATCAGAATAATTATCAACCGCCAAGACCTATTTACAATCAAAACCAGAATTATAACAGAAATATTTCATACAACAACCAACAAGGTCCTAGCAATCAACAAGTATCCAATAATACTTATAATCAGCAAAGACCTAATTTTCAAAACAAGCCACCACAACAAACCGATGATAAAAAGCCAAATTTAGAAGATATGATGACGAAGCTAGTTGAAACTCAAACGCAGTTTTTCACATCTCAGAAACAAACCAATGAACAAAATGCTCAAGCATTTAGAAATCAACAAGCTTCTAGTCAAAATCTGGAACAAGAAGTAAGTAACCTAGCAAGGTTAATAGGTGAAAGAAAACCGGGAAGTCTACCTAGTGATACAAATGCTAACCCCCGGAATGAAACAGCTAAAGCCATTACCACAAGAAGTGGTACAACACTTAAACCACCTGAAATACCTGTAACTTCTGATGAAGCTATTCCTACTCCACAAGAACCACAACCTGATCAAGATAAGGAAAAAGAACCGGTAGTTGAAAAGGTTAATGAAGATAACACAGTTAAGGCTAAACCTTATGTTAAACCATACCAACCACCACTTCCTTATCCGAGTAAAATGAAGAAAGAGAAATTTGAAGCCGAGCAATCCAAATTCTTGGATATGTTTAAACAGATAAATGTAAATATTCCTTTCATTGATGTGATTTCAGGAATGCCTAGATATGCTAAATTCTTGAAAGATCTAATCTCAAATAGAAAGAAAATGGAAGAACTCTCGGCTGTTACCATGAATGCTAATTGTTCAGCAGTGCTGTTGAATAAGATACCAGAAAAATTATCTGATCCAGGAAGTTTCACAATTCCATATTTTCTGGGTAGTCTTAGTTCAATAGAAGCATTGGCAGACTTAGGTGCTAGTATAAATCTAATGCCGTATTCACTATACGCTAAACTAGACCTTGGAGAATTGAAACTAACCAGAATAAGCATACAACTAGCCAATAGATCAATAAAATATCCTAGAGGGATAATGGAGAACATGCTAGTTAAAGTTGGTACTTTAGTATTTCCAGTAGATTTTGTTGTTCTGGACATGGAAGAAGATTCTCAAGTTCCTCTCATATTAGGAAGACCATTCTTAAACACGGCTAAAGCAATGATAGACGTGTTCGGTAAGAAATTGACCCTAAGTATAGAGGATGAGAGTGTTACCTTTTCAGTTGATAGAGCAATGCAACAACCACAATCTGCAGATGATACATGTTATTATATTCAAACTATAGATGCATATGCAGAATTGTTAGAAGAATTTCCAGAATTACAAGGAACAGGAGAATGTTCTTTAGGAGAAGGTAATGAACCAATTGATAAAGCTGAAATGTTAGCTACACTTATAGCTAATGGATATGAACCAACAACAGAAGAAATTCAAATGCTAAAAGAAGAAGACAGATATCGATATAAATCATCGATAGAAGAACCTCCGAAATTAGAGTTAAAGCCACTTCCAAACCATTTGGAATACGCTTATTTACATGGTGAATCTGAATTACCTGTAATAATATCGTCTTCTCTTACTGAAAATGAGAAATCACAACTCATTTCTATGTTGAAAGCTCATAAACCAGCCATTGCATGGAAGATTCATGATATTAAAGGAATAAGTCCTTCGTATTGCACACATAAAATCCTTATGGAAGAAGGTCATAAAACGTATGTGCAACGCCAACGAAGACTAAATCCTAATATGCAAGATGTAGTTAAGAAAGAGATTATTAAACTGCTAGATGCAGGTCTAATTTATCCAATCTCTGATAGTCCATGGGTAAGCCCAGTTCAATGCGTTCCTAAGAAGGGTGGCATGACTGTCATTACAAATGAGAAAAATGAGCTTATTCCTACTAGGACTGTAATAGGATGGCGTGTATGTATTGATTATAGAAAATTAAATGACGCCACCAGAAAAGATCACTTTCCCTTACCTTTCATAGATCAAATGTTGGAAAGATTAGCCGGAAATAGTTACTATTGTTTCCTAGATGGATTTTCCGGATATTTTCAAATTCCAATAGCACCCGAAGATCAAGAGAAAACCACATTCACGTGCCCTTATGGTACTTTTGCTTACAAACGCATGCCATTTGGACTTTGCAACGCCCCTGCAACCTTTTAAAGGTGTATGATGGCGATTTTTCACGACATGATAGAAGAATGCATGGAAGTTTTCATGGATGACTTTTCAGTCTTCGGTGATACATTTGAATCATGTCTAGTTAATCTTGAACGAATGCTAATTAGATGCGAAAAATCAAATCTAGTACTTAATTGAGAGAAATGCCATTTCATGGTTAAAGAAGTCATCGTTCTTGGACATAAAATTTCAAAAGAAGGAATTGAAGTGGATAGAGCTAAAGTAGATGTAATTGCTAAACTTCCACATCCCACCAATGTTAGAGGAGTTAGGAGTTTTCTAGGGCATGCCGGTTTTTACCGACGTTTCATAAAAGATTTTTCTAAAATTGCCACTCCTATGAATAAACTCCTAGAAAAGGATGCTCCATTCATCTTTTCAGATGAGTGTATCAAATCTTTTAATATTCTTAAAGAGAAACTCACTAATGCACCGATCATGATAACACCAAATTGGAATCTACCATTTGAACTAATGTGCGATGCAAGTGATTTTGCAATGGGAGCCGTTTTAGGACAAAGGATTGAAAAACGATTTCAACCTATATATTATGCTAGTAAGACGTTACAAGGAGCACAAACGAACTATACAACTACTGAAAAAGAACTCCTTGCTATTGTCTTTGCTTTTGACAAATTTCGATCATATCTCGTTCTAGCAAAAACGGTGGTCTATACCGACCATTCTGCTCTTAGATACCTATTTTCAAAACAAGATGCTAAACCAAGATTAATCCGTTGGATCTTACTCTTACAAGAGTTTGATATCGAAATCCGAGATAAAAGAGGAGCAGAAAATCTCGCCGCTGATCATCTTTCTCGTCTTGAAAATCCCGAATTAGAAGTTCTAAATGAATCGGCCATACAAGATAACTTTCCTGATGAATATCTATTGAAGATAGATTATAAAGAAATTCCATGGTTTGCAGACTATGCAAACTACTTAGTTTGTGGATTCCTTGAAAAAGGATTATCGTACCAAAGACGAAAGAAATTCTTCAGTGATATAAAACACTATTTCTGGGAAGATCCGCATCTGTTTAAAAATTGTCCCGATGGAATAATACGCCGATGTGTATTTGGAGATGAAGCTAGTAAAATATTAAACCATTGTCACACAGGACCAACAGGAGGGCATTATGGGCCTCAACTAACAGCAAAAAAAGTTTATGATGCTGGATTCTATTGGCCTACTGAAACGTCCACGACTAATCCTCCCGGACGAAATCATCAACATCTGGTTCCATTGCGATGATCGACTCCAAGTAATGTCCTTAAAATGAGCAAATGCACAGCGGAAGAATTATTTCATACCTGAGAATAACATGCTTTAAAACGTCAACATAAAGTTGGTGAGATATATAGGTTAGATGCTAGCAGTGTTATAACAATGGATCACAAGATTTTAAGTTTATACATAATACACTCCTCGTGTATGGAAAAGACGTTGAGCACTTGGTAACCATACTTAACTAAAAGTCACAGCAGCATACTCTTAAATAAACCCTACACCGTACCAATGTGTAGTAACGAGAACGAAGTACTGTGCAACCGTTAAATGCTGGTCGTCCAGCCCGGTTGGGGATGTCAGCCCGATAGATCTATCAACAGGATTCGCGTTTACGCTCCTCACGTAATTAGCAGTTACCAAGTATAAAGAGATATGCCATGGTACAACTCAACGTAGAATTTATTTTTGATCACTTGTGTCCATAACGTAAATCATTTATAAAAACAGCGCATGTATTCTCAGCCCAAAAATATTTAGAGTTTAAAAGGGACTATATACTCACCTAATGTATTTTGTAGTAAAAATACATATAACATCATTGAACAAGTGTAGGGTTGGCCTTGGATTCACGAACCTATTATTCAATCATATATATTAATACATGTAATGGTAATCGAACAAATATATATATTATTAGTGATATACTTGTATATCAATAACTTATATATTTCATTATATTCTGTATATATAAAAAAATAGATTTTTGCTATGTTCTATGTACTAGATACATTTTTATTTATATAACGTTTGTTTTGTTAAAACAGTATTTTTAATAATGCAAAGATAATATTTGTAAAAATAATAATGATATTGATAATACTAATAATAGTATTAGTAGTGAAAATAATAATAATCTTAATATCCACGGTAATGATTATAATAATAATTATTGTTACGATAATATTCATTTTAATGATAATAATATGTAATAATAATGTTAATAATTAACTTAACCATAAAAACAACAATAGTTATAATTGTAACTATAATTGTAATAATATTTGATAGTTAATACATTTATTAGTATTAATAATAATTTTAATAGTTATAATTCTAATTATAATAGTAATAATTAAAATAATAATAATAATAATAATAATGATAAAAGTTATAATTCTAATGATAATAATGATAATAAAGGTTTTTGGAAATTAAAACTACCTCAAAAGTCTTTTGTAAAAATAAAGTCTCGAACCAGTCTCGAACCCCCGACTTCTCGGATACACACAACACACCCAAACCACTGGACCAACTTCTGTTTTTCTGTTTTATATCGGATTTTAATAAACTTAACATATATCATTCTGTTTCGATTTATTCTTCTTCTTCTTGAAATCTAATCGCCCAGAAACCATATCTCCCTATTTTAGGGAATTACTCAATTAATTTAGGATTTCTCAAGATAGCAGATACATCATAAAAGAGAGATGCTTGAATTTTAATTAAAACAGAAACAAAACAAAAAAATTTATGTATCTGCAGTTTGAAGAACACGATATATAACTCAAAATCAATCTCAAGAATTTCGAACGTTTCAGATCAAAGTTCCTACATGAAAATGGTTTCAAATCACATCTATAAACTTTCTGAAACATAAATTTTGACAGAAATGATCTATAAAACATTAATTTGATCGTAGAAAGAAGTTTGATTTTTTTATTTTAAAATCTTTAATCCCGAAATTAGAATTCGATATGAGAAGTTAGAACACGAATTTTTGCAGAAACAATCACTAGAGTATTCCTAACAATCCTGCATTTCTAAATTTTAAAGATAAAATCGAATTGAAGGAGCTGCACATAAAGTACACGAACAGAGGAGAAAAAAAAATGCTGTAGGAAGTTTCTGTTTAAAAGAAGATAACGAATTGGATTTTATTTTCAGTATGATCGTGGCTTAACTGATTTTATAGAAAAAAAAATAGACAAACAATCACATGTTAACAGAAATCAAAGATATTATGAAATCAGATAAAAACAAAATGCGTATATATATCTGTACTTATTACTCCGTATATAATATAATCAGTATTAATATTGTATTTAACTGTTTTTAGGAATTATTTGTATATATACCTATTATTATATTTGTAAATACATATCTATCTATATATTTGTATTTATATCATAATTAATCTTAATACAATAATAATAGTAATACTTTTATTAATATTAGAATAAATAAAAATATTAGTAATAATAATAATACTATTAATAATTTAAATAATACTAATAATATCACTAATAAGATTAATAATAATATTAATATTAATTTTTAAATAGTACTAATGATAAAAGTAATGTTGATAATAATAATGTTGATAAAGAAAATAATAACAATTAATCATAATAACTTAAAATTATAATTTTACTATTAATTTTTAACAATAAATTAAATGTATTAACTTATACATTTTATTAAATAATTGTATACTGATATTAACATTACTATTAATAATGAAAGTAAATAATATTAATGATACAATTATTAAAATAATGATAATAATATTAACTTAACAATTATAATTTCATCTTGTAGTTACATTCAATAATAATTATATCATATATTATATGAATACTTCTTTATATAACTTTATTTTAATATCTGCTTATTATTTTGTATATTATCTTACATACTTAATCTAAATTATCAAATTGTATCTTATTATTTTAATTTATGACATATACCTACATTTATTTACAATTACATGTTCGTGAATCGTTAGGCATGGTCAAAGGGTAATTAACTATCCAGATCTAGATTTCAGACTTTCTAACTCAACATTAGGGTTTTTGCTTATCGTGCCGGAAACATATAGAGTTTAAGGTTTAAATTTGGTCGGAAATTTCTGGGTCGTTACAGTACCCACCCGTTAAAGAAATTTCATCCCCGAAATTTGGTAGAGGTGTCATAAATTACAATAGGAATGTTTTCATGACGAATATGAGGTAATAATAGAGTTTTATCATTATTGGAAGATATGAATAAAACGATTCGATCATGTGAAACGCACGAGTGAAGCTATCACAAAAAAATGAAATGAGTGAATATGGAATTGTTTTTACCGATAACGTGGTTAGGATTGATTTTTCAGAATTTACAGAATTTTAAAGAAAATCTTATGTAATAAGATTTGGTTCTTCAGCGATCAGAATCTTTTCTGATTTAATGTGGCAAATCTGTTTCGATTTCTTTGTCGGATATTTTACTATAAATCCACCTCCTTCGTTTTCTTATTTCCATATCCCATATCTTCTACTCTTTTTCCTTAATTCCTACTTTAAGACATTTGCCAATATGCTTCATCCCATTCTAATCCTTGATATACTCTTATTCTTTACATCTGTCATCCTTCTTTTTCATCTACCACCAGAAGAGTCTATTTACTTCTACTATACTCTTGCGTTGATAGTGTTTCTAGTTCTCCCGTGTCTCTATATTGCTATCGGCATTGATATACACGGTTTGTAAATCCTGGGTGGTTGTTGAATCTGATATCCCCCTTATACTTCGATGATCTTGTTTCTGTTTTCTATAATCATTGTCATCCATAGTTAATACTCTCTCCTTTTTGCTGCGATCTATACCCCAATTTCTATTTTGGGGCTTTATCCCTTCGTTTCTTCTTCCTGTCCTTGAGTCAAGCGAGCAATGGTCCGGAATTCGTAGGTATGAGATTTGGAATGAGCATAACTTAATGCTCTAAGAAGGAAAGGGTATTGGTACGATTTTGACTTGTCAAATTACCAGAATATTCTGGAAAAGATCGAATCATCAAGAAAAATATTTTCTTGATATGTTTAGAGATTAGATAGAATGTAAGAGTCGTGTAACATGACACATGATGATGGTACTGTGAATCATCACATTCCATTAGAAACTCAACATGACTTACTGTAATATAATGAAGTTGATCAAGTTTCATTATATTATACTAATTCATGCATCAGTTCCCAACACTGCTTCAGAATATTCTTATTTTAAACTTGAAGGTTTTGGAACTTAGAAACTAACACAGTTTTCTTTTATGTTGTAACGCAGATGTTACAGAGATATAAATGATCCCAGATAAGAATAGTTGTGAAAATATCTCCAGAAATATGGAGAATATGTATGACGGAAGATACGAAGATATCTTATAGTATCTAACATAAGATGATGGTGATGAATATCATCTGGAAAGATTTAGAATAAGGAGTAGGGTTCTTACTAATGATTTCAGCAGGCACTGAATCATTTGAATTCTTTGAAAGCAGATTCAGTTCTTGTATTTGTTCTTTGTTTCCTTCACGGTTAGCTCAATTCGTTTTTCATCACCCATTTTGCTATCGAGTGTTTCTAATACTTCCTTCTTTATCATCAACTTTTGACCATTAAGACCATCTACAACATGCTGCTTCGTCAGCATTTTCAAAGTTAACAGATCCGGGTCATCGGTTATCAAACCGAGGTGATTTTCAGGAGCATTGTGTTTTTAGATGATTAAACGCTGATGGTAGTATGGTGGATTGTAAAAGGTTCTCCGGTAACAATAAATAAACACGTATATATTCCGAGGTTATAACAAGGTTGTTTTGAACGAAAAATCGAAATCAACTTGTTGGAGCTGTGACAAGATTTGGCTAATTTGAAAAAGAATTGCAAGGTTATTTTGGGTAATAATAACACTAAAGGAATTAACATTTCTACGTGTTAAGCGTTGACTCAGATTCCGAGAGTTTTCAGGTGCATAACTATATGCAAGAATCTTTTCTTCCATAGATGAGGTGCGGTTGGTTCAACTTCTCGATCGAGGTGTTTTCAAGAATCGTGAAAGATTTGAACGCGAATTGTCGAGGTACAAATGAGGTTTAGGATGAAATCAAGTGGCAAACTTGAAGAATTGTTTAGTTTCATATGTTATAATCAACATTTTAATTCATTTTAATTGTCCCAAAGTTAGCAGTCTATTAGTGCGATTGTCCAATGGTCCAATAGTTTAACAGTTCAATATAATCATATATAATTTAATATACATAATTAATACATATCGTGACCCGTGTACCGGTCTCAGTGTCGATCACAACTCAAAGTATATATACATTTTGGAATCAACTCCGACCCTGTATAGCCAACTCCCACCTTCACATATAGAGTGTCTATGGTTGTTCCAAAATATATATATAGATGGGTCAATATGATAAATCGAAACCTTGCATACGTGTCCCGTTATTCAAAATGCGTTAAATAAATAAATATATATCATGACCCATTATACAACGTGTTGTCTCAGAATTAATCCGACGTATTGTTGTACATGTGTCCCGACGGTATGTAAAGTGGAAATTAAATAAATAAAATTGCGAGAATGTAAATTGCGATGAATTAAATGTTAATCAGTTAGCTGGGAATAGTTAGCTAGGAACATTTAGCGTGGAATCTTAACAATATTTCAATTAATTAGTTCGTTTGTTTCTAACAATTTTTATCATGTCCAATATTTTCTTCATTATGCCACTTGTTGGATTCGGATAGGTAAAATTCCAAATATGAAATTTGAATAGAAATGGTTATTCTGTGGTGAACGGATACGTATATCGGTGGTTGTAAGTAGGATAGTAAATGATTGTTGAATCAGATTCGAAGAATGTACAGTGTAACTTATTAATGTGAATTCTAAATATTCCTCGGGTACTACCCACCCGTTAAAATATTTTCATCATTCACAGTTTGTACAAAAGAATTTTTAATTACAATCTTTATGAAAATATACTTGCATATATATTTTCATCGGATGTAATCATGGATTTAATGAGTCAATAGGATATTAAACTCATTTGATTTATCGTTATTACTAAATTACATGATTTCTAAGACATTAGAGATTACATAATCGTCATGTCGAACGAAGATAAAGGAGGTAGAACGATACGTGAAGCGAAGATAATCGATATAGAACGATATGTAGAACGAAGATTATACTCGAAGTTCAGATGATGATATTGAGGCGTGTGATGTTGATATCCGAGGTACAGATTGTGATGTTTAGGTTTACAATGCGGTTGTGATTGTTGGGGGTGGAAATGATACGGTTGATGTTGCTGACGGTACTAGTTATGCTGCTGGTGCTGCTGCTGGTGTTTGTAACCTTTGTACCAGGTTCTCCAAAGCCGTCTCGCGAGCACGATGTTCGTTAACTTCTGCTAGTATACTGGGATGATTAGCGGTTGGAGCAAGCAGATGAATAAGATTCGTGATATGGGATAGTATATAATCGTGACGGGATGTTCTAGATATGAGAGTGAAAATGGTTTCTCGAACAGGTTTGCCGGTAAGTGCTTCAGGTTCATCGCCAAGAGGCAATTTGGTGGATGGAAAGGATCTTCGATGTGGAATGATCTTCGGATATCAGATGATATTCTAGCTATATAGAATATCTATATATATAATACAAAAGATTTCGTAGACTACAGAGGAACCTACGGCATATGTCAGGCAAGTCTATAGATGCGCTAAGATGTGAATTATCAGATACGCTAAAATGTATCAGATACTCTAAAATGTGAATTTTGTCTATACACTATCGATGTAGTAAATGCAGTAAGACGTGTCTAGACTTATGAATGATAAGCAGGTAATTTCCTAGGGATGATAGGCAGATGATTTCCGACTAGAAATGATAAGCAAAACTTTTGTCATGCAGACACGGTCAAAGTCCAGACCCACTAATGCATCTAAACAACTAACAGTTAGACACACTAATGCAAGACCTGGTTCACTAAGACCAACGCTCTGATACCAACTGAAACGTCCACGACTAATCCTCCCGGACGAAATCATCAACATCTGGTTCCATTGCGATGATCGACTCCAAGTAATGTCCTTAAAATGAGCAAATGCACAGCGGAAGACTTATTTCATACCTGAGAATAACATGCTTTAAAACGTCAACATAAAGTTGGTGAGATATATAGGTTAGATGCTAGCAGTGTTATAACAATGGATCACAAGATTTTAAGTTTATACATAATACACTCCTCGTGTATGGAAAAGACGTTGAGCACTTGGTAACCATACTTAACTAAAAGTCACAGCAGCATACTCTTAAATAAACCCTACACCGTACCAATGTGTAGTAACGAGAACGAAGTACTGTGCAACTGTTAAATGCTGGTCGTCCAGCCCGGTTGGGGATGTCAGCCCGATAGATCTATCAACAGGATTCGCGTTTACGCTCCTCACGTAATTAGCAGTTACCAAGTATAAAGAGATATGCCATGGTACAACTCAACGTAGAATTTATTTTTGATCACTTGTGTCCATAACGTAAATCATTTATAAAAACAGCGCATGTATTCTCAGCCCAAAAATATTTAGAGTTTAAAAGGGACTATATACTCACCTAATGTATTTTGTAGTAAAAATACATATAACATCATTGAACAAGTGTAGGGTTGGCCTTGGATTCACGAACCTATTATTCAATCATATATATTAATACATGTAATGGTAATCGAACAAATATATATATTATTAGTGATATACTTGTATATCAATAACTTATATATTTCATTATATTCTGTATATATAAAAAAATAGATTTTTGCTATGTTCTATGTACTAGATACATTTTTATTTATATAACGTTTGTTTTGTTAAAACAGTATTTTTAATAATGCAAAGATAATATTTGTAAAAAAAATAATGATATTGATAATACTAATAATAGTATTAGTAGTGAAAATAATAATAATCTTAATATCCACGGTAATGATTATAATAATAATTATTGTTACGATAATATTCATTTTAATGATAATAATATGTAATAATAATGTTAATAATTAACTTAACCATAAAAACAACAATAGTTATAATTGTAACTATAATTGTAATAATATTTGATAGTTAATACATTTATTAGTATTAATAATAATTTTAATAGTTATAATTCTAATTATAATAGTAATAATTAAAATAATAATAATAATAATGATAAAAGTTATAATTCTAATGATAATAATGTTAATAAAGGTTTTTGGAAATTAAAACTACCTCAAAAGTCTTTTGTAAAAATAAAGTCTCGAACCAGTCTCGAACCCCCGACTTATCGGATACACACAACACACCCAAACCACTGGACCAACTTCTGTTTTTCTGTTTTATATCGGATTTTAATAAACTTAACATATATCATTCTGTTTCGATTTATTCTTCTTCTTCTTGAAATCTAATCGCCCAGAAACCATATCTCCCTATTTTAGGGAATTACTCAATTAATTTAGGATTTCTCAAGATAGCAGATACATCATAAAAGAGAGATGCTTGAATTTTAATTAAAACAGAAACAAAACAAAAAAATTTATGTATCTGCAGTTTGAAGAACACGATATACAACTCAAAATCAATCTCAAGAATTTCGAATGTTTCAGATCAAAGTTCCTACATGAAAATGGTTTCAAATCACATCTATAAACTTTCTGAAACATAAATTTTGACAGAAACGATCTATAAAACATTAATTTGATCGTAGAAGGAAGTTTGATTTTTTTATTTTAAAATCTTTAATCCCGAAATTAGAATTCGATATGAGAAGTTAGAACACGAATTTTTGCAGAAACAATCACTAGAGTATTCCTAACAATCCTGCATTTCTAAATATTAAAGATAAAATCGAATTGAAGGAGCTGCACATAAAGTACACGAACAGAGGAGAAAAAAAAAATGCTGTAGGAAGTTTCTGTTTAAAAGAAGAAAACGAATTGGATTTTATTTTCAGTATGATCGTGGCTTAACTGATTTTATAGAAAAAAAAATAGACAAACAATCACATGTTAACAGAAATCAAAGTTATTATGAAATCAGATAAAAACAAAATGCGTATATATATCTGTACTTATTACTCCGTATATAATATAATCAGTATTAATATTGTATTTAACTGTTTTTAGGAATTATTTGTATATATACCTATTATTATATTTGTAAATACATATCTATCTATATATTTGTATTTATATCATAATTAATCTTAATACAATAATAATAGTAATACTTTTATTAATATTAGAATAAATAAAAATATTAGTAATAATAATAATACTATTAATAATTTAAATAATACTAATAATATCACTAATAAGATTAATAATAATATTAATATTAATTTTTAAATAGTACTAATGATAAAAGTAATGTTGATAATAATAATGTTGATAAAGAAAATAATAACAATTAATCATAATAACTTAAAATTATAATTTTACTATTAATTTTTAACAATAAATTAAATGTATTAACTTATACATTTTATTAAATAATTGTATACTGATATTAACATTACTATTAATAATGAAAGTAAATAATATTAATGATACAATTATTAAAATAATGATAATAATATTAACTTAACAATTATAATTTCATCTTGTAGTTACATTCAATAATAATTATATCATATATTATATGAATACTTCTTTATATAACTTTATTTTAATATCTACTTATTATTTTGTATATTATCTTACATACTTAATCAAAATTATCAAATTGTATCTTATTATTTTAATTTATGACATATACCTACATTTATTTACAATTACATGTTCGTGAATCGTTAGGCATGGTCAAAGGGTAATTAACTATCCAGATCTAGATTTCAGACTTTCTAACTCAACATTAGGGTTTTTGCTTATCGTGCCGGAAACATATAGAGTTTAAGGTTTAAATTTGGTCGGAAATTTCCGGGTCGTTACACCTACAATTTACAAAGACGCACACTGTAATGACCCGGAATTTTCCGACCAAATTATACTTATGAGATTAATATTTACATAAATTAAACCATACTAACATGAAAAGCAATCCAAATTTTTGAGACTTGTGTTTTTGAAAAGAGTTTTACACAACGTTTGAACGTCCAATATGACCGATGATATCACGAACTATATAACATACGATAATTATACGTTTGTGTATATATATGTATTTATATATATTTAACATGATCTAAGGATGGTTTAACATCTCATTGTGTACTAATGACAATGAGTTATAAGTATATTTTGAAACTACTAACTTAAGTTTTCAAAACGATAACTATACGTAACATTCTTTGATATATATACTTATAATATATAATGCTTATACACGTATTGTATATATAAAGTATTTAATTACTTTTTAAGGACTTAAATACATAAAACAATATAAGTATATTCACAAAAGATAGCTATATTTGAATTCTCGTTCCGTTTCCTCAAGATTTCTATACGTATATCTAGGGTATATGTACCCATATCATACCCAGCTTCTATACGTATTTACTATTGGTATATATACATCAAATCAACATCCTAATCAACATTATTACTGCCCTAGATATGAGGTAACTAGGATTTGTCAAGTAGTATGAATTATTAGTAAGAAAACAAAATTAGGTATCCTTTTCTTTCTTTATAAACTAAAAACGTTTTTATAAATGAACACCATTTCTTCACTCCATTTTCTCATACCTACACCCTCATTTCTCTCTCAAAATACTCCTAACTTCATACTTGATCATCTCCAAGTATTTTCCCCATCATTTAGCTTCAATTACAAGCCTTAAACACCATAAGAAAACTCTTTCAAGAACATATCAAAATAACCACCCATTTGAAGAAGTTTACTTCCAACCTTTTGATCTAACTCCACCACTCTTTGATTCCAAGATTATTTCTTATCTTTTGCAGTAACTTTGTCCAAGTAACTTGAGGTAGTAACCTTGTTCATAATCTTATTCAATTCATATTCATATAACTATCTTATTTTGTGGTATAAAATTTTAACAACAAGAACATAGTTTGAATGATTTCAAACTTGTTCGCAAACTAAATAGATTCTTCTAACTTGACTTTTAAAACACTTCAAGACCTGTAATATATCATAATGATATGCTAACCTAACAAGATATAACTTGGTTTTACAAAGAACATCTTAAAAACTGAATCTACGTCGTCGGAGTGCAACCGGGGGCTGTTTTGGGTTGGATAATTAAAAACCATCTTGAATTTTGAATTGGAAGTTCATGTTCTGGAAAAATGATATTTCTTATGAATATGTTAACACATAAAAATTTCATGGTTTAACTCAAAGTGTAAGTATTTTTAGAAAAATGATCATTAAATGTTGTTTTTATGATGGAAAATGATCACTTTCATAAGTTTCACCAAAGTTTGACCTATAACCTATGATTTTGAATACAAACTAAGGTATTTTCAGTTCTATTCTTAAAATTTGACTCGATCCAAGGAAGTGACAAGTTGAACCAACAAAAACGGAGTTGTAATGAAGAAACTACGACTAAAACAAGATTGGGTATCCGAAGCTAGTTTAGCTACGAAAATATTTGGAGAAAAAGTAAATTAATCATATCTTTTCTAATTAATATGATATTTTATATATAATTACTTATGATTTGATTTTATATATTTCAGGACCACCCGTAAACAACACGAGAAGATTAATCATAAGACCTCATGATTGTAAGCAACACGTCATTTGACAACACGGTACTTTATGTACGCAACACGTCATTTGACAACATGGTACCATGGGTCGAGATTAATTCTGATCAATACGAATACGATGGGGTCTTTATTTATTTTATTTAAGCAACTAATTGTGGACCACTAACATCGGACTGTTAACTACGGACTAAGAAAATATTAAAAGTATTAATAGTATATATATATATATATATATGTAACGATTACTTAAAAAAGAAAATATGTTGATATATTATATATATGGTTAGGTTCGTGATATCTATCGGAGACTAAGTCGAATTAAATACCTTCAAGGCAAAAGTGAGTTTCATTTGCTCCCTTTTATATATATTTTTGGGACTGAGAATACATGCGCTGTTTTTATAAATGTTTTACGAAATAGGCACAAGTACTAAAACTAATTCTACGTGGGTTTAAACCAGAAATATACCCTTAGCTTGGTAACATTAAACTACTTGTCTATGTACGATAGGCGCGAATCCTAAAGATAGATCTATTGGGCCTGACAAACCCCATCCTGACTATGGGATGCTTTAGTACTTCGAGGTTATTTTAAACACACCTGATCTGGTGTACTTCAGAGGGTAAAACATGAACGTTAAGGCTTGTTACCGGGTGCCTACAACTTATAGAATACTTTTATACACTTGCGAGTGTACATATATTTATAAACAGAAATCTTGTGATCTATTAATATATTGAAATGATTGTTATGATAAACCTATGAACTCACCAACCTTTTGGTTGACACTTTAAAGCATGTTTATTCTCAGGTATTAAAGAAATCTTCCGCTGTGCATTAGCTCACTTTAAGGATATTACTTGGAGTCATTCATGGCATATTTTGAAAGACGTTGCATTCGAGTCATTGAGTTCATTAAGATTATTATTATGTCAATTATAGTTGGATATATTATGAAATGGTGTGCATACCGTCAATTTTTGTTGTAAAGAAAGTTTGTCTTTTAAAAACAAATGCAATGTTTGTAAAATGTGTCATATAGAGGTCAAATACCTCGCGATGTAATCAACTATTGTGAATCGTTTATAATGTATATGAACGGGTCCTTTCAGTTGGTATCAGAGCGGTGGTCGTAGCGAACCAGGTCTTGCATTAGTGTGTCTAACTAGTAATTGTTAAGATGCATTAATGAGTCTGGACTTCGACCGTGTCTACATGTCAAAAGTTTTGCTTATCATTTCTAGTCGGAAATCATCTGCTTATCATCCTTAGGAAATTACTTGCTTATCATTCATAAGTCTAGACACGTTTTACTGCATTTACTGCATTAATAGTGTATAGACGAATTCTTATCTTAGCATATCTGTTATTGCGAACTTTGACTGATATCTTTTCAAAGATTCTCCGTAATTTACGGGATTTTGGTATTATATATACATATGTAAATTATGTATTGAAGAGTACCAAATCTAACTCCTATAATCTATTCCATACCAAAATTTCATTTTCCCCATTATACAAAATGGATTCCGCATCAAGTTCGAATTCTTCAGATTCCGACAGTTATACCGATATGGATTTCCATTCGGGCTCTGAAAGGAGTGTCACCGGAATGGATCAACCAATTTCCCATCATCTATTCTGGATGAATTGGGGATGGGTTCGTAATATACTAAATCACTGGAGACAAGAAGAAGGTGATCCATTCCATCCACCAAATTGCCCTCTTGGCGATGAACCTGAAGCACTTACCGGCGAACCTATTTGAAACACCATTTTCTCTCTCATTTCTAGAGTATCTCATCACGATTATATACTATCCCATATTACAAATCTTGTTCATTCGCTCGCTCCAACCGCCAATCATCCCGGTGTACTAGCAGAAGTTAACGAACTTCGCGCTCGCGTGATGGCTTTGGAGAACATGGTGCGAAGGTTGCAAACACCAGCAGCAGCACCAGCAGCATAATTAGCACCACCATCAATAACATCAACAATACCATCATCACCACTAACAAACAACATCCGCATCACACGTCTTGACATTATAATCTGTCCCACAAACATCAACATCATACACACCATAGATACCAAGGAGTACCAACAATAATGAACGATGAAGTATTAATCCATAACTTCATTGATGTTCTGCGAAGAATATGTGATTTCAAAAAGTTTTAGAGATTTCTTATTCTAGCTCAAACCGAAAAGCAAATGAGATTAATATCATATTAACTCATTAGATTCATGATTTCATCTGAAGAAAATATATATGTATATATGTTTTCATAAAGATTGTAATTAAAAGTTCTTTTGTACAAAATATTAATGGTGAAATTTTTTTTTAACGGGTAGGTAATACCCGAGGAATAATTAGATTTCATCTTAATAAGTTACATTGTACATTCGTCGAAGCTGATTCAACAGTCATTTACTATCCTACTTACAACCACCGATATACGTATCCGTTCACCGCAGAATAACCATTTTCATTCAATTTCATATTTGGATTTTGACTTCCCAGAATTCAACAAGTGGCATATGAAGAAAACATATGACAAAATAAAATCTGTTAGAAACAAACAAATTAACTATGAAAAATTTTGTTAAGAATCCACGCTAACTGTTCCAGCTAACTGTTCCTAGCTAACTGATTACATTTTATTTATCGCAGTTTATTTATTGCAATTTAATTATCGTATTTTTATTTATCGTCATTTAATTTCTGTAATTATTTTACGCACTTTAAATATCGGGACACGTATACAATGTTTTGACATATCATATCAATGCATCTATATATATTATTTGGAATCAAAATAGACATTCTATATGCAGTAATGATCGAGTTCTCTATACAGGGTTGAGGTTGATTCTACAATAATATATATAGTTTGAGTTGTGATCGAGTCTGAGACGTATAAGGGTCACGACACGTATTAATTAATTCGTATATTATATATTAAACTATATATGAATTATTGGACTGTTACTGTGGACTATCGACTGTGGACTAATGACATTGGACAATTAAAATGAATTAAAATATTGATTATAACATATGAAACTAAACATTTCTTCAAGATTGCCACTTGATTTCATCTTAAACCTCATTGTATCTCGATGATTACAATCAGCGTTCAAATCTATCATGATTCTTAAAAACACCTCAATCGAGAGGATAAACCAACCGCACTTCATCTACGGAAGAAAAGATTGATGCATATAGTTATGCACCTGAAAAATCCTCGGAAACTGAGTAAACGTTTGACACGTATCTGTTCTAGTTCCTTTGACATTGTTATTACCGAAGATCATTTTGCAATCCCTTTCCAAAGTAGCTAATTTTGTCACAGCTCTAGCAAGTCAACTCCGACTTTTCATCCGAAACAACTTTATTATAACCGCGATATATATGCGTACTCTTTATTGTTACTGGGGAACCTTTTATATTCCACAATATTACCATCAGCGATTAATCATTCTAAAAACACAATTCTCCTGAAACTACCTCGGTTTGATAACCGATGTCCCAAATCGGTTAACTTTGAAAATGCTGACGAAGCAGCATGTTGTAGATGATCTTAATGGCCAAAAGTTTGATGATAAAGAAAGGAGTGTTAGGAACGCTCGATAGAAAATTTAGTACCGAAAAGCGGATTATGCGAAACTATGAAGAAAGCCGTGGACAAATCACAAAGAATAAGTTTGCCTTCAAAGAATCCAAATGATTCTGTGCCTGCTGAAATCGTTAGCAAACATCTTATTTCTCATTCTAAACCTTCACAGACAAATCTTCTTCATCATCCATTGATATTAGAAATTCTAAGATATTCTCGTATGTTCTATTATAAATATCCTCCATATTTCTGGCGATATTTTCACAACTATTCTTATCTGAGATCATTTATCTCTCCGTAATATCTGCAACATAAAAGAAACTGTGTTAGTTTCTAAATTCTGAAACCTTCGAGTTTAAAATATGAATGTTTTGAAGTAGTGTTGGGAACTGAAGCATGGATTAGTATAATATAATGACACTTGATCAACGTCATTATATTACAGTAAGTCATGCTGAGTTTCTAATGAAGCATGATGATTCACAGTACCGTCATCATGTGTCATTTACACGACTCTTACATTCTATCTAATCTCTAAACATATCAAGAGAATATTTTTTTGGATGACTCGGTCTTCTCCAGGGTATTCTGGTAATTTAACAAATCAAAATCATTCTATTACCATTTTCTTCTTAGAGCATTAGCTATGTTCATTCTGAATTTCATATCTACGAATTCCGGACCATTACTCGCTTGACTCGAAGTCGGGAAGAGAAAACCAAAGCATGAAGCTCCGAAAAATAATGAAGAATATAAACTCCGATAATAACCCCGAAATTACAAACCGTATATATCGATGCAGATAGCAATATAGAGACACGGGAGAATTAGAAACACTATAAACACAAGAGTATAGTAGAAGTAAATAGATTCTTCTGATGGTAGATGAAAAAGAAGAATGACAGATATAAAAGTTAGGAGTATATCAAAAATCAGGACTGGATGGAGCATATTGATGAATGCTTTAAAGTAAGAATCAAGGGAGAAAGAATAGAAGGTGTGAGTCGTGGAAAATAAGGAAACGAATGGGTGAATTTATAGTGAAATATCCGACAGAGCAATCGAAACAGATTATTGCATATAATCAAAGAAGATCCTGATTTCCTTAATCACCAAAGAACCAAATCTTGTTACGTAAGATTCTAATTAAATCCCTTAAATCCCGGAAATCAATCATAACTACGTCATCGGTTAAGACGAATATATTTTACTCATCTCACTCTTTTACGATAGTCTCATTTATATTCTTCGCATAATCGAATCATTTTATCTACATTACTCAATGATGATAAAACTCCATTATCACCTTATATTTGTCATGAAAACCTTCTTATTGTTATCCATAACAACCTCTATCAAATTTCGGGGACGAAATTTCTTTAACGGGTAGGTACTGTAATGACCCAGAATTTTCCGACCAAATTATACTTATGAGATTAATATTTACATAAATTAAACCATACTAACATGAAAAGCAATCCAAATTGTTGAGACTTGTGTTTTTGAAAAGAGTTTTACACAACGTTTGAACGTCCAATATGACCGATGATATCACGAACTATATAACATACGATAATTATACGTTTGTGTATATATATGTATTTATATATATTTAACATGATCTAAGGATGGTTTAACATCTCATTGTGTACTAATGACAATGAGTTATAAGTATATTTTGAAACTACTAACTTAAGTTTTCAAAACGATAACTATACGTAACATTCTTTGATATATATACTTATAATATATAATGCTTATACACGTATTGTATATATAAAGTATTTAATTACTTTTTAAGGACTTAAATACATAAAACAATATAAGTATATTCACAAAAGATAGCTATATTTGAATTCTCGTTCCGTTTCCTCAAGATTTCTATACGTATATCTAGGGTATATGTACCCATATCATACCCAGCTTCTATACATATTTACTATTGGTATATATACATCAAATCAACATCCTAATCAACATTATTACTGCCCTAGATATGAGGTAACTAGGATTTGTCAAGTAGTATGAATTATTAGTAAGAAAACAAAATTAGGTATCCTTTTCTTTCTTTATAAACTAAAAACGTTTTTATAAATGAACACCATTTCTTCACTCCATTTTCTCATACCTACACCCTCATTTCTCTCTCAAAATACTCCTAACTTCATACTTGATCATCTCCAAGTATTTTCCCCATCATTTAGCTTCAATTACAAGCCTTAAACACCATAAGAAAACTCTTTCAAGAACATATCAAAATAACCACCCATTTGAAGAAGTTTACTTCCAACCTTTTGATCTAACTCCACCACTCTTTGATTCCAAGATTATTTCTTATCTTTTGCAGTAACTTTGTCCAAGTAACTTGAGGTAGTAACCTTGTTCATAATCTTATTCAATTCATATTCATATAACTATCTTATTTTGTGGTATAAAATTTTAACAACAAGAACATAGTTTGAATGATTTCAAACTTGTTCGCAAACTAAATAGATTCTTCTAACTTGACTTTTAAAACACTTCAAGACCTGTAATATATCATAATGATATGCTAACCTAACAAGATATAACTTGGTTTTACAAAGAACATCTTAAAAACTGAATCTACGTCGTCGGAGTGCAACCGGGGGCTGTTTTGGGTTGGATAATTAAAAACCATCTTGAATTTTGAATTGGAAGTTCATGTTCTGGAAAAATGATATTTCTTATGAATATGTTAACACATAAAAATTTCATGGTTTAACTCAAAGTGTAAGTATTTTTAGAAAAATGATCATTAAATGTTGTTTTTATGATGGAAAATGATCACTTTCATAAGTTTCACCAAAGTTTGACCTATAACCTATGATTTTGAATACAAACTAAGGTATTTTCAGTTCATATTCTTAAAATTTGACTTGATCCAAGGAAGTGACAAGTTGAACCAACAAAAACGGAGTTGTAATGAAGAAACTACGACTAAAACAAGATTGGGTATCCGAAGCTAGTTTAGCTACGAAAATATTTGGAGAAAAAGTAAATTAATCATATCTTTTCTAATTAATATGATATTTTATATATAATTACTTATGATTTGATTTTATATATTTCAGGACCACCCGTAAACAACACGAGAAGATTAATCATAAGACCTCATGATTGTAAGCAACACGTCATTTGACAACACGGTACTTTATGTACGCAACACGTCATTTGACAACATGGTACCATGGGTCGAGATTAATTCTGATCAATACGAATACGATGGGGTCTTTATTTATTTTATTTAAGCAACTAATTGTGGACCACTAACATCGGACTGTTAACTACGGACTAAGAAAATATTAAAAGTATTAATAGTATATATATATATATATGTAACGATTACTTAAAAAAGAAAATATGTTGATATATTATATATATGGTTAGGTTCGTGATATCTATCGGAGACCAAGTCGAATTAAATACCTTCAAGGCAAAAGTGAGTTTCATTTGCTCCCTTTTATATATATTTTTGGGACTGAGAATACATGCGCTGTTTTTATAAATGTTTTACGAAATAGGCACAAGTACTAAAACTAATTCTACGTGGGTTTAAACCAGAAATATACCCTTAGCTTGGTAACATTAAACTACTTGTCTATGTACGATAGGCGCGAATCCTAAAGATAGATCTATTGGGCCTGACAAACCCCATCCTGACTATGGGATGCTTTAGTACTTCGAGGTTATTTTAAACACACCTGATCTGGTGTACTTCAGAGGGTAAAACATGAACGTTAAGGCTTGTTACCGGGTGCCTACAACTTATAGAATACTTTTATACACTTGCGAGTGTACATATATTTATAAACGGAAATCTTGTGGTCTATTAATATATTGAAATGATTGTTATGATAAACCTATGAACTCACCAACCTTTTGGTTGACACTTTAAAGCATGTTTATTCTCAGGTATTAAAGAAATCTTCTGCTGTGCATTAGCTCACTTTAAGGATATTACTTGGAGTCATTCATGGCATATTTTGAAAGACGTTGCATTCGAGTCATTGAGTTCATTAAGATTATTATTATGTCAATTATAGTTGGATATATTATGAAATGGTGTGCATACCGTCAATTTTCGTTGTAAAGAAAGTTTGTCTTTTAAAAACAAATGCAATGTTTGTAAAATGTGTCATATAGAGGTCAAATACCTCGCGATGTAATCAACTATTGTGAATCGTTTATAATGTATATGAACGGGTCCTTTCACACACCTTCTTTGCAAATCCTGTGATGCTTGTCAAAGGGCCGGAAAAATAAGTCAACGTGATGAAATGACACAAAATGTCATCCAAGTATGTGAAGTATTTGACATTTGGGGTATTGACTTTATGGGTCCATTTCCAAAATCTCATAATAATCTATATATACTCGTAGCCATTGATTATGTATCTAAATGGGCGGAAGCACAAGCTCTCCCAACTAATGATGCACGAGTTGTAGTCAATTTTTTAAAACATCTTTTTGCAAGGTTTGGAACACCGAAAGCTTTAATAAGTGATCGAGGTACTCATTTCTGTAATAATCAACTTGAGAAAGTTCTTAAAAGATATGGAGTAACTCATAAAATCTCCACCGCATATCATCCACAAACAAGTGGACAAGTTGAAAATACAAACCGAGCTTTAAAACGTATTCTAGAGAAAAGCGTAGGATCAAATCCGAAGGAATGGTCCATTAAATTGGAGGATGCACTCTGGGCTTTTAGAACAGCCTACAAAACTCCAATTGGAACCACACCTTTTAGACTTGTTTATGGAAAAGCATGTCATCTTCTAGTAGAAATTGAACACAAAGCATTTTGGGCTTTGAAGACATGTAATCTTGATTTACATGAAGCCGGACGTCTACGATTAAGTCAACTAAACGAATTAGAAGAATTAAGACATGAAGCATACAAAAATTCGTTAATCTATAAAGAAAGAACGAAGAAATGGCATGATAAAAGAATCAGAAGTTCAAAAGAATTTAAAGAAGGAGACAAAGTTCTTCTTTTCAATTCACGATTCAAGCTATTTCCTGGAAAATTGAAATCAAGATGGTCTGGACCATTCATAGTCAAAAGAGTTTTCCCATACGGAACGATAGAATTAATAAATTCAAATGGGATTGAATTTAAAGTTAATGGTCACAGAGTTAAACATTACATACATGGTCCGATGGAAGTTGACAATGAAGTTAATCATAATTTCACCACCCAAGAAAACCTTCAAAATATAAATATGTTATCAACAACATATGAAAAATCAAAACTGGAATATAGGGAGGATTCAAATTTGAGTGATGAAGAAGATTTCCTATACAAACCTCCCATTCCAAGAAACGAAGAAAAATGTGAACAAGAAATTCAAATAGAAATGAAAGAACCAAGGAAAGAACACCCGAAAAAGGTTTACAAACCAACTCGACTTACTAAAGCAGGAGACCCGGGTGAATTTATCATTTCTTGCTTACTTAATGATGGTGCTGTATATAATGGACTCGCAGATTTAGGAGCAAGTGCAAATATTATACCTCTTTCCTTATACAAAAGATTAGGCATGGGTAAATTAAAACCAACCAAAATAGGTGTTCAATCATTTGACCAAACCATTAAACACCCGGTTGGAATAGCAAATAATTTACTTGTTAACGTGGGAAGTTTGACCATTGTTGCAAACTTCATAGTGATTAATATGGAGAAAAACCTTGATATTCCTCTAATTCTAGGTCGCCCATTTTTAGCAACCACCGAGGCATTCATTGATGTAAGAGAAGGTAGAATAACACTTAGGGATGGTGATACATCGATCACCTTTGTGAACCGAAAGTTTAGATCTCCACAAACCAAAACTGTTAGACCAATAAAAACGCATAAGTGTGGGGAAGATGAAGAAACACTTAACGATGATCCAATCACAAAGAATGCCGTTGATGATACGAAATTAGATGAACCCATTTTTAACAGTTCAACGAAGAAACTTTATAAATGGATTCACGATGCTAAGATTAAAGGAAACTTTGTAACATCCCGCGTTTTTCCGTTAAATTATTTTAACACCGTCTTCTTTTTTTTTTAAATAACATCCCTCGTCACCTATACTCGTGCACTTCGTTAACTAGTGTTCATGATAATCCCGTTACTCGATTATAACATCTCTCGTTAACTTGCGTTTTAAAAATATTCGTTTGGTTATTTCCCGCACCCGACAACAAACTTGAGGGACTAATCTCGCCACTCGGGTAAACTTGGCTAACTAGTGACTCCTCACCACCACACACTTCATTTCACCATCTTCTTCCTCTTTTTCTTTCTTCCTTTTCTCTCAAGAACACAAACACAAAATTCATCATCTAATTTTGATCTTGGAAGCTTACAACAAATCCGATTACATATTCTTGATCCTCTCATCATCCTCTTCGATTTGATGCTAACTACTTCGATTTTGGGTAACATTCCTAAAACACTAGATTTCTTTAAATTTGTGTTCTTGACTTAAAAGTGTGTTAATTAGTGTCTATGGCTCATTGTGATGTCGTGTATATAATTTGTATGCTCGATTTGTTGTTTTTGGTGTAACTAGCTTGAATATGAAAATTGCTTGCTTAATCTTTGATTTTGGATGATTAAAAGTTGTTTAAATTGTTAAAGTTCATGTATTAAATGTGTTACTAGCATCATTAGCTTCAAATTAATGTGTAGGTTGATTAAGAAAACTTCAAAAACATGATTATTGATTTTGAGATGTTTGACTAGGGTTTGATAGTTCTTGACATGAATTTTTGGATGCTTGAATGTCATGGAATATTAATTGTTAGTGTTTAGTAGTAATGTATGCTTCATTACCTTCAAAATGGCATATCATATGTGTGAATTGGCTTCCCGAAACTCAAAATGCAATTGATGAACGTGAAACTTTGAAAATGGACTTTTATTGTTCGCTTGATGAGATTTCGGCTATTGTAACTAATGTTATTGTTGGACCATAAGTGCTTAGTTGAATTCCTCGTCAAAATACCTTCCCAACGGTATAAGATACTTGTCTTGATTGTTTGCGGATCATAAATGGTGATTGTTTGAAGTTAGGTTCGTGCATACTTTGAAAAACTGACCAGAATTCTCTGCCCAGATGGTGGCGCGGCGCGCCCCATCCCCGCGCGGCGCGCCAATGTGGTCTGTCCAACTTTGTCGATTTTTGAATAATGTTTGCTATGCTACGCACCTCCGATTCACATGTAACTTGTTCTAACATGCTCATATATGATTTCTAAGCTTAGGAAAATAGTTCGGGACCCGACCCGACCCCATTGACTTTTTCGTTGACTTTGACCAAGTTTGACTTTTAGTCAAACTTAACAAAACACTTATGCAACCGTTCTAATCTTATTTTATACTTGATTCTTGCATGAAACTTAATAACGTGATTCACATGCTATTTATTCGAGTCGTAACGAGCCATAGGACTAATTGAGCACATTTCACCCGACCTTGTGTCGTAACCGGTAAATTGATACAACTTACTTGTTTAGGTCAAGGCTAAGCAACTTTCATGCACACGTTTACTTTGTGAAGTACTTTTATACTCGTGCACTCGAGGTGAGATCATAGTCCCACTTTTCAACAACTTTTATACTTTTAAATCGTGGGCTAAGAAACACATACATTACGTACTTATATACATTTCACACGTATATATATTTTTCATACTTTTATACATTGAACACAATTGTGAATACAAAGATACGGACGAGTTTGAACGAAAATCCTCAATTCAATTATCATTAATTACATCAGATGGTGTAAGCGAGACTATGTTGTGTGGATCCATACGGGTTTGACTAACCCTCATTCGGACGGTTCGCTACCGTTAAGCGAATGAAATATATTCTGGTACGGTGTATGTTCTAACACTTTTATGCTGAGGTAAATGATACGGTTAAGCTTTGATAATTGGGTGCTCGATAAACAACAATACTTATGGAATTCAAACGATTCGGAAAATCGACTTATACTATAACTTGTGGTTCAACTTATTTATTTACATACTCATTTACTAAACCTATGATTTCACCAACGTTTTCATTGACAGATTCTTCTATGTTTTTCTCAGGTTTTGAATGCTTAAGTGATACATGCTTCCGCACTCTTTTGATACTTGCTTGGATGTCGAGTATACATGCATATTTGGAGCATCTTTTTGGCTACTTTTAAATTGTGTCGCATAGGTTTCAATTGTACGTTTAACATTGTAATGTAACTAGCCGTTGAACTTCTTTTGTAAACTTGAAACACCCTTTTACATTGAAATGAATGCGACATATTTTGGTCAAACGTTGTCTTAAAGACTTATGACCATGTAATGGGACCTACGTAGTCGACGCCGTCACTTGACGATTTGTAGGGGTCGCTACAAACTTTAAGTTATATAACCGATTAATATCCAATTTATCGTCAAAAGAAAAGGCAATGTTAGTTGAATTTGTGAAAGTTACGGAGGGAATCAACAAAAATGGATTGAAGTAAAAGTCAAAGATATACAAGTCGTTGATGATTCAATTGACAACGAAGTTAATCACAATTTCGACACCACAGCTAACTAAGTGTGGGGAGAATCAAGTCTTTAAAGGATAATATGTATTTCTGTTAGAGTTAGATTGTTTGTTTTCGTGTAGTTCTCGAAAATGGAACCCGAATGGTCTTTCCCTAGCAGACCCTAAAGAACTAGTCTTCTCCCCCCATTCTGAATTTTTATTTTTTTTTAGGAAATGAAGACTGCCTGTGAACTAAACCATGGTCTAATGCTACACGCTTTGATCACTAAACGTAATAATGACACACTTCCGAGTGAAATAGTATCAGTAATCAGAGAAAGAATGGACGGAGTTAGAAAAGAATCCAGATGCGAAGATAATAAGTTACAATTTGGTAAAGGAAAATCAAAATCCGCAGCGAAAAGAAGAGCACGACACCTAGAAAGATGTCGCAAATGCGGAAAATGGTCACATGGAGGTAAATGTTCAAATAATCAAACCTATTCAAACACCGAATTTGTTACTTTATGCAGAGACGGACCGTTCGTATGTTTAGAAGAAAAAACACTGAATGCTCGAGGTTACGCCTATGTAGCCATGGAAAACCAATGAAACCGACTATCTTATGAATGAGATAGATCATATAACTAAGAAATCTATTTCACAGGTATGTTTGTACAGTTTTTTTTTTTAACCTTTTGATAATAAACGCTAATTTGTTCGCTATAAAGTATTAAATTGGTATTGAATAAAATTAGGTTTGGCGACCGAAATTATTGATATCATTCAAAAATTTATTACATCACTGCGAAATTTAACGTTTATTCTTAAAGTATAAATATCTTTAATCAATCAACCCAAAATATTTCAAAAATTCGTCATGAGTTAAATTAGGTCTTGGAACCGAAATTACTTTACCGAAAGAGGGGCGTATATTTTTGATAATATTTGATTGATTAAAGTGGGATAAAAAGCCAAAAAGATTTTTAATTTTATTTTTACCATGTTTTTAAAATTAATATTTAAATCTTAAATTAATATTGTAAACTTTGTAAAAACAATATATTTAAAATTGTAAATATTTAAAAAATTAATATAAGTTTTGTGTGAATTTATAATATGAATTTTTAAATTAAGATTGGTGTGAATTTTTTTTATTTTTAAAATATGAATTTTTAATTTTATGCATTTTAAATTTTAACTTTGGTGTGAATTTTTAATATTAATTTTAAATTTTATATTTAAATTGTGTGAATTTAAAAACAAAAATTTACTTTATCTCATTAAGTTAAAAATATGATTTTTAAAATTCGTCGTAAGTTGAAGACTAGGTCTTTGAACCGAAATTGCTTTACCCGAGGGAGGGACGAGAACTTTTATTATCATTATTTTTAATCTTATTGAATTAAAGTATGCCAAAAACATTAAAAACCCAAAAATCTTAGATTTTAAAACAATTGCTACAAAAAGATAAATTTTAAAATTTTGTCGAGGGACGGACTAGGACATCGATCCGAAACGACCTCGTCCTAAATAACAAGGGAAACAAAATTTTAAAATTAATTACTTAATTGTTTTAACTAGTATAAGATATATTTAAAAAAAAAAAAAAAAAACCAAACTCCGCGACTCGCGGAGTTTGAAGGCTTAAATGCCGCGAGTCGTGGGAGGACCAAAAATCAGAAAAAAAAATAAAACGCAGAACAGATCAGTTGCACACCACAAAACTCACAAAAACTGCGAAATACTGCCAAAAAATAGCGAAAAAACACCCCCAAAATCACAATTTTTGACCGTTAATCACCAAATCTTTTACTAAAATCATGTTGAGAAGGATGCTATCTAGGAATTACTCAAGAAAAACGGTAAATTTCTACACCTAAACACCATTTAATTCGAAAATTAGTGTTCTTGAGCAATTTTTTCCCCAATTTGATTTTGATGCTTTTTAGTGTAATTATGGTTAAATTGTTTATGTATTATGCTTGTATAACCTAGATTGATGCTATTTAACATGATTAGAAGCCTTAAACTTCAAATTTTGAGTAATCTAGAGTTTGTGTTCTTGAGCAAATTTGGGGCTTTTTGATATAAACAGGTTATGGCCGATTTTTGTCATGAATTGATGCTAAATTAAGTAGTGTAACATGTTTAGGTAGTTAAATGATCCAAACTTTGAGCCTAAACATGATTTTGAGAATTAAAGTGGACTTTTTCAAGTCTAAAATTCATGAACTTGATTTTTGAGAGATAATGCCATTTGAAACTTGTTTAATTGCTAGTAATGATTATTTTGACATGTTATTTGAGTTGAATGCTTATGAACTTGGCGAACATTTTCGTATATGCTTATTTGAAAAAGTGTAGATTTGATAAAAATGTGAAAATAAGCTTAAGTTTGATATAAATTGATCATGTCATTGTAATTATTTTGATTGATGATTTTGCTGACACTAATGCATTTTTGGATGCACAAAAATTGTGTTTGATGTGTTTTGCAGACTGAAAGGGATGAATCTTCATCCCAAGCTCGCAATGCTCCTGCTGAGAATGCAGAACAACAGGAGGTGGATAACTACTACAAGCAGGATATACCTCATCCAGTCATGACCTTTTCTGATATGCACTTGGAAGAGTTGCACCCGAACCTGAGATTTGACAGACTTTGGATAGATTATCCAAAATACCAAAGGGGTTTGCATACTCTTCATTTTAAGGTTGTTGAGGTACCGAGGGTCATAGAATGGGGACCATTAGAAGCTGTAGAATTGGCCGGGCCAATTAGGGAATTACTTGTACAGAGGTATGGTAATTCTACTTTTAATGACTGGGTACGTTTATTCACCATGCGTAGACCTGTATATAAAGTATGGTGTGAAGAATTGTTATGTAGTATAGAATTAAATGATCGGGTAGCTAGTTTAACCGATCGATCTTTTATTCGATTTTTGTTAGGAGGTTCTGCGCCACATGTCTTTACTAGACATGGCTCAGCCTTTACGTATATATACGCCTGAGGAGTTAGCATCTGCTGATTGTAGAGGGTTGATACTAAACGGTAGAAAGATAGATGAAAATTTTGATACACACGGTGTATGGAGTCAAATGAAAAGCCATCACCGATTCAAAGGGGGAAATTACTCTTATTTGGATATAGATAGAGCCGAATTAAGAGTGATTCATAGGTTTTTAGCTAATTCGATTACACAAAGAGGTAAGAACAAGGAAAAGGTAAATGAACAGGATTTGTTTTACCATATGTGTATTCGAGACCCACAAAGCGCTGTAAGTATACCGTATTGTGTGGGTTATTATTTATCAGCTATGGTTAGGGGGATGAGACCGCATAGCATAATAGGAGGTGGTATTTTTATTACTTTGATTGCTGAATATCTCGGTGTGGATATAAGTCAGGGGGGATTATTAGTCGAAGAACCAGAACCCCGCGATACTATAAGTTTAAATGTATACCATGGTGCGAAAGTTTTGAAGAGGCGAAATAACGCCGCAGTACAATACCATGGTAGACATCCACAGGTTGAGAGAAACCAACAGCAAGGTAATGTAGGAGGGGGAAATGAGATGCAAGAAATGCAAAGGTTTATAGCTTCACAGGAGTACGAAAATGCTAGACAGAGAGCATTTGAAGATTGGCAAGTTCATCAGAACCAAATCATAGCTCATTGCCAACATATAGGTAGAAACTATATTCCTACACCAAAACCCATATTCCCTCCCTGGTCTATAGAGATGCAGCCACCGTATCCTACGTATAACCCTGCCGAAGCATTCTATAGCACCTATGGTTATGCCTGGAACCCCTATTGGTACCAGTATCATCCCTAGTCTACTTAGTTTTATTTATTTTGTAATTTGTAATGTTGATACGTTTAATACTTATGTTAATATTGTAATAGTTTTTATAATTTTCTAACTTTTATTCTTAGATTTTAATAATTTTTGAATGTGGGGTAATATACCAAACTTCAAAAATATGTATATATGTTTGCAGTTTATCTTATGTACACAACAGGGTAAAACAACGCATTTTCAAAGACTGGCATTAAGTTCAGCAAAAGCAACTAATTTTGACGACAAGATGCAAAATATATGTGAAATAACAACAAGACGGAATGAACAAATGATGTGCACCATTTATCATTCAGCAAACAAACGCCAATATATTTGGAAACTTTGGTAAAAATTTAATCATTTTCACACAAATCACCCTCAATAATTTAAATTGTTACTGATTTCTTGCAAATGAGGGCATTGCAAGATCTTAAGTGTGGGAAGGGGTTAAATTCTTTCAGATTTTAAAATTTTTACTTTAAACACTGCGTTACCATTAAAAATACTAGTAAAGCAGTAGTTGTATTAGAATCTAGTGCTCTCTGATAATAAAGAACCGCCCTAGTCTTATATACTGACTACCCAATTCTAGTAAAATTTTACAAAATTTTTAATTAAATGAACTCAAAATCATGTTTATACATATTTATGAACGATAAAACTAGGTTTTAACACCGAAATTATTGTTACCTCAGAAAGGACATAAATTGAGAAACAAACCAAAATGTTAAAATTCATTTAAAATGGAATAGAGGACGATAAAAAGGAAAGTGTCGGAAAATTTATCAAGTTATCTTAAACATATGTCACATATATCTGTAACAAATAACTGAAAATACTTTTGCTTTGGACTAAACTAAACTGTTTTACCAGATGAAAGAAAAGAAGAGATGGATCTACACGATGAATCAATTCCATCATTAAAAGGAAGTAAAGTCTTCCGAAAAAGAAACGCGCTTCTTGATTTAGGTCATGAAGTTGTCGTCCAAACCAGCTGTAGGTTGACGAAAAATCTAGAAAAGTCATCACTAAAATCAGCAGGAAATCCACGGACCTCAGCATTAAACAGGGTCGCCAAGTGGTCAGATTTATCCTAACCATGAGAAGGATTTATCTCGTACAATGGGGGGCACCATGCAAATTAGCTGGATAAGACTAATAAATCAGATCCCTAGAAAGGATAATCTCCTTAAAAGATCAAAAAATCAGCTTTTAAGCCTGATATTACTCAATCCTAGAGATTGACCTTAAAGATTGAGAATTACAAACTCATGGAATTCAATGATATCTAAACTCGAGCTTGAACGAGAAAATATTTTGATCAAAATTAAAACCGATTTGTTTTCTGAAAACCCTATTTTCAATGCGTTCATTACCATTGAACGTAAAATCCTAGGAATTTACCTGGAATTCATTAGGTCACCTGAACCAAATCGGGTGTCAACCGTAAGAACGGTGGTTGCATAGCATGGTCAAAGACAAGACCTTGTGCCAGACCGAAAAATTATAAGGGTGAGCTTTACTATTGCTCCTACCAAGGATAGTAATTGCGTCCGACACGTTATAGACCATAATCAAATACATGTCATTAGACATTGCCTTAACAGTTGCTTGTTCAACGCTTTCCTTTACAACCGGAAGGTAGTTTACCGAAAGGTAATATACGGGACAAGTAAACTGGACGTGTTGCTTTCCAAATACAAGGTTAGCAAGTGGGTGACACAAAACCATAAGTTTTGAGCTAAAATTTTCAAATCTGAAACCCACCAAACCCACAAAAATATTTTGCAAACACCGGTGAAGGGTTATTCCGGAAAACTTATCTAGGGTAAAAACTAGATTTAATTTTCAAAAGATCAAATGTTTTCAAAAAGATCCAATTTCCTTAATGGATCTAAATTTTTGTAGTCATGTGGGACTGTAAACCATATCGTTACTACCATTGTTTATACCGCCGTATAGAAATCACTGATGTACAAAGTGTGAAGAATAAAGAAGTGATTCTAGTATTTCAAGACGATATTGCTTGAGGACAAGCAACGCTCAAGTGTGGGAATATTTGATAATGCTAAAAATGAACATATATTTTATAGCATTATTCCTCAAGAAAGACAAGCTTTTAGTTGCAATTGTTCTATTTACAAGTAATATTCATTTAAATAATAAAAGGTGAAGACAAAAGACAAATTCGACGAATTGAAGACGCAAACGACCAAAAAGCTCAAAAGTACAAAAGACAATCAAAGAGGTTCCAATTATTGATAAGAAACGTCTCGAAATTACAAGAGTACAAGATTCAAAACGCAAAGTACAAGATATTAAATTGTACGCAAGGACATTCGAAAATCCGGAACCAGGACCAGAGTCAACTCTCAACGCTCGATGCAACGGACTAAAAATTACAAGTCAACTATGCACATAAATATAATATAATATTTAAATAATTCTTATAATTATTTATATATTATATTAATATTTAAAACCATCGGCAAGAAAGACTCCAAAAGGGACTGAGCTGTAATTTCAAACTCCGCGACTCGCGGAGTTTGAAGGCAAAAATGCCGCGAGTTGCGGAGCCCCAAACTCTGAAAATCCCTATAAAAGCAAACGAATTCTGATCGCAAAAATGACAATATATCCATCCATCTCTCTATCTATATCGTATATATTTATATTTATATTTTAATTTTAATTTTAATTTTAATTATAATTCTAATAATAAGGGTATGTTAGCGAATGTTGTAAGGGTGTAAGTCGAAATTCTGTCCGTGTAACGCTACGCTATTTTTAATCATTGTAAGTTATGTTCAACCTTTTTACATTAATGTCTCGTAGCTAAGTTATTATTATGCTTATTTAATCCAAAGTAATCATGATGTTGGGCTAATTACTAAAATTGGGTAATTGGGCTTTGTACCATAATTGGGGTTTGGATAAAAGAACGACACTTGTGGAAATTAGACTATGGGCTATTAATGGGTTTTATATTAACTAAACAATACCTTGTTAATTTAATATACAAACTTATAATTTGACGTATTTATATATAACCACATACGCTTGACTGGGTACGGTGGGCGGAATATCTATAAATACCAATAATTATTCATTTTACCGGATACGGAACTGGATTAATAGTTAATAGACTTGTTGAAACAGGGGTGAATTACATTCAAGGGTAATTGGTGTAATTGTTAACAAAGTAGTAAAACCTTGGTTTACACGCAGTCGATAACCTGGTGTATTCATTAAACAAAGTATTAAAACCTTGTTACAATTCGAATCCCCAATTAGTTGGAATATTTGACTTCGGGAATAAGAATAATTTGACGAAGGCTTTCGCTCTTTATATTTATGACTGATGGACTATTATGGACAAATCCGTATGGACATATTAAATAATCCAGGACAAAGGACAATTAACCCATGGCCTTAAAATGAACACGTCAAACATCATGATTACGGAAGTTTAAATAAGCATAATTCTTTTATTTCATATTTAATTTCCTTTATTTTATATTTAATTGCACTTCTAATTATCGCATTTTTATTGTTATTGTATTTAATTGCATTTTTAATTATTGTACTTTTTAATTATCGCAAGTTTATTTTATCGCACTTTTATTATTCGCAATTTCATTATCGTTATTTACTTTATGCTTTAATTTAAGTCTTGTATTTATTTTTAATATTTTACATTTGGTTTTAACTGCGACTAAAGTTTTAAAATCGACAAACCGGTCATTAAACGGTAAAAACCCCCCTTTATAATAATAATATTACTTATATATATATATTTGTATTTTTATAAAAGTAAACTAATATAGCGTTAAGCTTTGTTTAAAAAGATTCCCTGTGGAACGAACCGGACTTACTAAAAACTACACTACTGTACGATTAGGTACACTGCCTATAAGTGTTGTAGCAAGGTTTAAGTATATCCATTCTCTAAATAAATAAATATCTTGTGTAAAATTGTATCGTATTTAATAGTATTTCCTGAAAAATTTAATAGCTATTTCGTATACACCTCGCGAAACATCAATAATCGTCTTTTTCGTCTTGAACAAAATCAAAATGTGTCTATTTTCGAGCGGGCACGTTGGGTTAATAATTCTTTGTCCACCCTTTGGTGTTGATCCCGTGAAATCTCTGGTAGACTTCAAGGGAACCTCACCAATCTTAATAACGTTTTGTCTAGCTTTGTGCCTTGTAACATGGAGAAGGACGAATGGATTTGGAGCCTGTCCTCACATGGTGGCTTCTCAAAGAATTCACACATATAATTGATCAAGCAAATCTATTGTCGGATGTTATGGCATGCGAAACTTCAACGAATAAGCTGGTTCTAATAAACGTTATGATCTTCATTTGGAGAGCTAGGAGAAAACGGATCCCTGTCCTGATTGAATTGGACAAAAGAGGAATTTACATGGGGTCCACCCAGTCTCCCGTTTGTGATGATTATCTCGAGTCTATTGATCACGTTTTGTTTTTGTGCAGCTTCGCCAAGGACATTTGGGTCCGAATTTTCAACTGGTGGGGTGCTATTTTGCCACCAAATCTTTCTTTTGAACGCCTTCTAGATGGTGCAGGTCAAACAATCTCATCACCTATGACCAAAGATAGATGGAAAGCGGTCATTTGGATTGCCTGCTATTATATCTGGCACCACAGGAACGAAGTTGTTTTCAACAATATTAACAAGGGTGCTGCTGTCGTGTCTAACGAAATCCAGATAAAAAGCTACGAGTGGATCTATAACAGATCCAACAAATCATGTTTCGACTGGCTTCCTTGGTTAAGCTCTCCTCAGGCGATTGGAGGTCCAAATGCCAATCGTTGTGGTATTGGTTAATTTATTGTTTTATTGCAGATGCTCAAAGGGGCTGTCCGATCTAGTGTAAATTTCTTTCATAATGTGCAATCTGTTTCGCCAATATCTCTAAATGGAGGCCTAAATGGGCGGGTCATTGGCATCTTTGTCGCTGGACTCCAGCACCGATGTCGTATGTAGTGACCCGAGAATTTCCGACCAAATTTAAATTTGGATCTTTATATGTTTCCGACACGATAAGCAAAGACTGTAATATTGAAATCTCAAAAACTTTGAACTATGTTCATGTATGCATTTACCCTTTGACTACTCTCGACGATTCACGAACAATTGTGTATAACAAATATGTAAATACATATATATATATATAAATATAAGTATAAGTATATACATAATATTTTGAATTAGTAAAACACCTTTAAGCAAATTGAAATTTAAAATGTAAATTTAATAAACAAAATAATTAAGTACAATTAAAATGAATAAATATAAACATTATTGTAAGAATGGTTAAAAATTTGAAATTTATTTATGACCAAATATTATGTGTTATGATTAATAAAACTATAATTATTAACAGAATTATTAAAATCATCATTATTAACATTAATAGATATATAAATATTTTTTATATATGTTTTTAGGACATTTTATTATTATTAGTATTATTTTGATATTAAAATTATTATTATTATTATTATTGCTGTTAGTATTATTATTGATATTTTTATTAGTATATTTATTATTAATGTATTAATTATTAATATTAATTAAATATAATATAATAATAATATAAATAAAATAAAAAGACATAATGTATGCGAATCAGTTCCTGAATCTGATGCAATTATTTGGTTTTAGTTTCTTTCTTCCTTTCTATTATACTCGTGACTTTTGTTGATCCCATCACCATTATAAAACAAAACTGATCAAAATCCTTGTTGGCCACTGAAAGATTAATACATCCATCATATATCAATCGTTGATATATCTGCAGAACCAAACAGAAATCCTGTACCAAGTTCGGTACCCTGTCGCCATACCTTTCATGCTATAAGTCAAATTCAAACCAATCTCAAAATCTGATAATGAGGTATTGTTAGGAATCATGTACGTAATCTTTCTGCAAAAGTAGAGCTCCCAAATCATCTTAACGATCCTCAATTTTCGAGTCAAAGTTGCTATCTTAAAAAGTCAAATATCTGTTCTTCGATTAAATTAGGACTCTCTGTTGTTGATCAAGTTTAATTACGGATTCCAGAAGTTTATATAAACAATTTAACACCTAGTTCATGTTTTAACAAACGTCCAAAACGTTCTGGAATTTCAAATCATATTTTTTTTTCTGAATATCAGCGACGAACAGGGACTGTGTATTTATATTGTTATTTTTTTTTCCTTCGATTAATCTCAAAGTTTCGCTGGTAAGTTAGATATTAAATGGTGAAACCGAGTTTGCAACTTCCATTAAGATTAAAAAGGAATTGGGAATTGATTGGATTTGTGAAGAAGATGAACAAGAAGATAAGATGTCGGGTTATAAGTATTTTGGGGGAAATAAATTCAGGAAAAACAGAAACAGATAAGTGGTTATGGGTGTTGACGGATTTTGAGAGGTCGGGGGGTCGAGTCTTGGCAACATCATTCCATTCTTTTTGAGACCCAATTTATGTGAGGTAGTAATTTTTGTTATTATTATTATTATTATTATTATTATTATTATTATTATTATTATTATTATTATTATTATTATTATTATTATTATTATTATTGTTACTATTATTATTATTGTTACTAAGATAAATATTAGTTATCAGTTATTATTATTATTATCATGAAAATAATTACACACCACTAATATCATATTAAACGTATTGTTGTTGTTATTATTATTAATAACAAAAGTATTATTATCATTGTTAGAATTGTAATATTAATAATTTTTATCATTATACAAAACTTGTTATTTTGTTATCACCACAACTATATAATTAATATTATTATTATTATTATCATTATGAAAGTTATGAATATTATTATCAAATCGATTAGAGATGTCATTGTAATTACAAATTTTCACAGTTGTCATTGTATCAAAACTATCAATTTTACCAAAACTTAACATTTTTAGAAAGTATATTAATTTATCTTTTATTAAAATTAACATTTTATATAAATATTATCATTAATAAATTTATTAGTAATAACTTTATTATTATTACAAATAAATATTACAAATGAATTAATATAAAGTTTTAATACATATTATGATAATTCTAAGCATCAATATAGGGTATTTATAATAAATGATATATTATACACTTCAAAATTTATGTATACATAAATTTTAAGTATTTAAAATATATAAATGAATATACTTAATAAATTATTAATAAAAAAAAGTATATTAATAATATAAATATAAAAACTGGTTAATTGTCAACATGTGTTTTAATATATATAAATGTTATAGGTTCGTGAATCCGAGGCCAACCCTGCATTGTTCGGTTGTTTAATGTCGTTATATGTATTTTTACTACAAAATACATTAGGTGAGTTTCATTTGCCCTTTTTACTCTTTATGTTTTTGGGCTGAGAATACATGCAAATGCTTTATTAACTGTTTTACAATATTTATATGCGTGAGTTCATTTGCTCCCTTTTCACTCTTTACGTTTTTGGGCTGAGAATACATGCAAATGCTTTATTAACTGTTTTACAATACTTATATGCGTGAGTTTCATTTGCCCTTTTTACTCTTTATGTTTTTGGGCTGAGAATACATGCAAATGCTTTATTAACTGTTTTACAATATTTATATGCGTGAGTTCATTTGCTCCCTTTTCACTCTTTACGTTTTTGGGCTGAGAATACATGCAAATGCTTTATTAACTGTTTTACAATACTTATATGCGTGAGTTTCATTTGCCCTTTTTACTCTTTACATTTTTGGGCTGAGAATACATGCAAATGTTTTATTAACTGTTTTACAATATTTATATGCGTGAGTTTCATTAATCCCTTTTTAAATGCTTTTGCAATATATATTTTTGGGACTGAGAATACATGCAATGTTTTTATAACTGATTTACGAAATAGACACAAGTAATTGAAACTACATTATATGGTTGAATGATCGAAATCGAATATGCCTCTTTTTATTAAGTTTGGTAATCTAAGAATTAGGGAACAGACACCCTAATTGACGCGAACTCTAAAGATAGATCTATCGGGCCTAACAAGCCCCATCCAAAGTACCGGATGCTTTAGTACTTCGAAATTTATATCATGTCCGAAGGAGGATCCCGGAATGATGGAGATATTCTTATGCATATTGTGAATGTCGGTTACCAGGTGTTCAATCCATATGAATGATATTTTTTTCTCTATGTATGGGACGTATGTTTATGAGAAATGGAAATAAGAAATCTTGTGGTATATTAAATTTATGAAATGATTATTTATGTTAAACTAATGAACTCACCAACCTTTTGGTTGACACTTGAAAGCATGTTTATTCTCAGGTACGAAAGAAATCTTCCGCTGTGCATTTGCTCATATTAGAGACATTACTTGGAGTCATTCATAATATATTTTAAAAGACGTTGCATTCGAGTTGTTGAGTTCATCAAGATTATTATTAAGTCAATTATAGTTAGATATATTATGAAATGGTATGCCTGCTGTCAATTTTTGATGTAATGAAAGATTGTCTTTTCGAAAACGAATGCAATGTTTGTAAAATGTATCATATAGAGGTCAAGTACCTTGCGATGTAATCACCTGTTGTGAATTGTTTAGGACGGGTCTTCACAGTTGGTATCAGAGCAGAGGTCTTAGCGAACCAGGTCTTCATTAGTGTGTCTAACTGATAAGTCGTTAGGAGGCATTAGTGAGTCTGGACTTCGACCGTGTCTTCATATCAAAAGTTTTGCTTATCATTTCTAGTCGGAAATCATCTGCTTATCATCCTTAGGAAATTACCTGCTTATCATTCTTAGTCTAGACACATCTTACTGCAATGATTGCATGAATAGTGTATAGACAAAATTTGTATCTTATCGTATCTGCAAATCTATATCTTAGCGTATCTGTTACTGTAACTTTGCCTGACATATTCCGTAGATTTCTCCGAACTTATGGGATTTTAGTATTATATATGCATATGTAAAGTATGTATTGCAGGGTACTAATCTACATTCTATAATCTATTTTCTTATCGAAAATCCTCCATCTGATCGTACGAGATGAATCCTGCAACCAGTTCGAGTCCCTCAGATTCCGATAGCTATTCCGATAATTATTCCGACAGCTATTCCGACATAAATGTTCACCTAAGCTCCGAAAACTGCGTCATTGGCATGAATCAACCAATCAGCCATTATCAATTCATCTGATGGGTTCATAGTTGACTTAATTAATGGAAACGCGCAGAAGGTAATCCCTTCCACCAACCTAATTCACCTCTTGACAATGAACCTGAAGCGTTTACCGGCGAACCTGTTCGAAACACCATTTTCAGTCTCATTTTTAGGGTAACTCGACAAGATTATATTCTATCCACAATTTTGAACCTTATTCATCCGCTCGTTCCGACCGACAATCATCCTGGAGTAATAAGTCAACGAACTTCACGCTCGAATAATCAATTGGGAGAATATGGTGCAAAATGTACCAGCTTCAACAACATCACCGGCACCAACAATACAATCAATGACAGCACCAGTACCATTAACAATCCATGCTTCAATATCATCATCTGTACTTTGAGTATGATCTTCGTTCTACGTATCGTTCTACCTCATTTATCTTCGTTCGACATGGAGAATATGTAATCTCTAAAGTTTTAGAGATTATTTATTCTAGTTCCAACCGAAAACTAAATGAGTTTAATTTCCCATTGACTCATTAAATCCATGATTACGTCTGAAGAAAATATATATGTATATATGTTTTCATAGAGATTGTAATTAAAATTTTTATTGTACAAACTGTTAATGGTAAATATATTTTTAACGGGTAGGTAATACCCGAGGAATATTTAAATTTCACATTAACAAGTTACATTGTACGTTCTTCGAATCTGTTTCAACAGTCATATACTATCCTACTTACATCCACCGATATACGTATCCGTTCACCAAAGAATAACTATTTTCATTCAAATTCAAATTTCATATTAGGATTTTGACATATCAGAATCCAACAAGTGGCATAATGAAGAAAAAAAATGGACACAATAAAAAAAATTGATTAGAAACACACTAATTAACAATATGAAATTTTATTAAGAATCCACGCTAACAAAATCCTAGCTAACTGTTCCTAGCTAACTGTTAATTCCGTATTACATTTTATTTATCGCAATTTAATTATCGCAATTTATTTTATCGCAATTTAATTCTCGCAATTTTAATTATTGTTATTTAATTTCTGTTATTTACTTTACGCACTTTATTTATCGTTATTTAATTTCTGTTATTTATTTTACGCACTTTAAATATCGGGACACGTATTCAAGGTTTTGACATATCATATCGACGCATCTATATATATTATTTGGAATCACCATAGACATTCTATATGCAGTAATGATCGAGTTCTCTATACAGGGTTGAGGTTGATTCTACAATAATATATATAGTTTGAGTTGTGATCGAGTCTGAGACGTATACGAGTCACGACACGTATTAATTAATTCGAATATTATATATTAAACTATATATATGAATTGTTGGACTGTCAACTGTGGACTATCGACTGTGGACTAATAACATTAAATAATTAAAATGAATTAAAATATTGATTATAATATATGAAACTAAACAATTCTTCAAGTTTGCCACTTGATTTCATCTCAAACCTCAATTGTATCTTGACGATTTCAATCTGCGTTCAAACCTTTCATGATACTTGAAAACACCTCAATCAAGAGGATGAATTGTGACAACCCGGAAATTTCCAACCAAAATTTAAACTTTAATATTTATATGTTTCCGACACGATAAGCAATATTTGTTAAGTTAAATTGCAAGAATTTTAAACTATGTTCATACATTCATTCAACCTCGACCAAGTTCCAACGATTCACGAACCATTGAACGAATATGATTATATATGTATATGTGTATATATATTATAACTTGAAACGTAAACAAAATATTAGATTAAATACTTTATATGATTGTATCTGTTTCAAAATGTTTATCAATGGAATTAGAAGATAAGATCAAATGATTGAATTATCAGATATATTGAATTATGATTACAAGTCTCTGTTGAAAGGCCCACGTTGATTTGAGAAATCTTTCCATTTTAACAATATTCGAAAAATGGTAAAGTGATTTATAAATAAGAACAAATTATCAATCATTGAGAACTAGACAAAAGGATAGTGGAATATTAAATCTCATAAAGACTCGATTGATCTATTTAGTTTCAAACGTAAAAAAAACGTTTTCAGTTTAAAAAGAACTTTATTATTAAAACGTATATAACTTTTATAAATATCTAAAACCACTTTTGACAACTCATTACTTAACTAGTATGATAAAGATAACGATATTTATATTTTATTTTATTAAATATATATAACGATTCAAATTAATATTATATATATTTATACGCGTATTATACGTACATAGTTTTATACTTTTACTATACTTAAACTTTACCTTTATTTTATTTTTACTTTACTTTAACTTTAATAATTCACTTTAATAATTCATACTTTAATAATTCACTTTAATAATTCATACTTTAATAATTCACTTTAATAATTCATACTTTAATAATTCACTTTAATAATTCATACTTTAATAATTCACTTTAATAATTCAAAAATCTATTATAAATAGAATTCAATAGGTTTCATTATTTCATAGAAACTTGAAAATATTTTTCTCTAAACTCTCTCAATCGATTTACATATATATATTTACTCCGTATTATTTCAAGATATTATTAGTATACATAAAATATTACGACGGAGTGCTGTCCGAGTGATTTCGAAATTGTTTTTCGAGTAGGATAGGATTAAGGAAATTATGGGTTATAGTATGGAGGTGATTGAGTATGGTTCATGGGTATGCTCGTGAGGTCAATATAGTGTTTATCATTTCCGTTGCGTCTACGTACCTTTCCTGCAATATTGAATCTCAATATTGATACGTGAGTACTCATAATTTAACTTTTACATACTAATAGTGTATCCCTGACTAGTGCTCGAGTATTTAGGATTATGCATGCTTGTACTTTTGATATTGCCCTTAGACAGGTTAGGTTGAATATTGAATTAGTTACACTTGCGGTTGAGATAAGGTATAAGATATGCATGTCCTTGGAAAGCTATCGAAAAATTAAGAACTTTTCCTTTAGATATCGAATGGTTTCGATGAACGGATTAGAAGTTATAATCAATTGAATTTTCGATATTTTTATTAAAAATGATTTTTATTATCGTCGTTCTAGTTTTATCTTATTATTATCATTATTATTATCTTTATCAATAAAAGGGATTTATCATTAAAAATTGTTATTTTTTTTATTATTACTATCGTTATTATCGTTAAAGTTATAATTAGTATTATTATTATTATCCAATTATTATTATTATTATTATTATTATTAGTATTATTATTATTATTATCATTATTAATATATATATATCATTATTTAAAAATAGTTATTGTTATTGTTATTATTATTATTACTATATTATCATTAAGATAATTATCAGTATTATCGTTAATAATGTTATAGTAACTATCATTATTAATATTAGTGTAATTAAAATAAATATTTGTAACACCTAATTATTTTGATTACTATTATTATCATTATTATGAACACGATATAAAAAACAATTAAAAGCTATTAAACGAAACGATTAGAAAATAATGAGTAAGAGTATCATGATGAAATTAAAATATTATAAGATATTGATTTAGATAAAATTATCGTTCTTATTATTTTTATCATTACTATTATAATTAAAATTATCGTTAGTATTAAAACTATCATTTTAACAAAAATTATCATTTTAATAGAAATGTCATTGTTACTATAAAATATCATTATTATTATTATTTTAAATAGAATTATTATTTTAAAGATAATATTAAAAATTATCGTAAATATTAAAGTTATCATAATTAGAATTACTGTTTTATCATAATGTCATCTTAGTAATTATAAATATTGATATTTTTATAATAATAATTATTATTACAAAATAATACAACTTTTACTTACTATCATTATAGATATTATTTTATCAAATAAATATGTGATACAAACATATTTTACTACGTGTAATAACTTACTTTAATAATACCTATCATATTATCTTTATGATATTAAATGAACCCTATAAATTTTATTACTTAATATATATAAAAGTATATTTTATTATATAAATTTAATATAAAATTTTTATTTATTAATAAATAAATTATATTATTTACTCTAATAAATCTTTTAAAAATATTTAAAAATATAAAATGACGATATTTAAACTATATATTAATCATGTATAGATTTTTGGAAATTATTTTGAGTCAAATTTACTTTTGTTGACTTTTGCATATTAGTCTCGAGCATTAGGATTGTGGTACACTACGACTTGACCTAATTTGTTAGACAAATATTGACCAAGACATAATTATATATAGTTAATTTAGGTTCGTGAATCCGAGGCCAACCTTGCACTTGTTCAATGACGTTATATGTATTTTTACTACGAAATACAGTATGGTGAGTTTCATTTGCCTTTTTACCCTTTATATTTTTGGGACTGAGAATACATGCGCTTTTATAAATGTTTGACGAAATAGACACAAGTAATTGAAACTACATTCTATGGTTGAATTATCGAAATCGAATATGCCCCTTTTTATTAAAGTCTGGTAATCTAAGAATTAGGGAACAGACACCCTAATTGACGTGAATCCTAAAGATAGATCTATTGGGCCTAACAAACCCCATCCAAAGTATCGGATGCTTTAGTACTTCGAAATTTATATCATGTCCGAAGGAGGATCCCAGAATGATAGGGGATATTCTTATATGTATCTAGTTAATGTCGGTTACCAGGTGTTCACCATATGAATGATTATTTTTGTCTCTATGCATGGGACGTATATTTATGAGAACTGGAAATGAAATTCTTGTGGTCTATTAAAATGATGGAAATAAATGATTATGATAAACTAATGAACTCACCAACCTTTTGGTTGACACTTTAAAGTATGTTTATTCTCAGGTGTTAAAGAAATCTTCCGCTGTGCATTTGCTCATTTTAAAGATATTACTTGGAGTCTTTCATAGCATATTTCGAAGAACGTTGCATTCGAGTCATTGAGTTCATCAAAGATTATTATTAAATCAATTTATAGTTGGATAGTGGATATTATGAAATGGTATGCATGCCTGTCAATTTTCGATGTAAAGAAAGTTTGTCTTTTAAAAACGAATGCAATGTTTGTAAAATGTATCATATAGAGGTCAAATACCTCGCAATGTAATCAACTATTGTGAATCGTTTATAATGTATATGAACGGGTCCTTTCAGTTGGTATCAGAGCGGTGGTCTTAGCGAACCAGGTCTGCATTAGTATGTCTAACTGATAAGTCGATAGGATGCATTAGTGAGTCTGGACTTCGACCGTGTCTGCATGTCAAAAGTTTTGCTTATCATTTTGTGTCGAAAATTAACTACTTATCATCCTCAGGAAATTACCTGCTTATCATTTTTAGTCTAAGACACGTCTTGCTGCATTGATTGCAAGAATAGTGTATAGACAAAAATTCATATCTTAGCATATCTGCTAAATCATATCTTATCGTATCTGTTACTTTAAACTTTGTCTGACATATCCCGCAAAGTCCTCCGTAATCTACGAAATCTTTTGATCTATATATATATATATATATATATATATATATATATATATATATATATATATATATATATATATATATATATATATATATATATATATATATATGTATTCTATGTAATTAGAATACCATCCGTTAGCCAAAATCATTTCATGTCAAAAAAAAAAAAATCCTTTATCCAATTGTACGAAATGGAATTCGTCATCAGTTCAAGTCACTCAGATTCCGAAATGGAATCCCATTCAAGCTCCGAAAGCAGTGTGACCGGAATAGATCAACCAATCAGTCATCACCTATTCTGGATGAATTGGGGATGGGTTCGTAGCCTCCTCAATCATTGGAGACAAGAAGAAGGTGATCCCTTCTATCCACCACATTGCCCTCTTGACGAAGAACCTGAAGCACTTACCGGCGAACCTGTCCGAAACACGATTTTCTCGCTCATTTCCAGAGTATCTCTTCACGATTATATACTACATCAAATTTTAGATTTTATTTATCCGCTCGTCCGAACCGACAATCACCCCGGTGTAATAGAAGAAGTCAACGAGCTTCGCGCTCGGATAGTGGCCTTAGAGAATATGGTGCAGAGATTACAAACACCAGCAGCAGCATCAGCAGCATAACCAGTACCACCATCATCAACGCCAACAGTACCATTACCACCTCCAACCACAACCGCATCGTAATCCTCAACTTCACAATCGGTCCCACGAGCATCAACGTCATACGCACCATAGATACCAAGGAGTACCAACAACAATAACTGACGAAGTATTAATTCATAACTTCATTGGAGAAACATTCCGCGGCGATTATGTAATCTCTAAAGTCTTAGAGATTATCTAATCTAGCCCTAACCATAAATCAGTTAAACGAACCAAAATGATAGAAGGAAGAGTAGAAACCCTGACAAAAATGGTGTATGATTAACAAGCTAAACTTGCTTTACCAACAGCATCAACAGTACCATCAGCGTTACCAGCATCGTCAGTACAGTCAACATCCGAATTAACAACACCGATAACATCACAAACTCTGTCAGTTCAAGAATCACTATGGACATCATTACGAATCAATAACGTGTATATTGTATCAACGAGTTATGAAGAATTAACTCATTCCCTCTGAAGAAATTATATGTATATTATATATATATATATATATATATATATATATATATATATATATATATATATATATATATATATATATATATATATATATATATATATATTTTGAAATAAATCTTTCCGTGCTAAGCTATTGTGTGTGAATCTTAACTACTCGGTTAATTCATATTACAAATATGCAATAATGTACGTCATTCGGCTGCAACTTAACCAGCGTTAACTACAATCTCTATATCAATTCAACAAATTCCAATTCATAATAAATCAAGTATATATTTGATTTTACACTTTCATCATCGATGTACCCGAAACTTTTCAGATAACATCATTCGTACTTTGCAAATTCACAAGAATTCCACGAACCAAACATCATACATCAACAAATAACGAAGTATTGATTCATAATTTCAATGTCATTAAAGAAATACTGCGTAAAAGTTATGTACTTTTTAAAGCCTTTAGGGATTATTCAATTCTAGTTTCAACCGTAAATCAAATGAGTTTAATTTAACATTAACTCATTAAATCTATGTTACATCTGAAGAAAATATACATATATATATTTTCATAAAGACTGTAATAAAATTCTTTTGTACAAAATATTAATTGTGAAATTTTTTTAACGGGTAGGTAATACCCGAGAGATATATAAATTCACAATTAATATGTTACATTCTTCGAATCTGATTCAGCAAATCATCCATTATACTCCCTACTTTCACAACAATATACATTCTTTTATAGAAATCAAAACAACCATACTCATTCAAAATTTAATTACATATTCTGATTTTGAAATCTCAAAATTCAACTTAAGATATGACCAAAATCATCACTCTTAGATCCTTACATCTTTCACAAGCTATATTTTGACTTCAAAACTGTGTTAGAACATCAAATGTATGTTAACGATTACAATCTGTGTTCAAACCCTTCGAAAATTTCTGAAGACACTTCGAATGATGAGCAATCGAGATGATGATCCAACCACATGTTACCCACAGTTATGTACCCGAAAAACTCTTGAAACCAAAGTAAAAGTTTAAACAACGTATCTGCGTCAGATTCTTTGGAATTTATTAGCAAAAATAACTTTGCGACCCCTATTCAAAGTAGCCAGTTTTGTCACATCTCCAGCAAGTCAACTTCGAATTTTCAGTCAGACTAACCTTATTATAACCTTGAGATATACACCATCGTTACCAGGGAACCTTTTACATTCCACCACATTATTAGCAGATGTACCAACAACTTCATTACCCTTTGACTTTAGCCTCTTCAAAAAGTCATTATAATTATTCATTGAAACCCCATCATTTACTCATTCGCATCTTGTAATGAGAATTGCCATACAAATCATTGGGAATTAGCAATCAGTATTTTGAAATCTCGCAGGATGTCTATGCCAACAGTTATATGTGTATATATAACGTCTATCTTCTGGACTTAATTTGAATGTGAAGTTTCTGAAAAACACTCCGAACTACGAATTGGTTCTCCGAAAATGGAAAAAAAATGCTGATGAAGCAGCAAAAACTATAAACGACTTTAAATGGTAAAAGCTGGATGATAATGATGAAATGTGCTGGCAAAGCGCAGAAAAAGATAAGTTTTGGAACTGGAAAATGGATTGAGCAAAGTAGGAAGGAGGCTGTGGACAAATTACAAAAACTGAACCTGACTTCAAAGGATCCAAATGATTCAGTACCTGCTGAAGTCATTAACGAATACCTTGCTCCTGACTCTAAACCCCTGCGGACAATATTCTTCATCATCCTCTGATATTATAAATTCTAAAATATCATCATATCTTTCATTATAAATATCCTCCATATTTCTAAAGATATTTTCTTAATTTTTCTTATTTGAAATCATTTACCTCTTCGCGCTATCTGTATTACATCATAAAAGAAACTATTTTAGTTTCTAAATTCTGAAACATTCAAGTTTAAAATAGGAATATTTTGAAGTAATGTTGGGAACTGAAGCATGAATTAGTATAATATAATGACACTTGATCAATGTGATTATATTACAGTAAGTCATGCTGAGTTTCTAAATGGAACGTGATGATTCACAGATCATAACATCATCATGTGCCATGTTATACGACTCTTGTATTCTATTTAACCTCTAAAATATCAATAAAATATTTCTTGATGATTCGGCCTTTTCCAAGGTATTCTAGTAATTTGACAAGTCAAGATCGTGCCATCACAATTTCCTTCCTAGAACATTAACAATGTTCATTCCGAAATTCATATCTGTGAATTCTGGACCATTACAAGCGGTGCTTAATCGCAAAAAGAAGAAACGAAAGGACAAAACTCCAAAATAGAAATTGGGGTATAAATTGCAGCAAATAAAAGAGAGCATTAACTGTGAATGATAATGATTATAGAAGATAGAAGCAGAGAATTTGAAATATAAGGGAACATATAAATCCCAACGACAAACCAGAAATTATAAACCATATATATCGATGCATATAGCAATATAAAGACACGGAAGAACTAGAAATACTATAAACCCAAGAGTATAGTAGAAGTAAATAGATTCTTCCGGCGGTAGATGAAAAAGAAGAATGACCGATATGAAAGTTAGACGTATATCGAGAATCAGAACTGGATGGAGCATATTGATGAATACTTTAAAATATGAGTTGAGGGGGAAAGAATAGAAGGTGATGAAACATGACTAAGAACTTAGAAATCAACAGATTTAACTCACACAATGGCGGAATAAGTGAATCAAACCCTCTAGTGAATAGGTTAAGTTTTTTTTTTTTGATTAATTTAGTCAAACCACAACTAAATCAAGTGTGATTAGATCAACACCTAGAGCTATTATCCACCACCTGGGTGATTTGGACTGAGAGAGAATCGGAGGAGCTCACTAGATCTGAGTGTGTGTAACAAATGAGAGGCTTAACCTAAAATGAAGAACATAAGACTTTATATACCCCTGCTGTTGACTCACCCATACGATTCATTCATCACACGTACGAGTTGGCTTCATCAGCCGTACGGGTGATCACTCACTCGTGTCTTCTCATTTAGGTTGTAATTGTGACTTAGCTCAGCATCAACCGTGCGTATGAGCCTTTCAGCCGTACTAGTGAGGCTTCACTCGTACGTCTGACTAAGTCTAACATAGTCAAACATCTAAATCTCGTTCCCACAGTTCCTGTAACCACATAGAAACACGGATAGGATAATAACGAGCAATCATGGTGGCCTGTAAACTATTGTACCTGCAATGGACGTGGGTAGATGACTAGGGACTTGCATAAAATGCATCAACAGAAGGTGTGAGTTGTAAGGAAACGAAGGAGGTGAATTTATAAGAAAATCTCCGACAGAACAATTAAAATGGACAATCGCATTTAAAGCGGATCCTAATTCCCTTGATTACCGGAGAGTTAAATCTTATTAAGAAGATTTTCTTCAAATCCCTTGAAATCTGGGAATCAATCATATCTACGTCAAATGATAAGATGAATCTACACTTACTCATTTCACTCTTCTATGTTAGCTTCATTCGTACTCTTCATATAAATGGATTGTTTATCCAAATTATTCGCTGATGATAAAACTCTAATTTTCAGCCCGTATGCATCATGAAAACATACTTATTATCATTCACGACCTTTCCACTCAAATTTCGGGACGAAATTTCTTTAATGAGTAAGTACTGTGACAACCCGGAAATTTCCAACCAAATTTAAACTTTAATCTTTATATGTTTCCGACACGATAAGCAATATTTGTTAAGTTAAATTGCAAGAATTTTAAACTATGTTCATACATTCATTCAATCTCGAACAAGTTCCAACGATTCACGAACCATTGAACGAATATGATTATATATGTATATGTGTATATATATTATAACTTGAAACGTAAACAAAATATTAGATTAAATACTTTATATGATTGTATCTGTTTCAAAATATTTATCAATGGAATTAGAAGATAAGATCAAATGATTGAATTATCAGATATATTGAATTATGATTACAAGTCTCTGTTGAAAGGCCCACGTTGATTTGAGAAATCTTTCCATTTTAACAATATTCGGAAAATGGTAAAGTGATTTATAAATAAGAACAAATTATCAATCATTGAGAACTAGACAAAAGGATAGTGGAATATTAAATCTCATAAAGACTCGATTGATCTATTTAGTTTCAAACGTAAAAAAAACGTTTTCAGTTTAAAAAGAACTTTATTATTAAAACGTATATAACTTTTATAAATATCTAGAACCACTTTTGACAACTCATTACTTAACTAGTATGATAAAAATAACGATATTTATATTTTATTTTATTAAATATATATAACGATTCAAATTAATATTATATATATTTATGCGCGTATTATACGTACATAGTTTTATACTTTTACTATACTTAAACTTTACCTTTATTTTATTTTTACTTTACTTTAACTTTAATAATTCACTTTAATAATTCATACTTTAATAATTCACTTTAATAATTCATACTTTAATAATTCACTTTAATAATTCATACTTTAATAATTCACTTTAATAATTCATACTTTAATAATTCACTTTAATAATTCAAAAATCTATTATAAATAGAATTCAATAGGTTTCATTATTTCATAGAAACTTGAAAATATTTTTCTCTAAACTCTCTCAATCGATTTACATATATATATTTACTCCGTATTATTTCAAGATATTATTAGTATACATAAAATATTACGACGGAGTGCTGTCCGAGTGATTTCGAAATTGTTTTTCGAGTAGGATAGGATTAAGGAAATTATGGGTTATAGATATGGAGGTGATTGAGTATGGTTCATGGGTATGCTCGTGAGGTCAATATAGTGTTTATCATTTCCGTTGCGTCTACGTACCTTTCCTGCAATATTGAATCCCAATATTGATACGTGAGTACTCATAATTTAACTTTTACATACTAATAGTGTATCCCTGACTAGTGCTCGAGTATTTAGGATTATGCATGCTTGTACTTTTGATATTGCCCTTAGACAGGTTAGGTTAAATATTGAATTAGTTACACTTGCGGTTGAGATAAGGTATAAGATATGCATGTCCTTGGAAAGCTATCGAAAAATTAAGAACTTTTCCTTTAGATATCGAATGGTTTCGATGAACGGATTAGAAGTTATAATCAATTGAATTTTTGATATTTTTATTAAAAATGATTTTTATTATCGTCGTTTTTATCGTCGTTCTAGTTTTATCTTATTATTATCATTATTATTATCTTTATCAATAAAAGGGATTTATCATTAATAATTGTTATTTTTTTTATTATTACTATCGTTATTATCGTTAAAGTTATAATTAGTATTATTATTATTATCCAATTATTATTATTATTATTATTATTATTATTATTATTATTATTAGTATTATTATTATTATTATCATTCTTAATATATATATCATTATTTAAAAATAGTTATTGTTATTATTATTATTACTATATTATCATTAAGATAATTATTAGTATTATCGTTAATAATGTTATAGTAACTATCATTATTAATATTAGTGTAATTAAAACAAATATTTGTAACACCTAATTATTTTGATTACTATTATTATCATTATTATGAACACGATATAAAAGACAATTAAAAGCTATTAAACGAAACGATTAGAAAATAATGAGTAAGAGTATCATGATGAAATTAAAATATTATAAGATATTGATTTTGATAAAATTATCGTTCTTATTATTTTTATCATTACTATTATTATTAAAAGTATCGTTAGTATTAAAACTATCATTTTAACAAAAATTATCATTTTAATAGAAATGTCATTGTTACTATAAAATATCATTATTATTATTATTTTAAATAGAATTATTATTTTAAAGATAATATTAAAAATTATCGTAAATATTAAAGTTATCATAATTAGAATTATTGTTTTATCATAATGTCATCTTAGTAATTATAAATATTGATATTTTTATAATAATAATTATTATTACAAAATAATACTACTTTTACTTACTATCATTATAGATATTATTTTATCAAATAAATATGTGATACAAACATATTTTACTACGTGTAATAACTTACTTTAATAATACCTATCATATTATCTTTATGATATTAAATGAACCCTATAATTTTTATTACTTAATATATATAAAAGTATATTTTATTATATAAATTTAATATAAAAATTTTATTTATTAATAAATAAATTATATTATTTACTCTAATAAATCTTTTAAAAATATTTAAAAATATAAAACGACGATATTTAAACTATATATTAATCATGTATAGATTTTTGGAAATTATTTTGAGTCAAATTTACTTTTGTTGACTTTTGCATATTAGTCTCGAGCATTAGGATTGTGGTACACTATGACTTGACCTAATTTGTTAGACAAATATTGGCCAACACATAATTATATATAATTAATTTAGGTTCGTGAATCCGAGGCCAACCTTGCACTTGTTCAATGACGTTATATGTATTTTTACTACAAAATACAGTATGGTGAGTTTCATTTGCCTTTTTACCCTTTATATTTTTGGGACTGAGAATACATGCGCTTTTATAAATGTTTGACGAAATAGACACAAGTAATTGAAACTACATTCTATGGTTGAATTATCAAAATCGAATATGCCCCTTTTTATTAAAGTCTGGTAATCTAAGAATTAGGGAACAGACACCCTAATTGACGCGAATCCTAAAGATAGATCTATTGGGCCTAACAAACCCCATCCAAAGTACCGGATGCTTTAGTACTTCGAAATTTATATCTTTCCGAAGGAGGATCCCGGAATGATAGGGGATATTCTTATATGTATCTAGTTAATGTCGGTTACTAGGTGTTCACCATATGAATGATTATTTTTGTCTCTATGCATGGGACGTATATTTATGAGAACTGGAAATGAAATTTTTGTGGTCTATTAAAATGATGGAAATAAATGATTATGATAAACTAATGAACTCACCAACCTTTTGGTTGACACTTTAAAGCATGTTTATTCTCAGGTGTTAAAGAAATCTTCCGCTGTGCATTTGCTCATTTTAAAGATATTACTTGGAGTCTTTCATAGCATATTTCGAAGAACGTTGCATTCGAGTCATTGAGTTCATCAAAGATTATTATTAAATCAATTTATAGTTGGATAGTGGATATTATAAAATGGTATGCATGCCTGTCAATTTTCGATGTAAAGAAAGTTTGTCTTTTAAAAACGAATGCAATGTTTGTAAAATGTATCATATAGAGGTCAAATACCTCGCAATGTAATCAACTATTGTGAATCGTTTATAATGTATATGAACGGGTCCTTTCATGAATCAACCGCACATCATCCACGGAAGAAAAGATCTATGCATATAGTTATGCACTTGAAAACACTCGGAACCTGAGTACACGTTTAACAATTAGCTGTGCTAATTCCTTTAGCGTTATTATTACCGAAAATAACTTTGCAATCCCTTTCCAAATTAGCAAATTTTGTCACAGCTCCAACAAGTCAACTTCGACTTTTCATTTGGATTAACCTTATTATAACTTTGATATATATGCATGCTCTTTTATTATTACCAGGGAACCTTTTATGATCCATCATAATACCAGCAGACGTACCAGTAACTTCGTTGCTCCTTGGCTTAAATCTCTCCGACAAATCACTATATTTATCTATTGAAGTCTCATCATGTACTCATCCGTATCTTGTAACAAGAACTGCCATACCAATTACCAGGAATCAGCAATCAGTACTTTGAAAACTCACAACATATCTACATCAACAGTTTTATGTATGACATTTATCTCCTAGAATTATGATCTCTCATTCTGATATTCTGAAAAACACTCAGTCATAAACCAATACTCTGAATGTTGAAAAAGCTGAATGAAGCAGCAGAAACCATAGACAACCGTAAACGACCTTAATCATTGGAAGTTTGATGATAAAGAATAGTATGTTGGAAAAGCTCAGAAAAGTTGGAACTGAAAAAAGGATTGAGCTAACCACGAAGGAGACCGAGGACAAATACAAGGACCATACCATATATTCAAAGAATCCAGGTAATTCTGGATCCGATGAAACCTTCAACGAATATCTTGCTCTGTACTCATGTTAAAATCTTGCGGAAAATCTTTCTCCATCAACCATCGAACTTAGAAATTCCAAAAAAAAAAAAAAAATCATCAATATCTTCGATATTTCTGAAGATATTTTCATAAATATTCTCGTCCGAAATTATATACCTCTTCGTGCTTCCTGTGTATCATTATATTGGAAACATTCAATAGAAAATTTAGTACCGAAAAGCAGATTATGCGAAACTATGAAGAAAGCCGTAGACAAATCACAAAGAATAAGTTTGACTTCAAAGAATCCAAACGATTCAATGTCTGCTAAAGTCTTTAGTGAATATCTTGCTCCTTACTCTAAACCCTTGCAGACAATAGTTTCTATCATCCTCTGATCTTAGATATTCCGAGATATTATCGTATCTTTCATTATAAATATCCTCCATATTTCTAGAGATATTTTTATAACTAATATTATCTGAAATCATTTATCTCTTCGTGCTAGCATTGTTACATCATATAAAAACTGTTAGTTTTTATATTCTGTAAACTTTCAAGCTTAAAATACAAATGTTATTGAAGTAATGTTGGGAACTGATGCATGAGTTAGTATAATATAATGACACTTGATCAACATGATTATATTACAGTAAGTCATGCTGAGTTTCTAATGGAACGTGATGATTCACAGATCATAACGTCATCATGTGCCATGTTACATAATTCAGTCATTATGCATAACTTCTAAACATATCAAGAAAGTATATTCTTGATAGTTCTATTCTCAGTGAATCTGGTAATTTGACAAATCAAATCGTGCTATTACATTCCTTCTTATTTAGAACATTAACAATGTTCATTCTGAAACTTATATCTGAGAATTCTGGGTCATTACAAGAGATGCCAAATCGCCAGAAGAAGAAACGAAGGGACAAAGCTCTGAAATAGAAATTGGGGTATAAATTGCAGCAAATAAAAGAGAGCATTAACTGGGGATGACAATGATTATAGAAGATAGAAGCAGGGACATCGAAATATAAGGGAAGAGATGAAAATCAATAACAACGTCAAAATTACAAGCCGTATATATCAATGCTTATAGTAATGTAAAGACACTGGAGAACTAGAAACACTATAAACCCAAGAGTATAACAGAAAGTAACTAGATTCTTCTGGAGGTAGGTGAAAAAGAAGAATGACAGACATGAAGACGAGGAATATATCAAGAAGTAGAACTGGATGAAGCATATTGATAAATACTTTAAAATATGAATTGAGGAGAAAGAATAGGAGGTGTGAATGGTAAGGAAATAAGGGAGGTGGATTTATAGTAAAATATTCTCCGACAGAGCAATCAAAATGGATGATCGCATTTAAAGCAGATCCTAATTTCCTTAAGAAAATCTTATTACTAAGATCATCTCCAAATCCCTTGAACTTCGGAAATCAATCTGGCTATGTCAAAAGATATGACGAAACATTACTATTCTCATCTCACTCTTTTGCGATAGCTTCACTAATACTCTTCGCGTAATCAAATTGTTTTATCCGTATTACTCAATGATGATAAAACTCTATTTATCAACTCATATTCGTCATGAAAACATTTTTATTGTTAGCTATGACAACCTCACTCAAATTTCGGGACGAAATTTCTTTAACGGGTAGGTACTGTAGTGACCCGAGAATTTCCGACCAAATTTAAACTTGGATCTTTATATGTTTCCGACACGATAAGCAAAGACTGTAATATTGAAATCTCAAAAACTTTGAACTATGTTCATGTATGCATTTACCCTTTGACTACTCTCGACGATTCACGAACAATTGTGTATAACAAATATGTAAATACATATATATATATATATAAATATAAGTATAAGTATATACATAATATTTTGAATTAGTAAAACACCTTTAAGAAAATTGAAATTTAAAATGTAAATTTAATAAACAAAATAATTAAGTACAATTAAAATGAATAAATATAAACATTATTGTAAGAATGGTTAAAAATTTGAAATTTATTTATGACCAAATATTATGTGTTATTATTAATAAAACTATAATTATTAACAGAATTATTAAAATCATCATTATTAACATTAATAGAAATATAAATATTTTTTATATATATTTTTAGGACCTTTTATTATTATTAGTATTATTTTGATATTAAAATTATTATTATTATTATTGCTGTTAGTATTATTATTGATATTTTTATTAGTATATTTATTATTAATGTATTAATTATTAATATTAATTAAATATAATATAATAATAATATAAATAAAATAAAAAGACATAATGTATGCGAACCAGTTTCTGAATCTGATGCAATTATTTTATTTTGGATTCTTTCTTCCTTTCTATTATACTCGTGACTTTTGTTGATCCCATCACCATTATAAAACAAAACTGATCAAAATCCTTGTTGGCCACTGAAAGATTAATACATCCATTATCTATCAATCGTTGATATATCTGCAGAACCAAACAGAAATCCTATACCAAGTTCGGTACCCCGTCGCCATACCTTTCATGCTATAAGTCAAATTCAAACCAATCTCAAAATCTGATAATGAGGTATTGTTAGGAATCATGTACGTAATCTTTCTGCAAAAGTAGAGCTCTCAAATCATCTTAACGAACCTCAATTTTCGAGTCAAAGTTGTTATCTTAAAAGGTCAAATATCTGTTCTTCGATTAAATTAGGACTCTCTGTTGTTGATCAAGTTTAATTACGGATTCCAGAAGTTTATATAAACAATTTAACACCTAGTTCATGTTTTAACAAACGTCCAAAACGTTCTGGAATTTCAAATCATATTTTTTTTTCTTCTGAATATCAGTGACGAACAGGGACTGTGTATTTATATTGTTATTTTTTTTTCCTTCGATTAATCTCAAAGTTTCACTGGTAAGTTAGATATTAAATGGTGAAACCGAGTTTGCAACTTCCATTAAGATTAAAAAGGAATTGGGAATTGATTGGATTTGTGAAGAAGATGAACAAGAAGATCAGATGTCGGGTTATAAGTATTTTGGGGGAAATAAATTCAGGAAAAGCAGAAACAGATAAGTGGTTATGGGTGTTGACGGATTTTGAGAGGTCGGGGGGTCGAGTCTTGGCAACATCATTCCATTCTTTTTGAGACCCAATTTATGTGAGGTAGTAATTTTTGTTATTATTATTATTATTATTATTATTATTATTATTATTATTATTATTATTATTATTATTATTATTATTATTATTATTATTATTATTGTTACTAAGATAAATATTAGTTATCAGTTATTATTATTATTATCATGAAAATAATTACACACCACTAATATCATATTAAACGTATTGTTGTTATTATTATTATTAATAACAAAAGTATTATTATCATTGTTAGAATTGTAATATTAATAATTTTTATCATTATACAAAACTTGTTATTTTGTTATCACCACAACTATATAATTAATATTATTATTATTATTATTATCATTATGAAAGTTATGAATATTATTATCAAATCGATTAGAGATGTCATTGTAATTACAAATTTTCACAGTTGTCATTGTATCAAAACTATCACTTTTACCAAAACTTAACATTTTTAGAAAGTATATTAATTTATCTTTTATTAAAATTAACATTTTATATAAATATTATCATTAATAAATTTATTAGTAATATCTTTATTATTATTACAAATAAATATTACAAATGAATTAATATAAAGTTTTAATACATATTATGGTAATTCTAAGCATCAATATAGGGTATTTATAATAAATGATATATTATACACTTCAAAATTTATGTATACATAAATTTTAAGTATTTAAAATATATAAATGAATATAGTTAATAAATTATTAATAAAAAAAAGTATATTAATAATATAAATATAAAAACTGGTTAATTGTCAACATGTGTTTTAATATATATAAATGTTATAGGTTCGTGAATCCGAGGCCAACCCTGCATTGTTCGGTTGTTTAATGTCGTTATATGTATTTTTACTACAAAATACATTAGGTGAGTTTCATTTGCCCTTTTTACTCTTTATGTTTTTGGGCTGAGAATACATGCAAATGCTTTATTAACTGTTTTACAATATTTATATGCGTGAGTTCATTTGCTCTCTTTTCACTCTTTACGTTTTTGGGCTGAGAATACATGCAAATGCTTTATTAACTGTTTTACAATACTTATATGCGTGAGTTTCATTTGCCCTTTTTACTCTTTATGTTTTTGGGCTGAGAATACATGCAAATGCTTTATTAACTGTTTTACAATATTTATATGCGTGAGTTCATTTGCTCCCTTTTCACTCTTTACGTTTTTGGGCTGAGAATACATGCAAATGCTTTATTAACTGTTTTACAATACTTATATGCGTGAGTTTCATTTGCCCTTTTTACTCTTTACATTTTTGGGCTGAGAATACATGCAAATGCTTTATTAACTGTTTTACAATATTTATATGCGTGAGTTTCATTAATCCCTTTTTAAATGCTTTTGCAATATATATTTTTGGGACTGAGAATACATGCGATGTTTTTATAACTGATTTACGAAATAGACACAAGTAATTGAAACTACATTATATGGTTGAATGATCGAAATCGAATATGCCCCTTTTTATTAAGTCTGGTAATCTAAAAATTAGGGAACAGACACCCTAATTGACGCGAACTCTAAAGATAGATCTATCGGGCCTAACAAGCCCCATCCAAAGTACCGGATGCTTTAGTACTTCGAAATTTATATCATGTCCGAAGGAGGATCCCGGAATGATGAGGATATTCTTATGCATATTGTGAATGTCGGTTACCAGGTGTCCAATCCATATGAATGATATTTTTGTCTCTATGTATGGGACGTATGTTTATGAGAAATGGAAATAAGAAATCTTGTGGTCTATTAAATTTATGAAATGATTATTTATGTTAAACTAATGAACTCACCAACCTTTTGGTTGACACTTGAAAGCATGTTTATTCTCAGGTGCGAAAGAAATCTTCCGCTGTGCATTTGCTCATATTAGAGACATTACTTGGAGTCATTCATAATATATTTTAAAAGACGTTGCATTCCAGTTGTCGAGTTCATCAAGATTATTATTAAGTCAATTATAGTTAGATATATTATGAAATGGTATGCCTGCTGTCAATTTTTGATGTAATGAAAGATTGTCTTTTCGAAAACGAATGCAATGTTTGTAAAATGTATCATATAGAGGTCAAGTACCTTGCGATGTAATCACCTGTTGTGAATCGTTTATAATCGATATAGACTTTGTCCGGATGGATTAGGACGGGTCTTCACATCGTATAACTCTCTAGCTTGATTATCAAGTCAGGTCTTGTGTTTCATGAGGGTTGATCGAGCAGGCTGTTACTTTTGTGTTTTGTATATTTGTATATCTCGTGTACGAAACAGAATTTATAATTAATAAAATTCTTCTTTTGGCCTTTTAAAAAAGAAAAGTAATAAAGTGAATAAATTTAACTTTATGTGGATAACCAGTTCTATCCATTCCGAGTGTTATAATGTTAATATAGTATAACTTTAATTATGACACATTTTTTTTAAATAACGATTACAATAAAAACGTAGGACTTTTCATTAAATAATGAAAGAATCAAGACCGAAAATTAGTGATGATGGCTCGATGACAGTAAACACAAACAAGCACTAACTAAAACCGACTTATCTCCACAAATACAACAAAATAAAAATAAACGAACATCAACCACAACACAAATGAAACACAACGTAATAACATCAAACATAAGCCAAAACGAACTAATGCTTCAACGAAGTACATGTTAAATTTGATCTTAATTTGTTTAATATTTATCGGGAAAATAATACTCCCTAAATTATTTTGCAATTGGTTCTAAAATAGATGGTTATGGTTATATATCCAATAACAAAATTGATAGATTCCCAATTGTACATTAAACATTTGTACAATCTAAATACCTAATGCGAAATTAAAGTGAATTTATTAATTATAAAAGTGGAAATATCAATGTCTTATTAAAATAACTCATTCTATTCGTTTCTAAACGTTTCTTCAGTCTTCATTAAAAGTAAAAGTCATGAATGAGAAAATTAGAATGTCTTAATTTCTTATCGTTATTATTTTGATCACTTCATTGGGAAGAAAGTTCTAGGATTTTCTTTTTCAAGTAGAAAAAGTAAAAATAGTGCACGTAATTTTGAAAAAGATTTGTGATGGCGGGTAAACAGGGCTAATTTAAGTTAGGACTTCGAAAAGTCGCTTCTTTTATTGACGTTAAAATAAATGTTACCAAGTAAATTATCATGGAAAAACTACTTTTCATTAAAAAAAAAATGCAATACAATAATGATATGGACATATATAAAGTACAAGTCAAGGTTCAATTTTTTCTTCCTTTTATATTAAATTAGAAGAGAGAAATAAACACGATTTGATTGATAAGCTTTATGTTTATAGTTAAGTTTGGAAGAAATATTAGTCTAAAGAAAATGCAAACGAGTGGTAAAGTTCAGCAAACTAGACAGAATAGCCTAATGTACATATGGTTACATATCGTCAAGGTTCAAATTTTCTTTTTCTTCATTATTAGTTTAGTAGAGAAAAAAACACGATTTGATTGATATCTAACAGTTTCAAAAGTTGAGTATATTGTACTTTCTCTCTTTCAGAAATATTGTCTACTTTACAAATTTTGATTTGTCCTAAAATTATTGTCTTTTACTTTAAATAACAATAATATATTATTAAAGTTTCAATTATATCTGTTTTATTATTGAAATTTTACATTATATATACTAATTAATATTGAAGTTTGAAGATGTTAAACAAAACGAGAAGAAAAAACATCTGGAGCCTGATAACCTCGCGGTCGCAAGTGTAATTTTGTGTGGTCGCGAAACTTGAAAATCGGGAAACCAAGAACAGCAGCCTTTGGATCGTAAAAACACGGTTTGATTTATGGTATGGGCTCGCGGTGCGAGAATGTGGTCGCGGTCGCGAGGTTCTGTTGTAGCCAGCAAGATTTTCAGTTTTGGAAACGATTATGTTTTTCCTCTATAAATTGTAACCAATATTTCATTGAACCTGTAGCACCTACGAAAAGATTCAATAAAATTCTCTCTGTTCGGCCGTGGAGTAACGAATCGTTTAGATTAAACGATTGGACATAACCACGTTAAATTCCTTTATTCTTGACGTTTCTTGCACTTAAATTGTTCATTATCTCTGCGTGTTCTTGTTGATTATCTGTTTGTTGATCGATGAGTTGATAACTGGAGTTATCATGTTCTTGTTAAGGATCGCTAAATTCCTAGCAAGTGGTATTAGAGCTTGCGTTGCGAGCGTTACCGGAACACTGGCAGATAATAACACGATTAAGATAGATAAGTTTGATGGGTCAGATTTTGGCTTCTGGAAGATGCAGATTGAAGATGTACTTTATCAGAATGGTTTATATCAACCGATCACTGGTATTAAATCAAAAGAGATGAAGCAGGAGGACTGAAATTTATTGGATAGAAAGACACTTGGTGTAGTTTGACTTTCTCTGGACAAGAATGACACCTACGACATCGTGGGTGAAACCACTACTAAAGAAGTGTTAACCGCTCTAGCTAACATGTACGAGAAACCTTCGGCTTTAAATAAAGTCTTCTTGATCAGGCAATTAGTTAGCGTAAAGATGAAAGAAGGGTCTTCTGCAACAGATCAAGTGTATGAGTTCAGCTTGATTTTGACTCGTTTCATATCAGTTGAGGTCAAGTTTGAAGATAAGATGGAAGTCTTGTTTCTTTTGGTTTCATTGCCCGAAAGTTTGCCTGGAACGGTTCCTGCAGCAGTTAATAGTTCATCCGGAACTGCTAAGTTGACTTTTGAAGGGATTCGAGATTCAATTCTCAATGAGGAAAATAGGAGAAAAGATTCGAGTGGAAGTTCGGGTTCTCTTTTGAGTGCAACAAGCAAAGGTAGGGGTAGAAGTAGAAGCAGGACAAGATCTAAGAGAGGTCCATCACAGGTAAAGAACGTTGTTTGTTTGAACTGTCAACAAGTCGGTCACATTAGATCGTAGTGCCCGAGTTTGAATGCGGGTGAGAATTCGGCGACAGTGGTTGAAGATGCTTTGATATACCATGAGGAGCTACTTGACTAAACTTGGGTTTTAGATTCAGGTGCCTCATATTACTTGTCCCCATACATGAACTAGATGTTTAATTTCAAGTGGTATTTCGGTGGAGTTCGAGTTGCGAACGGGAAATTACTCGATGTTGCAGGTATTGATGATCTTGCTATAAAACACTTAGATTGTATTTGGATCTTGAGAAACGTGAGGTTCATTCCCAAGCTCACGAAAAGATTGATCTTGATTGGGTAGTTAGATGATGAAAAGTGTCATGTTTTGTTTGGAGATCAAAATTTGATAGTGTCTAAGGTCGGTCGGACCATTGTTTTTGGGATTAAAAAGGGAACCATGTATATAGTTGAGATTTCTACTGAGGAATGGCTAGGTGGAAAGTTAGTGTAACACCGGCCATTTTTTTTTTAACACACAGCGGAAGACTTTATTTACAAACACAATATAAGTCACGTCATTACATTAATCCGTGTAATTACGTTTAAGTTTACACAACGGTGTTACGTTATTACAAAACATTATTTATACAAAAGTCCACATCAGAGTTGGATTGTCAAACATGTCTTCTGCAACAGCACCCATCCCGACTAGTAGTACCTAAACCTGCAAGGGGAGAATATGTGGGGGATTAGCGCACAGCTAAGTGAATGGAATCTAACTAACAGATATAGCTTAAGCCACACACACGCTATATACTAACAACAACACTTGCTAACTACCAACTAGCATACAATAAGACAATACGAGGATCGGCGGCTTGTACGAGCACACGACTCTCAGTTGATCGGGCCTGAGTCTACCGATAGTCCCTGCTACTCAATTCACAGTATAGTTATCCAGATGCAGGGATGCATCGTTCACACTATACTCCACAATCAGTAGCCTATGGACCCAACCTCCCCTAGGCACGGTTGACCTCATACGGACTCTAACCTCTCCTAGGCACGGTCTCGAGTCCCCAGTCTCCCTAGGCCCGACTGGTGCCATTCACACAGTGTACACATAATTCACATACAACATCAGGCAAATGATATTATTCTATCATGGCAATTCCTACACTATGCTTGGTAAAAGAGTCAACCACAGTAGCATGATATGCTACTTAAACTCTATCCGTATATAGACCCACTCACCAATTACCAGCAACTGCTCAGTTATTATTTCTGAGCTTTCTCCTTGTCCTTATCTCCTGAGAACAGCAAAAACCAAGTTAGAATAGTGTTCCCATCAAGATTAGACACACTGACAGCGAATTATAGCAAATTAGTAAAAAATGCGTCCGCTAAAATTTTCATGCTTAACACTTATGCACTTTCAAAATTTACATCCTGAACACCAAAATACAAACGGGCAGCATAACGGCTAGAAAAAGGCACTTTGGTAAAACATTCTGCCCTGGACAAATAGTCGGTCGACTGTCTACTCAACCGGTCGACTGACGTAGACAGTCGGTCGACTGTTGACACAACCGGTCGACTGACTTTCCCAATCGGTCGACTTATTTGGTATATCCACAATCGGCCGAAAGTCAAACTCAGTCGGTCGGTTCACTCGCCAGTCGTTCGGTTCACTCGCCAGTCGATCGACTGTCGACCGACAGTCGGCCGACTGTGTTCATCATCTGCAGATTCTGAACACAACTTACGGACTTCAAGCTAAATTCACCAAAACTCGATCTAGAGCTCGTTTTCGACACCAAAACTTACCACAACTCAATTACTACATGTTATAGACTATAAACCCACAAAGTTTTGACCATAACAACATCAAATCCATGGATTTTGACCCAAAATCAAGCTTTGAACAAATATACTTAAAAATACCATTTTAACACTAAATTGATCATGAAAGCTCATGATTCATACCTTAAAAGAATCAGTAGAGTGTAAAGAACGTGATTTCAAGACCAATTCGAGCTCAAGATCAACAATGGGGAATTAGGGTTTGGTTAGGTGGGGATGTAAAGGACGGGAGGTGGATTTTGGGATTTTTTGTGAAAATGGAAGTATTACTTCTAAGATACTCACTAAAGGCTGCTTTTTTCCCCACTACACAACACACGGGTATTTACCAGTTATCTAACAACTTAACACAGCTGGTAAAGTACCCTAACGAGGTCCAAATTAAATAAACAAACCTGTTCTGGGACCCTTGTCACAAACTGGTCACAACACAATTATAATAAAACGCTAATAAAATAATTAAAATAAAAAGCACTTAAGATTAAGCACAAACCCTAAGGGCAAAAATAGTTTACTTACAACTAGCCCGGGTTTCAGTCTGTTACAGTTAGGTGCTGGAAATTCTAGCATGCTTGAACTTTCTGATGTTGTAGAGGGATCTTGGTCAAGTGGAAGCTCGGGAAGACTTGAAACTAGTGGGAAATCGGGTTTTAGTGGGAGTATTGAAGTTGCTAAACAAGTTGTTCGATTCAGAAGCTCTAAATATTTCAAGACTTCAGTTAGATCATCTCCAACGGCAACTATGTTGCAACTGAACGAAGAAGATGAACAAGATATTCTTGTAGGAGTCACTGGTATTACTATATCCGTACAATGGGAGTTGACTCAGGTTGAGAAATTTGCTTCGTCTGAATTCGTGTGCACGTATGTGGTCAATGTCTAACAGTGAAAGGAAAAGCAATAATGTGGAAGATTAAGGATGTGTGGGTGTTGTCTCATGAGTACCTTGATGGTGATGTTCACGGGTTTGATCTACCGGGTGGTCTATTCTTTCTTGGAAAAATAATTCGAGTAGATGGTATTATATACAGATGGATCACTTGTGTCATGGGGTTGATAGAGACGGGTCAGACTCCGACCTGGTATCTCACCGTCTAGTGAGATGATTGCCAGAAAAAGAGAGAGTTGAATTGTTCCCTAGCGAGCAACCGTTGGATTGTAGCTCGGTTTAAGGTGTCGAAAGTCTTCATTCCCAAGACGTGGAAGTGCGACGTGTCCCGAGTTTGGTTATCCAGTGGTGTTTTCAAAAGTTGTTATGGTTAGGTAATCTATTTCCAAAAGGGTTGTCAGGTTCTTATTAAGGCTCGCTAAATTTATAACCATTAATATTAATTACTCTTTATAACAACATTAAATGAAAGACAATTAGAAAATTCATTAATATATCTTGAACAAAAAAATCAAATATCAAACATAATATTTATATGTGACAGAGAGAGTAAATCCTATGTTTAAAAAAAGTTAGAGAATATCGCCCTTTAAGAATATATTGTACTATGTTAGAGCAGACATAGTGGCTTCGGACACTCACAAATTACTCCTTTCGTCTCAAAGCTATTGTCTCAACTCTCAAGGAAAAAACACGCAGTTTAAGAAAATATCATGAGTACCTGTGTACTTTCTTACACTTACTTTTTATCTATCCTTTTGCGTTACATGTACGCATCAAGTGTATAGAGGGATTTTAACAATGTATTTAATCTATTTATAAAAATGAACAACTACTTAGGGACAACTTAAGAAAAAAAAGTTTCGCTCCGTCTTATATCTATTGTCCACTATTTTATTTTGAAATGTCTCAAATTAATTGTCCATTTTTATAAACGAAAAAAAAAATAATGTGATATAAATATTATGTGCCCTCTACTTTGTTCATGTAGGGTAAAATATAGATGAAAAGAAAAAGGTAAAATTAGAAAGTTAACAAAAAGTACACGTGACATGTACTTTTTTTTGTTAACTGTGTGTTTTTTATCTAAAAAATTAAATTTAGGATGCAGAGAGTATAAAACTATAGATTTTGAAGGAAAGGAGTACTATGTGATAAAACAATTGGTAGTAAGTTGATAAAACAATTGGTAGTAAGTGGGAGTGAAAGAATATTGAAAGTCTTAAAAGTATGTTTACAATTATCTTTTTCACTCGATCAAATATTAAAAAATCAAATAAAAAGGATTAGAAAAAAGGATGTTTTGTCAGTTCGATTTTTCTGGCTGCTTACTAGAGGGTCTTTTTCATTATTAATAAGTTTTCGCTCGCTGCTTGCTAGAGGGCCTTTTTCATTATTAATAAGTTTTTGCTAGCTGCGGGCCTTTTCTCATTATAAATAAAATTTAGCTGTCAAAAAAATAAAGTTGATAAAAATATCATCACATGGTGACCAAGAAGTTTGTAATCCATAAATTTTAGTAATAATTAATGGGCACAACACAGGGCCGATGCCCGAGAATTTGAGTGTCCGGGACGGTGCGAAGCAAAAGGGACCCAAGACCCGTACAAGGATAATATTTTTTTTTGGGCCCAAGGATAATACAAGCAAAAAGGCCTAAAATTACATGGACTAGTATAAGGAAATTTTTTTTTTTTTGAGCCCCTTAAAAAATTGGGCCCTGGACATATGTCCACCTTGTACCCCCATTAGGCCGCCCCTGGCACAACATCAAACATAGTCCTTATGGTTTGTAATAAAAATCACTGCTAGTCATACTTTTTTTTTAAATCACTGCTAGTTGTACTTTTTTTCATCACTGATAGTCTTTGAGGTTTGCACTTCAATCAAGAAATAGTCTCCCCCCCCCCCCCCCCCCACCCCCACACTAATGATATTATGTACTAGCAAGGTTGGAGAACTCGGATCTCGGGGAGATTTCGTTTGAACTTTTTTAGGGAGATCTCGGCATCTCGAAATGATCTCGGGGAGATCTCGGACATTGACTTACGTTGACTTTGTAGTTTTTTAAATAAAAATGTACATAAAAACATAAATATATGTATATTTATATACGTTTTTACGAGATTTTACAAAAATATCCGAGAAATGAGTGAGAAAATCTTAGAAATTACGAATTTTACAAGAAAATCTTACAAATTAGCAAGGAAATTCGAGAAATCGTAACTTTGACTAAGTTTGACCCAGTTGACCGAGAAATCTCGGGAGATGAACATCTCGTCTCGGTTGCCCACTTAAAACGAGATCTCGGGAGATTTACAACACTGTCTACTAGACAACACTTATGAATAGTACCGAGGGCATTTTCGTCCTTACACATTTTTTTCCTTTTTTTTCAAAAAAGGCTTCCACACTTTGTTCAAAAATTAAAATCGACCCCCCAAACAGGGGGGTAAAGTGTCAAATCAACATTTTCATAAAAAATATTAAATAAACTCCAGTCAAATATTCAACGAGTCATATCTTCTCACCCGCAACGAGTTAAATTTTTTCGACACCACCATTAAACTCGAAATAACTTTACGAACACAATGTCACTAACTATACGCAAAACGGACGCTTTTTGAAAAAAGCTAAATATTTGAGTCCACCTTTCATACACGTTAATTTTTTCCTTACGGGCTCCGTAACTATTTTCATCTATTAACAACATATACATATGGATCTTATTATTTTTTTAAAAAATTATTTAGCAATTTTTTTGATATTACTCAGTAAATATTCTATTCTTAAATCATACGGAGTGTTAATATAAGCTAACGAGTTAATTGCGTTAAATTTTATAAATAGCAAAACGCGGAAATACACATATATTGTTAATTTAAGATAACATTTAAATCTTTGATGGGTTTTACCTATTCGTTCGACTCGAGTTGCGCTTTAACGACATCATCGTTAGCCACGAAATAATTTTGCAAAATAAACGCAATAAAATACATTGGGCACCGAATCCCGACGCAAAGAGAGGGTTAAAAAACTAGTTATTATCATTAAACCTAGTCATTGTTAGGAATGAGTATGTGAATCCTAACAGGACTTGGTAACCTCAAGTTATCAAACTCACTTACAATAAACAAAAATATTTGATGTATACGAAGAAACTAGCAAGAAATATAAAGACACGATAATTTAACAAGGTTATATGTAATCAAAGATGATTACTTTAATCCTGAACACTAAAAAGAGTTCTTTTATTGATAATTTTCGTGGATACATGTATGAGTTACAATAGGATGCTTAAATAGGCAAAATAATACAAAGAATAGCTTTGGGAGCAAGAAAACACGCTTTCTAGAATTTTCTCCCGTCCAGCTTCGACTAGCGATCACGAGCCTCCATGCACAACCAATCTGGCGATCGAGAGATGCATGTCGAGGGTAATCTCCACTAGCGAGTTTCAGGCTCGCGATATGTGCCACAATTTTTGACTTTTTGATTCCCTTTTTAACTCGATTCACACTCCTAACAGTCATGTATTTAACATGTAAGGGTACTTTTACCTTATTATCTTTTACTCTTTTAAACTTAATCATCTCACTTTCACCTTCATCCTCATCAATAAAGTTACTCTTAAGAATTGAGTAATAAATCAATTAAATTAACTTCATCGTTTCTCTATCAACTAACATAAGCTACTTCCACAACAACGTGTAACAAGAGTTATACTTCTAACTCCCACAAGTTGAACAATTTCTTGTATTTTTTGACTACATAGAACCATCTATATTCGGTTATGCATATACAACAACAACAAAATCCAACTCATGTATGTAGGGTATGGAAATGTAAGATATAGAATTTTTTCACTGTCCTAGAATAAAGAAAAGTCATTTATCTACTCAGAGCGAAATACCCTAAGATTAGAGACAGTCCTCTCTCTCAATATTCTACGGATAGAGAGATGGACCTCCAACAATAAGTAGGTTTAAAAAAAGAAAAAGAAAAAAGGTGAAACGCCATGAAAATGGTAGAATCAAATTTTCATGAGTTTTGAACCTGCATGAAATTCAATTTAGGCTTTAAGCAACAGTCAAACCACCAATAAATCGCTTGTTGTTGACTCGATAAATAGAGCCAATCGGTTATACATATAAAATAAAATTTATGTATAAAGACATAGAAAAGAAAGAAACCTAATATGGGGCCTTTAGCACTGAAGCACATTCTTCTTGATTAGGGCAACCTGCACATGCACTTGATTTCCCTGCATCTTTGGATTCTATCCCTGGACAAATTATTAAACAAAATTACTTTAAACTGTTAGCACAAGATCAATTGATCGATAAATTAAGCAACAGTTAAAAGTCATACGTTCATTGGCATTATGGAGGACCTCTTTGTGGTTTCCGTTTTCCATCTCGCTATTTTTGATTTCGTTTTAGCAGGTTGAGTAATATATCAATTCTTGAGTAAAATAGTGGATGATGAAGATGAAGTTAAAGATGAAAGTGAGGTGATTAAGTTGAAAGGGTAAAAGTTTAAAAAGACAAAAAAATCTCATATGTTTGGCACATGACTACATTTAGCGATAATAATTACCATATTAACTACTCCCTCCGTCTCATTCCAATAGTCCACAGACAAAAAACACGCAGTTTTAGGAAATCCCACTAACTTCATTTCTCCACCAATGAAATTTCTTCTCTCTCCAGATCCACCAATCAAATATCTTCTTTCCTTTCTATTTATGGAAGTGGACTATCAGAATGGGACAGCCCAAAATGGAATACTGCCCTATTGGAATGAGACGGAGGTAGTATTAGACAAAACTTATGAATAGTACCAGGGGTATTTTCGTCTTTTCACTTTTTTTTCCCCCTTTTCCCTTCTTTCTTTCAAGTAACACCATACAAGCCCCCCACACTTTGTTCAAAAATTAAAATCGACCCCCAACATAGGGGGTTAAAGCATCAAATCAAAATTTTCATAAAATATCTTAAATAAACTCCACTCTGTTATAATTCAGTAGGCTTATAACTACCTTTAATGGTTATAAGAACAAAGAGAGAAAAAGAGAGAAGAAGGAGAGAAGAAATATTGATATTGATATTTCAAGAGAAATGGTGCACCTTAAATGGTTACCATACATGTCTATTTATAGTATAAAATATTACTATGAAAGAAATATAATAATAATAAAATTAACATCCAATCTAGATATTTTATAACACAATCTAGATATTTTATAACACTCCCCTTTGGATGACAATTTTATTAGAGAATAACTAGTACTGCCTCGTTAAAAACCTTGCTAAAGAAAACCCATTGGGATAAAACTTTAGCTAAGGGGAAAAGAGTGCAGCATAGAGTTGACTCCCCCTCAAGTAGGCAACGCCTGAGTTGTTACATCTTCTGAACATGCCTCATGCCAATATTATGAACGTGTGTTCTGAAAATAGCAGTTGGCAGTGCTTTGGTATAAAGATCGGCAGAGTTGTTGATTGAACGTATCTCATTTTAATCTGGTTGTCTTTTACGAGATCTTGAGTATATGAGAAGAATCTGAGGTTTTCATCTGAAACTGTATCATCTAAATCTTTTATGTACAAGTTTAGCCCCTGTGATTTGTCTACAGTCTCCTTCATGGTTTGCTCAAACACTTGTTTCAATTCATATTCCCTTGTAGTCTTTTCTGAGCCTTACCAACATACCATTCTTTTCCATCAAACTTATGACCGTTAAGACCGTCTATGGCTTTTGGCGCCTCGTCAGTATTTATATTTTGTTCAGTCACTTTTGATACTCTTCTTTCATTTGTATTATGCAAGCTGCATTATCTTCATATATAGTTGTTGGTGAAGATAGTTGTTAGTCTTTTATAGCGTTCTAGTCCACAAGAATCAATAATGATTTGTGTCATTGATCTCAACCAAACACATTTTTGAGTAGTTTCATATAATGCAATCACTTCGTCATGATTTGATGATGTTGCAACAAGTGTTTGTTTTAAGAACGCCATGATTTTGTGGTACCTCCATTTAGGAATATATATCGAGTTTGAGATTTATCTTTATGAGGATTTGATGAATGACCTGTATATACATAATCAACCAAATCTTGTTTTGAAACGTTAGAATAAAATAATTTTAAATCAGCAGTTTCTCAAGGGTATCAAAATATGTGTTTGATCCCGCTCCATTGTCATTTGAGCTGAATCTTGCCAACAAATTAAATGCAAGAGAAATGTCAGGTCTTGTACAATCTATAAGATACATAAGAACCTCAATTGCACTAAAATATGGAACTTCCGATCTGTTAAGATTTTCACTATCTTCGCAGGGATGAAATAGATCAGTGTCAATATTGAGTGATCTAACAACAATGAGTTTGTCTTTAAAAAAATGTTTTAAAATCTTTTCGGCATAAGTTGTTTGATGTACAAGTAAACCATTAGGCATATGCTCAATTTGCAATCCAAGGTAATACTTGGTTTTTTCAAGATCTTTCATTTCAAAATAATTCTTTAGAAGTTGAATGATTTCATAGATCTCTTTATTTGTTCATATGATGTTAAGAACATTGACATAAACAACTACGATCTCATATCCGAACATTGTTTTTATAAAACATACGTGCAAAATAAGTTTATATTTATACCCTTTTTTTATCAAGTAGTCATTTAATCGATTATATCACATATGTCCCGTTTGTATAAACCCATTTAGAAATCTTTATGATTTAATGGAATATATTCCCTTGGGTTTTACATTAGATGCTTATGATACCTTAACCCTTTAGGTATATTCATATATATCACTATTAAGTGATCCATACAGATAAGTAGTAACAACATTCATGAGATGCATTTAAATAACTACCAGGTTGATTAAGTATCTAATAAGTAATTGTATCCATTACAGGAGGATAAGTTTTCCTCCTAATTCATTTCTGGTCATTGTGGAAAATATTGAGTTACAAGTTTAGTTTTGCCTTGTAACTTCATTTGCACATTTCGGATAAAAATTCATTTGTATCCCATACGTTTCACATCTTTAAAAGTGATAACGATTGATCCGAAAACTTTTCTTTTATCGAGCGATTCTAATTCAGCTCTTATTGCTCCTTTCCATTGAGCTCAATCATGTCCATTTTGTATATTCAATGACAGATTTTAGTTCCAGATCATCATCTTTATTCATGATGTCATTGTAACATTATATGAAAATATCTCATAGAGATTTTAATTTCATTTCGGTTCCATAATATTGCATAATTTATCGCAATTTTAGTATTTACATTTATCAATATCCTCTGCAGAAGGAATATTGATTTGTGGTTCTTCTTGAACACTTTCTTTTACCTCATTATCAGCTGATTTTCTTTTTCGAGGATTTTTATCTTCGGAACCAATTGATCTTCCACGTTTGATGCGTGGCAAAGACTCAACAGTGACATTATTGCCAGCTTTTGGAATTTCAGTTCGAGCTGAAGCATTTATTGCTGGTATATATTATTTAGTCACCTTTTTTTTATATCTGTAAATGCATAAAGTAATTAATTTGCAAGTTCTTGCATATGCATTATTATTTTTTTTTTTTTTGAACTTTCGTTTCACATTCTTTTGTGCGAGTTCAATATACCTTAATTGATGTTCACATCATGAAGCATCATTTTATTATTATTTTTTTTTACTTCACCCCCCTAATCTAGGGAACAATGTTTTATTAAAATGACAATCAGTAAAACGTGCTGTAAAAACATCACCCATCATGGGTTCAGTATATCTTATACTTGAAGATGTTTTATATCCAAAATATATTACCATCTTTCTTTGAAAAAACATTTTATTTGTGTTGTGGTGATACAATTGGAACATACACTGCACAACTAATGTTCTACGGTGGAAAATATTTGGCTCTTGGCCAAAATCAAGTAGTAAGTGAAAATATTTATGACTTTCACATGGTATAATGCAAATTAATGTCGCAACATGTAAATTTACATGTCCACATATAAATATTGAGAGTTTTGTACTCATTATCAATTGTCTAGTTATTAGCTGCAAGCGTTTATCTATTGATTTAGCTAAACCAATTTTGTGTATGTACATGAGCAACTGGATGTTCAACAACAATCCCTGTAGATATATAATGATCATTAAATGCTTGAGATGTTAACTCACCAGCATTATCAAGTCTCATTCTTTTAATGGTGTAATCAGAATAATGTGTTCTCAATTTAATAATTTGTGCAAGAAACTTTGCAAATGCCATATCACGGCTTGATAACATACAAATATGAGACCATCCGCTAGATGCGTCTATTAGAACCATGAAATATCAAAAATGGTTCACATGATGGATGAATTGGTTCATATATCTTACCTTGAATTCTTTCAAGAAACATTTGTGATTCTTTTTCACAATATACTTTTCATTAATCACCATATGTGTTTTTCATTAATCACCATATGTGTTTTTTCATCATATATTCTTTTCACCATATACGCTTTTAATCATATGCGCTGTGTTTTTCACCATATGCGCTTTTAATCATATGCGATGTGTTTTTCACCATATGCGCTTTTAATCATATGCGCTGTGTTTTTTACCATATGCGCTTTTAATCATATGCGCTTTTCATCATATGCGATGTGCTTTTCATCATATTCGCTTTTTATCATATGCGCTGCGTTTTTCATCATATGCGCTTTTATAATATGCGCTTTTTTATGTGAATAGTAAATTAATTAATTTCGTTTTACTATTCATATGAATTAATTTCGATTTACTATTTTGTTAATTGAGTAATATATATACATCATATACTCGTGACTCCGAAAGCTCAAATGAATTTGACCATATAGTTATTTGTTGTACCTTGCACATTAATTTTTAGTAGAAGCTTTAGATGCATATTTTTTTTTTTTTTTTTTTTTTGAGAGAACTATTTGTTTCATATCTAGCTTAGGCAATTATTGTGAACATTTGGTCCCTATAAGAGCATTTATCTTTTAGACTTTTAGTTGATTCGTACTTGTCACAATTAGGGATAGCACCCGCGAGTCGTGGATGCGGATTCATTGGATTCATCACCCGTACCCGCGGATTTTTTCTTTAAATCAAATAACTGAAATTTGGATTTTTTTTTTCTTTAAGAAACATCCAATTGAACCCTTTTCACACTTGAATTTTCTTTTTTTTTTTTCTTTCAACTATAACCAGTTTACAAAAAATACATCAAAACTCAGGGGGTCAAAACATAAATTCCTTAAATTAATTGTCAACAAATTGTACCAATAGACAAAGACTATAATGATCATGAAAAGGTTTTGGTGCCTGATTTAGGTTCATCTTTTACTAATCTTATTATTTAAATACAGCATGATTTTTTTAAGTACAACGATTGGTGGGATAAATGAGTTGTTCAAAATGATAGACACATAGAGGGTATGAGACGGGTGGGTTCTGAACTTATGGAGTTTGAGATCCATGACCGAATTGATATTCTCAATCAAATGCTCTTTTCTAAGGTATGACTTTTGTTCGGTTCATATTTCCAAAATACTATGTTAGCTATAATAGCTATAATAGCAGTTGTTCACAATTCATTTTTTACCTACATTTTATGTAGTTAATTACATGAGGAAGTATTAGCATCCAACATAATGGGTCATATTTACTTTTAACAAGCTTAGACATTTATATACATCGGACTAGCATCTTTGTGCGTTTAAAATCTATGACGGATTTCATTTTCACTTTTGCGTTTATATTGGTATCAAGTTAAGATTAACAAAAAAAAATAGTGCCAATGTGGCGTGCCATCAGTTTTGCAATATGTGAAAACATAAACATTCTAACCAGTAGCTCTTAAGATTTTTTTTGGTTTGTAGAAATATGGGTCTTCTGGCATAGGATGTATCTCTTCATTTAGTCAACATCACAACACTTAATATCTAATGATCGTGACCTTTCACCAAAGCAAGATATATTCTTGATAAACTAAACACTGACTCGTGTTTGGAATTGTCGGCCACAAAAAAAAAATCATTTGATGAAAGTATATTTTTTTTTTAATTATAGAAGGAGACCACTTCATTTTCAATACTTCATTTTTGACAAAAAAAAAATACTCCATTTTACCATTCCTTTTTTTTTTTCTTCTTATTTTATCTTTTAAGATTTACTTTTAATAAAAAATACAAACTACTTTTTCTTATTTTAACTTTTAAGATTTACTTTTAATAAAAATACAAACTACTTTTTTTATTTTAACTTTTAAGATTTACTTTTAATAAAAATACAAACTACTTTTTGTATTTTAACTTTTAAGATTTACTTTTAATAAAAATACAAACTATTTTTTTTATTTTAACTTTTAAGATTATAAATTTAAGAATAAACATTAGTATGCATGAAATAAATAAAGATTAATTGCATAAGTAATCATAAATGTTAGATAACATATAAAGACCCCATCGTATTCGTATTGATCGGAATTAATCTCGACCCATGGTACCGTGTTGTCAAATGACGTGTTGCGTACATAAAGTATCGTGTTGTCAAATGACGTGTTGCGTACAATCATGAGGTCTTATTAACATAAATATAAATGTTAGTGAAGTTAATAAGAGTTAGATTACAGAAAATATAATTCAGGCGGTATAACCGGCCATATATAACTTAAATAACATAAATATAAATGTTAGTGAAGTTAATAAGAGTTAGATTACAGAAAATATAATTCAGGCGGTATAACCGGCCATATATAACTTAAATAACATAAATATAAATGTTAGTGAAGTTAATAAAAGTTAGTAAACATAAATGATAGTTAGGCTGAAATGTCCCGTTCTTATTGATTAAAAACGTTCCATATTAATTGATTTCGTTGCGAGGTTTTGACCTCTATATGAGACGTTTTTCAAAGACTGCATTCATTTTTAAAACAAACCATAACCTTTATTTCATAAATAAAGGTTTATAAAGCTTTACGTAGATTATCAAATAATGATAATCTAAAATATCCTGTTTACACACGACCATTACATAATGGTTTACAATACAAATATGTTACATCGAAATCAGTTTCTTGAATGCAGTTTTTACACAATATCATACAAACATGGACTCCAAATCTTGTCCTTATTTTAGTATGCAACAGCGGAAGCTCTTAATATTCACCTGAGAATAAACATGCTTTAAACGTCAACAAAAATGTTGGTGAGTTATAGGTTTAACCTATATATATTAAATCGTAACAATAGACCACAAGATTTCATATTTCAATACACATCCCATACATAGAGATAAAAATCATTCATATGGTGAACACCTGGTAACCGACATTAACAAGATGCATATATAAGAATATCCCCATCATTCCGGGACACCCTTCGGATATGATATAAATTTCGAAGTACTAAAGCATCCGGTACTTTGAATGGGGTTTGTTAGGCCCAATAGATCTATCTTTAGGATTCGCGTCAATTAGGGTGTCTGTTCCCTAATTCTTAGATTACCAGACTTAATAAAAAGGGGCATATTCGATTTCGATAATTCAACCATAGAATGTAGTTTCACGTACTTGTGTCTATTTTGTAAATCATTTATAAAACCTGCATGTATTCTCATCCCAAAAATATTAGATTTTAAAAGTGGGACTATAACTCACTTTCACAGATTTTTACTTCGTCGGGAAGTAAGACTTGGCCACTGGTTGATTCACGAACCTATAACAATATATACATATATATCAAAGTATGTTCAAAATATATTTACAACACTTTTAATATATTTTGATGTTTTAAGTTTATTAAGTCAGCTGTCCTCGTTAGTAACCTACAACTAGTTGTCCACAGTTAGATGTATAGAAATAAATCGATAAATATTATCTTGAATCAATCCACGACCCAGTGTATACGTATCTCAATATTGATCACAACTCAAACTATATATATTTTGGAATCAACCTCAACCCTGTATAGCTAACTCCAACATTCACATATAGAGTGTCTATGGTTATTCCGAAATATATATAGATGTGTCGACATGATAGGTCGAAACATTGTATACGTGTCTATGGTATCTCAAGATTACATAATATACAATACAAGTTGATTAAGTTATGGTTGGAATAGATTTGTTACCAATTTTCACGTAGCTAAAATGAGAAAAATTACCCAATCTTGTTTTACCCATAACTTCTTCATTTTAAATCCGTTTTGAGTGAATCAAATTGCTATGGTTTCATATTGAACTCTATTTTATGAATCTAAACAGAAAAGTATAGGTTTATAGTCGGAAAAATAAGTTACAAGTCGTTTTTGTAAAGGTAGTCATTTCAGTCGAAAGAACGACGTCTAGATGACCATTTTAGAAAACATACTTCCACTTTGAGTTTAAACATAATTTTTGGATATAGTTTCATGTTCATAATAAAAATCATTTTCTCAGAATAACAACTTTAAAATCAAAGTTTATCATAGTTTTTAATTAACTAACCCAAAACAGCCCGCGGTGTTACTACGACGGCGTAAATCCGGTTTTACGGTGTTTTTCGTGTTTCCAGGTTTTAAATCATTAAGTTAGCATATCATATAGATATAGAACATGTGTTTAGTTGATTTTAAAAGTCAAGTTAGAAGGATTAACTTTTGTTTGCGAACAAGTTTAGAATTAACTAAACTATGTTCTAGTGATTACAAGTTTAAACCTTCGAATAAGATAGCTTTATATGTATGAATCGAATGATGTTATGAACATCATTACTACCTTAAGTTCCTTGGATAAACCTACTGGAAAAGAGAAAAATGGATCTAGCTTCAATGGATCCTTGGATGGCTCGAAGTTCTTGAAGCAGAATCATGACACGAAAACAAGTTCAAGTAAGATCATCACTTGAAATAAGATTGTTATAGTTATAGAAATTGAACCAAAGTTTGAATATGATTATTACCTTGTATTAGAATGATAACCTACTGTAAGAAACAAAGATTTCTTGAGGTTGGATGATCACCTTACAAGATTGGAAGTGAGCTAGCAAACTTGAAAGTATTCTTGATTTTATGAAACTAGAACTTTTGGAATTTATGAAGAACACTTAGAACTTGAAGATAGAACTTGAGAGAGATCAATTAGATGAAGAAAATTGAAGAATGAAAGTGTTTGTAGGTGTTTTTGGTCGTTGGTGTATGGATTAGATATAAAGGATATGTAATTTTGTTTTCATGTAAATAAGTCATGAATGATTACTCATATTTTTGTAATTTTATGAGATATTTCATGCTAGTTGCCAAATGATGGTTCCCACATGTGTTAGGTGACTCACATGGGCTGCTAAGAGCTGATCATTGGAGTGTATATACCAATAGTACATACATCTAAAAGCTGTGTATTGTACGAGTACGAATACGGGTGCATACGAGTAGAATTGTTGATGAAACTGAACGAGGATGTAATTGTAAGCATTTTTGTTAAGTAGAAGTATTTTGATAAGTGTATTGAAGTCTTTCAAAAGTGTATAAATACATATTAAAACACTACATGTATATACATTTTAACTGAGTCGTTAAGTCATCGTTAGTCGTTACATGTAAGTGTTGTTTTGAAACCTTTAGGTTAACGATCTTGTTAAATGTTGTTAACCCAATGTTTATAATATCAAATGAGATTTTAAATTATTATATTATCATGATATTATCATGTATGAATATCTCTTAATATGATATATATACATTAAATGTCTTTACAACGATAATCGTTACATATATGTCTCGTTTAAAAATCATTAAGTTAGTAGTCTTGTTTTTACATATGTAGTTCATTGTTAATATACTTAATGATATGTTTACTTATCATAGTATCATGTTAACTATATATATATCCATTATATGTCATCATATAGTTTTTACAAGTTTTAACGTTCGTGAATCACCGGTCAACTTGGATGGTCAATTGTCTATATGAAACATATTTCAATTAATCAAGTCTTAACAAGTTTGATTGCTTAACATGTTGGAAACATTTAATCATGTAAATATCAATCTCAATTAATATATATAAACATGGAAAAGTTCGGGTCACTACAGTACCTACCCGTTAAATAAATTTCGTCCCGAAATTTTAAGCTGTTGAAGGTGTTGACGAATCTTCTGGAAATAGATGCGGGTATTTCTTCTTCATCTGATCTTCACGCTCCCAGGTGAACTCGGGTCCTCTACGAGCATTCCATCGAACCTTAACAATTGGTATCTTGTTTTGCTTAAGTCTTTTAACCTCACGATCCATTATTTCGACGGGTTCTTCGATGAATTGAAGTTTTTCGTTGATTTGGATTTCATCTAACGGAATAGTGAGATCTTCTTTAGCAAAACATTTCTTTAAATTCGAGACGTGGAAAGTGTTATGTACAGCCGCGAGTTGTTGAGGTAACTCTAGTCGGTAAGCTACTGGTCCGACACGATCAATAATCTTGAATGGTCCAATATACCTTGGATTTAATTTCCCTCATTTACCAAATCGAACAACGCCTTTCCAAGGTGCAACTTTAAGCATGACCATCTCTCCAATTTCAAATTCTATATCTTTTCTTTTAATGTCAGCGTAGCTCTTTTGTCGACTTTGGGCGATTTTCAACCGTTGTTGAATTTGGATGATCTTCTCGGTAGTTTCTTGTATAATCTCCGGACCCGTAATCTGTCTATCCCCCACTTCACTCCAACAAATCGGAGACCTGCACTTTCTACCATAAAGTGCTTCAAACGGCGCCATCTCAATGCTTGAATGGTAGCTGTTGTTGTAGGAAAATTCTGCTAACGGTAGATGTCGATCCCAACTGTTTCCGAAATCAATAACACATGCTCGTAGCATGTCTTCAAGCGTTTGTATCGTCCTTTCGCTCTGCCCATCAGTTTGTGGATGATAGGCAGTACTCATGTCTAGACGAGATCCTAATGCTTGCTGTAATGTCTGCCAGAATCTTGAAATAAATCTGCCATCCCTATCAGAGATAATAGAGATTGGTATTCCATGTCTGGAGATGACTTCCTTCAAATACAGTCGTGCTAACTTCTCCATCTTGTCATCTTCTCTTATTGGCAAGAAGTGTGCTGATTTGGTGAGACGGTCAACTATTACCCAAATAGTATCAAAACCACTTGCAGTCCTTGGCAATTTAGTGATGAAATCCATGGTAATGTTTTCCCATTTCCATTCCGGGATTTCGGGTTGTTGAAGTAGACCTGATGGTTTCTGATGCTCAGCTTTGACCTTAGAACATGTCAAACATTCTCCTACGTATTTAGCAACATCGGCTTTCATACCCGGCCACCAAAAATGTTTCTTGAGATCCTTGTACATATTCCCCGTTCCAGGATGTATTGAGTATCTAGTTTTATGAGCTTCTCTAAGTACCATTTCTCTCATATCTCCAAATTTTGGTACCCAAATCCTTTCAGCCCTATACCGGGTTCCGTCTTCCCGAATATTAAGATGCTTCTCCGATCCTTTGGGTATTTCATCCTTTAAATTTCCCTCTTTTAAAACTCCTTGTTGCGCCTCCTTTATTTGAGTAGTAATGTTATTATGAATCATTTTATTCATAGATTTTACTCGAATGGGTTCTCTGTCCTTCCTGCTCAAGGCATCGACTACCACATTTGCCTTCCCCGGGTGGTAACGAATCTCAAAGTCGTAATCATTCAATAATTCAATCCACCTACGCTGCCTCATATTCAGTTGTTTCTGATTAAATATGTGTTGAAGACTTTTGTGGTCGGTATATATAATACTTTTGACCCCATATAAGTAGTGCCTCCAAGTCTTTAATGCAAAAACAACCGCGCCTAATTCCAAATCATGCGTCGTATAATTTTGTTCGTGAATCTTCAATTGTCTAGACGCATAAGCAATCACCTTCGTTCGTTGCATTAATACACAACTGAGACCTTGCTTTGATGCATCACAATAAATCACAAAATCATCATTCCCTTCAGGCAATGACAATATAGGTGCCGTAGTTAGCTTTTTCTTCAATAACTGAAACGCTTTCTCTTGTTCATCATTCCATTCAAATTTCTTCCCTTTATGCGTTAATGCAGTCAAGGGTTTTGCTATTCTGGAAAAGTCTTGGATGAACCTTCTGTAGTAACCAGCTAGTCCTAAAAACTGGCGTATGTGTTTCGGAGTTTTCGGGGTTTCCCACTTTTCAACAGTTTCTATCTTTGCCGGATCCACCTTAATACCTTCTTTGTTCACTATGTGACCGAGGAATTGAACTTCTTCCAACCAAAATGCACACTTTGAAAACTTAGCGTACAATTCTTCCTTCCTCAATACTTCTAACACCTTTCTCAAATGTTCACCGTGTTCTTGGTCATTCTTTGAGTAAATAAGTATGTCATCAATGAAAACAATGACAAACTTGTCAAGGTATGGTCCACACACTCGGTTCATAAGGTCCATGAACACAGCTGGTGCATTAGTTAAACCAAACGGCATGACCATAAACTCGTAATGACCGTAACGTGTTCTGAAAGCAGTCTTTGGAATATCATCTTCTTTCACCCGCATTTGATGATACCCGGAACGTAAGTCAATCTTTGAATAAACAGACGAGCCTTGTAGTTGATCAAATAAGTCATCGATTCTCGGTAGTGGGTAGCGGTTCTTGATGGTAAGTTTGTTCAACTCTCGGTAGTCAATACACAACCTGAATGTACCATCTTTCTTCTTGACAAACAAAACAGGAGCTCCCCACGGTGATGTGCTTGGTCGAATGAAACCACGCTCTAAAAGTTCTTGTAATTGGCTTTGCAGTTCTTTCATCTCGCTGGGTGCGAGTCTGTAAGGAGCACGAGCTATTGGTGCAGCTCCTGGTACAAGATCTATTTGAAATTCAACAGATCGATGTGGGGGTAATCCCGGTAATTCTTTCGGAAATACATCGGGAAATTCTTTTGCAATGGGAACATCATTGATGCTCTTTTCTTCAGTTTGTACTTTCTCGACGTGTGCTAGAACAGCATAGCAACCTTTTCTTATTAGTTTTTGTGCCTTCAAATTACTAATAAGATGTAGCTTCGTGTTGCCCTTTTCTCCGTACACCATTAAGGGTTTTCCTTTTTCTCGTATAATGCGAATTGCATTTTTGTAACAGACGATCTCTGCTTTCACTTCTTTCAACCAGTCCATACCGATTATCACATCAAAACTCCCTAACTCTACTGGTATCAAATCAATCTTAAATGTTTCGCTAACCAGTTTAATTTCTCGATTCCGACATATATTATCTGCTGAAATTAATTTACCATTTGCTAATTCGAGTAAAAATTTACTATCCAAAGGCGTCAATGGACAACTTAATTTAGCACAAAAATCTCTACTCATATAGCTTCTATCCGCACCCGAATCAAATAAAACGTAAGCAGATTTATTGTCAATAAGAAACGTACCCGTAACAAGCTCCGGGTCTTCATGTGCCTCTGCCGCATTAATATTGAAAACTCTTCCACGGCCTTGTCCATTCGTGTTCTCCTGGTTCGGGCAATTTCTAATAATGTGGCCTGGTTTTCCACATTTATAACAAACTACATTGGCATAACTTGCTCCGACACTACTTGCTCCGCCATTACTCGTTCCGACACCATTTGTTCCTTTCGTTCTATTAACCCCTGGTCCGTAGACCTCACACTTCGCTGCGCTATGTCCATTTCTTTTACACTTGTTGCAAAATTTGGTGCAGAACCCCGAGTGATTCTTTTCACACCTTTGGCATAGCTGCTTCTGATTGTTGTTGTTGTTGCGGTTATTATTGTTGTTGGGATGATTGTTGTAGTTGCTGTTGTTGTTGTTGTTGTTGTTGTTGGGCCGTTTGTTGTAGTTGCGATTGATGTTGCGATTGTTGGGATAATTGTTGCGATTATTATTGTAATTGTTGTTGTTGTTGTATTGGTGATTCTTATCACCGTTTTCCTCCCACTTTCTTTTGACTTGCTTCACATTGGCCTCTTCAGCAGTCTGTTCTTTAATTCTTTCTTCAATTTGGTTCACGAGTTTGTGAGCCATTCTACATGCCTGTTGTATAGAGGCGGGCTCGTGTGAACTTATATCTTCTTGGATTCTTTCCGGTAATCCTTTCACAAATGCGTCGATCTTCTCTTCCTCATCTTCGAATGCTCCCGGACACAATAGGCACAATTCTGTGAATCGTCTTTCGTACGTGGTAATATCAAATCCTTGGGTTCGTAACCCTCTAAGTTCTGTCTTGAGCTTATTGACCTCGGTTCTGGGACGGTACTTCTCGTTCATCAAGTGCTTGAATGCTGACCACGGTAGTGCGTACGCATCGTCTTGTCCCACTTGCTCTAGATAGGTATTCCACCATGTTAACGCAGAACCTGTGAAGGTATGCGTAGCGTACTTCACTTTGTCCTCTTCAGTACACTTACTTATGGCAAACACCGATTCGACCTTCTCGGTCCACCGTTTCAATCCGATCGGTCCTTCGGTTCCATCAAATTCCAAAGGTTTGCAGGCAGTGAATTCTTTGTAGGTGCATCCTACACGATTTCCTGTACTGCTAGATCCAAGGTTATTGTTGGTATGTAGCGCAGCCTGTACTGCGGCTATGTTTGAAGCTAGAAAAGTACGGAATTCCTCTTCATTCATATTCACGGTGTGTCGAGTAGTCGGTGCCATTTCCTTCAAAATAGTTAAATGGAACAAGTTAATCATACAGAATATTAAGAGTAGTTAATAGTATTTCGTAGCATAATATGAACTCATTTATAAAAGCTTTTTCTTCATATTAGCGTTTTATAAGTTTAAATTCGGGTAGTACCTACCCGTTAAGTTCATACTTAGTAGCTAATATACAATTCAACTACTACAATTCTATATGAAAAACTGATTATAATAATATTTCGCGTTCAAACTTTTATACAATATTTTACAAACTTACAATACCGCTTATTTTACATAAAGCATGAAATATAGCACACAATAACTTTGATACAAGATAGTTGTGAAGACAATTCTAGCTAGTACACAAGTCGTTCAGCAAAGGCAATAAAGACACGTAATTCATACGTCCAGAAACAAGTCATGCATTCTGGTTTTACTAGGACTACTTCCCATCCTTGGTCTTGTGCAACATAACCGTTATGGCCATTGATAAGACAGCGTGTTGTAACGTCATCAAAGGGACGAGGGTTACGTAATGTCCAACAGTCCCGTAATAATCTAAAAACCTTATTTCTTACCCCAATTACCGACTCCGTCACTTGTGGAAACGTTTTGTTTAATAGTTGTAGCCCGATGTTCTTGTTCTCACTTTGGTGAGAAGCGAACATTACTAATCCGTAAGCATAACATGCTTCTTTATGTTGCATGTTAGCCGCTTTTTCTAAATCATGAAGTCCAATATTCGGATATATTGAGTCAAAATAATTTCTTAACCCGTTGCGTAAAATAGCATTTGGATTCCCCGCAATATATGCGTCAAAGTAAACACATCGTAACTTATGGGTTTCCCAATGTGATATCCCCCATCTTTCAAACGAAAGTCTCTTATAAACCAAGACATTCTTGGAACGTTCTTCGAATGTCTTACAAACTGATCTCGCCTTAAATAGTTGTGCCGAGGAATTCTGACCAACTCTAGACAAGATTTCATCAATCATGTCTCCGGGTAGGTCTCTTAAAATATTGGGTTGTCTATCCATTTTGTGTTTTTAAACTGTAAAATAGACAAGAGTTAGATTTATAAAAAAATACTTATTAATACAAGCAATTTTTACATATATCATAAAGCATAAGCACACTATATTACATATATTACACCACACGAATACAACTATCTTATTCCGACTCGCTCGTTTCTTCTTCTTCGGTTTTGGTTCGTTTTGCCAAGTTTCTAGGGATATATGATGTTCCCCTAATACTAACTGTCGTTTTCCACAACGGTTTAGAAAAACCTGGTGGTTTAGAGGTTCCCGGGTCATTGTTACAACTTAAGGACTTCGGGGGTTGACGATACATATAAAGTTCATCTGGGTTAGAATTAGATTTCTCTATTTTTATGCCCTTTCCCTTATTCTTTTCTTTTGCCTTTTTAAATTCAGTTGGGGTAATTTCTATAACATCATCAGAATTCTCGTCGGAATCCGATTCATCGGAGAATTTGTAATCCTCCCAATATTTTGCTTCCTTGGCGGAAACACCATTGACCATAATTAACCTTGGTCGGTTGGTTGAGGATTTTCTTTTACTTAACCGTTTTATTATTTCCCCCACCGGTTCTACTTCTTCATCCGGTTCCGATTCTTCTTCCGGTTCCGACTCTTCTTCCGGTTCCGACTCTTCTTCCGGTTCCTCTTCGGGAATTTGTGAATCAGTCCACGAATCATTCCAATTTACATTTGACTCTTCATTATTATTAGGTGAGTCAATTGGACTTGTTCTAGAGGTAGACATCTATCACATAATATCAAACCCGTTAAGAGATTAATATATCACATAATATTCACATGTTAAAAATATATAGTTTCCAACAAAATTTGTTAAGCAATCATTTTTCAAGTAAACACGGTCGAAGTCCAGACTCACTAATGCATCCTAACAAACTCGATAAGACACACTAATGCAAAATTCTGGTTCTCTAAGACCAACGCTCGGATACCAACTGAAATGTCCCGTTCTTATTGATTAAAAACGTTCCATATTAATTGATTTCGTTGCGAGGTTTTGACCTCTATATGAGACATTTTTCAAAGACTGCATTCATTTTTAAAACAAACCATAACCTTTATTTCATAAATAAAGGTTTAAAAAGCTTTACGTAGATTATCAAATAATGAAAATCTAAAATATCCTGTTTACACACGACCATTACATAATGGTTTACAATACAAATATGTTACATCGAAATCAGTTTCTTGAATGCAGTTTTTACACAATATCATACAAACATGGACTCCAAATCTTGTCCTTATTTTAGTATGCAACAGCGGAAGCTCTTAATATTCACCTGAGAATAAACATGCTTTAAACGTCAACAAAAATGTTGGTGAGTTATAGGTTTAACCTATATATATCAAATCGTAACAATAGACCACAAGATTTCATATTTCAATACACATCCCATACATAGAGATAAAAATCATTCATATGGTGAACACCTGGTAACCGACATTAACAAGATGCATATATAAGAATATCCCCATCATTCCGGGACACCCTTCGGATATGATATAAATTTCGAAGTACTAAAGCATCCGGTACTTTGGATGGGGTTTGTTAGGCCCAATAGATCTATCTTTAGGATTCGCGTCAATTAGGGTGTCTGTTCCCTAATTCTTAGATTACCAGACTTAATAAAAAGGGGCATATTCGATTTCGATAATTCAACCATAGAATGTAGTTTCACGTACTTGTGTCTATTTTGTAAATCATTTATAAAACCTGCATGTATTCTCATCCCAAAAATATTAGATTTTAAAAGTGGGACTATAACTCACTTTCACAGATTTTTACTTCGTCGGGAAGTAAGACTTGGCCACTGGTTGATTCACGAACCTATAACAATATATACATATATATCAAAGTATGTTCAAAATATATTTACAACACTTTTAATATATTTTGATGTTTTAAGTTTATTAAGTCAGCTGTCCTCGTTAGTAACCTACAACTAGTTGTCCACAGTTAGATGTATAGAAATAAATCGATAAATATTATCTTGAATCAATCCACGACCCAGTGTATACGTATCTCAGTATTGATCACAACTCAAACTATATATATTTTGGAATCAACCTCAACCCTGTATAGCTAACTCCAACATTCACATATAGAGTGTCTATGGTTGTTCCGAAATATATATAGATGTGTCGACATGATAGGTCGAAACATTGTATACGTGTCTATGGTATCTCAAGATTACATAATATACAATACAAGTTGATTAAGTTATGGTTGGAATAGATTTGTTACCAATTTTCACGTAGCTAAAATGAGAAAAATTACCCAATCTTGTTTTACCCATAACTTCTTCATTTTAAATCCGTTTTGAGTGAATCAAATTGCTATGGTTTCATATTGAACTCTATTTTATGAATCTAAACAGAAAAGTATAGGTTTATAGTCGGAAAAATAAGTTACAAGTCATTTTTGTAAAGGTAGTCATTTCAGTCGAAAGAACGACGTCTAGATGACCATTTTAGAAAACATACTTCCACTTTGAGTTTAATCATAATTTTTGGATATAGTTTCATGTTCATAATAAAAATCATTTTCTCAGAATAACAACTTTAAAATCAAAGTTTATCATAGTTTTTAATTAACTAACCCAAAACAGCCCGCGGTGTTACTACGACGGCGTAAATCCGGTTTTACGGTGTTTTTCGTGTTTCCAGGTTTTAAATCATTAAGTTAGCATATCATATAGATATAGAACATGTGTTTAGTTGATTTTAAAAGTCAAGTTAGAAGGATTAACTTTTGTTTGCGAACAAGTTTAGAATTAACTAAACTATGTTCTAGTGATTACAAGTTTAAACCTTCGAATAAGATAGCTTTATATGTATGAATCGAATGATGTTATGAACATCATTACTACCTTAAGTTCCTTGGATAAACCTACTGGAAAAGAGAAAAATGGATCTAGCTTCAATGGATCCTTGGATGGCTCGAAGTTCTTGAAGCAGAATCATGACACGAAAACAAGTTCAAGTAAGATCATCACTTGAAATAAGATTGTTATAGTTATAGAAATTGAACCAAAGTTTGAATATGATTATTACCTTGTATTAGAATGATAACCTACTGTAAGAAACAAAGATTTCTTGAGGTTGGATGATCACCTTACAAGATTGGAAGTGAGCTAGCAAACTTGAAAGTATTCTTGATTTTATGAAACTAGAACTTTTGGAATTTATGAAGAACACTTAGAACTTGAAGATAGAACTTGAGAGAGATCAATTAGATGAAGAAAATTGAAGAATGAAAGTGTTTGTAGGTGTTTTTGGTCGTTGGTGTATGGATTAGATATAAAGGATATGTAATTTTGTTTTCATGTAAATAAGTCATGAATGATTACTCATATTTTTGTAATTTTATGAGATATTTCATGCTAGTTGCCAAATGATGGTTCCCACATGTGTTAGGTGACTCACATGGGCTGCTAAGAGCTGATCATTGGAGTGTATATACCAATAGTACATACATCTAAAAGCTGTGTATTGTACGAGTACGAATACGGGTGCATACGAGTAGAATTGTTGATGAAACTGAACGAGGATGTAATTGTAAGCATTTTTGTTAAGTAGAAGTATTTTGATAAGTGTATTGAAGTCTTTCAAAAGTGTATAAATACATATTAAAACACTACATGTATATACATTTTAACTGAGTCGTTAAGTCATCGTTAGTCGTTACATGTAAGTGTTGTTTTGAAACCTTTAGGTTAACGATCTTGTTAAATGTTGTTAACCCAATGTTTATAATATCAAATGAGATTTTAAATTATTATATTATCATGATATTATCATGTATGAATATCTCTTAATATGATATATATACATTAAATGTCTTTACAACGATAATCGTTACATATATGTCTCGTTTAAAAATCATTAAGTTAGTAGTCTTGTTTTTACATATGTAGTTCATTGTTAATATACTTAATGATATGTTTACTTATCATAGTATCATGTTAACTATATATATATCCATTATATGTCATCATATAGTTTTTACAAGTTTTAACGTTCGTGAATCACCGGTCAACTTGGATGGTCAATTGTCTATATGAAACATATTTCAATTAATCAAGTCTTAACAAGTTTGATTGCTTAACATGTTGAAAACATTTAATCATGTAAATATCAATCTCAATTAATATATATAAACATGGAAAAGTTCGGGTCACTACATAGGCGACAGTGTCGACCATATATAATTTAGGTGGCAGAGCCAACCATATAATAAGAACAATACAAATGCACTAAGAACTTAATAAAAATTAGTAGTTCAAAATGTTAGTAGTCCAAAGTTTGATATATTCGAGTCTGAAAATTATTAATAATTTCATACCTTGATCAGTGACTCGTGATCGTTTGAGATATCCTTTGATTACACTAAGCTCTTCGTGCTGATAACGTGTTATAATTCAGTAGGCTTATAACTACCTTTAATGGTTATAAGAACAAAGAGAGAAAAAGAGAGAAGAAGGAGAGAAGAAATATTGATATTGATATTTCAAGAAAAATGGTGCACCTTAAATGGTTACCATACATGTCTATTTATAGTATAAAATATTACTATGAAAGAAATATAATAATAATAAAATTAACATCCAATCTAGATATTTTATAACACAATCTAGATATTTTATAACACACTCAAATATTTAAGACAAAACTTATGAATAGTCCCAGGGGTATTTTCGTCTTTTCACTTTCTTTTTTTTTCCTTTTCCCTTCTTTCTTTTAAGTAACACCACACAAGCCCCCCACACTTTGTTCAAAATTAAAATCGACCCCCAACACAGGGGGTTAAAGCGTCAAATCAAAATTTTCATAAATATCTTAAATAAACTCCACTCAAATATTCAACAGGTCATATCTTCTCGCTCGCAACGAGTTAAATTTTTCCGACACCATCCTTAAACTCGAAATAATTTTATGAACACAATGTCACTAACTATACGCAAAACGGACACTTTTAAAAAAACGCTAAATATTTAGGGTACTATTCATATATGTTGATTTTTCACTCGCAGACTACGTAACTAAACACAATAAAATATATTAAAAATCGAACCCCGGCGCGAAGCGAGGGTTCGAAAACTAGTTAATGTTCATTAGTAAAAGGAACTATCCTTGATTGAAGTGCAAATCACAAGGACTACAAGTAATTGATAAAAAAGTAGAAGGACTAGCAATGGTTTTTCCACATTAAGTAATAATTCTCCGTACTATCTTTAATGTTAAGTCTAACTAATAATCAAACGTAATTAATACTCCATTACAGATTTATAACGACTTTACTGGTTGAAGATATTATTGGAGTATTTATTTATTTTTATTTGTCTTTCTAAAGAGAATTAAAGACCAACGTTTGTACCTTTCACCTCATTGTTTGACTTGGTAAACCATTTGTATATTGTTGAATATTATACATACAAGAATTTGCATGTTGGTCCATCTTATTAATTAATTGATTGACTAGTCTTCATGCATGTTAGCTAAATTTTCAGCTATAAAGAGGAACTCCCTATTTGGTTTCTCTTCACTAACTTAACAAAAGCGACTTCACAAATAATATTATCTAGTTTCCAAAAAATATATATATTTATCAAAAATGGGTTCAATGGCTAAAGCTTTTATGTTGATGGCCATGGTTGCATGTCTCACCGCAGTAGCTCATGCCATTGCTGGCCAAGCAACTTTCTACACTCCTCCCTACATTCGTAAGTATAAGTATCAGCCATTGTTGTATATAATATAAAGTCTCACGTTATTACAATAAATAAAATGATAAACGGATAAGGTTTTTACTGTTCTGACCGAACAACTTTCTCACGTTACATTCAACAATTAAAACCAATCTGGGTATATTCAACTTTTTACAAGTTGGGATGTTATAGGTCCTAATGTCACAATTAAAAAAGTTATTACTACATAACTGCTTCTATCTTATAAAACATGTTTATTGATGTTTGTGCAATGTAGCATCGGCATGTTATGGTAACGTGGATAAGGGTACTATGATTCTAGCCGCAAACAGTGGTTTATTTAACAACGGAGCTGCGTGTGGGACAAGGTACCGTGTGACTTGCACAAGTGGAACTAACGCTGGCGTTTCACAACCTTGTACCGGAAATAGCGTTGATGTTACAGTTGTTGATCGTTGTCCTGGTTGTGCTTCGAATCAAATTGATCTTTCGCAAGAAGCATTCGCAGTGATTGCTAATACTGATGCTGGGAGAATTAATATTGATTATAACCAGTAATTTCTTTTTCCTTATCTTAGTTTATACGTAGTATAATATAATATAATACGGAGTATATGATTATTGTTTTAAAATTTGACTGATTTGTGATTTTTTTTTGTTTCGTTTGTAATTTTCAGGATCTAATTTCGTGAAGTTATATATGTATGGGACGTCTGAATAATAAACTCTTCACCGAGTTTTCTTATAAATAAATGAGAATAAAAGGCATATTGTAACCATGAGGTGGTGGTATATGTTTCATGAGTCATGAACTAATTATGGGAATGTATTTGTTCACTAATAAAACTGTTGCTTTTGTTTTTTACTGTATCATAATCAAATAATCATATATCATATTACGATTAAATTATATGTTTATACATTTTCTTGTTTGTTTAAATTCATCCAAATGCGATTTTAGAATACCATTAAGTGAGACTTACTATGTATATGCTTTGACAATAATAATTATAATTAGTAATCCACGCAAAACGCCTTTCTACAAGCATGTGATGTCCAAAAACCATACATGATGTGAAATACATCAAACTTTGTTGCGTTTATTTTGATAATAAAAATGTTACACGTAATGTAATTGGAATCTGAGATGGCATTTCCAAAAATAATACTCCACTATATTACGTATTGTACGTTTCCATCTGTTTAACTCAAAATTTAGTTTTTGGGTTGGGCCTGAAGCCGAAATAATATAGCAGGCTGAATTTTAATATTTTTGTATGTCTAGTTAATTTTATTTCCTGATCCGCAACTAAATATGCTGACCAGATTTTTACCATGTTCAGGCTTTGTCTAGTTAATTTCATTAGATATATGCTCTGTTGGGTTAACTATTATAAATTATGGCAAGGGTTATAAATTATGGCAAGGGTTGTAGAATATGATGACTGGATTGTTCCTTGAATCGTGTAGTCACTTTCCTAATAAAGTATTTCAACCCTATTAACTACGGGTTATATGAAATCTTAATTGGAATAAGACAATGAATGATTTATCGTCCTGGATAAAAGATAATAAATCTAGCAATTATAGATTGTATAATCTGGATGTTATATGTTGAAAGTGTGTTTACTTTACCTAAAATCTGTAACATTTCTTCATAGAATGAAGCTTTATATTTATAATTGGTCTAAAGGTGTAATGAAGTGTTGCAATAGTAACCTAATAAATCACTTAAGCATGTCCCAAAACGTCCATGCATACAAGGAAACCATTTGTCAATAGTTGCAAAACATTTCGTAAAGGTTGCATTTCTGCATAACCACCGGTATGGTGTAGCGCATCATTGAAGAGGCCCGGCGCACCACTTCCCATTCCAGCTATATGGTGTGGTGCATCAAGGAGAGATGTGGCGTACCCAAAATCATCCAATAGCCACTGGAGTTTTCATGGTCCCTTTACGTTATATGGTGCGACACATCATTAAGCAGATGCGACGCACTCCACCACCTTGCGACGCACTCCACCACCTTGTGTGGCGCACCATTAGCCTAAACAGCCAACTTTAGTTTGTTTCATCACAAACTAAAACCTAAATCAAGCCATCTCTTTAATTCTTTGACGAACGTGTACTCCACATTTTCTTAATCCGTTCTTGAGTATCAAAAGATAGCTACCACTTTCAACCTAGTAAATCCAATCCACTAAAATGATTCGTTGGATTTCACTAAAATCACCAACATTAACAGAAATGTAATATCACTTGTTTGTTGACTAAACCGGAGATTTCGACAGTATCCTGATATTAAATCATATCATATGCCCTGTAGTTTGATGTTATTATACATACGGATGAGCATGGTATAGAATTGATATCTAATCGTACTAAACTAGTTGGTATTGCTATATTTTTTTACCCTCACACAATATCTAATACTGTATCATTATTATAAGTGGTTTGGTAGCCGTACAGTTCTAATACCGACACTGTTAAATGTGTTACTATACCGTTTGGTACTGATAATCGAAAAAAGTAGTACTTGGGATATATTTATAAAAAATAAATCATACAAGGTTAAAGATAATCACAAACATTGTTCTGATTTTTTTAGTTTTATTTGTTTAGAGCTTCTTCTATTGCTATAATTGAAAGAAGGAAAGTTACTTGATAAATAATATATAAACATGATTAATCAAATTATTATCTATAACAATGTCGTCATCAACAAATATGTCATCAGACTATTAATACAAGGTGTTATTTGATTGTCATCGTTAAATATATGGTCGTCTTTGTTGCATGGGCTGACTTGTTGGGAGTTTGGTAATTCGAGTGAGTCTTAGCTTTAAGTATGTCTCCTCTGCCGAGTATTTTGCCCCTTTGCTTATGTGTAGGAATTGGGTGAGTTATGGCCTTTTTAGGTCCAGATTTGCTAATGTTTGCTTCAGATTGTCACACGGTCACACAATCTTGCAAGTCGACAATTTACCTTTTGATGGATTCTTCAATCTGTGTTGAACAAAGACGTGAGTTATCCACGATCATTTACATTAATACAAATAGACTATAAAAAGTTCATCGGGAGGAATTGAAGAAGTTTAATGTCGAGCGGATTTAAAGATGTTTTGACCTCTTGTTTGTGATTTACTAGCTCTGTTTTCTATTGCGATATGGTTTGTAATGGTCTGGTGGTTTGGTTGCTTGCCCTTTAATCTTTGCTTGAGGCTCGTATTTCATTTGTTTCATTTTAGTGGTAGGGTTTGTGGCCTTTATCAATTTTTTTTTTCCATTTGGCCTTGCTGCCTTTGGGTGTATTTGTTTCGAGGCTCATCTTTTCGATGAATGCCCTGAAGGTGTTATATAAGTTCTTGTGCTAAAAAGGTAAAGATTACGAACATGAAGATAAACAAAACCCATTCGCGAGAGTGCCTCAAATGGAAACCTCCCCTCAAAACTTTACAAATACTAAATAGAGTATTATTTAGTATGGAGTATTACTTTGTCTAAAAGCTATGATTTATCATCATTTTATCATCATTCATATCTGACCCGTAAATCATTTACATCATCAACTTCTATCTACTATAGATCTCCTAGATCTTCCGTATATATCACTAATGGATCGGATCTAATGAATCAGACATCAATTCTGATCATAGTTTTTTTCCTTAATTTACAAGTACATGCATGCAGTGATGAAGTTTGAACTTTTTTATCTGGTGGTCAGGATCATATTATATAATTTTAGGTTGAATTTGTTTATTGTGAGACCAATGTCACTTTTATAGTTAATTGGTGCTTTTAAAATCGGGAAGGATAGATGAGGACGTGGCGCATCGTATACGAGTAGGATGGTTGAAATGGAGGGCAGCGAAAGGTGTGTTGTGCGACAAGAAGATACCCCTCAAATTGAAAGGGAAATTCTACAAGGTGGCAATCAGACCAGCCATGTTGTACGGATCAGAGTGTTGGCCAATGACGAAAGCTCAAGAGAGGAGGATGGAGGTGGCAGAAATGAGGATGTTTAGGTAGACGTGTGGTAAGACCATGCTAGATATGATACCAAATGGAGTGTTTAGGGAGAACTTGAAAGTTGGGAACATAACCAACAAGCTGAGGGAAGGACGACTTAGATGGTTTGGGCATGTTATGAGGCGCCCACCTTTAGCCCCGGTTAGGAGAGTCGAGACCCTCGCTGTTGGGGGTGTAAGGAGAAGAGGTAGACCCAGACGTAGGTTGGAGGATAGATTGAAGCTTGACATGAAAGAGCTTCTACTGACGGAGGACATGACTTCTGATAGGAATCTGTGGAGGAGTAGAATTAGTGTAATTGAGTAAGACTCGATATAGGCCCTAGAATTTTTTTTTTATTTTTTTTTATTTTTTTTTAAAAGTGTAGTATATATTTATTTTACAACCTTATATATAAATATTACTATATTTTATATAGTTACACTACATATTATATATATACATATCCCTCTACATGGTATCTGTTTTTGCCTGTATATCTGTATTTTGCATTATTGTTTTTATATTTCCACGTCTTATTTACGGTCTATTCATTAGTCTGTATATGTACCTACGTATGAGTTTCTGTACTTATGTTTATGTGTATACGTGTATATGCCTCTGTATCTATGTGTTTTTATCTAGGTGATATATAGGGTCCCATGTATATGTTTGTATATGTATATGTATATGTATATGTATATGTATATGTATATGTATATGTATGTATGTATCTAGGTACTGTATCTAAGTGTATATATGTTTGTCTGTATCGGTATCTAGGTATATATACCTATGAAAGTTTCTATATGTATACGTGTTTAGGTATAGGTATTTATTTATGCTTATGTGTGTGTGGGAGCATATACACATACATGCTTATGTGACGGTGGGTGGGTGGGTGAGTGTAGGTGGGCGTGTGGTTGTGTGTGTGTGTGTGGGTGGGTGGTGTGTGACTGTGTTTTTTGTTTGTTTGTATGTCTACTTGAAACTACATATTACTGTGCATTATATCATTCATGCTGTCTGTCATACTGTTGTGCATTTCTGCTATATGTGTTTGATTTTATGGCTACTTTGTATGGTTGCATCTTCCTAGGCGCACATAACTCTTACAGGTACGTATGCCCACACTATCTCATTTTGATGAGCATTCATGGCCGGAGGTCCTTTAGGAAGCAATCTCTTGGCTCTTGAGTAGAGGGAGGGACGATCTTATCTAGTCGCGGGTTCTATACCCGCGGGTGGAGTAGTGACTTCCTTCTAATCTAGGGTTCGAGGAATGATTGTCTACACTCCACCTCCCCCATACCCTACATATGTGGGATTGGGTATTGTTGTTGTTTTTGTTGTGTGGTGCTTTTAAAAATATTGAAATATGAATATAAAAACTCGTTGAGTTATATATTTTTTCACTTTTGAATCAAGTAAATCGGAGTCCGTATAAAAATATATGATTAGAATGGTAAAGACTCGCTAAATCTGTGAGCTGTTAAAAGGCCTACAAAATTAATTTATGTTGCGGTGGGTGGGGAAGCCCCTCCCTAAACTTTGTCCATGAATGCATGTTATAAATAAACAGAAATTGAAAGCCGATTTATTTTTTTTAAGAATAATTTCAATACGATAGTAGTTGAATCCAATTCTCGATAATTTTCCATGATTCCATCCATAAAGTGAAGGTTGATCATATTTCTTTCTTTAAGCTATTGTTGTTGATGTTGTTAACTGGTACCTACTCCATGCACAAGATGAACGTGAACGTTGAAATTTGTTAAATATTCACGTCTTTCTATTTTATTTTCTTTCTTTCCATCAAATCAAAAATCTTCAAATTTAATTTCTTCGCTTGATTACTGTCATTTGTCAGGTAAGTAGGTAACACTCTTAAGCATCCAAATCTTTAAGGGGCCAACCATTTTTTTGTCGTTACACAGTTAAACAGTAATTATCTACAACAGTATTAGTAATGACTTTCTATCATATCCCCGTGATCGATCGAGTAACTTTAGTTAGCTAGACCAATTGTTACATGAGGATGAACGGCATTCACCTCCTAACCGCATCTTCAGAATGCCAAAATTGGCGCCATGCACCAGGAGGAGATAATAGCAACTAAAACCTGAAACTACTACTTAAATAACCCCCAATTTTCTCTTCGTACAGTATGTCACCAAACCCAAATTCAAACTCCACCCACCCAATTAACCTCACCTTTTCACCCTCTCTTCACCCTAACGGTAATATCAACACCCCCAACCACCCTGAAAAGTCCATCCCTGCCCCTAATTTCAACCCCAACGATTTTTTCGATGCCGGAATTCCTTCATCTTCTGGTAAATGTTCTGCTCCAGTGGCTGATGCAGGTGCCTCACCGTCGGTTTCACCTGAGAAAGACACTATTTTTATTGGGCGGTTGGACAAGATCTCGCACAACATGCTTGAGGATGCGTTCGGCAAGATCGGGCTAATTAAGGAAATCAAGTCATGGTCGTTTAGGCGATTTGCATTTATTACTTTTGTTGATCCTTCAGATGCTATTGCGGCGGTTCAGGAGATGAATGGATCGAAAGTGTTTGGCCGCCCCATTTATGTCGGATGGCCTGTCCGACGGAGTGAAGGCGCTTTGGCTTCTGGTCATAGCGGTATGCGTTCTCGTTCCTCTGTTTCCGTGTTGCCAAATCAGGTTGTGGTCGATTGCCTGGTTCGTAGTATTCTTCTGGTTCACTCACTTCCTTTATCAGAGGAGAAAGTGAAAGGTTATCTTTTAGATTGTAAGGCTGTGATTTCAGGTTACAGCAGGTTTGGCCCGTATGGTGTTGTTGTGGTGTGTAGTGATTCGGAGAATTATTCCAAAGTGCTTGTTCATGCGCCTGTGTCTGACTTCGAGGTGGTGGTTCCTTTTGCTTCAAAGGCCGATGCTTTCTCGCGTTACGTATGGGTTGAGGTGCGGGGTATTCCGGCTAAGTTTGTATCGGCCGATAGTATCAAGAAGGTTGCTAGTAGGGTTGGCAATGTTTTGAAAGTGGCGTGTTCGTCGGCCAATCTTTTAAGCACCGGGTCGTCGTTTGCATTTGTCGAAAGCAAGTGTGTAAAACATTTACACGAACTTGTTCCTGCGGAGTTTTCTCTGTTTCGTTGGTTAAAGGTCATATTTGGGTTAATGAGATCGCGGATATTGCGGTGGCCGAGAAACTAAACGGAAATACTTTTTCGTCTGATTTTATTTTGGCTTCCAATGAATCTGTCGTGTCTTCGAGTGTTGATGACGTATGTGTTGGTGATGGGGAGTTCCCGGTTTCAGCTGACATTGAGGAGAACCATGCTTCAATTCCTGTTAGAGATGCGGTTTCTTCTGTTTATAATGAGCACTATACGACGTATCATACAGGCGTGAATAAGCCCGGGTTTAAAGTTGGTTCGATTGCGGCTCAGGCACCTTCGTCGGGGAGTCAGGTGCAAGCGGTCAAAGAAGGGTGTAATATTAACCCTTCTGATCTTGATGTTCCATCACTAGGATTGAGCTCCGGCCCATTTGGGGCCTTGTTAGCCCATGTTGATTCTAAGATAGGGCCTTCGGTTGTCGGGCCTGAGGAGTCTTTGGTTTTTGGGCCTGAGGGTGCTTTAATTGGTTCAGTGGGCTTAAAGGCCCGTTCTTGTGAAGTTGGACTGGGACACATTGTTGATAAGGATGTTACTAGTGGTCAAAAGCTTGAGATTCGTAACCATGTCGGGTCTTCGGAGGAGCTTCAGAGTGGTGCGGTTGGTTCTTCGCCGAGCAATTTTGCGTATGTTTTCGAGGAGGCTAGGAGGGAACTCAAAGATGTTTGCGTTGAAGGGAGATTGCTTAGCTCGAGCGCGGGTTCAAAGCTCTCGCAGATACAAAGGAAGAAGCGTAAGGTCTTGGATAGGAGTTGAGGTACTTTTATGTTGAGAGGTTTTGTTCGGGTTCGTTTAGTGAGTTCTTTTGGTGTATTATGTTTTTTTTTTGTTTAGTCGTTTTGTTTCTTTGTGTGGCTTTCGTGCCTTTGAGTTGTAATTGTTTCGAGGCCTCATCTTTTCGATGAATGTCCCCGAGTTTTTATTTAAGTTCTAGTTTTTTGCCAAAAAAAAAAAAAAAAAAAAAAAAAATACTAAAACCTGTCCGGAACCAAGAAGGGAGTGCTTTCCAAGCACGGAGAAAGCAGAGAGTGCGCCAACAACGGGCTATAAAACGGCGTTCAACCTATTTTATTTGTCTTTTTTATGGTGTTTTTATTACTTTTCCAACCAAATTACAATTCTACCTTGACACATTACCAATAACTTTTCACAACCGTCTCTCTCGACCTTCCCCACCACTGTCTCTCTCGACCTTCCCCACCACTGCACACTACTTTTTCCACAATAATAGTTGACCGATTCGAGATGGTTAATCTCCCAAGAAAATAGATTAAGAAAAGAGACTTGGCTTAAACCAATAATTCATTCATAGTTCTATTAAAAATACGATTAAATATTTATATCCTTGCAAGCAAAATAACTACTCCTAAATACGTGGACCTAACAACGAAACTACCACTACTATCCCTAAAATGAAACCACTAATGCAAATTACATGAGAAACATGGGATATGATACTGCATGTGTGGTATGTAATTCACGTATCAATACCCACGTACCAACACAAACATAATTTATTATTCATCATGTGCAATTGCAAATAAACTACTTCTTTGGGCTCGTTTAATTCATCCATTTGGGCCGAGAGTTTGATGATGATCCATTAATGAGGAACTCAGGTTGGCCTGTTTAGCTTGGCCCCATGCCAAGATGCTATCACACAACCTTGACTAGTCGTAGTCATTCAACCCAAAATTTCTCACAACTTTATCACGTCACAATCACAATAAAAAATGGTCCTAGCACATTTATTTATTTATTTATTTACCTATATACTAAATGTCTTTACCTATATACTAAATGTCGACCAAACTTTGGTCGTTTCAGTTAAAACTGTTGTTTAGAATTTGCGTTCACACTACAAACGGTTCCTCAAGTTCGGCTCAATTTACAAAACGACCCCTCAAGTTTACAGTCGACCAAACTTTGGTCGTTTCAGTTTTATCGTTTAGAATTTGCGTTCACACTACAAACGGTCCCTCAAGTTCGGCTCAATTTACAAAACGACCCCTCAAATTTACACGAGTACAAAGCGTAAATATATAATTTTATTAAAATAAAATAAGCTACTTCCACCCGAATTTTTAACGGGCCTTATCTTCTCGCTCGGTGCGAGTTAAATTTTCCCGAGAACACCGTTCAACTCGAAAAAAATCAGGCGAACCCAACGAGACTAACTATACGCGAAACGGATATCGTTAAAAAAAACACTAGATAACGGGCCCTATATTCTCGCTCGGTGCGAGTTAAATTTTTCCGAGACCACCGTTTAACTCGAAATAATTTTACGAACACAACGCGACTAACTATACGCGACACGGACATCGTTAAAAAACACTAAATATTTCGGCATATATTACATACATATACATACACGTCCAATAAACACTACTACAAAAATGAGAATACAAACCCCTTTTCCAAACCTATTTTTTAAAAAAGTGCAAAAAACCCGTTCCAAAAAAATTTGCAAACCGGTTTTTAAAAAAAAGGAAATTGGAGACCGGTTTTTTAGGAAAACCGGCTTCAAAAGTATATTTTCGAAACCGGTTATTTAAGAAAACAGGTTTGGACTTTGCAAACCTGTTTTTTTATAAAACCGGTCTTATTTTTCCTCTTTTTTTGAGCGGGTACCGAAAAATCAAACAAAAATTCAAAACTTTATATTTTCCCTCCTTCCACTCCCCCCTTTATATTTTTCCTCATGTATATCTTTCTAGCTTCTTTCCATAACAACTTCTCTTGGTGCAATATTTAGCTTCGGTGCCTTTTGCTTCAAGAACTTGTACGCTTTTATAGTTTTTTTTCTCATTGGAGAGATACTTGTATTTGCCACTCAGGTCATCTCCTTTCGTTCATTCATCTTCTTTGATGACATTATAATACTCACTGGTAAACTTTTTGTTTAGTATTAATTACAAGTTGGTCTATTGCAGGGTCCCATAAAATTCGTGTGTCTGCATACTGTTAAACCAAGTTTGAGAGACCATCAATAATACAAAATAAATTGAGGAAGGTGTTGTATACAGCGAAGTGCTGACCTGATGTTGAAGCCATTTTGTATATCTTACAAATCTTGGTGTCTAGACTCTAGATCCATTTTGTTTATGATTCCAAATTTAATTAGTTTACATGAAAGTAGTCACATAACTATCTAACATAATTAGTTGCAAACCAATTTCTAAATTAGTATGAAGAGAGTTGGACTATAAGCATAAACAATAAAAAATTTAAAAAAAAAAAGAGAGAGAAAGCAAACCGGTTTTATGTAAAAAACAGGTTTGGAAGATTGGGTTTGCAAACCTGTTTTTAGCAGAAAACCGGTTTGGAATGTTTGGTTTGCAAACCCGTTTTAAAACCGGTCTGGACTTTGCAAACCCCTATGCATACAAACCGGTTATAAAACTGGTTTGGAAGCCCCTAAAAACCGGTTTGAAAAGGCCTTTTTTGTAGTAGTGAAACAATCGATATATTAGGTACCAAACAACGTATATCTAAACTCGACCGCGCGTCGAATACAACCGCAGCAACGCGCGGTAGAATTTTTTTCTAGTTACTCATATTTTCAAAATAATCAACTTTTTTTTTTTTTTTTTTAGTGAACATCAAAAGGCATAATATAATGCAATGCAGTTAATTAACTGTAAAATCTGTAATTACAACTTGTTACATTGTTAGCTTTGGACGTGCATTGTTCGTTAAGCCTAACAACTTCTGGTGACTTTCTTGTCCACTTGTTTTTAGCCTTGTCTTTATTTAAAATATCAACAACATTGATGTTTTGTTTCTCAATAATATATAGATGGTATTTTTCCTTTTGGTCCTATATACTATCTTGCTTTCCTTTCCTTTTCATAATACGTACATCGATCTATTGTATGTTTCTTTTTATCCTTATTGAAGCGCTTGCGATCTAAAAACAAAATAAACCACATCTAATACTACAACAAAATTTGAACCAGTGACATAGTCGTAAATATTCCCGAATGTGGCATATATAAGACGGTATATTCTTTTGTTTGTATAGTTTTGTCTTTAACACCATTTATATACAGATATATAGATGCGTATATGCGTTCGATGTTTCTCCTAGCAAGTATTTGGAATCACTGACGAGGAAATAACCCACCCACTCATCATTTTTCAACGCACCACATTATCGGGAACCGATCCTTAAACCATCTCGAGGGGCAGACAAAGCGGGCCAAAATCTTAAAGTACGGGTCGATAAAACCTCCCTGTGGTCACTTCATAAATTGGGTAAATACGGAATGTCTTAAGGGAGGACAAGAACTTGAGACCTCACACCCTCATCCAACACACAAGATGTTAAGTGTACCATAAGGGTGAGTACAAAACAATACTCCCCGAGTCCCATATTTATTGTCATCAAACAAAAAATTTACAGTTTAATAAGAAAGTACTATACTCTATGTTTATTTTCCAGTTTTACCTTTATGTTTTCTTTCTCCTTTAATCATATGCACATACATTAATTAAATAATACTCCGTATAACTTAATTTTCTTATTTGACTATTTATAGAATTGGAAAATTAATTGGTATAGTAAATCCTAAAATGTAATACTGAACAATAAATTAGGGACGAGTGCTACAATATCTCAAAGAGAATTATGTCGATTCTTGTTTCCTTGCTTTTGTTCTTTACGTTGATTTCTGATTTGCTAGATGAGATCTTTGATAATAACCGTAATGCCAGTTAAATATATGCAATATTTCATATTAATACAGAATCTTGATTTTCACGGATTCATCTAATCTAATTCATAATTAACAATGTTGTTTATCCTTTTGTAAGGAAACTAGTTCGATTTCACACATTTTACTTTCCTTCCTTTTATAAGTTCTAGTTCGATTTTACACATTTTTTTTTTTGCTTCATTTTATAAGTTTACTCTCAATTATCATTAAACTTCTTTGACTATTGACGTCATATCAGTACTTTCCTAAACTTTATCCCAGAACTCAATGAGAATTGAGCCACCACCAACCATGACATATTTCTTAGAAAAAAATATGACTCGCTATTTTAACCAATTAAATTAATGTTCGAAATTCAACGATTTTTTTTTTCTTAAAAAAGTTGAAAAAGGAAGAAGTGCATGGTGAATGTTTGAGGACGGATGAGGACACCACGCTGCCATTGGTGACTTCAACAGCTAAGTTGAAGAAGCTTTGAGGATGATATGGTTGGCAATAATGGTCTTACATACACACATAAAACCCAAAGCCATCTTTTTAATTTGTGCATGCATGCAAGTATATAATATAATTGGCTTCGTATATTACAAAGTATGTTTTCTTTAGAATACTGTCAACAAGAGAATTTTTTTTTAAAATAGTAATTTTTTCAAACCAACTTTTAAAAATGGAAACTAAATCAAAATCGTTGCAAAAATGGTAAAACCGAAGTTTGGAACTTCGGTTTTGCCATTTTCGAAGTTTCAAAATTCGGTTTTGGGTGATCGATCTGTCAGCAGAAACCCTAAACCGAAGTTTGAAACTTCGGTTTTATCAAATCCGAAATTCCAAACTTCGGTTTTGGTATTTTTTTTTTTTTTTTTTAAACACCAATCTTATAAATAACATGGTTTTGATAGTTAATTTACAATTTCATACGCTAAAATTACTTTAATAATATATAATAACATTACAAACAATAAAATATTAATATTAGTAAGATGCAAATACAAATTTTTTGAACAACACTTTTTAAATATCAGAATCACGGTTACATTTTTTTGAAAATAAAAACACATAATTTAAAGCAACACAGAGAAATTTAACACATAATTAAATTAGATGCAATGGAAGAGGTTGGTTTTTCACAATTGCTTCGTTTTTGATCATAATCCATTCATCTTCCTCACAAAGATGCTCGAATTTTCCTTTACCTTCATTCCAGAAAAGCACGCCCGAATGTTCAACCGTTATGTTTTCTTTAAGCCACTCAAACACCTTCGAAATTGTTGTCATCTGACTAACATCCACATTTTGAAAGTACTTATATTTGTACTCCCAGTAAAACTTTTTTTGTGTTGAAAACTGTCCATTCCAATAGACATTAATTTGAACAGAAATTGGTGACATGTTTATGTTTACAAAATTAAAATTTATGTTTGGAGAAGGGAGAATAGAGTGATACATCCGTTTGTTGTAATAGATGTCGGTTTATATAGTGTAGTTAAAATTGAAAAACCGACATTTTAAAGTTCGGTTTCAGTAAAAGCTGCCTAACAGTGAAAGGTAATAGTAAAAGGTAACAGTATTGCTTTTTATGACATGTCTAGTACCTGACAAACCGAAGTTTCAAACTTCGGTTTTGCATGCTATTTTCTGATAGGTCTGAAACCGAATTTTAAAACTTCGGTTATATGTAGATTCGGGATTATAAAAGTGATCTGTGATTGTTTCATAAATACATAACAAAAAATGAATCTGAAATACGTATCAATTGACGTGTATCATGGTTGTGATTTTGAATGGAATGATGGTAAAACAGAACTCTGTAAAGGGCCTAAAATGACGTTTGATAACGTAGATGTTCGGGGCATTAATATGGAAAAGTTGAATGAGTTTCTTCGAGAAAAGCTACCAAAGAATCCACGTTCAATGGACATATACTACTACAAAGCAGGAGCAAGTGAAGCCGAAGCAATGTGCTATGATGAAGAATGGTATGCATTAGTAGGAAAAGTGTGTATACTTTCAGAAAACATCGAGTTGTATGTTTTATTTGGAGTTTTTGAAGACGCACTAGAGTTCGATACGATGTATGATAGTCATGGTGAATACTATTATGCACCTAGACCTTTTATAAATTAAAGTTACTTGTAATAGATTAGTAACTTGAATAAGATAGGTAAAATGGCAATATTATTATTTCAACACCTTTTTATTCATAAGAAACAAAGTACAAGAAACAAACTACAAGAAACATGATACAACAAACTAAATACAACAAATTACTAATGAAAACCTATGGGTTTCTAGTACGTGGACAAGTATTCCTGTTGTGACCTTCAGTTCTGCATATACCACACTTTGGAGCTTGCTTTTCACGTTCATTCATCTGGTTCTTCATACGTTTTGATTGCTTCCACCCTCTGTGCTTAATCAATCTTGATGGATCGGCCATAATTTTCTATTCTATATGTGTCCAGTAGCTCGCATCTCTTAAAGGATTAAAATGATCACTATATTGCTCTCTCCATGTAGGAGTTGTATACTTTTTACTGATTTGTTTATTTATATCCTCGTTTAAATGGCTACATACGGAAATGGCATGAGAGCAAGGTAATCTTTGGTGTTGCCAAATACCACATGAACACCTTTTCCTTTTAAACTCCACTGTGTAATCAGTGCCACCCTCACCACTTCTTTGATACGTTGAATGAACCTTATAGATACCTTGTTCTTCGTGATAACATGTTGTTTTGTAACGTTGAGCTCTTTTTGCCCGTTCGTTAAAGATGTTAAACATGTACTTCAAAAGTGGTGAATTACATAGCCTTGCTTCTCGACTTTGGTCGTAGAAGTGTTGTCTGGTGTAATCAAAGGTATATTCGATACACGCTGTGATCGGCATCATTCGGGCATGACGGAACACATTGTTGAGTGATTCAGCAATTTTTGTCGTTGTGTTACCCCAACGACTCCTCTGACTGTCCCTATACACAGTCCATTTGCCTACATCAGCATCTTGCAAATATTGCCAAGCCTCAACACTAGCTTGTTTGATGCCCTGAAAGCATTCTTATACAATATTTGATTTGTTGTTGAACCGACTGTCCAACACAAGTGTTTGAGCGATTTCACTTGTTTGCTCAACAAGTTACTACGAATGTGGCGCAAGCAGTACCTATGTTCCCAACCATATGTTTGAGCACCCATTGCATGTAAGATACCTTGGTGTCGATCAGAGATGACACGCAACTTTTCGTCTCCAATAACATTTTCTTGGAGCATTTGCAAAAACCAAGACCAACTTTCGTTATTTTCTTCATCAACAAGGGCAAAGGCAATAGGTAGAATTTGATTGTTAGCATTTTTGGCAACCGCTGTTAACAGTTTACCCTTATAACTACCTTTCAAATGGGTGCCATCGATGCAAATCATTGGAATACACAGTTTAAACACTTTAATGGCTGGACCGAATGCCCAAAACACAAATTTAAAGGTGGCGAAACCTTCATAAATTTCAGGTCCATTTTCAAACACAACAATTGTGTCTGGATTGGTAGTAACTAATTCATTTATATAATTTGGTAAATGAATAAAGTTACTTTCCCAAGTTCCAAACAATCGTTCGATTGCAATACGCCTAGCGTTCCATGCTTTGCTGTAACGGACATCCACATGCCATGTATTTTTTATTTGGGCTTGGATGTTTTTAACAGGATAAGCAACGTCCACACATATTTGATGTTCAATTTCAGTAGCAATTAAGCTAGCGGTTAAACAACGATTGTTGTTTTCTGATACGTATCCATAACACGTGTGTTCATCTTTCCATTTTGTTATTTTCCATACCTTAGATCGATTGTGAGACGAACCACTAACACTCCAGGCACAATTGTATCTTTCTTGTGGACCCTTAAAACTTGAGCTAGTTGTTCTACAATGTGCTTGCCAATAACCCGGCTTGCTTTGTGTAACAACTATTTATCTATTATGCTGTATATTCCATTTTCGAACAGCATAAATAAGTTCGGATTTGTTCTGGAACACCATTCCTTTGGAAACAATACCGATCTCCTTATCATAAAAAACCCATGAAGCTTCTTGGTCGTCATCGTATGGAAAACTATTACTACCCTCACCCGAATTAACAAACCCAAAACGTGAAACTGGGGCAGGTTCCAATTGTGGTTCCACTTGCTCCTCTCTACCTTCGTCACCCGAAGCATTATCTTCGACGCTATATTCAGAAACTGTATCGTCGGTTGCAGTAGATATACCATCATCGGGGTCTACTACATTTTCTACTTCGTCTCTTCGTTCTTGTTCATATTCAACAACTGTTGAATGGAGGTTTGATGTTGATTGACCACCCTCCAAAGTTTGAATAAGATCAACATAACCCGAACCTTGGGTGGTTGAAAAAACTTCCTCAAACTGAATTTCAATTTGAGCCTCGTAATTTGGATCATTCTGAGAATAAAAATATATTGTTTTCAAAGTGTTATCATCAGTAACTTCACTTTTTCATTCATTTCCATTGAAAAGAACCCACAAGAACATTTTTAACATGTGTGATCTTTGACTCACACCTACATAATTATACACCATTTTGTTTAACTGCATACAGTTAACCTTGGTTGTCAACACAAAACTCCTTCTAATCGTTGTGTTATCACTAGTAAGCCAACCATTTTGGAATGAAATTTGCCCTCCCCAAAGAAAATGAACAATGAATGGACGAATTGTAGACATTTTTTTAATTATTGATGTATGAAACTGATTAAGATTAGTTTGAATTGTGTTGTTGGTGTTTGAAACTGACTTTGAAATGCTTGAATTGTGTTCTTGGTGATGTTTGTGTTTGAGTCCATGATAAGGGTGATATAAATAAATGAAAAAAGATGATAAATCAGATTTTGACATGATAGGTTAGCAGGTTCCAGTCCATAATTGAGACTAGGGTTGCAGGTTTCAGTCCATAATTGTGACTGGTTATGCATACTGCAAAACCGAAGTTTGAAACTTCGGTTTTGCTGAAAAGCCTGCAAAACCGAAGTTCCAAACTTCGGTTTAGGGTTTCTGCTGACTGATCACCCAAAACTGAAGTTTGAAACTTCGGATATGGCAAAACCGAAGTTCCAAACTTCCGTTTTACCATTTTTGTAACAATTTTGATTCAGTTTCCATTTTTAAAAGTTGGTTTGAAAAAATTACTATTTAAAAAAAAAAAAAGACTGTTGTATACATATTAGAGTTCAAGTTAGATTTTTTGTCTATAAAAGGCAAATTCAGTTACTACTTCCCTTCACAAAATCAAGAACTCTCCAATATATCACCAACTAATTTTCAGAACTTTTAATTAAGATTCGACTACTAATTAAAAAACATGGGTTTGGTGACTAAAATTTTGATCTTGATAGCCATGGTTGCATCTTTTACTTCAGTTGCTGATGCAATTGCTGGCCAAGCAACTTTCTATACACCACCTTACACTCGTAAGAACTCTAAATATCAATAAACCAATATATGTATAAAGTATATATGTATTTTTATGTAGCATTTTATGCTTTTCTTTTTCATTTTTTGTAGCGTCCTCTTGTTATGGATACAAAAACACCCATGGTGTTATGATTCTAGCAGCAAATGGTGGTATGTTTGCTCACAAAGGTATATGTGGGAAGAGGTTCCGCGTGCGCTGCACTAGCGGAACCAACGCAGGTGTCCCACATCCATGTAGAGGAAATTCGATTGTTGTTACAGCCGTTGATCTTTGTCCCGGATGTGCAGGCAATCAAATTGATCTTTCGGCTGAAGCATTCGCAATGATTGCTGATCCTAATGAGGGGAAGATTAACATCGAATATCACGAGTAATTTCATACCCTTTCTTTGTTTTTGTTGTTCAATGTGATAGTTGTACTTACATTATTTTGACTCGTTTTAATTTCTCTGTTTTTTAAATTTCAGGATCTAAAGTTGGATCATACGTGCAATCATATCTGTTTGTGGGTTTCTACATTTAGTAGATTGAATAAGAATCAAGGGCCTTGTACTAGCTTGTTTGTCTGCACTTTATATATTGTGATAGGTTTATGAATAAATTTTATGATGTCAATTAGCATCTAAATGATCCGTTACGATGAGATGAACATGACGCTCGATCACGTAAGGATGCTAATTAATTGTTGGTTTTTTCGTGTTTGATGTGATCGACAATGGTGAAACCAGGAAACAAATGAATATGGTTAAGATAATATCTTTTATTACTATTTCTCTCCAATGTTACAAAATACTAATTGTAAATTAGAGGCTATGCCCCTTTTTCTTCTACAATGCAATCTTCTATCTATAAATATTACTCCCTAGATTACAAAGTGAAGCATTTTCTCTCTCAATGAATGTAAATATGAGCCCGGCGCGGATCTTGAACAAATTTTATGGGAGGGCCAAAAAATTTGAAATGTCAAATATCGTTTAACAAAAGGCGAGTGATATGTACGCAACCATTTTTTACATATATTGTATAGGTTTTGTATGAAAAATAAATAGATAAATTACGCTTAATATTATTAAATTGTGAAAATATATAGTTTATAAAAATTTATAGTTTATAAAGGTAATCATTCTGCTAAATGCTACTCCGTAATTTATAGGGTATGTTTGGGAGCGAGCTTATTGAAGCTTTTTGGAGCGTTTAGCTTTTAGTTTCTAAGAAAAAGCTTCTGTAAATTAAATAGCTCTGTTTGGCTCAACCAACGTAAAAGCTTTAATGGGTTGAAAAAGCTAGAAAACAAAACGCTAGATGATGTAGCGTTTGAAATTAAAAAGAGCTTTTGCTATTTTGATTACTTAAATACCCTTATAAAATATTAGGAATTTATCTTACGTAAATCAAACAGATATTGAAAGTATCCACTAGTACTCCCATTTTGATGCTATAAAATATATTATTTTCATTTTGTACCATCATCTATATTTGTATATATTAAATATATTATTTTTATTTTGTAGCGTCATCTATATCTGTACGTAGTTTTTATGTTACAATACGTAACAATATTATACTGAGTATATGTTTTCGTCATTAGTAGTATTATATATGTTTTCGGTTATTTGGTAATAACTATGTTTTATTAAACTAAAATAATGATATTTAAGTATTTTTTCTAGTGTCCATTTTTGTCATTTTACTTAATTTATAACAGCTCCAGCTACTTTGACAAACAATTAAATTCAGCTAAATGCTTGCAGCTAAACGCTTGCAGCTTCCAGCTAGTTTTGCCAAACATACCCATAATGTCTAATTAATTATTCACCGTATTATGTACTCCGTAACTATTTTAGTTAGAAAGGATATAAATAATCTAGAAGTTACAGGGTTTAAAAAGAAAATGAATAAAAACAAAAAGGACTAGTGTTAAAAACATGAATAAATGTACATCTCTCTCATCTCCATCCTTGATTCTTATTTTTTGCCAAAGCCGTATATATCCCCACTCTCTTTATCGTACCCGTATGGTCAAAAAAAAAATTATGAAACACGTATATCCGCAGTTGGGACCTGCGGGATGGTGAAAAAAAGTGGGGTTCCGCATTTGGGAGTTGGGGGACGGTAGAAAAAAGAGGGTGCCGCATGTGGAAGATGAAGGATGTTAGTACACCTGCAAAAAAGTTAAAAAAAAAGATGCTGTGAAGGGTGTGAAGGGACGTAAAGTGGAACCCTTGTAGGGTGCCGCATGTGGGAAACCCGGAAGCGTGATATTATTCTTCTCGTTTGTTGAGTTCCTATGACTGTTTCCTCCTCATTCACTTCATTTTCCTCATCCTCTTCATTTTCAGAGTCATCTGAAACTTCTTCTTGGATGCTAAATCTCTCTACAGTGTCATTACTTTCTTGTGACATTGCATCATCGGCATCGTAACCTTCCTCTTCCTCTATCGCTTCATCTTCATGGTTGTGAGATGTGGATGGACCTTCGTGTTCATAATGAATGTTTTGTGAGGATTGCATAACACTATGCATACGACTCACAATACGAGATTCTTGTGTGGGAATGATGCTCGCCAACCTAACTTCGAATTGAGCTTGATATTCTGGATTTCGCTCACCCAAAAAATATATTGTCTCCAAACCATTGTTGTCACATATTTGATTGTTGTACACTGAACCATTAAACTCATACCAAAGTATGAGTTCCAATGCCCATAACTCTTTTGCAACTCGAACATGTCGGTAGACCATATCAACAAACCAAGAGAAATCAACCTTGTTACACAATAGAAAACCATTTTTTGCCGAGTTATCTTCACTAATAAGGCGTCCATCTTGAAAAGTAACGTCATCACCCCAAAAAAGATGAATAAAAATTGGATGAGATAGAGCCATTAATTTAGAATAAGATTAGGAAATTTTTTAACATTTATGTGAATTGAAGTGTTTGTGAAATCTTCTAAATATTACCAGTTTAAATAAGACACTAAATCATGGGTTCCGAATTTAACAAAAGCGGGTTAGATAAATAATTCTGAAAAGACTGAAAAAAAAAATGAATCTAGCAGCTTTTTTTTCCCAGCTTTAATCAACTCATATTAAGCTAGCTAGGGTTTAGGTTAAGGGTTTCGCAATTGGAATATGCGATACGCCATATTATTGTGACACGTAGTAATAAATTAGGTTTTGGTGGGACCATCTCGCACTTGGGACATGCGGAACCCTCCCAACACATTTCTCTTTCCTGACAACACATTTCTCTCTCCTGACACCGTCCAGAATCTTGTGCAAATTCTACCATCCCCCAACTCGCAAGTGCGGAACCCCACTTTTTTTCACCATCCCGCAGGTCCCAACTGCGGATATACGTGTTTCATATTTATTTTTTTTGACCATACGGGTACGATAAAGAGAGTTGGGATATATACGACTTTGGCAAAAAATTCTTCCTTCATCGCCATTTTTGAAACTTTTCTACTGAGCTTAAATTTTTTTTTGTTTAATCCTTGTAAAATTCATCAATAATTTACCATACTTGTTCAGAATCTTGGAAGGGCCAGCACCCCTCCCTGCCCCCCTGAAGATCCGCCGATGGTTGCCCCCAGCCCCCTTCTGCTTTACATCTCTGTATCTATAATATATATGTAAAAGAAGCAAAATTTGTTTTCTCCATATTCCATGATGCATGTATATCATGGCAACATGGGAGTGTTAAACGTGGGTTTACATCCACGTTTTGGTTTTGTGGAGCTAGGGGTAGGGGTGTAAATGAGTCAAGTTACTCGCGAGCTACTCAAGCTCAACTCATTATAAACTCGATTTAAGCCTGGCTTAAACGGGCTCGAGCCCGAGCTCGAGCTTAAAGATCGATTACTAAACGAGCTCGAGCTTGAGCTTCTTATACAGAATTCGAACAAGTTCGCGAGCCTAAACGAATTTTTAATATATATGCATTAATTAATATATTTGTCAAATAATATAATAAAAAATTGCATAATAGTTACAGTACAATTTTTTAATATAGTACGTATAAAAAATAATAAGTAAATTGTATTAAATATGATTAAAAAGTATGCAATAAATAAATAGATGTTGAAATTATATAAAATGAAATACCCCCTCCGTCTCATTTCAATAGTCCAGTTTTGACTTTTAAGATTTTTTTTGTTCAACTTTGACCTAAAATAACTTTATTTGTGTTATATATTATTCGATGAAAGTTATACCAATGAAAATACATTTGAACATTAATTCTTTCATATAAATTTCATCAAATAATATATAACACAAACAAAAATATTTTGAGTCAAAGTTTAATACAAAAGACTTTTAAAAAAGAAAGTGGACTATTGGAATGAGACAGAGGGCGTAAGAATTACATAATAATAGTATTAAATAAACGAGTTGAGTTCGAGCCGAAATCAAACCTCCTTAAATTTAGACGAGCTGAGTTCGAGCTTTATATACTAGGCTCGAACCGAGCCGAGTTCGAGCTCAGCAAATTAAACTAGCCGAGCTCGAGCCAAATCGAGCTCGAGTTCGGCTCGACTCATTCACAACCCTATATGGAGCCAATAAGTGAAATAACTGAATGATAATTCCCTTTTGAATCCCCTTTTCTCGGATACAGTTAAGACCGGATCACTAAACATGGTGTATCTTCTTTGTAACGAGTTTGGTAACTGGGATCCTTGATCCGATGTAATAATGAAGCCGATATATGAAACTAAAATACTTGATTTGGGTTTGGTTCTAAACTCGTGGATTTGGGCGTGTTTGACAACCCCAAGATATTAATTTTTCTAATTCTAAGATGCTTCATCCTTTACAAAATTACAATTTTTGTTGGGCACAAGAAATGGAATATGTTGAGGCATTGAGCTAAACTTGCGTTTTAAATTTGCATTATTTAGTTTTGTTTGACCCACAATTTCTGTTGGGCCAACAACGAAATTAGAATATTGTCAAGGGATTTCCGAACCCAATTTTTTCGGTTGATCTAAACTAGTAAACTCTTGACATATTCATGTAATGTAAGGATTATAGACCCAAACAATAGAGTAATTCTAGAGAATTACCCTTCCACAATCGACAAACGAAAGAACAATAATAAAAGAATTATAAAACGCGAGATTTAACGTGGTTATATGTAATCGAATGTCGATTACTTTAATCCACGGACCAACTAAGGAGATTTTATTGATATAATTCGTAGATACAGATGAGGGTTACAATAGGATGCTTATATAGGCAAAAAACAACAAAGAAACATCTTGGAGAACAAGAAAACGTCAATATGGAAACTTCCCGTAAGACCAAGCCGCGCAGCGCCTCAAAGGCAAAACTCCGGACAGTAGGTTTCCCAATATGATGCTCTGTTCACATGTTAGGCCGCGTCGCGCCTTCCTGTTCGTCCGAATCCTTTTTGTTTTGATATTCTTCACATCCAACAATCTCCCACATGAAGATAGTCAAAACCATGACTCACATTGTCAACCCAACATACAAACTAACCAAGATCGCCAAATCACCCTTTACCGCCAAACTCCATTTGGGACACGCACACTCCTATCACATACGCCGGATAAGCAGACTTTCGATACAAGGTCTTCAACACTTCTTGTTAAAATCGAATCATCATCTCTCTATCTCCCTAGTCGGTCACCACCTTCTCATTAGTTCATGAGAAGACCCGTTGAGGCTATGCAAAACCTCAACTTGTCCATTGACACCACCTTAGTAAACATATCCGCGGGATTCTTCATACCAAGGACTTTCTCCAATATCAAAGTACCATTCTCAATACGTTCTCGAATAAAATGATACCTCAAATCAATGTGTTTTGTACGATTATGGAACACCGGATTCTTTACGAGATTGATTGCACTTTGGTTGTCACAATATAAGACGCAATTGTCTTGTCTTTTACCCAACTCACACAAGAAGTTCTTCAACCAAACAAGCTCCTTAGAAGCTTCCGTAATAGCCATATACTCGGCCTCGGTGGTCGACAAAGCAACACTCCTTTGTAGTCTAGACATCCAACTAACCGCCGTCTTACCAACCATGAACACATATCCCGTAGTACTCTTACCCGAATCACCAAATCCACCCAAATTTGCATCCGCATAACCTCTAAGTATAACATTGCCCTTAGTGAAACACAATCCCATACTAGAAGTACCTTTCAAATAACGAAGCAACTATTTGACCGCTTTCCAATGCTCCTTCCCTGGATTAGACATATAGCGGCTTACAACTCCCAATGCATGAGCTATATCCGGTCTCGTACAAACCATGACATACATAATACTTCTCACGGCCGATCTATACGGAACCTTTTCCATCTCCACTTTGTCTTCTTCCATTTTAGGTGATTGATTCTTCGATAACTTTATCGCGCTACCCATAGGCATAGAACGAGCCTTTGCTTTATCAACATTAAACTTTTCTACTACTTTCTTAATATACTTGGATTGAGACAAGTATAGAACACCTTTAGCACGATCACGCACAATACTCATTCCACGTATTTTCTTAGCACTACCAAGATCCTTCATCTCGAACTCTTTTGAAAGCACACCTTTCAACTTATTGATCTCGGACATCTCGGAACCCGCAAGCAACATGTCATCAACATATAACAATAAGATTATGTAAGAAGACTTGAATTTCTTCAAGTAACAACAATGGTCTGCTTCACATTTTACAAAACCAACCTTCTTTATAAACTCATCAAATCTCAAGTGCCATTGCCGAGGTGCTTGCTTCAATTCATACAAACTTTTCTTTAACATACAAACTCACTTTTCTTCACCCTTTACCTCAAAGCCCTCGGGTTGCCTAATGTAGATCTCTTCATCAAGATCCTCGTGTAAGAATGCGATCTTCACATCTAGTTGTTGTAGATGTAAGTCCTCGGATGTGACCAACGAAAGCACCGAACGAATAGTAGTCATCTTCACCACCGGTGAAAATATCTCTTGGTAATCAACCCATTTCCTTTGTTGAAACCCTTTAACCACTAACTGTGCTTTGTACCTCTTCTTGTCATCCACCTCATTCTTTATTCTATACACCCATATGTTTTACAACGCATTTTTATCATGAGGTAATTTCACTAGTGACCAAGTCTTGTTCTTCTCAAGTGACCCCATCTCTTTTTTCATATAAAAAGCTCCCATTGTATGAATTCTTTGGACTTTCTTGCTTTAAAGTAACTTTCGGGTTCACCATTCTCGGTATAGAGCAAGTAGTTTGTTGATGGAGAATACCTAGGATTATGTTTGGGCACTCTAGTCGAGCGTCTAAGTATAGGAGCAACCGGTATGGTTGGATCGGTTTCAATCGTAGTCTCCTCATCACTAGAACTCGCACTATGTTCGGAATTATCACCGCTATCCGAACCATCCCCATCATTGTCAAGATCCGACCCACACCATTAATTGGCAATTCATTGTTCCCAAAACTCCCACTAGAACCCGCGAGATCATCAAGAGAAACATCATCAAGAATAACTTGATCCGGTTTTTGACTCCCTGTTTCTGGTTTGTCATAGACCGAATCTTCATTAAGGTAACATCACGCGATCGAATAACCTTTCTAGCTTCATTATCCCAACAATGATAGCCCATGTCACACCCCTAAATGGGACCGGGGGTCATATGTGACTAACCAATATCATAACACAAGTGTAAAGCGAGAACGACTCTAAATGAGACGTTTTTAATAAAACCAATGTATTTAAAGCAGCGGAATTAAATAGTCATTACAAATGTAAATCCAAAATGTAAATGTAATCATAAATATTTTAATTCAATAATCTAAAATGCGGACTCCAAAGCAGCATAGTCCAAATAGCAAACAACCTCTAGCAATCTTCATCTGAGACAAGACATGCTTAAAGTGTCAACCAAAAATGGTTGAGTGAACAACATAGGTTTATAATTATTTTTAGACCACAAGATTTAGTTATCAAGTTTGATGTAGCAACATCGTTCAAAAGTAGTGATGAAGTTATGATATCGAACTAAACAAAGTTACCTATGACACATTGAACTGTCAGTGTCGTTAAAATCATTATTATATAACCAAAGACCAACGGTCAACTGGTTAGAGACGGCGCTATCAGTAGGCCTATTCACAATAACTAAGTTTACGTTATGAATAGCAATTAACGATATCATGGCAGGGATTTAGCATGAAACAAAGCATGGCAGCACAGTTAAACAGTTTTCGAGTACTTGTGTCTAAGCGTAAAATAGTTTTAAAAGCAAGCATGTGTCTGACCCCAAAGTTTAAAATAAGTATATAAAGAATGTTAAAAAGTGGGTCTATGAAGTTCACCTTAGGAGCAAGTAAGTTATTCCACGCAAGAAGAATGAACGGAGTAAGTAATCGGAGATCTCAACCTAGAGATATAATCTTTGATTAGTTAATGTCTAACAGACATAAAGTACGTTTATTAATATAGCAACTATATTAACAGTGACGATTTTCGAGAAAAGTTCATATTTCTCAAAAGTTTCTAATTTCTTGGAAACCTACTATTTATGGAAAGCTTCCACTTAAAGTAAGTTTCTATTTTTAGTATGTTCGGGTTATAATCCTTCACAAAGACGTTGTACAACTTTGCCCAAACCCCGTTGCTATCAGGTAAGTCACTTTGATGATCTGTTGTTACCGGGAGCCCAGGACTCTTGACCAGAATCTAAGTCTTGGCATTCGAGATCCACAAGCGAGTCCCATAATGGTAACAAGGACTACCCTAGGCCGTAAGTAGTGGTGAGGTTCGTATAAAGTGCACGTTATCTTTCGATTATAACTTTCACGTTATAGGTGTATACACACAACGAATTATTAATGTACTTAATGATTATATATGTGATCATATAACTTAGTGTAATTAAGGTGTTACTATATAGATAAGTTTACAAGTTATAGTAATATTATTATTACTCTAATTACTTTTAATTATTCAACCTTAATGTAATCTTATCATGTTTTATACATACCTATTTATATATGTGTGTGTGTGTATATATATATATATATATATATATATATATATATATATATATATATATATATATTCTTTATACAAGTTATATATATATATATATATATATATATATATATATATATACATGATACATATATATTCTTTATTCTGATATTATTATCATACATGTATATGTTCGTAACTATATGATATATATGTATATATTCTATATATATTCTTTATACAAGTTATATATATATATATATATATATATATATATATACCTACATGATACATATATATTCTTTATTCTGATATTATTATCATACATGTATATGTTCATAACTATATGATATATATGTATATATTCTATGTATGTGTTACATATATATAAATAAAAAGGTGATATATATATATATATATATATATATATATATATATATATATATATATATATATATATACCTACATGATACATATATATTCTTTATTCTTATATTATTATCATACATGTATATGTTCATAACTATATGATATATATGTATATATTCTATGTATGTGTTACATATATATAAATAAAAAGGTGATACATATAAATATACTTTTACTTATCAACTTTTCTTTTTATGTTTACTAACATAATATACCTACACATACACACACACTCACACCTACACACACACGTACATATACATACATACATACACATACATATACACGCATGTATATATACATATATACACACGCATATACCTACCATATATACATGTATATATGTACGTATGCATGCATGCATGCATGCATGTATCATTATCATTATTCATTAACCAATATCACATAAAATCATAACTTTTTATTTACTAAACCTATTCAAGTTTATAATCACAATACCTAATCTTCTATCCTTAACCCTAATCTTTATTCATGTTCATAATCTTTTATCATAAACTTTAACTATAACTATCATCATGATCAAGATCATAAATCTAATTCTTTTAACCATATTCATCTTATTTACGCCTTTAACTATTATTCATTATACTTTATCTATTAATCATAAATTTTCATAATACTTATTCTTAATAATTAACTTCATAATCAAGATCAATATTAACAACCTAATATACTAAAAGTAATAGATTAAGAAAGTATGATTAAGCTGGGGTTTAGGTATACCTCAACAAGATTAGAATCAAGAAAAGATGATGATTGTGAGTCGAAACAGGAGCGAAAAACCAGCAGGAAGCAAGAGCCAAACGAATGGGTTTTTGGGTCTCCTTGGTCACGACAGAAACAACAACAGATGCAACAACAATGGGTTGATTATGGGGATGTTTGGCTGCGTTTTTGGATCACGATTTACTGAAGGAACAAGGGCTGTTGGGTGGTCGAAAAATACAGCAGAAACAGACAGGTATTGGCGACTGTAGGGGTGCTTTTTAGCGGCCCATTTGAGCTGTCAAAGGGTGGCAGATGATGGCTATTTTGGGGGATTGAAGTCAACAGCAGAAGCTGCAAGAGGGCTGTGGTGGGTGAAGGTTTGGAGGGATGATGGTGGTGGGAATTTGGCTGCAAAAGTGTCGACTAAAACAAACAAAGAGAGGAGGTTTTGTGGGTTAATTTGTGATGCACATTATGAGAAAACATGAGGCTTTTTATAGTTGATTTTTAGAGTCATGAACACCTTAGGATTACTAGGAGATGACTTGGTGATCAAGGATTAGGGTGGAAGTGTTAGGATTAGATTAGATTGTAGTTTACTTGGCATTTAATTTTTTTTTTTATTAATAACCTTAGCCGATCATTTATTAATATATATATATATATATATATATATATATTTTATTATTTCGACACTTTAATTTATTTATATATTTTATATATATATATTTTTAATTAAATTGTTACTTTTATTTAAAATACATTTTATTTAATCATTTTACATTATTTATCCAATGTCTTTTATTAAATTTTTATTTAGTTCTCATTAGTTTTTAATTTATATAAATGTCACATTTAAATTATTACATATACTTTATATATAAAAAATATCACATAATACATAAACTTTAATTTGACAGAGAGTGTTGATCAAAAATTACTATTAAATCAACGTGTTGTCAAATATAGTTTACGAGCACTAAAAGTTCTAAACAGTAAAATAGTATAAATAGAAATGGAAAAATGAGGGTCGTCATAGCCCATCTCATCCGAACCATAACCAATGAACGTACACTTCTTTGACTTAGCTTCAAGTTTATCTTTATCAATATCTTTGGTTTTCAAATAAATATTACACCCAAAGATTCTAAGATGATCATAACTAACCTTTTTACCTAGCCATTCTTCCTCAGAAATTCAGAAACCCAATGGTGTTGAGGATCCCCTATTAATCAAATAAGCCGCCGTATTAACCGCATCTGCCCAAAATATCTTAGGCAAACCGACATGTAGTCTCATACTCCTAACCCTTTCATTCAACGTACGATTCATACATTCGGCGACCCCATTGTGTTGCGGTGTCTCCGGTATCGTTTTCAATATTCTAATACCGAACTTTGCACAATGGTCTTTAAACTCAAAACTACCGTATTCTCCTCCATTGTCCGACCTTAAGCATTTGACCTTTAAATTTGTCTCATTCTCAACCATAGTTTTCCATTTCACAAAAGTACCAAAAACTTCGGATTTAGCTTTGAGAAAGTAAACCCATACCTTTCGAGTAGAGTCATCAATGAAGGTGACATAATAACGAGAACCTCCGTGTGATTCTACATTCGTTGGCCCAAAAACATCCGTATGAACTAGCTCCAAATTTTTCAACTTTGGTGAATTCTCCGATTTATCAAAAGTTACCTTCTTTTGGTTCCCATAAGTACATGGTTCGTAAAACCCAAGCTCTATCTTTTTCAAATCCGGAATCCTCCCACTCGAACTAAGAACCTTCATACCCTTCTCACCCATATCCACGAGTCTTCGGTGCCATAGGGTAGAACTAGCTCCAACGTCAACCGTAGCAATCACCGTGTCTTCTTCAAACACCTCAACCATATAAAGAGTTCCCCTTTTATGTCCACGAGCCACGACACTACTACCCTTAATCACCTCCCATTGGTGATTCTTGAAAGTAACCTCATTACCTTTTTCATCTAATTGACCAACTGAGATTAACTTCCTTTTTAACTTAGGAATAAACCGCACGTTCTTCAATGTCCAATTAGAACCAAGAGTAGTCTTTAATACAACATCTCCTATACCTTTAATCTTGAGACTTTTGTTGTTTTCCAATCTAACTTTACCTTGATACTGAAATGTCCCGTTCTTATTGATTAAAAACGTTCCATGTTAATTGATTTCGTTGCGAGGTTTTGACCCCTATATGAGACGTTTTTCAAAGACTGCATTCATTTTAAAATAAACCATAACCTTTATTTCATCAATAAAGGTTTAAAAAGCTTTACGTAGATTATCAAATAATGATAATCTAAAATATCCTGTTTACACACGACCATTACATAATGGTTTACAATACAAATATGTTACAACAAAATAAGTTTCTTGAATGCAGTTTTTACACAATATCATACAAGCATGGACTCCAAATCTTGTCCTTATTTAAGTATGCGATAGCGGAAGCTCTTAATAATCACCTGAGAATAAACATGCTTAAAACGTCAACAAAAATGTTGGTGAGTTATAGGTTTAACCTATATATATCAAATCATAATAATAGACTACAAGATTTCATATTTCAATACACATCCCATACATAGAGATAAAAATTATTCATATGGTGAACACCTGGTAACCGACATTAACAAGATGCATATATAAGAATATCCCCATCATTCCGGGACACCCTTCGGATATGATATAAATTTCGAAGTACTAAAGCATCCGGTACTTTGGATGGGGTTTGTTAGGCCCAATAGATCTATCTTTAGGATTCGCGTCAATTAGGGTGTCTGTTTCCTAATTCTTAAATTACCAGACTTAATAAAAAGGGGCATATTCGATTTCGATAATTCAACCATAGAATGTAGTTTCACGTACTTGTATCTATTTTGTAAATCATTTATAAAACCTGCATGTATTCTCATCCCAAAAATATTAGATTTTAAAAGTGGGACTATAACTCACTTTCACAGATTTTTACTTCGTCGGGAAGTAAGACTTGGCCACTGGTTGATTCACGAACCTATAACAATATATACATATATATCAAAGTATGTTCAAAATATATTTATAACACTTTTAATATATTTTGATGTTTTAAGTTTATTAAGTCAGCTGTCCTCGTTAGTAACCTACAACTAGTTGTCCACAGTTAGGTGTATAGAAATAAATCGATAAATATTATCTTGAATCAATTCACGACCCAGTGTATACGTATCTCAGTATTGATCACAACTCAAACTATATATATTTTGGAATCAACCTCAACCCTGTATAGCTAACTCCAACATTCACATATAGAGTGTCTATGGTTGTTCCGAAATATATATAGATGTGTCGACATGATAGGTTAAAACATTGTATACGTGTCTATGGTATCTCAAGATTACATAATATACAATACAAGTTGATTAAGTTATGGTTGGAATAGATTTGTTACCAATTTTCACGTAGCTAAAATGAGAAAAATTATCCAATCTTGTTTTACCCATAACTTCTTCATTTTAAATCCGTTTTGAGTGAATCAAATTGCTATGGTTTCATATTGAACTCTATTTTATTAATCTAAACAGAAAAAGTATAGGTTTATAGTCGGAAAAATAAGTTACAAGTCGTTTTTGTAAAGGTAGTCATTTCAGTCGAAAGAACGACGTCTAGATGACCATTTTAGAAAACATACTTCCACTTTGAGTTTAACCATAATTTTTGGATATAGTTTCATGTTCATAATAAAAATAATTTTCTCAGAATAACAACTTTTAAGTCAAAGTTTATCATAGTTTTTAATTAACTAACCCAAAACAGCCCGCGGTGTTACTACGACGGCGTAAATCCGGTTTTACGGTGTTTTTCGTGTTTCCAGGTTTTAAATCATTAAGTTAGCATATCATATAGATATAGAACATGTGTTTAGTTGATTTTAAAAGTCAAGTTAGAAGGATTAACTTTTGTTTGCGAACAAGTTTAGAATTAACTAAACTATGTTCTAGTGATTACAAGTTTAAACCTTCGAATAAGATAGCTTTATATGTATGAATCGAATGATGTTATGAATATCATTACTACCTTAAGTTCCTTGGATAAACCTACTGGAAAAGTGAAAAATGGATCTAGCTTCAACGGATCCTTGGATGGCTCGAAGTTCTTGAAGCAGAATCATGACACGAAAACAAGTTCAAGTAAGATCATCACTTGAAATAAGATTGTTATAGTTATAGAAATTGAACCAAAGTTTGAATATGATTATTACCTTGTATTAGAATGATAATCTAATGTAAGAAACAAAGATTTCTTGAGGTTGGATGATCACCTTACAAGATTGGAAGTGAGCTAGCAATCTTGGAAGTATTCTTGATTTTATGAAACTAGAACTTTTGGAATTTATGAAGAATACTTAGAACTTGAAGATAGAACTTGATAGAGATCAATTAGATGAAGAAAATTGAAGAATTAAAGTGTTTGTAGGTGTTTTTGGTCGTTGGTGTATGGATTAGATATAAAGGATATGTAATTTTGTTTTCATGTAAATAAGTCATGAATGATTACTCATATTTTTGTAATTTTATGAGATATTTCATGCTAGTTGCCAAATGATGGTTCCCACATGTGTTAGGTGACTCACATGGGCTTCTAAGAGCTGATCATTAGAGTGTATATACCAATAGTACATACATCTAAAAGCTGTGTATTGTACGAGTACGAATACGGGTGCATACGAGTAGAATTGTTGATGAAACTGAACGAGGATGTAATTGTAAGCATTTTTGTTAAATAGAAGTATTTTGATAAGTGTATTGAAGTCTTTCAAAAGTGTATAAATACGTATTAAAACACTACATGTATATACATTTTAACTGAGTCGTTAAGTCATCGTTAGTCGTTACATGTAAGTGTTGTTTTGAAACCTTTAGGTTAACGATCTTGTTAAATGTTGTTAACCCAATGTTTATAATATCAAATGAGATTTTAAATTATTATATTATCATGATATTATCATGTATGAATATCTCTTAATATGATATATATACATTAAATGTCTTTACAACGATAATCGTTACATATATGTCTCGTTTAAAAATCATTAAGTTAGTAGTCTTGTTTTTACATATGTAGTTCATTGTTAATATACTTAATGATATGTTTACTTATCATAGTATCATGTTAACTATATATATATCCATATATATGTCATCATATAGTTTTTACAAGTTTTAACGTTCGTGAATTACCGGTCAACTTGGGTGGTCAATTGTCTATATGAAACATATTTCAATTAATCAAGTCTTAATAAGTTTGATTGCTTAACATGTTGGAAATATTTAATCATGTAAATACCAATCTCAATTAATATATATAAACATGGAAAAGTTCGGGTCACTACAGATACGTCCGAAAATTCCTCATCACGCTCTTAGTGGGTGTAGCATGAAACGAAGCTCCCGAATCCAGGACCCAAGACTACACCGAACTTTCAACACTACATAATAGTGCATCCTCTGTATCTTCCGCAGTCAAGTTAACATCTTTAATTGGAGCATTCTTACAATATCTTTGATAATGCCCATTTTTATTGCAACCCCAACAAATAACATCACTTCGGTCTTTCGATGGATACCTCTTCTTGAACTTCCCTTTACTCTTCTTCACACCGCGATCAACTTTCCAACCACGATTGTCGGTACTTAAAAAAGAACCGGATAACAACTTGATGTGTAAAATCTAGGTTATAATTTATCTCTGGAAAATGCCGGTTTAAAGATTACTACACACTAACGGGCAGTGTACCCGGTCGTGTAATAGTATAAAATTGGTAATTCCGAAATCGTTCCAAGGACAGTTTAAACGTGAGAATTAAGATTGTACTAATAAAATAAAATAAAATAAGTTAATCTACGAAAATCGAAAGTACGAGATAGTTTGTTTTGGTGGCTATTTAACGATTAGCCAAATCAAAGATTTATTAAAAGTAAAAGACAATATTTTTGTATTTTTAAGTTTATAAAAATAAATGCTGACTCAACAAAAAGTAAGATATTTGAATTCAACAGAATAAAGAATGTTCGCCTAGATCTCCTATTCACAGTGTTGGATGATTTGTTATTAAGCACTAGTTCTATTTATCAATGCATGCAATTACAGAGTCGGTTTACCCAGAGTTCTCTTTTAGCAAACACGTCAAACTAGGATTTATTGGCTTAGGGTTCCCTTTCACCAAAGACCTCTTTCGTTTGTGACTTAGTAATTAACTAATTATAAGATTAAGATTCAATTGGTTACACGTTCGCTCCACACAATTCACCCCTATTTCGTTCAATCAATGTTACTCGGTTTACCCCTTTGGTCCAGTAAGCACCCAATCGGTTAAGACAAATCAATTGAAAATTAGATCACTAAATTGAAACAGGGTACCCTTTGTTCAAACAAGATTCACTAATCAACTTACTAACAATAATCAACGCCCACAAGAATGGTTCTTAATCAAAACTCATAATTATCATGTATTAATTAATAAAACTACAAAGTATCATCTAAACACATGCAAATATTCAATCTAGACAAACATTAAAAGTTTAGCCAAAAATCATGGCTAGAACAAAAATCACAATCAAAGTAATAGAAGAATTCATTATTTTAAACAAAGAAATTAACCTAATTAATGATTGAATCTTGAATGATAAACGGATCGAGACTTGTTTCCAGAATGATTGATGTGTTAGAATGACCTTGAAGTTCTCTAAAGATCACCAAAAATCATCCAAAAGCTGCCCCAATTCGTCTGGATGGAAGAATGAATAATTAGGGTATTTTTCGTGCCTTTTATACTTACCAAAAATACCTGAACCGACACACGGTCGCGCCGCGACCTAAATTGTCGTGCCGCAACATATAACTGGAATTTTTACCCTCTTTAAACCAACTTCTGATCTGGAAACACGTGAAACGTCGCGTCGCGGACTCATTTGTCGCGCCGCGACAGAACACTGAAAGTAATTCCTTCGTCTATTTTGCACTCTTTCAATACTAATAATAACTTAAAAACCAAACTACCCCATATTTACTTAACATTTCCAACCAGGAGCATCAATAATAATAATAATCAGTCAACAAAATGCCTCAAAAGCTTCAAAAACCGCATCTCTTCTACAAATAGCTTTTCAAACTCGAACATTCTCAATATTATCAAAATAAACACCAAATCGTATCCGAACGGACTAAATTATGATCGATATCGCTAAGGAAAGCGTGTATAAAATATGCGATATCAAATCACCCCACACTAGAGTTTTGCTTGTCCTCAAGCAATTAAACTCGATAATAATCTTCAACCATATAATAACATCTTCAAACACGTATGTAGAACCAAACGAACAAGAAACCAAACAAACAACTAGCGTGGGTACGATTTGGAGTAAATAACCACCATGATTCCCACTTGCATTCCCCCGAAATAACTTCCCAAATCGCAAACAATATGTAACTGATATAGCAACCAAAATTAATCTCGATTAACGTACCATACTGATGAAGTAGAGAATCTCGAAAAATAAGTCTTCAAAGTAAACGGGAATCAAGTGGGAACCGAGCACCAACAAGTATAGCAATCGAACAAATGTGCCAAAAGAACGCACGGGCTACCCCGCAATTGGTCAAGCCAAGCCTCCCACAGTACCTAACATCACGAGATGTCGGTAAGAAAATAATGTGCTTAGGAGGATACACATTACGTCCAGATATCATCGATAATCATGAGATGATCATCTAATCCGTTAAGTCAACCATAAAGATCGAGGTTCATCAGGCTTAAAAGCTGATATCTTACCTTTCCGGAGGTTATCCACTGGGAATCTGATCAATCACTGACATTTTGTGTATCATGGTGCGCTTCCCATTTGACTAGAAAATCTCCCTCATTGAGATAAGCTTCGACTACCAGTTTCCCTGTTTGACGTTGAGGCCTGGTAGATTTCCAGTCGATTTTAGCAATGACTTTTCAAGATTTTTCGTCACCCTACAACTGGTCTGGACTACATCTTCTGAAACAAATCAGCAAGTGTGTCGTTCGGGAGACTTGACTCCCTTAAGGATGGAATAGATACATCCTGTGTGGTTATATTAGGTGGTCGGGTGCAACATTGTCCTTGTTAGGAGAAACAATGAGGATCGCCCTGTTTAAGTTTTCGATCTAGCGAATGGTCCGGTTTCGACTATACGCCACTATCACAGTTCATACGGTTGACTCCCGCCTTGGTGCAGATGACCTACGTATGAATTTTAATGTTCATGTAGGATTTCACATTCAAAATAATGAACATGTTTTGAAAGTTCAAGACTTCCTCCTCTAACAGTACCTCATCGTGAAATGATGGGTAATGAAATGGCACGCTTAAGAGGTATATGTACCAAGTGGAATGGTCGAAAGACTTTACTTCCTTAATGAGTGGATCTGAGTCACTCGGAAGTGCCAATCTATTTCAATTGACACCGGTTTGCCTACTTCCCACATGACAAGCTTTTCTGCTTGTTTTAAGAAAGGTAAGAAGTAGATACTACCCTTCCAATAAATCCCAAAAACCTTTGGGTGCCATAGCTTTTGGCTATGGGTTGTGTTGTCTAAGCAAACACAAGCACGTAGCTATTGCTCCTAAAAAGGACAGCACTGGTGAAACTTGAAATGTCCCGTTCTTATTGATTAAAAACGTTCCATATTAATTGATTTCGTTGCGAGGTTTTGACCTCTATATGAGACATTTTTCAAAGACTGCATTCATTTTTAAAACAAACCATAACCTTTATTTCATAAATAAAGGTTTAAAAAGTTTTACGTAGATTATCAAATAATGATAATCTAAAATATCCTGTTTACATACGACCGTTACATAATGGTTTACAATACAAATATGTTACATCGAAATCAGTTTCTTGAATGCAGTTTTTACAAAATATCATACAAACATGGACTCTAAATCTTGTCCTTATTTTAGTATGCAACAGCGGAAGCTCTTAGTATTCACCTGAGAATAAACATGCTTTAAACGTCAACAAAAATGTTGGTGAGTTATAGGTTTAACCTATATATATATATCAAATCGTAACAATAGACCACAAGATTTCATATTTCAATATACATCCCATACATAGAGATAAAAATCATTCATATGGTGAACACCTGGTAACCGACATTAACAAGATGCATATATAAGAATAACCCCATCATTCCGGGACACCCTTCGGATATGATATAAATTTCGAAGTACTAAAGCATCCGGTACTTTGGATGGGGTTTGTTAGGCCCAATAGATCTATCTTTAGGATTCGCGTCAATTAGGGTGTCTGTTCCCTAATTCTTAGATTACCAGACTTAATAAAAAGGGGCATATTCGATTTCGATAATTCAACCATAGAATGTAGTTTCACGTACTTGTGTCTATTTTGTAAATCATTTATAAAACTTGCATGTATTCTCATCCCAAAAATATTAGATTTTAAAAGTGGGACTATAACTCACTTTCACAGATTTTTACTTCGTCAGGAAGTAAGACTTGGCCACTGGTTGATTCACGAACCTATGACAATATATACATATATATCAAAGTATGTTCAAAATATATTTACAACACTTTTAATAAATTTTGATGTTTTAAGTTTATTAAGTCAGCTGTCCTCGTTAGTAACCTACAACTAGTTGTCCACAGTTAGAAGTACAATAATAAATCGATAAATATTATCTTGAATAAATCCACGACCCAGTGTATACGTATCTCAGTATTGATCACAACTCAAACTATATATATTTTGGAATCAACCTCAACCCTGTATAGCTAACTCCAACATTCACATATAGAGTGTCTATGGTTGTTCCGAAATATATATAGATGTGTCGATATGATAGGTCGAAACATTGTATACGTGTCTATGTTATCTCAAGATTACATAATATACAATACAAGTTGATTAAGTTATGGTTGGAATAGATTTGTTACCAATTTTCACGTAGCTAAAATGAGAAAAATTATCCAATTTTGTTTTACCCATAACTTCTTCATTTTAAATCCGTTTTGAGTGAATCAAATTGCTATGGTTTCATATTGAACTCTATTTTATGAATCTAAATAGAAAAATTATAGGTTTATAGTCAGAAAAATAAGTTACAAGCCGTTTTTGTAAAGGTAGTCATTTCAGTCGAAAGAACGACGTCTAGATGACCATTTTAGAAAACATACTTCCACATTGAGTTTAACCATAATTTTTGGATATAGTTTCATGTTAATAATAAAAATAATTTTCCCAGAATAACAAATTTTAAATCAAAGTTTATCATAGTTTTTAATTAACTAACCCAAAATAGCCCGCGGTGTTACTACGACGGCGTAAATCCGATTTTACGGTGTTTTTCGTGTTTCCAGGTTTTAAATCATTAAGTTAGCATATCATATAGATATAGAACATGTGTTTAGTTGATTTTAAAAGTCAATTTAGAAGGATTAACTTTTATTTGCGAACAAGTTTAGAATTAACTAAACTATGTTCTAGTGATTACAAGTTTAAACCTTCGAATAAGATAGCTTTATATGTATGAATCGAATGATGTTATGAACATCATTACTACCTCAAGTTCCTTGGATAAACCTACTGGAAATGAGAAAAATAGATCTAGCTTCAAAGGATCCTTGGATGGCTTGAAAGTTCTTGAAGCAGAATCATGACACGAAAACAATTTCAAGTAAGATTTCCACTCGAAATAAGATTGTTATAGTTATAGAAATTGAATTAAAGTTTGAATATGATTATTACCTTGTATTAGAAAGATAACCTACTGTAAGTAACAAAGGTTTCTTGATCTTGGATGATTACTTGGAATGGATTTAGAAAACTTGGAAGTAAACTTGCAATCTTGGAAGTATTCTTGATTTTATGAAACTAGAACTTTTGGAATTTATGAAGAACACTTAGAACTTGAAGATAGAACTTGATAGAGATCAATTAGATGAAGAAAATTGAAGAATGAAAGTGTTTTTAGGTGTTTTTGGTCGTTGGTGTATGGATTAGATATAAAGGATATGAAATTTTGTTTTCATGTAAATAAGTCATGAATGATTACTCATATTTTTGTAATTTTATGAGATATTTCATGCTAGTTGCCAAATGATGGTTCCCACATGTGTTAGGTGACTCACATGGGCTACTAAGAGCTGATCATTGGAGTGTATATACCAATAGTACATACATCTAAAAGCTGTGTATTGTACGAGTATGAATACGGGTGCATACGAGTAGAATTGTTGATGAAACTGAACGAGGATGTAATTGTAAGCATTTTTGTTAAATAGAAGTATTTTGATAAGTGTCTTGAAGTTTTTCAAAAGTGTATGAATACATATTAAAACACTACATGTATATACATTTTAACTGAGTCGTTAAGTCATCGTTAGTCGTTACATGTAAATGTTGTTTTGAAACCTTTAGGTTAACGATCTTGTTGAATGTTGTTAACCCATTGTTTATTATAAAAAATGAGATGTTAAATTGTTATATTATCATGATATTATGATATATAATATATCTTAGTATGATATATATATACAGTTAAATGTCGTTACAACGATAATCGTTACATATATGTCTCGTTTCGAAATCATTAAGTTAGTAGTCTTATTTTTACATATGTATTTCATTGTTAATACACTTAATAATATATTTACTTATCATTTAAAATAATTAACCAAGTGTATCAATATCTTAATATGATTCATATGTACCTAGTAAGACGTTGTTATAACGATAATCGTTATATATATATCGTTTTCGAGTTTCTTAAATTAATAGTCTCATTTTTATGTATATAACTCATTGTTAAAATACCTAATGAGATACATACTTATAATAAAATCATGTTAACTATATATATAACCATATATATGTCATCGTATAGTTTTTACAAGTTTTAACGTTCTTGAATCACCGGTCAACTTGGGTGGTCAATTGTCTATATGAAACCTATTTCAATTAATCAAGTCTTAACAAGTTTGATTGCTTAACATGTTAGAAATACTTAATCATGTAAATAAAAATTTCATTTAATATATATATAAACATGGAAAAGTTCGGGTCACTACAGTACCTACCCGTTAAATAAATTTCGTCCCGAAATTTTAAGCAGTTGGAGGTGTTGACGTATCTTCTGGAAATAAATCCGGGTATTTCTTCTTCATCTGATCTTCTCGTTTCCAGGTGAACTTGGGTCCTCTACGAGCATTCCATCGAACCTTAACAATTGGTATCTTGTTTTGCTTAAGTCTTTTAACCTCACGATCCATTATTTCGACGGGTTCTTCAATGAATTGAAGTTTTTCATTGATTTGGATTTCGTCCAACGGAATAGTGAGATCTTCTTTAGCAAAACATTTCTTCAAATTTGAGACGTGGAAAGTGTTATGTACAGCCGCGAGTTGTTGAGGTAGCTCCAGTTGGTAAGCTACTGGTCCGACACGATCTATAATCTTGAATGGTCCAATGTACCTTGAATTTAGTTTCCCCCGTTTACCAAATCGAACAACGCCTTTGCAAGGTGAAACCTTAAGCATGACCATTTCTCCAATTTTAAACTCTATATCTTTTCTTTTACTGTCCGCGTAGCTCTTTTGTTGACTCTGGGCGGTTTTCAATCTTTGTTGAATTTGAATGATTTTCTCGGTAGTTTCTTGTATTATCTCCGGACCCGTAATCTGTCTATCCCCCACTTCACTCCAACAAATCAGAGACCTGCACTTTCTACCATAAAGTGCTTCAAATGGCGCCATCTCAATGCTTGAATGGTAGCTGTTGTTGTAGGAAAATTCTGCTAACGGTAGATGTCGATCCCAACGGTTTCCGAAATCAATAACACAAGCTTGTAGCATGTCTTCAAGCATTTGTATCGTCCTTTCGCTCTGCCCATCAGTTTGTGGATGATAGGCAGTACTCATTTCTAGACGAGTTCCCAATACTTGCTGTAATGTCTGCCAAAATCTTGAAATAAATCTACCATCCCTATCAGAGATAATAGAGATTGGTATTCCATGTCTGGAGACGACTTCCTTCAAATACAGTCGTGCTAACTTCTCCATCTTGTCATCTTCTCTTATTGGCAGGAAGTGTGCTGACTTGGTGAGACGATCAACTATTACCCAAATAGTATCATAACCACTTGCAGTCCTTGGCAATTTAGTAATGAAATCCATGATAATGTTTTCCCATTTCCATTCCGGGATTTCGGGTTATTGAAGTAGACCTGATGGTTTCTGATGCTCAGCTTTGACCTTAGAACACGTCAAACATTCTCCTACGTATTTAGCAACATCAGCTTTCATACCCGGCCACCAAAAATGTTTCTTGAGATCCTTGTACATCTTCCCCGTTCCAGAATGTATTGAGTATCTGGTTTTGTGAGCTTCTCTAAGTACCATTTCTCTCATATCTCCAAATTTTGGTACCCAAATCCTTTCAGCCCTATACCGGGTTCCGTCTTCCCGAATATTAAGATGCTTCTCAGATCCTTTGGGTATTTCATCCATTAAATTTTCCTCTTTTAAAACTCCTTGTTGCGCCTCCTTTATTTGAGTAGTAAAGTTATTGTGAATCATTATATTCATAAATTTTACTCGAATGGGTTCTCTGTCCTTCCTGCTCAAGGCGTCGGCTACCACATTTGCCTTCCCCGGGTGGTAACGAATCTCAAAGTCGTAATCATTCAACAATTCAATCCACCTACGCTGCCTCATATTCAGTTGTTTCTGATTAAATATGTGTTGAAGACTTTTGTGGTTGGTATATATAATACTTTTGACCCCATATAAGTAGTGCCTCCAAGTCTTTAATGCAAAAACAACCGCGCCTAATTCCAAATCATGCGTCGTATAATTTTGCTCGTGAATCTTCAATTGTCTAGACGCATAAGCAATCACCTTCGTCCGTTGCATTAATACACAACCGAGACCTTGCTTTGATGCGTCACAATAAATCACAAAATCATCATTCCCTTCAGGCAATGACAATATAGGTGCCGTAGTTAGCTTTTTCTTCAATAATTGAAATGCCTTCTCTTGTTCATCCTTCCATTCAAATTTCTTCCCTTTATGCGTTAATGCAGTCAAGGGTTTTGCTATTTTGGAGAAATCTTGGATGAATCTTCTGTAGTAACCAGCCAATCCTAAAAATTGACGTATATGCTTCGGAGTTTTTGGGGTTTCCCACTTTTCAACGGTTTCGATCTTTGCCGGGTCCACCTGGATACCTTCTTTGTTCACTATGTGACTGAGGAATTGAACTTCTTCCAACCAAAATGCACACTTTGAAAACTTAGCGTACAGTTTTTCTTTCCTCAATACTTCTAGCACTTTTCTCAAATGTTCTTCGTGCTCTTGATCATTCTTTGAGTAAATAAGTATGTCATCGATGAAAACAATGACAAACTTGTCAAGATATGGCCCACACACTCGGTTCATAAGGTCCATGAACACAGCTGGTGCGTTAGTCAATCCAAACGGCATAACCATAAACTCGTAATGACCATAACGCGTCCTAAAAGCAGTTTTTAGAATATCATCCTCCTTTACTCGCATTTGATGATATCCAGAACGTAAATCGATCTTCGAATAAACCGACGAGCCTTGTAATTGATCAAATAAGTCGTTAATTCTCGGCATTGGATAACGGTTTTTGATGGTAAGTTTGTTCAACTCTCTGTAGTCAATACACAACCTAAATGTTCCATCCTTCTTCTTGACAAACAAAACAGGAGCTCCCCATGGTGATGTGCTTGGTCGAATGAAACAACGTTCTAATAGTTCTTGCAGTTGGCTTTGCAGTTCTTTCATCTCGCTGGGTGCGAGTCTATAAGGAGCACGAGCTATTGGTGCAGCTCCTGGTACAAGATCTATTTGAAATTCAACAGATCGATGCGGAGGTAGTCCCGGTAATTCTTTCAGAAATACATTGGGAAATTCTTTTGCGACGGGAACATCATTGATGCTCTTTTCTTCAGTTTGTACTTTCTCGACGTGAGCTAGAATAGCATAGCAACCTTTTCTTATTAGTTTTTGTGCCTTCAAATTACTAATAAGATGTAGCTTCATGTTTCCCTTTTCTCCGTACACCATTAAGGGTTCTCCTTCTTCTCGTATAATGCGAATTGCATTTTTATAACATACGATCTCTGCTTTCACCTTCTTCAGCCAGTCCATGCCAACTATTACATCAAAACTCCCTAACTCTACTGGTATCAAATCAATCTTAAATATTTTGCTACCCAGTTTAATTTCTCGATTCCGGCATATATTATCTGCTGAAATTAATTTACCGTTTGCTAATTCGAGTAAAAATTTACTATCCAACGGCGTCAATGGACAACTTAATTTAGCACAAAAATCTCTACTCATATAGCTTCTATCCGCACCCGAATCAAATAAAACGTAAGCAGATTTATTGTCAATAAGAAACGTACCCGTAACAAGCTCCGGGTCTTCCTGTGCCTCTGCCGCATTAATATTGAAAACTCTTCCGCGGCCTTGTCCATTCGTGTTCTCCTGGTTCGGGAAATTTCTAATAATGTGGCCCGGTTTTTCACATTTATAACAAACTACATTGGCATAACTTGCTCCGGTCCGCCATTACTCGTTCCGACACCATTTGTTCCTTTCGTTCTGTTAACCCCTGGTCCGTAGACCTCACACTTTGCCGCGCTTTCACACCTTTGGCATAGCTGCTTCTGATTGTTGTTGTTGTTGCGGTTGTTATTGTTGTTGGGATGATTGTTGTAGTTACTGTTGTTGTTGTTGTTGTTGTTGTTGTTGTTGTTGTTGTTGTTGTGGTTGTTGTTGTTGGGCCGTTTGTTGTAGTTGCGATTGATGTTGCGATTGTTGGGATAATTGTTGCGATTATTATTGTAATTGCTGTTGTTGTTGTATTGGTGATTCTTATCACCGTTTTCCTCCCACTTTCTTTTGACTTGCTTCACATTGGCCTCTTCAGCCGTCTGTTCTTTAATTCTTTCCTCAATATGGTTCACTAGTTTGTGAGCCATTCTACATGCCTGTTGTACGGAGGCGGGCTCGTGTGAACTTATATCTTCTTGGATTCTTTCCGGCAATCCTTTCACAAACACGTCGATCTTCTCTTCCTCATCTTCGAATGCTCCCGGACACAATAGGCACAATTCTGTGAATCGTCTTTCGTACGTGGTAATATCAAATCCTTGGGTTCGTAACCCTCTAAGTTCTGTCTTGAGCTTATTGACCTCGGTTCTGGGAAGGTACTTCTCGTTCATCAAGTGCTTGAATGTTGACCACGGTAGTGCGTATGCATCATCTTGTCCCACTTGCTCTAGATAGGTATTCCACCATGTTAACGCAGAACCTGTGAAGGTATGCGTAGCATACTTCACTTTGTCCTCTTCAGTACACTTACTTATGGCAAACACCGATTCGACCTTCTCGGTCCACCGTTTCAATCCGATCGGTCCTTCGGTTCCATCAAATTCCAAAGGTTTGCAGGCAGTGAATTCTTTGTAGGTGCATCCTACACGATTTCCTGTACTGCTAGATCCAAGGTTATTGTTGGTATGTAGCACGGCCTGTACTGCGGCTATGTTTGAAGCTAGAAAAGTACGGAATTCCTCTTCATTCATATTCACAGTGTGTCGAGTAGTCGGTGCCATTTCCTTCAAAATAGTCAAATGGAACAAGTTAATCATACAGAATATTAAGAGTAGTTAATAGTATTTCGTAGCATAATATGAACTCATTTATAAAAGCTTTTTCTTCATATTAGCGTTTTATAAGTTTAAATTCGGGTAGTACCTACCGGTTAAGTTCATACTTAGTAGCCAATATACAATTCAACTACTACAATTCTATATGAAAAACTGATTATAATAATATTTCGCGTTCAAACTTTTATACAATATTTTACAAACTTACAATACCGCTTATTTTACATAAGCATGAAATATAGCACACAATAACTTTGATAGAAGATAGTTGTGAAGATAATTTTAGCTAGCACACAAGTCGTTCAGCAAAGGCAATAAAGACACGTAATTCATACGTCCAGAAACAAGTCATGCATTCTGGTTTTACTAGGACTACTTCCCATCCTTGGTCTTGTGGAACATAACAGTTATGGCCGTTGATAAGACAGCGTGTTGTAACGTCGTCAAAGGGACGAGGGTTACGTAATGACCAACAGTCTCGTAATAACCTAAAAACCTCATTTCTTACCCCAATTACCGACTTCGTCACTTGTGGGAACGTTTTGTTTAATAGTTGTAGCCCGATGTTCTTTTTCTCACTTTGGTGAGAAGCGAACATTACTAACCCGTAAGCATAGCATGCTTCTTTATGTTGCATGTTTGCCACTTTTTCTAAATCATGAAGTCCTATATTCGGATACATTGAGTCAAAATAATTTCTTAACCCGTTGCGTAAAATAGCATTTGGGTTCCCCGCAATATATGCGTCAAAGTAAACACATCGTAACTTATGGGTTTCCCAATGTGATATCCCCCATCTTTCAAACGAAAGTCTCTTATAAACCAAGACATTCTTGGAACGTTCTTTGAATGTCTTACAAACTGATTTCGCCGTAAATAGTTGTGCCGAAGAATTCTGACCGACTTTAGACAAGATTTCATCAATCATGTCTCCGGGTAGGTCTCTTAAAATATTGGGTTGTCTATCCATTTTGTGTTTTTATACTGTAAAATAGACAAGAGTTAGATTCATAAAAAAAAATTACTTATTAATACAAGCAATTTTTACATATATCATAAAGCATAAGCATACTATATTACATATATTACACCACACGAATACAACTATCTTATTCCGACTCGCTCGTTTCTTCTTCTTCGGTTTTGGTTCGTTTTGCCAAGTTTCTAGGGATATATGATGTTCCCCTAATACGAGCTGTCGTTTTCCACAACGGTTTAGAAAAACCTGGTGGTTTAGAGGTTTCCAGGTCATTGTTACAACTTAAGGGTTTCGGGGGTTGACGATACATATAAAGTTCATCGGGGTTGGAATTAGATTTCTCTATTTTTATGCCATTTCCCTTATTATTTTCTTTTGCCTTTTTAAATTCAGTTGGGGTAATTTCTATAACATCATCGGAATTCTCGTCGGAATCCGATTCATCGGAGAATTGGTAATCCACCCAATATTTTGCTTCCTTGGTGGAAACACCATTGACCATAATTAACCTTGGTCGGTTGGTTGAGGATTTTCTTTTACTTAACCGTTTTATTATTTCCCCCACCGGTTCTATTTCCTCCTCCGGTTCCTCCTCTTTCGGTTCTGATTCTTCTTCCGGTTCTGATTCTTCTTCCGGTTCTTCTTCGGGAACTTGTGAATCAGTCCAATATATATTCGACTCTTCGTTATTATTAGGTGAGTCAATGGGATTTGTGCTAGAGGTAGACATCTATCACATAATATCAAACATGTTAAGAGATTAATATATCACATAATATATACATGTTAATAATATATAGTTTCCAACAAAAATGTTAAGCAATCATTTTTAAAGAAAACACGGTCGAAGTCCAGACTCACTAATGCATCCTAACAAACTCGATAAGACACACTAATGCAAATTTTCTGGTTCTCTAAGACCAACGCTCGGATACCAACTGAAATGTCCCGTTCTTATTGATTAAAAACGTTCCATATTAATTGATTTCGTTGCGAGGTTTTGACCTCTATATGAGACGTTTTTCAAAGACTGCATTCATTTTTAAAACAAACCATAACCTTTATTTTATAAATAAAGATTTAAAAAGCTTTACGTAGATTATCAAATAATGATAATCTAAAATATCCTGTTTACACACGACCATTACATAATGGTTTACAATACAAATATGTTACATCAAAATTAGTTTCTTGAATGCAGTTTTTACACAATATCATACAAACATGGACTCCAAATCTTGTCCTTATTTTAGTATGCAACAGCGGAAGCTCTTAGTATTCACCTGAGAATAAACATGCTTTAAACGTCAACAAAAATGTTGGTGAGTTATAAGTTTAACCTATATATATCAAATCGTAACAATAGACCACAAGATTTCATATTTCAATATACATCCCATACATAGAGATAAAAATCATTCATATGGTGAACACCTGGTAACCGACATTAACAAGATGCATATATAAGAATATCCCCATCATTCCGGGACACCCTTCGGATATGATATAAATTTCGAAGTACTAAAGCATCTGGTACTTTGGATGGGGTTTGTTAGGCCCAATAGATCTATCTTTAGGATTCGCGTTAATTAGGGTGTCTGTTCCCTAATTCTTAGATTACCAGACTTAATAAAAATGGGCATATTCGATTTCGATAATTCAACCATAGAATGTAGTTTCACGTACTTGTGACTATTTTGTAAATCATTTATAAAACCTTAATGTATTCTCATCCCAAAAATATTAGATTTTAAAAGTGGGACTATAACTCACTTTCACAGATTTTTACTTCGTCGGGAAGTAAGACTTGACCACTGGTTGATTCACGAACCTATAACAATATATACATATATATCAAAGTATGTTCAAAATATATTTACAACACTTTTAATATATTTTGATGTTTTAAGTTTATTAAGTCAGCTGTCCTCGTTAGTAACCTACAACTAGTTGTCCACAGTTAGATGTACAGAAATAAATCGATAAATATCATCTTGAATCAATCCAAGACCCAGTGTATACGTATCTCAGTATTGATCACAACTCAAACTATATATATTTTGGAATCAACCTCAACCCTGTATAGCTAACTCCAACATTCACATATAGAATGTCTATGGTTGTTCCGAAATATATATAGATGTGTCGACATGATAAGTCGAAACATTGTATACGTGTCTATGGTATCTCAAGATTACATAATATACAATACAAGTTGATTAAGTTATGGTTGGAATAGATTTGTTACCAATTTTCACGTAGCTAAAATGAGAAAAATTATCCAATCTTGTTTTACCCATAACTTCTTCATTTTAAATCCGTTTTGAGTGAATCAAATTGCTATGGTTTCATATTGAACTCTATTTTATGAATCTAAATAGAAAAAGTATAGGTTTATAGTCAGAAAAATAAGTTACAGGTCGTTTTTGTAAAGGTAGTCATTTCAGTCGAAAGAACGACGTCTAGATGACCATTTTAGAAAACATACTTCCACTTTGAGTTTAACCATAATTTTTGGATATAGTTTCATGTTCATAATAAAAATCATTTTCCCAGAATAACAACTTTTAAATCAAAGTTTATCATAGTTTTTAATTAACTAACCCAAAACAGCCCGCGGTGTTAATACGACGGCGTAAATCCGATTTTACAGTGTTTTTCGTGTTTTCAGGTTTTAAATCATTAAGTTAGCATATCATATAGATATAGAACATATCTTTAGTTGATTTTAAAAGTCAAGTTAGAAGGATTAACTTTTATTTGCGAACAAGTTTAGAATTAACTAAACTATGTTCTAGTGATTACAAGTTTAAACCTTCGAATAAGATAGCTTTATATGTATGAACCGAATGATGTTATGAACATTATTACTACCTCAAGTTCCTTGGATAAACCTACTGAAAATGAAAAAAAATATATCTAGCTTCAAAGGATCCTTGGATGGCTTGAAAGTTCTTGAAGCAGAATCATGACACGAAAACAATTTCAAGTAAGATTTTCACTCGAAATAAGATTGTTATAGTATATAACTCATTGTTAAAATACCTAATGAGATACATACTTATAATAAAATCATGTTAACTATATATATAACCATATATATGTCATCGTATAGTTTTTACAAGTTTTAACGTTCGTGAATCACCGGTCAACTTGGGTGGTCAATTGTCTATATGAAACCTATTTCAATTAATCAAGTCTTAACAAGTTTGATTGCTTAATATGTTAGAAACACTTAATCATGTAAATAAAAATTTCATTTAATATATATATAAACATGGAAAAGTTCGGGTCACTACAAAACTCGAGGCTCCTCTTCCCACAGTATCACACCATTAAATGATGTAATAATAAAATGATATAGTTTCAGAAGTCTGCTACCAAGTAACCAAAATTTTTTGATCTGGCACGTGATTCGGTCACAATCACGCTATGCAATCACCGCTCTCTCACGGTTTACACCCGTTTTGGTACAGGTGACCTACTATTAAGTTCCCCGAACTCGTAGGATTTCATGTCCAATGGTAATGAACATGTGGAACACTTTTGGCTTCTTTGAAAACGCGAATTATACCATAAAATACCAAGCCAATTATCAAAATAAAGGTTTTGGCCGAATTTTCAATTGTTTTTCCACTTTTTTTTTTTATAACTAACTTTTCTGTTTTTTTTTTATTTTACCCTAAATTTTCAAATTTTTTTTTTACGACCAAGACCCCGTGAAACGTCAAGTCTTTTTAATATCAAAACTAATATGATGATGATTCAATTACCAACCAACCCGAGAGATTTTACATCCCCACCCCACACTTGAGATCAAGCAATGTCCCCATTACTTGAGATCAAAAATAGATTAAAATCGAAAGGGTAAGAAAAATAAAAACTTATCGAAGTAACCACTGATCGTGGAATGACAGTGACAGATGGCGCTGAACTTACTGCCAGCATAAGAACATCGTCCATTCCCGATCCTCACACCAATATCATCACTCAAGTAGTTTTGCTGAACTTAATGCCAGACTTGAAAAATTGTTTCACCAACATACCTAAGAAAAGAAAAACACAAGAAAACTACATAAATGGGACAAGGTGGTACCACCCGGTACCGAAACGCCTTGCCCCCGAATAAATCCACAGTACATAAGCAAAATATAAAATTATCCAAGCACAAACCAACGAAACGGAAATAGTTTAAAACAAATTACAACATAATCACGGGCTCGCAGGCCCTCCTCACTGAAACCCATCATACGGCCAGTTGCCGTGCGGATACTGCTGCTCGAACCTCCTACGTGCATCCTCAAACCTTTCCTCCTCACTGTAAATCGGGGCCTGAACTCGTGGCCGTACTGGACTACGATAATAAACCGGTGTCTGAGCTTGTGTACCATAATAATTCTCCGGGTTATAGTAGAAAAGACGAGCGTTGTGCCTTTGCCAATCGCCTCCATATGCCATCCATTGCTGGTCATGCAAAGACTCAGCCGACCTCTCATCTACCCTCTACTGACTTTCCCACATACGGTCATTATGCGACCGTTGTTCTCCCCGAAACTCATCAAAGCTGTCTGACACATCGATTCGCACGTTATCAACCCGCGACACTAAGTTATCCCAAATTTCTTGGGAAATACCCCAAGGCTGACCCCCCGCTAGCACATTCGGAGCAACCGGCTCCGCCTCATCACCTCCTTGAACATTACCACCGGCCTCGTGCTCTTGTGGCTCAACATATGCAACCAAGCCAACTCGATTCGCATCCCACATCACAAAACGCACATTAAGATAAAACCTTAAATTAAAAGGTTTCATTACTTGCAATGGGTCGGTTAATCTTGTACACCTGCTAAAATTGATGTCGAAAAATCGTGCAATTTTTGTAACAAAATGACCACCCAGCAGTGGCCTCGAAGAGCGTGTCTCCCTCGACTGATTAGATAAATATGTAGCAATCAACATACACAAATCAACCTGCGCATTATGCCGAAATCGATGCATTATCCACAACTCGGTAGAATTAACTTTATCATTCCCATTCCTTCGTCTACAAAAAGTACACGACAACAGTTTATGGAGTAACCGTAGATCTCTGCTTTGAATATCGGAGCCCTTCGACTCATTAGACACAAATGGAGTCAAACCTGAAATTTCAAACCAAAAATCTCGCTCATTATAATCATCCTGATTCCCGATGAACTCCGTTTCTTTCTTCAAATAACGTATCAAAGACTTCTCATCTAATTCTTCATACAAATTTAGTGCTCGAGATAAGTCAATTCGGCTCATGGCTCGACTTTCTCCTCCTAAATGAAATGTCAAAAAGCCTTGATCCGTCTCATCCCTTCGAGAACGAAAACTCAAAGAGGAGAAAAACTCAACAATTAACTCACGATAAAGATCGTCTCTTAATGAAAAAGTACGTTCCCAAGTGCCAAGATCAACCCCCTGTCTCGACATCACCAACATACAAGCAATATCCTCCCTTACCTCATTAGATGCACTATTCAATTCATCCCAACTAAAATACCAAGTTGCTTGAATATTCCGAACTGAAATGTATCCAAAATATTCCGAGAATTGCTCCTCAACTTGTTGCAACCAAACCTTCGGATTAGTTCTCCGCTCTTCCTCCCTTCGGGATTGAGCCGAGGAGGATGATGGAGCATCAAATCTGCTTCTCTACACACATGAGACAAAAACCAAACCAAACACAAAACATCGAAAAGTTAGCGTTAGAAAAATCAACATGTTCCACATACTTGCACCAAATACCAATAACACTCGTCTCAACTTCAATTAGGCATTTAGACAAAAGCAAGTATTCACAGCATATGTTTGTGTTCCATGGTATCAAATTCAAAACAATTCTCAAAACACTACATCATGTAAGTTTCACCGTTAAAACAACCTCCATTCAACTCAATTTCACAAACTCATCTAGTTAATTAACCAAATCCAACAAGAATAAACCATTCCAACAACCCAAGAAACATCTCATCAATCACATAAATCATCATGTTTTACCAAATTCCAAAATCACATATGACCCGCCCGAATCACCCCACACTATCTTAAAACATGTATTCATTAGCAAACATCACCCTCACAAACAAATCCACCAAACATTCAACATCAAATTCGGATTTAACATTACCCTAATCTCAAAAACCAATATGATGCATAATCTACACAAGAATTCATGAAGAAAACACAACTATATCATATTCATCAACAATTCATCACATATTAAGGCATAAAAGTTTCAATCAAACAAAACCCTTAAAATTTCAAACATGAACCCTAGAATTAATACAATTAATCAAGAAACATGAGAGAAAAAGCAAGAGATTAGTAAAAATCGGACCTTAACCGGCATGTTTGCACAATGAATTGAAGAAATTAGGTAGCAATTAGTGTTAATGGAAACTAGGGTTTGAGAGCTCTAACTTTGTTTGAGAGTCTAGTGTGAGAATGATGGGTGAAATTCAGATCCAAATCCCCTAAAAAGGGTGAAATCCCGTCGGGTTATGTAGTGGGTCGGGTGACCCAATTGATTTAAAACCTGACCCGTGGGTTATTATCTGTGCGACAGAACTGTCGCGCCGCGACATAAGTGGTCGCACCGTGGCGATTCGCTATACCTGATTCTCATTCCTTAAAAATACGTGACCCGTAAAACTTTTGAAACCTCGCGCCACGACCTCAAATGTCGCGCCGCGGCAATGAACGTGTTTGAAACTCATTTTTAGATGGCTTTCTGTAACCAAAACCTGTGTTAGATCGCGCCGCGACCCTGTTTATCGCGCCGAGGCAATGGGCTGGACCTGGTACCTCGACTTTTTTAAACTATGCAGCAAACTCCAATACCTTTAATCACCAAAATAATCAACAAAACAAGCAAGTAATCTATCATAATTAATCATTTAGCATTTAAGACTCAGCAAACCCGTGATTAAACCTATTAATACAAACTATACAACAATGTGAACCATGTTTAACGAGTCGTTCACAAAACTCGTTTCCAACTTCAAGTAACCTTAGGATCGGGTTCAACGTGAACCCCGTCATCAATCACCATCGGACCATCAAAATATTTCTTCACACGATGTCCATTAACCTTAAAAGTAGTACCGCTTGCGTTTTTCAACTCAATTGTACCGTACGGGTACACCTTAACAACCTCAAATGGTCCCGTCCACCGGGACTTAAGTTTTCCCGGTAAAAGCTTTAATCTAGAATTAAACAAAAGCACTCGATCGCCTTCATTAAACTCTTTTAGACCTTTTAACTTCCTATCGTGCCATTTCTTAGTTTTCTCCTTATAAATCACCGAATTTTCGTACGCATCAAGGCGTAATTCACCAAGCTCATTCAATTGCCCCGCCCTTAGGCGTCCGGCTTCATTCAAATCTAAATTGCACTTTTTAAGTACCCACATAGCCTTATGCTCAATCTCCAACGGGAGATGGCACGCTTTCCCATAAACCAATCGATAAGGAATGGTACCAATTGGCGTTTTGTAGGCGGTTCGAAACGCCCACAAAGCTTCATCGAGCTTATTCGCCCACTCCTTCGGATTCGAGCCTACTGTTTTCTCAAGAATCCCTTTAAGAGCTCGATTGGTGTTCTAAACTTGTCCGCTCGTTTGGGGATGGTATGAAGTATAAACTTTATGGAGAACTCCATATCGCTTCAATACCTTCTCCATTTGGGCGTTACAAAAATGAGTACCCCTATCGCTAATCAAAGCTTTAGGGGTTCCAAATCGAGAGAATAAATGCTTAAGAAAGGAAATCACAACTCGTGCATCGTTTGTGGGCAAAGCTTGAGCTTTGGCCCATTTAGACACGTAGTCAATGGCAACGAGTATGTAACTATAATTCTGAGATTTCGGAAATGGCCCCATAAAGTCAATTCCCCAAACGTCAAATATTTCGCAAACTTGGATGCTTTGTTAGGGCATCTCATCCCGTTTGGTGACTTTACCGGCCCTTTGACAAGAATCGCACGAATTGCAAATCCGGTGGGCATCCTTGAAAATTGTCGGCCAAAAGAAGCCTGCATCATAGACTTTACGACCCGTGATTTGGGGTCCAAAATGCCCATCGGTAGGCCCACTATGGCACTCGGTCAAAATACGCATACACTCCTCACCGGAAATACACCGGCGGATAACCCCATCGGGACAACAACGAAAAAGATAGGGAGCCTCCCAGAAATAGTACTTAAGGTCACTAAAGAATTTCTTCCTCTTTTGATGCGACCACCCTTTTTCCAAGAATCCCCCAACGAGATAATTAGCAATGTCCACGTACCACGGTTCGTCCACCTTGTCCATCGCCATGAGATATTCATCGGGAAAATCATCATGGATATCCGATTCGTGAAGGACTTCGAGATTTGGGTTCTCCAGTCTAGACAAGTGGTCAGCCGCTAGATTTTCAGCATCCTTCTTATCCCGGACCTCGATGTTGAATTCTTGCAAAAGCAAGATCCATCTAAGCAGTCGAGGTTTCGCATCCAGTTTCGAAAATAGGTACTTCAGAGCAGAATGGTCCGTAAACACTATAGTCTTAGACAAGACTAAGTAGGACCTGAACTTATCAAAAGAAAAGACCACCGCAAGGAACTCCTTTTCAGTGGTAGTATAATTCAATTGCGCTCCCTGCAAGGTCTTGCTTGCATAGTAGATGGGTCAGAAATGTTTCTCGACCCTTTAACCCAAAACTGAGCCAACAGCAAAATCAGAAGCATCGCACATAAGCTCGAACGGAAGGGACCAATTCGGAGCAATTATGATTGGTGCATTGATCAGTTTCTCCTTAAGAAGATCAAATGCCTTTTGGCACTCGTCGGAGAAATTCCAAGGCGTGTCCTTTTCGAGGAGTTTGTTCATCGGGTTAGCAATTTTAGAAAAATCCTTAATAAACCGCCGGTAAAAACCGGCGTGCCCGAGAAAACTCTGAACACCCTTAACATCGGTGGGAGGTGGAAGGTTCTTAATAGCCATTACCTTCGCAGGATCCACCTCAATACCGTCCTTGGAAATCTTGTGCCCGAGAACTATGCCCCCTTGAACCATGAAATGGCACTTTTCCCAATTTAGCACAAGATTAGACTTTTCACACCGTTCCAACATCCGTTCTAAATTCAGAAGGCATGAATCAAAAGTGTCACCGAAGACTGAAAAATCATCCATGAACACCTCCATGCAATCCTCTATCATATCGTGGAATATGGCCATCATGCACCTTTGAAAAGTGGCCGGAGCATTGCAAAGGCCAAAGGGCATGCGTCGGTATGAAAATGTGCCATACGGGCACGTGAAAGTAGTTTTCTCCTGGTCCTCGGGCGAGATAGGAATTTGGATATAGCCCAAAAAACCATCAAGAAAACAATAAAAGCTGTTTCCCGCTAACCTCTCTAGCATTTGATCCATGAAAGGTAACGGGAAGTGGTCTTTACGTGTGGCGTCGTTCAACTTTTGATAGTCAATACAAATACGCCACCCCGTGACAGTCCTAGTGGAAATTAACTCATTTTTATCATTGGTGGTAAGAGTCATACCACCTTTCTTAGGTACACAGTGTACCGGGCTAATCCAAGGACTGTCAGAGATCGGGTAAATCAGACCTGCATCGAGGAGCTTAATGATCTCTTTCTTCACGACATCTTGCATGTGAGGGTTCAACCTCCTTTGACGTTGCACCACAGGTTTGGAGTTATCCTCCATTAGGATTTTGTGGGTGCAATAGGAGGGACTAATACCCTTAATGTCGTGAATTTTCCACGCAATGGCCGGTTTATGGGCCTGCAGCATGGTTACAAGCTCAGTTTTCTGACCTGTAGTAAGAGAAGAAGAAATAATTACCGGAAGCTTAGATTCCTCCTGCAAATAAGCGTATTCCAAATGATCAGGAAGTGGCTTCAATTCTAACTCGGGAGGTTCTTCAATTGAAGACTTGCTCCGGTAATCCGCATCACGCTCGAGTTCCTTGAACTCCTCCTCAGTCGGCTCATAGCCGTTTTCCATCAAGGTGGTTAAAATATCCACCTCCTCAACCTGCAACTCTTCATCAATTTCAACCAATGAACACTCTCCTGAACCCTGTAACTCTGGGAATTCCTGCAACAACTCAGAGTGGACATTCACAGTGTTAAGAAAATAGCATACATCATCGGTGTACGCAGGGTATTTTAAAGTATGGTCGATTGAAAAGGTTGCATGCAAATTATCTATCCGAAGGGTCAACTGTTGGCCATATACATCAATGATACACCTAGCAGTATTTAAAAATGGCCGACCCAAAATTAGTGGAATCCTATCATCCACTTCCATATCTAACACCACGAAATCGGCCGGAAAAACCAACGACCCAGTCTTAACTAGCATATTCTTGATAATTCCACGAGGGAATTTAATAGAGCGGTCTGCTAGCTGAATAGCCATTCGTGTGGGTTTCAACTCCCCGGGGTCTAGCTTCAAATAAATAGAGTAGGGCATTAAATTTATGCTAGCCCCCAGATCTGCCAACGCCCTCATATAATCCAAGTTACCCAGTAAACAAGGAATGGTAAAACTCCCAGGATCCTCAAGCTTCTCGGGAAGCTTGTTTGCAACTACCGCTGAGCATGCGGCATTCAACCTGACTGAAGACACGTTCTCCAGCTTCTTCCTGTTAGTTAGCAAGTCCTTAAGAAACCTTGCATACTTGGGCATACCTGCAATCACATCAATAAAAGGCAAATAATGTTAACTTTTTTAATCAAGTCCATGAACTTGGACTTTTCTGCCTCCAACTTCTCCAGTCTCTGCTTCCTCAGGAATGGGAGCGGTGGTTGATACTCTTTAACTACCGGTTTAGCAGCAACAGTTTCCGGTACCCTCACAACATTCTCAATCACCTATTCCGGCTCCTTATCCCCCTCCGGTTCACTAACAACAACCGGCTCACTATCCTTAACCAACGGCACTCGTAAATCATCCTCATCGGGCTTACTCGGTGAATCATATGCTAAACCACTGCGGGTAGTGATAGCATTAACGTGCCCATTCTTCGGGTTATTATCGGTCTTACTTGGTAACTCCCCCGGTTTCCTCACATTATTCTGACTAGCAAGCTGACCAATTTGTTTCTCAAGATTCTGAATCGCTGCTTGTTGATTTCGAAACATTTGGTCATTCTTCTCATTGTTCTGAGTAACAGTGGTAACAAGCTGAGTTTAAGATATCACAAGCTTCTCGATCATAGCTTCAAGGTTGGACTTTTTCTCTTCGGCTTGGGGTTTCTGAAAATACCCGGGAGCTTGCTGTTGATATCCTCTACTAGAACCTGGCTGGAACCTCGAACCTTGATTACCTTGAGGATTATAGGGATTATTGAAATTCCTATTAAACTGCGCACGTCCCTGAAACTGATTATTGTTCTATTGACTAATATAAGCTATCTCTTCCTTCTGATTCATAGTCAAACCTGCATCACAATCTTTTGCCAGATGCAATCCCCCACAATACTCACAACCCACCTTCATACCATGAATGTCCTTATTTATCTTCTCCAAATTCCTACCAAAGGAATCCAACTTAGCACTTATAGACCCAAAAAAGTCATAAGCACCATGGGTTTCGGTTCTCTTAATTGAAGCTGAATGGAATGACTCATGATCTTGATGCCATTCGTGAGAGTAAGCAGCTTGCTTTTCAATTATCTCTAGCGTCTCTTCTTCGGTCTTATCCATTAACGTACCACCTGCTGCTTGATCAATAGTCTGACGAGTTGGGATATCACACCCCTTGTAGAAAATCTGAACCTTATGTAAATCATTCAACCCGTGTTGCGGACATGAGCGTAACAAAGTAGCAAAACGGTCCCAAGCATCAAACAATGTCTCGCTACTCTTTTGTCTGAATTGAGAAATTTCTGCTTGAAGTCTAGCAGCTCAAGACGCAGGGAAAAACTTCGATAAAAACTTATTCTCCAAAGTCTCCCAAGAGGTAATCGTGCCCTCTGGTTGCTTATCTAACCATCTCTTGGCTTCTCCCTTAAGAGTCCAAGGGAAAAGCCTCATCTTGATTAAACTATCGGCAACCTCATGTAACTTAAACAAATTGCAAACATCATTAAAATTACGAAGATGCTCGTTAGCATCCTCAGTATCCTTGCCATAAAATCGGCAATCAGAAGAAATCAAATTCAGGATCGGCCCTGTAATTTGAAAAGGCTGAGTGATGTTCAGTTGAGTATTCGAATTGCCTTGGCCCCCTCGTGTGGCCTTCAACTTTTGTGCGATAGTATGAGGATGAGGTGGTTGTTCTTGATCTGCCATATCTTTAGTCTCGAAAAGATCTAATGAAATGTAAGATTCTTCTTCTTCTCTGATTTCAGGTGGTGTATCGGGCACCACAGACTCAGAACTACTTCCCAAATTAATTATATTAGCATTTGAAGAAGATGATGAATCCACTGTAGACTGTTGTTCGTGACTTAACGCTCTGAATAACTCTCTTTTGGGTTCTGCAAATAGTTGAAGAATCAGAGAATTAGAAGAACGCGTATGTGGCATGCACTACCTGTTACCTGCGAAATCACAACTAACAACTGATTAAACGCACCGATTCAACTGAGAATAACGAAAAGAAATAATAAACTATAACTAAACTAAACTAAGAACAATTAGATAACAATCTTAATTTTCGACACAACCGTCCCCGGCAGCGGCGCCAAAAACTTGATGTGTAAAATCTAGTATATAATTTATCTCTGGAAAATGCCGGTTTAAAGATTACTACACACTAACGGGCAGTGTACCCGGTCGTGTAATAGTATAAAATTGGTAATTCCGAAATCGTTCCAAGGACAGTTTAAACGTGAGAATTAAGATTGTACTAATAAAATAAAATAAGTTAATCTACGAAAATCGAAAGTACGAGATAGTTTGTTTTGGTGGCTATTTAACGATTAGCCAAATCAAAGATTGATTAAAAGTAAAAGACAATATTTTTGTATTTTTAAGTTTATAAAAATAAATGCTGACTCAACAAAAAGTAAGATATTTGAATTCAACAGAATAAAGAATGTTCGCCTAGATCTCCTATTCGCAGTGCTGGATGATTTGTTATTAAGCACTAGTTCTATTTATCAATGCATGCAATTACAGAGTCGGTTTACTCAGAGTTCTCTTTTAGCAAACACGTCAAACTAGGATTTATTGGCTTAGGGTTCCCTTTCACCAAAGACCTCTTTCGTTTGTGACTTAGTAATTAACTAATTATAAGATTAAGATTCAATTGGTTACACGTTCGCTCCACACAATTCACCCCTATTTCGTTCAATCAATGTTACCCGGTTTACCCCTTTGGTCCAGTAAGCACCCAATCGGTTAAGACAAATCAATTGGAAATTAGATCACTAAATTGAAACAGGGTACCCTTTGTTCAAACAAGATTCACTAATCAACTTACTAACAATAATCAACGCCCACAAGAATGGTTCTTAATCAAAACTCATAATTATCATGTATTAATTAATAAAACTACAAAGTATCATCCAAACACATGCAAATATTCAATCTAGACAAACATTAAAAGTTTAGCCAAAAATCATGGCTAGAACAAAAATCACAATCAAAGTAATAGAAGAATTCATTGTTTTAAACAAAGAGATTAACCTAATTAATGATTGAATCTTGAATGATAAACGGATCGAGACTTGTTTCCGGAATGATTGATGTGTTAGAATGACCTTGAAGTTCTCCAAAGATCACCAAAAATCATCCAAAAGCTGCCCCAATTCGTCTGGATGGAAGAATGAATAATTAGGGTATTTTTCGTGCCTTTTATACTTACCAAAAATACCTGAACCGACACACGGTCGCACCGCGACCTAAATTGTCGCGCCGCGACATATAACTGGAAATTTTACCCTCTTTAAACCAACTTCTGATCTGGAAACACGTGAAACATCGCGCCGCGGACTCATTTGTCGCGCCGCGACAGAACACTGAAAGTAATTCCTTCGTCTATTTTGCACTCTTTCAATACTAATAATAACTTAAAAACCAAACTACCCTATATTTACTTAACATTTCCAACCAGGAGCACCAATAATAATAATCAGTCAACAAAATGCCTCAAAAGCTTCAAAAACCGCATCTCTTCTACAAATAGCTCTTCAAACTCGAACATTCTCAATATTATCAAAATAAACACCAAATCGTATCCGAACGGACTAAATTATGATCGATATCGCTAAGGAAAATGTGTATAAAATATGCGATATCAAACCACCCCACATTAGAGTTTTGCTTGTCCTCAAGCAATTAAACTCGATAATAATCTTCAACCATATAATAACATCTTCAAACATGTATGTAGAACCAAACGAACAAGAAACCAAACAAACAACTAGCGTGGGTACGATTTAGAGTAAATAACCACCATGATTCCCACTTGCATTCCCCCGAAATAACTTCCCAAACCGCAAACAATATGTAACTGATATAGCAACCAAAATTAATCTCGATTAACGTACCATACTGATGAAGTAGAGAATCTCGAAAAATAAGTCTTCAAAGTAAACGGGAATCAAGTGGGAACCGAGCACCAACAAGTATAGAAATCGAACAAATGTGCTAAAAGAACGCACGGGCTACCCCGCAATTGGTCAAGCCAAGCCTCCCACAGTACCTAACATCGCGAGATGTCGGTAAGAAAATAATGTGCTTAGGAGGATACACATTACGTCCAGATATCATCGATAATCATGAGGTGATCATCTAATCCATTAAGTTAACCATAAAGATCGAGGTTCATCAGGCTTAAAAGCTGATATCTTACCTTTCCGGAGGTTATCCACTGGGAATCTGATCAATCACTGACATTTTGTGTATCATGGTGCACTTCCCATTTGACTAGCAAATCTCCCTCATTGAGATAAGCTTCGACTACCAGTTTCCCTATTTGACGTTGAGGCCTGGTAGATTTCCAGTCGATTTTAGCAATGACTTTTCAAGATTTTTCGTCACCCTACAACTGGTCTGGACTACATCTTCTGAAACAAATCAGCAAGTGTGTCGTTCGGGAGACTTGACTCCCTTAAGGATGGAATAGATACATCCTGTGTGGTTATATTAGGTGGTCGGGTGCAACATTGTCCTTGTTAGGAGAAACAATGAGGATCGCCCTGTTTAAGTTTTTGATCTAGCGAATGGTCCGGTTTCGACTATACGCCACTATCACCGTTCATACGGTTGACTCCCGCCTTGGTGCAGATGACCTACGTATGAATTTTAATGTTCATGTAGGATTTCACATTCAAAATAATGAACATGTTTTGAAAGTTCAAGACTTCCTCCTCTAACAGTACCTCATCGTGAAATGATGGGTAATGAAATGGCACGCTTAAGAGGTATACGTACCAAGTGGAATAGTTGGAAGACTTTACTTCCTTAATGAGTGGATCTGAGTCACTCGGAAGTGCCAATCTGTTTCAATTGACACCGGTTTGCCTACTTCCCACATGACAAGCTTTTCTGCTTGTTTTAAGAAAGGTAAGAAGTAGATACTACCCTTCCAATAAATCCCAAAAACCTTTGGGTGCCATAGCTTTTGGCTATGGGTTGTGTTGTCTAAGCAAACACAAGCACGTAGCTATTGCTCCTAAAAAGGACAGCACTGGTGAAACTCGAGGCTCCTCTTCTGAAAGGACCCGTTCATATACATTATAAACGATTCACAATAGTTGATTACATCGCGAGGTATTTGACCTCTATATGATACATTTTACAAACATTGCATTCGTTTTTAAAAGACAAACTTTCTTTACAACGAAAGTTGACGGCATGCACACCATTTGATAATACATCCAACTATAATTGACATAATAATAATCTTGATGAACTCAATGACTCGAATGCAACGTCTTTCAAAATATGCCATAAATGACTCCAAGTAATATCCTTAAAATGAGTTAATGCACAGCGGAAGATTTCTTTAATACCTGAGAATAAACATGCTTTAAAGTGTCAACCAAAAGGTTGGTGAGTTCATAGGTTTATCATAACAATCATTTCAATATATTAATAGACCACAAGATTTCCGTTTATAAATATATGTACACTCGCAAGTGTATAAAAGTATTCTATAAGTTGTAGGCACCCGGTAACAAGCCTTAACGTTCATGTTTTACCCTCTGAAGTACACCAGATCAGGTGTGTTTAAAATAACCTCGAAGTACTAAAGCATCCCATAGTCAGGATGGGGTTTGTCAGGCCCAATAGATCTATCTTTAGGATTCGCGCCTACCGTACATAGACAAGTAGTTTAATGTTACCAAGCTAAGGGTATATTTCTGGTTTAAACCCGCGTAGAATTAGTTTTAGTACTTGTGCCTATTTCGTAAAATATTTATAAAAACAGCGCATGTATTCTCAGTCCCAAAAATATATATAAAAGGGAGCAAATGAAACTCACCATACTGTATTTCGTAGTAAAAATACATATAACGTCATTTAACAAGTGCAAGGTTGGCCTCGGATTCACGAACCTATATTAATTATATATATTTATATGTTGGTCAATATTTGTCTAACAATTTTTGGTCAAGTCATAGTGTACCACAATCCTAATGCTCGAGACTAATATGCAAAAGTCAACAAAAGTCAACTTGACCCAAAATGACTTCTAAAATTTATACGTGTTTATTATATAACTTAACTATAGTCGTTTTATATATTTAAATATATTTATTAGATTTTATAATAATAAAAGTCATTTATTAATTAAAATTTATATTAACGTTTATATATGATAAAATATACTTTTATATATCTTAAGTAGTAAAATTTATAAAGTTCACTTAATATCGTAAAACTATAGTGGTAAGTATTATTAATGTAATTATATTACGCGTGGTGAAAAATATCTTTGTATCCCCTATTTATTTGATAAAATAATATTGATCATAATAATAATAAGTAAAAGCTGTATTATTTTGTAATAATAATTATTATTATTCTATAAAAAAATAACAATATTTATATTTACTAAAAATGGTATTATGATAAAATGATAATACTAACATAATAGTAATAATAATATTTTATAATAACAATGATATTTCTGTTAAAATAATAACGACGATAGTAATAATAATCATTTTAACAATAATACTAAAATTCAGTTGACTATAACTTCTAATCCGTTCATCGAAACCATTCGATATCTAAATGAAAAGTTCTTAATTTTTCGCTAGCTTTCCAATGACATGCATATCATATACCCTATCTCAGTAGCATATGTATCTAATTCAGGATTCAACAAACCTATCTAAGGATAATATCGAATGTACAAGCATGCATAATCCTATATACTCGAGCACTAGTCAGGGATACACTATTGATATATAAAAGTTAAGTTATGAGTGCTCACGTATCAATATTGAGATTCAATATTGCAGGAAAGTACGTAGACGCAACGGAGATGATAAACACTAGATTGACCTCACGAGCATACCCATGAACCATACCCATCACCTCCATAGCTATAACCCATAATTTCCTTAGCTTCGACTCATGCAAAAAAAACTATTTTGAAATCACTCGGACATCACTCCGTCGTAATATTTTATGTATACTAATAATATCTTGAAATAATACAGAGTAAATAAATAATATATATATATATATATATATATATATATATATATATATATATATATATATATATATATATATATATATATATATATATATATATATATATATATATATATATGTAAATCGATTGAGAGAGTTTAGAGAAATATATTTTCAAGTTTCTATGAAATAATGAAACCTATTGATTCTATTTATAATAGATTATTGAATTATTAAAGTGAATTATTAAAGTATGAATTATTAAAGTGAATTATTAAAGTATGAATTATTAAAGTGAATTATTAAAGTATGAATTATTAAAGTGAATTATTAAAGTATGAATTATTAAAGTGAATTATTAAAGTAAAAGTAAAGTAAAGGTAAAGTTAAAGTATAGTAAAAGTATAAAAACTATGTATGTATAATACGCGTATAAATATATATAATATTAATTTAACCGTTATATATATTTAATGAAATAAAATATAAATATCGTTATATTTATTATACTGGTTAAGTAATGAGTTGTCAAAAGTGATTCTAGATATTTATAAAAGTTATATACGTTTTAATAATAAAGTTCTTTTTTAACTGAAAACGTTTTTGTACGTTTGAAAATAGATTAATAGAATATTATGGAAACCAATTCTCCACTAGCTTTTGTCTAACTTTCGTAAATGACACTTTTTATTTTTGTTTATAAATAGCTTTACAAATTATTCCGAATATCGTTAAGAGGAATAGATTTTCTCAAATCATAGTGGACCTCTCAACAAAGACTTGTAATCATAATTCAATGTTTCTGATAATTCAATCATTCAATATATATTTTTTTTAATTTCATCGATAATCATATTGAAACAAATACGTTCATATAAAGCATTATACGTTTAAATACTTTGTTGACATTTTTAATTTATAACATATACACATATACATACATATTCATATATGTTCATTTAATGGTTCGTGAATCATTGGAATTTGGTCGAGGTTTAAATGAATGTATAAACATAGTTTAAAATCCTTGAGATTTAACTTAACAAACATTGCTTATCGTATCAGAATAATATAAAGATAAAGTTTAAATTTAGTCAGAAATTTCCGGGTCATCACAGTACCTACCCGTTAAAGAAATTTCGTCCCCAAAATTTGATAGAGGTCGTTATGGCTAACAATGAGAATGTTATTATGACGTAACGATTATGAAGTTTTATCATGTCTAAGAAGTATGGATAAAATAATTCGATTACTCGAAGCGTATGATGGAAGTTATCGTAAATGAAGGAAATAAGATTCGTCATATCTTTTGACATCATCACAATTGATCTCCGAATTTAAAGAAAATCTTTGTAATCTATGTTGGATTTGATGCTTCGGTGATTAAGGAGATTATGATTCTCTTCGAATTAATACAATAATCCATCTTGATTTCTTTGTCGGGTATTTCACTATAAATCCACCTCCTTCGTTTTCTTACAACTCACACCTTCTATTCTTTCTCCCTCAACTCATATTTTAAAGTATTTGTCAATATGCTTCATCCAGTACTGATTCTCGATATACTCCTCACTTTCAAGTCTGTCGTTCTTCTTTTTCATCTGCCTCCTGAAGAATCTATTTACTTCTACTATACTCTCGGTTTTATAGTATGTTTAGTTCTTCCGTGTCTTTATATTGCTATATACATTGATATATACAGTTTATAATTTTTGGGTGGTTGTTGAGTTTTATATCTTCCCTTATATTTCAAAGCCCCTGCTTTTGTCTTCTATAATCATTGACATCCACAGTTAATGCTCCCTTCTATTTGCTGCGATTTATACTCCAATTTCTATTTTGGAGTTTTGTCCTTTTGTTTCTTCTTCTTGCGATTAAGCAACGTTTGTAATGGTCCGGTATTCGCAGATATGAATTTCAGAATGAACATAGTTAATGTTCTAAGAAGGAAATGGTAATGGCACGATCTTGATTTGTTAATTTACCAGAATACCCTGAAAAGACCGAATCATCAAGAAAATATATTCTTGATATTTTTAGAGATTAAATAGAATACAAGAGTCGTGTAACATGGAACATGATGACGGCATGGTCTGTGAATCGTCATGTCCCATTAGAAACTCAGCATGACTTACTGCAATATAATCACGTTGATCAAGTGTTATTATATTATACTAACTCATGCTTCAGTTCCCAACACTACTTCAAAACATTCATAATTTAAACTCGAAAGTTTATAGAATATAGAAACTAATAGTTTCTTTTATGATGTAACACTGATAGCGCAAAGAGATAAATGACTTCAGATAAGATTAGTTGTGAAAATATCTTCAGAAATATCGCGGATATTTATAATGAAAGATATGATAATATCTTAGAATTTCTAATATTGATGGATGATGATGAAGATTTTTCTGTAAAGGTTTAGAATAAAGAGTAAGGTATTCGTTAATGACTTTAGCAGGCACTGAATCATTTGGATTCTTTGAAGGCAGATTTAGTCTTTGTGATTTGTCCACAGCCTCCTTCATAGTCTGTTCAATCCGTTTTCCAGTTCCAAACCTTCTCTTTTTCTCAGCTTTACCACCTTACTATTCTTTGTCATCAAACTTTTTACTGTTAAGATCGTTTACAGTTTTTGATGCTTCGTCAGCATTTCAAGAACTAGTTTGCAGTTCAAAATATTTTTCAGAACTTCACATTCAAAGTATGTAAGTCCAGAAGATAGACGTTTTACGTACACATATAACTGTTGGCGTAGACATGCTGCGAGATTTCAAAATACTGGTTACTGTTTTTCGATGATTCGTATGACAATTCTCGTTACAAGATGCGAATGAGTAAATGATGTGATTTCAATAAATATAATGATTTTTTGAAAAGTCAAAGATAATTGAAGTTGTTGGTAAGTTTATTGATAAGGTGGCGAGATATGAAAGGTCCCCAGTAATGATGACGAAAGGGCAACATATCTATCGAGGTTATAATAAGACTAGTCCGACTGAAAAGTCGAAGTTGACTTGCTGGAGCTGTGACAAAACTGTCTACTTTGAAAAGGAATTGAAAAGTCATTTTAGCTAATAAATACCAAAGGGTCTGACACGGATATGCATCGAACTATGACTTTGGATTCGAGAGCTTTTTAGGTACATAAATGTGGGTAATATGTAGTTAGATCATCATCTCGATTGTTCATTGTTTGAAGTGTCTTCGAAAAATTCGGAGAGTTTGAACACAGTTTGTAATCGTTAATATACATATGATGTTCTAACACTGTTTTGAAGTCAAAGTATAGCTTTGAAAGATGTAGGAATCTAAGAGTGATGTCTTCTGGTAAATCATGACTTGGATTTTGATTTGTCAAAATCAGAATGCGTAGTCAAATTTGGGTGAGAATGGTTGTTTTGATTACTATACAAGAATGTATATTGTTGTGAGATTTTGGGAGTATAGTTGATGATTTGCTTAATCAGATTCGAAAAATGTAACATATTAATTGTGAATTTATATATCTCTCGGGTATTACCTACCCGTTAAAATTTTTTTTTTCACAATTAATATTTTGTACAACAGAATTTTATTACAGTCTTTATGAAAATATATATGTGCATATTTTCTTCAGATGTAACATAGATTTAATGAGTTAATATTAAATTAAACTCATTTGATTTACGGTTGAAACTAGAACTGAATAATCCCTAAAGACTTTAGAAATTACATAACTTTTACGGAGTATTTATTCAATAAAATTGAAATTATGAATTAATACTTCTTTATTTGTTGGTGTTTGTAACCCTTGCACCATATTCTCTAAAGCCACTACTCGAGCACGAAGCTCGTTGACTTCTTCTATTACACCGGGATGATTGTCGGTTCGGACGAGCGGATAAATACAATCTAGAATTTGATGTAGTATATAATCGTGACGAGATACTCTGGAAATGAGAGAGAAAATGGTGTTTCGGACCGGTTCGCCGGTAAGTGCTTCAGGTTCATCGCCAAGAGGGCAATGTGGTGGATGGAAGGGATCACCTTCTTCTTGTCTCCAATTATTGAGGAGGCTACGAACCTATCCCCAATTCATCCAGAATAGATGATGGCTAATTGGTTGATCCATTCCGGTCACACTGCTTTCGGAGCTTGAGTGGGATTCCATATCGGAATTCAAGGGACTTGAACTAATGACGAATTCCATTTCGTTCGATTGAATAAAGGATTTTTCGATATGAAATGAATTTTCGGCTATCGGGTGGTATTCTAATTACATAGAATATCTATATATATAGCGCAAAAGATTTCGTAGATTACGGAGGAATTTACGGGATATGTCAGGCAAAGTTTACGGTAACAGATACGCTAAGATATGGATTAGCAGATACGCTAAGATATGAATTTTGTCTATACACTATTCATGCAATCAATGCAGTAAGACGTGTCTAGACTAAGAATGATAAGCAGGCAATTTTCGACAAAAATGATAAGCAAAACTTTTGACATGCAGACACGGTCGAAGTCCAGGCTCACTAATGCATCCTAATGATTATCAGTTAGACACACTAATGCAGACCTGGTTCGCTAAGACCACCGCTCTGATACCAACTGAAAGGACCCGTTCATATACATTATAAACGATTCACAATAGTTGATTACATCGCGAGGTATTTGACCTCTATATGATACATTTTACAAACATTGCATTCGTTTTTAAAAGACAAACTTTCTTTACAACGAAAGTTGACGGCATGCACACCATTTGATAATACATCCAACTATAATTGACATAATAATAATCTTGATGAACTTAATGACTCGAATGCAACGTCTTTCAAAATATGCCATGAATGACTCCAAGTAATATCCTTAAAATGAGTTAATGCACAGCGGAAGATTTCTTTAATACCTGAGAATAAACATGCTTTAAAGTGTCAACCAAAAGGTTGGTGAGTTCATAGGTTTATCATAACAATCATTTCAATATATTAATAGACCACAAGATTTCTGTTTATAAATATATGTACACTCGCAAGTGTATAAAAGTATTCTATAAGTTGTAGGCACCCGGTAACAAGCCTTAACGTTCATGTTTTACCCTCTGAAGTACACCAGATCAGGTGTGTTTAAAATAACCTCGAAGTACTAAAGCATCCCATAGTCAGGATGGGGTTTGTCAGGCCCAATAGATCTATCTTTAGGATTCGCGCCTACCGTACATAGACAAGTAGTTTAATGTTACCAAGCTAAGGGTATATTTCTGGTTTAAACCCGCGTAGAATTAGTTTTAGTACTTGTGCCTATTTCGTAAAATATTTATAAAAACAGCGCATGTATTCTCAGTCCCAAAAATATATATAAAAGGGAGCAAATGAAACTCACCATACTGTATTTCGTAGTAAAAATACATATAACGTCATTTAACAAGTGCAAGGTTGGCCTCGGATTCACGAACCTATATTAATTATATATATTTATATGTTGGTCAATATTTGTCTAACAATTTTTGGTCAAGTCATAGTGTACCACAATCCTAATGCTCGAGACTAATATGTAAAAGTCAACAAAAGTCAACTTGACCCAAAATGACTTCTAAAATTTATACGTGTTTATTATATAACTTAACTATAGTCGTTTTATATATTTAAATATATTTATTAGATTTTATAATAATAAAAGTCATTTATTAATTAAAATTTATATTAACGTTTATATATGATAAAATATACTTTTATATATCTTAAGTAGTAAAATTTATAAAGTTCACTTAATATCGTAAAACTATAGTGGTAAGTATTATTAATGTAATTATATTACGCGTGGTGAAAAATATCTTTGTATCCCCTATTTATTTGATAAAATAATATTGATCATAATAATAATAAGTAAAAGCTGTATTATTTTGTAATAATAATTATTATTATTCTATAAAAAAATAACAATATTTATATTTACTAAAAATGGTATTATGATAAAATGATAATACTAACATAATAGTAATAATGATATTTTATAATAACAATGATATTTCTGTTAAAATAATAACGACGATAGTAATAATAATCATTTTAACAATAATACTAAAATTCAGTTGACTATAACTTCTAATCCGTTCATCGAAACCATTCGATATCTAAATGAAAAGTTCTTAATTTTTCGCTAGCTTTCCAATGACATGCATATCATATACCCTATCTCAGTAGCATATGTATCTAATTCAGGATTCAACAAACCTATCTAAGGATAATATCGAATGTACAAGCATGCATAATCCTATATACTCGAGCACTAGTCAGGGATACACTATTGATATATAAAAGTTAAGTTATGAGTGCTCACGTATCAATATTGAGATTCAATATTGCAGGAAAGTACGTAGACGCAACGGAGATGATAAACACTAGATTGACCTCACGAGCATACCCATGAACCATACCCATCACCTCCATAGCTATAACCCATAATTTCCTTAGCTTCGACTCATTCAAAAAAACTATTTTGAAATCACTCGGACATCACTCCGTCGTAATATTTTATGTATACTAATAATATCTTGAAATAATACAGAGTAAATATATATATATATATATATATATATATATATATATATATATATATATATATATATATATATATATATATATATATATATATATATATATGTAAATCGATTGAGAGAGTTTAGAGAAATATATTTTCAAGTTTCTATGAAATAATGAAACCTATTGAGTTCTATTTATAATAGATTTTTGAATTATTAAAGTGAATTATTAAAGTATGAATTATTAAAGTGAATTATTAAAGTATGAATTATTAAAGTGAATTATTAAAGTATGAATTATTAAAGTTAAAGTAAAGTAAAAGTAAAGTAAAGGTAAAGTTAAAGTATAGTAAAAGTATAAAAACTATGTATGTATAATACGAGTATAAATATATATAATATTAATTTAACCGTTATATATATTTAATGAAATAAAATATAAATATCGTTATATTTATTATACTGGTTAAGTAATGAGTTGTCAAAAGTGATTCTAGATATTTATAAAAGTTATATACGTTTTAATAATAAAGTTCTTTTTTAACTGAAAATGTTTTTGTACGTTTGAAAATAGATTAATAGAATATTATGGAAACCAATTCTTCACTAGCTTTTGTCTAACTTTCGTAAATGACACTTTTTATTTTTATTTATAAATAGCTTTACAAATTATTCCGAATATCGTTAAGAGGAATAGATTTTCTCAAATCATAGTGGACCTCTCAACAGAGACTTGTAATCATAATTCAATGTTTCTGATAATTCAATCATTTAATATATTTTTTTTTAATTTCATCGATAATCATATTGAAACAAATACGTTCATATAAAGCATTATACGTTTAAATACTTTGTTGACATTTTTAATTTATAACATATACACATATACATACATATTCATATATGTTCATTTAATGGTTCGTGAATCATTGGAATTTGGTCGAGGTTTAAATGAATGTATAAACATAGTTTAAAATCCTTGAGATTTAACTTAACAAACATTGCTTATCGTATCAGAATAATATAAAGATAAAGTTTAAATTTAGTCATAAATTTCCAGGTCGTCACATCTTCCCACAGTATCACACCATTAAATGATGTAATAATAAAATGATATAGTTTCGGAAGTCTGCTATACCAAGTAACCAAAAATTTTTGATCTGGCACGTGATTCGGTCATAATCACGCTATGCAATCACCGCTCTCTCACGGTTTACACCCGTTTTGGTACAGGTGACCTACTATTAAGTTCCCCGAACTCGTAGGATTTCATGTCCAAAGGTAATGAACATGTGGAACACTTTTGGCTTCTTTGAAAACGCGAATTATACCATAAAATACCAAGCCAATTATCAAAATAAAGGTTTTGGCCAAATTTTCAATTGGTTTTCCACTTTTTTTTTTTTATAACTAACTTTCCTGTTTTTTTTTTATTTTACCCTAAATTTTTAAATTTTTTTTTTACGACCAAGACCCCGTGAAACGTCAAGTCTTTTTAATATCAAAACTAATATGATGATGATTCCATTACCAACCAACCCGAGAGATTTTACATCCCCACCTCACACTTGAGATCAAGCAATGTCCCCATTACTTGAGATCAAAAATAGATTAAAATCGAAAGGGTAAGAAAAATAAAAACTTATCGAAGTAACCACTGATCGTGGAATGACAGTGACAGACGGCGCTGAACTTACTGCCAGCATAAGAACATCGTCCATTCCCGATCCTCACACCAATATCATCACTCAAGTAGTTTTGCTGAACTTAATGCCAGACTTGAAAAATTGTTTCACCAACATACCTAAGAAAAGAAAAATACAAGAAAACTACATAAATGGGACAAGGTGGTACCACCCGGTACCGAAACGCCTTGTCCCCGAATAAATCCACAGTACATAAGCAAAATATAAAATTATCCAAGTACAAACCAACGAAACGGAAATAGTTTAAAACAAATTACAACATAATCACGGGATAGCAGGCCCTCCTCACTGAAACCCATCATACGACCAGTTGCCGTGCAAATACTGCTGCTCGAACCTCCTACGTGCATCCTCAAACCTTTCCTCCCCACTGTAAATCGGGGCCTGAACTCGGGGCCGTACTGGACTATGATAATAAACCGGTGTCTGAGCTTGTGTACCATAATAATTCTCCGGGTTATAGTAGAAAAGACGAGCGTTGTACCTTTGCCAATCGCCTCCATATGCCATCCATTGCTGGTCATGCAAAGACTCAGCCGACCTCTCATCCCCCGAACTTCTCCTACGAGTATCTTCTCCGAGAATTAAATCCCTAATTCGTTCATACGCAAGCTTAGTAGTACTGGTCGAGCTACTAACCGCGGTAACCGTACCCGACCAACTTTCCGGTAATGATGAAAGCAAAATTAGTGCTTTTAGTTCATCATCAAATTTGATTTCAACCGACTCTAATCTTGAAACAAGATTGTTGAATTCATTGATATGATCCGTTGCACTCATACCTTCCTTCATCTTCGTATTGAACAATTTTCGCATGAGATAAACTTTATTCGTCGCCGTAGGTTTCTCATACATGTTGGAGAGCGCCTTTAATTTACCATCAAACCGCTCAATCTTTAATTTACCGTCTTCCGCCATCAATCCTAACACGAACCTTGAGCTCTATATACCAATTGTAAGGATTATAGGACCCAAATAATAGAGTAATTCCAGAGAATTACCCTTCCACAATCAACAAACGAAAGAACAATAATAAAATAATAAAAAATGCGAGATTTAACGTGGTTATATGCAATTGAATGTCGATTACTTTAATCCACAGACAAACTAAGGAGATTTTATTGATATAATTCGTAGATACATATGAGGGTTACAATAGGATGCTTATATATGCCAAAAACAACAAAGAAACACCTTGGAGAACAAGACAAACGTCAATATGAAAACTTCCAGTAAGACCAAGCCGCGCCGCACCTCAAAGGAAAAACTCTGGACAGTAGGTTTCCCAATCCGATGCTCTGTTCACATGTTAGGCCGCGGCGCGCCTCCCTGTTCGTCTGAATCCTTTTGTTTTGATATTCTTCACATCCAACATGTAATTGTAATTGTAATTGTAATTGTAATTGTAATCGTAATTGTAACTGTAATTGTAAATTGTAAATTGGTATTGTAATTGTAATTGTAACTTTTTTAAAATTAAAGTTAAAATTATTCAATTTCGGGTAGAAGTGAAGTCGTATGAATGGATCTCAGGTAGACTCAAAGGAAGAAGTATCGATCGGCTCAATTGACAAGCAAATCCATCTTTGTACTTAGATTTATAGATTTCATGTGGGTTGCAACCTTTTTTGAAATTTACACCAGCTAGGATATCAAACAACCAAATGCTACAATATTATTAACCAAGATTGAGACCAACTAGTATAGATCAACAGAAACACAAACAATATTGGATCCACAAACCGGATACAATCTTTAGCCAAGATTGGTTAATAACAAACAAAGTTCCAAGATTACAATATGAGAATCACAAGTACACAAGTACTGTAAACAACTGTAACAGATGAAGATGATGATGATGATGATGAAATGAATGAGGTGGTTGTGTGTGTGATTACACACAAAGAGCCCAAGTTTATATACATAAACCCTAGATGAAAGTTACATAAGACCCCCTTGAAGAAGCAGACATAAACAGCTTTAGCCACGCTCCTTAAAATAATTCAAGTGTAGTCCATAGAAGTTTCACTCAAGCCCTCCAGCTTTATAACTTTAATAGCACAGGTCCATCACACATTGCACAGGAAGTCCAAATGTTAACAACCTACACAAAAGGACTAGAACAACTACAAATGAGAAAAGATAAACAAAAATGAGTTTGATATGATCATAATTTTAACATCTTCTCACAAACTCATTTTTGGTATAGGTCATAAAGACCAAGTTTGCTGGTCAAGAAGCCATGTTGGGTCACACTTACACCCTTGGTTAAAATGTCTGACAGTTGACTTTCAAATTTGACTTTAACAGTTTTAATAAGACCACTTGAAACCTTTTGTCTACTGTATTGCACATCAATTTCAAAATATTTAGTTCTATCATGAAAAACAGGATTTGCTGCCAACTGGATGGCAGAGTTATTATCACAAAAAAGATCAATTGGCAAGTCAACATTTACACCAAGTTCTTGAAGAAGGTTTTTGACCCAAACTATTTCACAAGAGTGCTTTCCATGGCCCTATATTCAACCTCAGTTGAGGACCTGGCAGTGGTAGCTTGTTTTTTACTTTTCCAAGAAATCAAAGACCCACAAAATAGACTAAGTACCCTATTACTGATTTCCTTTCAATCTTACATTTCCCATAGTCAGCATCACAGTAAGCATTTAAGGTCAGGTTATTGCTGTTAGTAAATTGGACACCTTTACCTGGAGAGCCCTTCAGGTAGGACTCTCAAGGCTAGATTAAAGTGAGATTAAAGAGGAGCATGCATAAACTGACTAAGAACTTGAACAGAGAAGGAGATATCATGTCTGGTAAGGGTCAAGTAAATAAGTTTTTCAACCAACTTTTGGTACTCAGCCAGATTAGTCAACAAGGGGTCTTTTTCACTTGGTTCACATAAGACATTTAAATTAGGTTCAATAGGGGTGCTAGCAGGCTTGCACCCTAACGGACCATATTCATCAAGAAGGTCAAGACAATACTGTGACGACCCGGGAATTTTCGACTAAATTTAAACTTAATCTTTATATGATTTCGATACGATAAGCAAAGTCTATTAAATTGAATTTCAAAATTTTTGAACTATTTTATGAAATCATTTGACCTTCGACCATACCCGATGATTCACGAACAATTACTTGTAAATAGATACGTATATATTTAAATATACATAAATAATAATTTGAGATATATTATAATTAACTATGTAAAATAAAACAATATATAATAATTATTATTTAAAACATATCTATATATATAAATAAGGTATATTGAATATATAAATATAGTTTCGAATTTATTTAGTAAACGATAGAAGCACTTGTTTATCATTCAACAGTTATTTAAATAAGTTAAGTTAAAACTTAAGTGATTGTAAAATAAACGGTGATCCGAAAATGAGTAATATAAATTTTAGGCTTCTTAAAAATGTATTTAGGAACTATTGTTGAATTTTAAAACTTTTTATATTTTACTTGGGGTTGGGAGTGAATAATTAATGTAATTTTTATTTAATAGTTAATGATCGAATTTTATACCATAATGACAAAAATAAATAAATATAGTTAAGTTAAAAATATAGGATTTTTCTGAACACTTTTATCCGCCACTGATTATCAACGGAGCATGAATTTCAGTCCGTAAATGAAATAGTAGACGACGGCTAACAATTTACACGTTTATATTTCAAATATTATTATAATCACAATCCTATGTCTAATTGATTGAAAGAGTGATTTTACTGTATCTAATTGAATTCATTATTGATGTACTAACTTCTTTCTTTCTCCCACTATCTACACAGCACCGATTAAATATATATATATACTTGTGTTATATAGTTTGAAAGACAACACATCACTAGAGTATTATATCTCCTTCTTTCTTATTGTTCTATCTTTCTTCTTCATTCAACTAATAAACACTCTAAACCCAAAACTCAATATATTTCCTGCTCGATCCCTTCTTGCTCACCACATCTGGGAATCAACACCATCACAAACATCGGTCATCACCCTTAATCCACCACCATCAACCTTCATCAACACCTTCATCATATTAACCACCGTAATTGCCGTTTCCTGTAAACATCGAATCGTCACTAGGCTGTTGCAAACTCGTCATTTAATCTCACCACAACAGACCTAAGACATCTACTGCTTTTATTAGTTCCAAACCTGCCACCTTGGAACCCATGAAACTCATCTTAAACACCATAAGCCATCACCATCCATCACCACCCAACCTTCCATCTTTCTTGTCTACCTAGAAGGCCACCGTCTACAGCCACCACCGGCCGACACCCCTGCAGAAACCACCACCATCGAATCCCTTTTCTCTCTCTCTCTCTCTCTCTCTCTCTCTCTCTCTCTCTCTCTCCTCTCTCTCTCCTAAACTTGTTCATGAAACACCATATCAAACCATCGATCACCTTAACAAGCCATCGACTACCAAAATTTCATGTTTCCTTTCATTATTCGAACACCATGAAAACCACAACAACAAGCTGCTGTACCACTGTTAACCGCCACCTCCACCACTCTCTTTTCCTCTCTCTTCATCTCTTCTTTGTATACCCACGACTATAATCTGTTTTATGTTCCAACTTACCATTCGAAATAGCAACCCTTGCTCCTATATTGTTTCTGTTTCCGTTTAAATCATCACCATCACGACTCATATCATCACCTTAGAATCACCATCTTCACTTTGATTATTTTATAACTACTACTGTTCGAAAACCGATCCAAACATCATTATTTTCTTGCTGCTGTAGAGCAACCGTAACCCACCATCACTGCCACCGTAACCTGCTGTTGCAGCTAACCACCATCTGTGTTTTCTATTTTATTTTCGATAAAATAAGATGATGATTAAAGATTATGGAGATGATTTGTGATGAAGATGATGAATAGTGGGTTATTATGATCGTGATTTCATGATATTGATGATGATGGGCTGTGAAGGTAATACGATGATCGAAGTATGATGATAATGATGATTAAAGTATGATGACAGCATGGTTGGGGAAGATGAAGTTAACGTTTTTCTATCTCAATTTAATATATAGAAAAAGAAACCGATTTTGTTTAATTGTTGGGCTTTTATTTTTTTCTGTTTTTCAATTGGGCCGAGGTGTTATTTTCTGTTGGGCCGAGAGTTGGGAAGTTGGGCCGATTATGATGATTGGGCAGATGGCAGACTAGACATAGAATCAATAACGGTGTAAATAAATTTGCGTCTGATATTACATCAGATTTGATGGAACGGACGAGTGGTTAAGGTATTTGTCGGGTGAGTGGGAGGTCGCTGGTTCGAGTCCCGTTTGGGGCATTCTTTTTATAAAAATCTTTACAAGAGGGTATACTCCTTATCCTTATTTTTATAATTATCATTACTATTATTATTGTCATTATTATTATTTTTAGTAATATTACTAGTATTAATTATAACTAGTATTACAATTATTATTACAAGTATTATAAATGTTATTGTTATTATTATTATTATTATTATTATTATTATTATTATTATTATTATTATTATTATTATTATTAATAAGTATGAGTGTTATTATTATTATTAATTAAGTATTATGAATATCATCATTATTATTATTATCATTAATCTAATTATTATTATTATTATTATTATTATTATTATTATTATTATTATTATTATTATTATTATTATTGTTATTAATAGTATTAAGTATTATTAGTATCAATTTATAATTTCCAATAATAATATTACTATCATTAATATTACTAATATTATACTATTAGTATTATTATTAATATGATCATTTAAATATCTAGTAAAACTATAATTATTATTAAACTTACTACTATTATTAACAATATTATTTTTGCTAAAACTATCATTTTTACTTTATAATTATTAGTAAAACTACCATTTTATCATTATTATTATTGTCATAATTAGTATTATTATTAATCATTATTAGCATTAGGTATTATTATTATTATCAAGATTTTTATACAATATTAACATTTTCTTTACTAACAATACTACTAGTATCATTATTATTACAACTATATTATTATTACTATCAATATTACTATTAATATTATCAATATAATTACAATATGAGATAATCATATAAAAATATACTTAATAAAACTATATTAAAATTTTCTTTATATAAAGAATATAAAATAAATATTAAGTTATTAATGAAACACATAACTTATTAAGATAATAATTATATCACTAATTAGATATAAAATCGTTCGATTTCAATTATATGTGTTAATATATATATATAAATGATATATGTTCGTGAATCCGAGGCCAACCTTGCACTTGTTCAATGCCATCATATTCATATGTATAATTATTACGAAATACAATATTGTGAGTTTCATTACTCCCTTTTTAAATGCTTTCGCTATATATATTTTTGGAACTGAGAATACATGCGCTACTTTTATAAATGTTTGACGAAATAGACACAAGTACTTAAAAACATTCTACGATTGAGTTACGAGTACACAGGATATCACCCCTTTATAGTCTGGTAATCTAAGAATTAGGGAACCGAGCCCCTAATTGACGCGAATCCTAAAGATAGATCTATGGGCACTAACAAGCCCCAGTCAGAGAATTTGAACTGCTTTAGTACTTCGATATAAGTATACAACCGCCAACTTTAAAAGATATGATATGTTTGTGAGGTGTACACAACCATCATATTTAAAAGAGTGGCATGTTTGTATGCTTTTTGCATGACCGTGCGGAATGCCGGTATGCGGGGGATATTCTATATGCATCTTGTTAAGGTCGATTACCAGGAGTTTATATATCGAATGAATGATTTTACAGCAGTGAGCAGACCTGCACAGATTGTTTTCGAAATATGAGTATCTTGTGGTCTATTATATTATTGGAAATGATTGTTTATGATAAACTAATGAACTCACCAACCTTTTGGTTGACACTTTAAAGCATGTTTATTCTCAGGTATTAAGGAAATCTTCCGCTGTATATTTGCTCATATTAGAGATATTACTTGGGGTCATTCATGACATATTTCAAAAGACGTTGCATTCGAGTCGTCGATTTCATCAAGATTATTACTAAGTCAATTATAGTTGGATATATTATGAAATGGTATGCATGGCGTCAACTTTTGTTGTAAAGAAAGTTTGTCTTTTAAAAACGAATGCAATGTTTGTAAAATATATCATATAGAGGTCAAATACCTCGCGATGTAATTAACTATTGTGAATCGTTTATAATGTATATGAACGGGTCCTTTCAGTTGGTATCAGAGCGGTGGTCTTAGCGAACCATGTCTTGCATTAGTGTGTCTAACTGGTAGTTGTTAGGATGCATAAATGAGTCTGGACTTCGACCTAGTAGTTGTTAGGATACATTAATAAGTCTGGACTTGAACCTGGTCTGTATATCAAAAGTTTTGCATACCGTTCTATGTCGAAAAATATATACCTATCATTTTCAGTCTCGACACGTCTTATTGCAATTATTGCATAGATGATGTACAGACAAATTCATATCCCATCACATTAAATCTTGTCTGATACGTTTCCTTAATTCCCTCCGTAATCTACGGAATCTTCTGTACTATATACAGGCATTCTATGTAATTAGAATATCATCCAATATTCGAAAATCATTTCATATCGAAAAATCCTTTATTCAATCGTACGAAATGGAAATCGCCACTAGTTCAAGTCCCTCGGATTCCAACATGGATGTTCACCTAAGCTCCGAAAGCAGCGTCACCAGAATGAATTAATCAATCAGCCATCCCCAATTCATCTGATGAGTTCGTAGTCTACTTAATCATTGAAGACAAGAAAAAGGAGATCCCTTCCATCCACCACATTCCCCTCTTGACGATGAACCTGAAGCACTTACCGGCGAACCTATCCGTAATACCATTTTCTCTCTCATTTCCAGAGTATCTCGTCATGATTATATACTATCTCAAATTCTGAACCTTATTCATCCGCTCATTCCGACCGACAATCATCCCGGAATAATAGAAGAAGTCAATGAACTTCGCGCTCGAGTAATCAATTTGGAGAATATGGTGCAAAACTTACCAGATTCAGCAACATCACCGGCACCAAGAGTACCACCAACCACCCAAGTTTCAACATCACATGCCTCAACATCTCATTCTGTACCTCGAGTATAATCATCGTTCTACATGACGTTCTACATCATTTATCTTCGTTCTGCATGACGATTATGTAATTTCTAATGTTTTAGAGATTATACATTCCAGTTCTAACGGTAAATCAAATGAGATTAATATCATAATTGACTCATTAAATCTATGATTACATCTGAAGAAAATATATATGTAAGTATATTTTCATAAAGATTGTAATTGAACATTTCTTTTGTACAAACTATTAATAGTGAAAATATTTTAATGGGTAGGTAATACCCGAGAAATATTTAGATTTCACATTAATAAGTTACACTGTACATTCTTCAATTCTGATTCAACAGTCATTTACTATCCTACTTACATCCACAGATATACGTATCCGTTCACCGCAGAATGACCATTTTCATTAAATTTCATATTTGAATTTTGACCTATCAGAATCCAACAAGTGGCATATTGAAGAAAACATTTGACAAAATAAAATTTGTTAGAAACAAACACTACAAGAAAAATGCTCCTATAGGACCCCCAATTTGGTCATATAAAGCCACTTTATAGGACCTTTGGGCTTGATAGGACCTACCAATGGCGTTGTATCTAACGCGGTCGTATAAAGTATTGAAACTAAAAAGTGTCCTAAAAGGTCATAAGATTATGAAACCAATTATCAGGTCCTATAATATAATTAACCACCACAAAGAAAGGTCCTTAAAATACATATTAGGAGATATTTTTTGAAATTGAGACATACACAAGGCGTCTCAAAAAGTAAAAAATAGATGATATAAGTACCAACAAAAGTGTCCTAATAAAAATTTATAATTCGTAAGGACAAATAAAATGGTCCTATTGTAAAAAAAATGTACATTAGTACCAATAAACAGAGTCCTAATCTAACGATATACTAGTTTGGTACCAAGGGAAAAAGTCCTAATATGCACAAATGTTACTTTAGTACCACATAAAGGGTCCTAATAAAATTATTTTTAAGGATACTACAAAAGAACTGGTCTTTGAGAACCTGCTGAAAGGTTCTATTATGTACCCTGATAGGCACTTTAGGCTGAAAGGACCCTTATTTTAAGTGACCTCCCACACCCGTCCCAATTGGGTTTTGTGAGTCCTAATAGCGTAACCTGTTAGGACCTTACGAAGGGTTCTATTAACCTATTAGGACATTATTTATGGTCTTATAATCGAATAGTTAAATCTTAAAACATATAAGGACTTTATTAAAAGGGTCCTAAAAACATATTAGGATCCTTAAAAAAGGGTCATAATATCCTAAATAAGCTAATGGAACCCATGAATGAGGGTCCTAATATGTTCATGGAACCCTTCTTTAAGTCCTAATAGGTTATGCTATTAGGAATCACAAGACCGACAGGAATGTAGGAGATCCCTAAAAATAAAAGTTCTATAAAGGTCCTATAATAGGACCTTCGGTGGGTTTCAAAAAGCCTTTTTTCTTGTAATGTAGGATCCTATTAACATAATAGAACCCTTAAAAATGGACCCATTATTCCTAAAAATGGTCCTAAAAAGCATGTATTAGGACCTTTTGGTAACCAATTTTAAGGTTCTAATTCTAAAAAATACATTGCAATGGTAACCAAGACAAGTAAAATAAAATCAATCAGACTTTGCATCATAAACTCACCCCCTACGATAGGATCAGTAGTAACAAACTAGATTAATTTTTAAGACTAATATGAGTATCAATTTTCAATAGGCAAATAAAAACTGCCACCCAAACATGTATATATAACAGTCCAGCTTTGTACGGTGTGAGTGATAGTAATCGTCGAAACAAGCTCAAATTTGGCGGTGTGAGTGATAGTGTGGTTACCAGAGGGAGAGCTCTTCTTCCTGATTTGTCCACAAAAATCACACCAAGAATCATTACAGGAAGGCATAAGCAATAATCCAGCTATGTAAGATAAAGGTCCTTCACATTACAAGTTTTATTTAGCAAAGGAAATTGTGGATTTCGAAACATGATCGAAATGGTTTGAAAGGTTTCGCGTTGTAGTTAAAAGAACTGTACTACATACCAGCAGTTTGAAACGGTTCGCTTACATAAAAGCCTATCCCATTAATTCCTCCAGATTGTTGACAGACCATTAATCCAACAACAATCTAGAACATATACGAATAACAATTAGAAACTGAACTGTATGACCTGACATTTCTATTAAACAATAGCAACAGATCAAAAAGTGGCAGTTGCTTACAATAACTGCTTTAATGTACTTGGCATCGAACAAATCCAAGAAGCGTGCTTTAGGAAGACTTCTAACAGCAAGTATAGTTTCCTATAAAAAAATACATAAATCTATTAGCCTTTATTTTTTATAAAGATATACAAATAAGACATCAGCAGGTAACTCGTAAAGATTGCAACGAAAAAGTTAGTACTATACATGTATCTCATCAGCTTCAACAAAAATATTTGCTTTTGCACCACGAAGCTTGCGTAAAGAATATTCGAATTCTGCTTCACGTCCTACCTTCGCCTGAAATAAAAAATATCCATATAATGTTATAAAGCATTAGTATTAGGAAAGTGACTAGGTCTACATCAACTTATTTGCGTGTCCAACTCAAAACTTTTTAAATATTGAATAGCATAAGGGTTAGAGAAGTGACCGGGTCAGGTTTTGTTAAGTTAGAGACATATATTCTTAAAATAAATCTAATCCTATCTATGATGTTGTTGTAGGTTTATACTTAAAGACAACTATTGCAAGACAGAAGATGATATATTGAGTTTGAAGTCGGCATTTATCATAATTATAATTATTCATTGTTAATTTAATCATGTAATCGCTGTGACAATGGAGAAAAAAATCAAAATATAATGACACATCTTTAACTAACCATATGACTAATTATGGAGACTAATATTTCAGAGAGCTTGCCTATATAGGTAGATCCTCGTGGTCGAGCTCACTATACCTTTCATTTTGTTCCATCGAAGACTACCTTCAACGTTTTCAGCTCTAGTAAATCCGGAAGTGTGAAAGTGAATAGAAGTCTTTAAAGAATTGCCTTCCAATTCCTACATTATGGTACATAATAAGACAGAGTATGTATATGCGTAAAAATAAACATACAATGAAATTTACACCAAAAAAATTATTTTTACTTTGAGCTGCCACATCGAATAATATTTGATCATAACTACTACACATTTATGTAGCTATGAAGAAACATTAGAAAAGTAACTTCTTGTTAGTATTTATATTAAAATACGTTTTCATCTGTTCAACTAATCATATGAATTATTATTATACATATAAATATAGGAGATACCAGTTAGTAACTAACATGCATAATAAACAAATACTCATAATATACTTCATAAATCCTAGTTATGTTAACATTACAACATATATGCATGATCTGACTTCAAGCTAAAGTTATCAAACAATTAGAGCTCCAAAAGGCTTATGATAGTAAACTTAGAGAGCAAATATCAACTTTTTACATAACAAACCATGGCTTGAACATTACTAGGAAAAAATAACCTTCCATATACTCGTAGTTGTAGCAGTTATACCATAAACAGATTAAATAATCAACCAACAGTTCAATTCAGTAAGTGTTACCGTACAAAATCATAATCAAATTTACCAAAGAAACACATTAATTTTGAAAGTTGATTTATCCTTTTAAGTGAAAAAAACATCATATGTTGGGCATCATATGTTGGAGAATATTACAAAAAAATTGAAATAATCAATGACGAACATACCTGACGGTGGTGAATTTCACACAATTAATCGGTTTTGAGATTAGAATAAGACCCAACGAGTTTTACAAATACCCATCAAATTAAACCCTAGAGATTGCAAAAGTTTGAAGAAAAGCAATCATTTATCATATATTGATCAGATCAATTTTCATATTTGTATTCAAAAATTCGATTGGGAACTTCCACAGAAATCGATAGAACAAATCGATTTCGATTAAGTAATCGATTGAACAACTAGATTACTTACACGACTGAGAAATTACATGTGTTTATATCTCTAGCGATGTTTTTTTAAAAATCCATTAAGATCGATTGAGAAAAGCAATCGGTTATGGATTAGGGTTCTTAAAAGAGCAGCGATCCGTTTCGTTTCCGTCTCGCGAACGGAGATTTTTGGGGGATTTTGAAAGTGAAATTAGTTTAGGCGCCGAAAAGAATTGAGATAAAGAGTTAATTTGGGATCTTTAAATTTTTTAAGCAATAGTTTTCTTTCATTTTAAAAAAATGCAGATTCGTTAAAATTAAAATATTAAAATATTTTTTACTTTAGTTTTTCATAAAAGGTAATCTCTATTCATTTTGACTTTTAAATGATTTTTTTTTTTTAGAGAAAATTGTTCAAATTTTCATCACAACACCTAAAGTTTATTTTTTACGTCGTTAGTATCTAATTTTTATTAGACTTGCGTGATTAGTACCCATATCAAATTAACCTTTCACATGTGCCACACATGTGAGGGTAATTTAGTCCCTTTACACATTTGGAAAATAAATTCATCTGCTTCTCTTTCTCTTTTTCTCTTTGACCTTAGACATCAATACAAGATGACGTACAGATACATAAATTTCATTTTCATTCATCATTATAACAAGTAGAATATTAAAACCTTTCCCATGAAATGAAGTAGCCATTCAACGGCGAATGAGATTCCGATAAACAACATATTCAATTTAATGATTTTTCCTTCAATTTCTTGTAATCTGATATTGAAAATCATCATTTGTTTGTAAATCTCATCACGTCACGTTTTCTACGTCCAGATAAACACGACCCGATAAGATATGCATAATAATTTGATGTGCATGTGCATTTGTTGGCATTGCACACTACCTGCTTGATCAATTGATTGAACGAAATACGGCGTCTAATATACGAAAGGTTGGCTGATGAAGTACAACGATGTGATGGGAGAAATAAGTGTCTTGCACATACCAAAAGCCCATACGATGGGGGAGATGTTAGGTGGTACTTTCGTAAGGTTACAATGGAGAAAAATGGTGGGTCTTTTTATTCATATTTCACACCTTTAAAATGATTCCTAAAATCCTAATAATTCATGTTATTTTCCAAACTTTTGAAGGGACGAAATTACCCTCACATGTGTGGCACATGTGAGGGGTTAATTTGATATGGGTACTAACCACGCAAGTCTAATAAAAACTAGGTACCAACAACGTAAAAAATAAACTTTAGGTGTTGTGATGAAAATGTGAACAAACCACAGGTATCAACGGCGTATTTTTATTTTATTTTTTTAACAATGAGATTGAAATCACCAATGAAGACCACCAAAGGAGTTCCCACCACCCGATTTATTCGTTTCACGTGTCAAGAATATTTCATCGAATAACTGTCATAGCACATGTTCTGCGTGTAGTCACCCTTAAGAAGCATCCCCTTAACAAATGTCATAGGACAAGCTCAGGCAGCGATGCCTCCGGAAGCACCCCTTCAACAACGAGCTTATAGCTCAGTGGTACCCGATGCCTTTGATCCCTGGGCCCACAGTGGGGGAAGCTTTGACCCAAGAAAGGCGCAAGTTCGATTCTCAGTCTGGGCGCCCCGCATGGAATTATTTCTCCCTCCGGGGGGAAATTTGTGAAGTATTTTCGGGGGTCTAGCTAGCTGGGGTAAAAATCGCCTTGCCGTCACTGTGGTACCTGGGAGGAGGTACTTTGCTGGCACAGGTCTCTTTCGGGGTGGGATTGGCGGGTGCTACGACGCACATGGTTAGCGTGTCCCTGCCAACTTACACGTTTTGACCCAAGAATAGGCTCAAACAAGGATGCCTCCAGATGACTCCATGACCAACTACAAAACAAATTGCATTGTGAAATCCCCAAACGAGACTCAAACTCGAAACCTCACAAATACTTAGAATGACGGTAACCAATCAGCTAAATGAAGATGGTTATTTAGACTTTTATTATTTATCAAATATATTAATAAAAAGATGAGTATCTCTACATTTAAGTTAGAACTCCGTTAAAAAGGTAACGATACTCCTCTTTTATTAGCATTTGATAAAACAATACATTTTTCCATTAATTTGGATAAAAAATTAAAATTTTCCCACTTGTTCGATTTGAATTTTGTTAAATCTTCTCTGGAGTATTGTTTTATTACATGTTAATCAAAAAATGGAGTATTGTAAATTTTTAACGAAGTTTTAACTTAAAACTAACAATACTCATTTTTAAAAATAAAAAAAATTGGGTAAAACAATCATTTAATAGTCCAAATGAAATATATTTCATTTTTTTGTAATGGAATTCATTCTTTTAAACTTTTAATTTTTATTCATAATTACACCTCTTAATTAAACTTATTTCATGATTGTTATTGACTTTTTGTCGGTTGAAACTATAATAAAGTGCTAGTTTATATGATGTAAATTAAAATCTAGGAAGTTATAATTATATTTGTTTTTTGTAAAAGTTGACTCAGGGTCAAATTTGTATTTAGATAAGTATTTATAAGGTTTGTCAATTATAAATAAAAAAATTTGGTGCTATAATACAAATAATACTATATTTGTCTCAAAATAATTTTATCATAAGAATTTTTGCTGAATTTAAAGGTATATTTGATAAATGTCAGTTCTATCTTTATATTCAGCATGATATTTATTGAATTTATATAAAGTATAAATGATTGAAAATATTAAATTGTGAAAAAGTATACATGGAGTTTTATGATATTTAGTAGTATATTTTGTAAATAGTCATGTATTACATGGACAATTATTTTTGGAGTTATGAAGTATTCAAATTGAACAATTATTTTATTTCAATATTTCAGTTATATTAGATATGGATATGAATATTATATAATTTATAGAACTTAATTGAGGAACTTATATCATAGTATTTCAAGGAATTCAAAGAGTTGTACGTTAATTTGTTCAAATGTATCTAAGTTTGTATTCAATATATAATGTCAAATAGATGTCAGATCTATAAATCTAGTTAAAAATAAATAAATAAATAACCTTAAATGTGAAAGAAGTTGTGATCGAGATGCTTTTTAAGATGAGTATATTAATGGAGCGTTAACTCTAATCTAAAGTCGTAAAAATTGACATGACAATACACTCAACGAACAATAACATATTGGTGCCTCCTAGTGAGGCATTACTTTGACGAAAATAAGTGTGAGTCAAATGAGTGGCTGGTGAAATGAAAATTTGACACCCAATCAGATTTGACACATTATTTTCTACACTCAACATCCAGTAATATTTTACCAAATCACCAAAAACCTTTCAAAATAAATTTAACGCTCGAGCATCACTATTAAAATTTCAGATATTAAAATTTCAAATGTTGACACCACCAAATCATAGGTAAAAACTCACTTTTATTCTACAAAGTCTTTGTACCATTTTTCATATGGGTGTTTCAGTTTGAAATCAAATCGAAAAAATCAAACCGAATTTGAAAAAAAGGTTTTCATATGGATCAAAACTGAAACCGAATTCGTTTTTCAGTTTTGAAAATTTTAAATTCCGTTAAATCGAAAACTAAATTCAAATCAATGATGATTAGTATATATACATTATTTTATTATTATATATTATTATATTTTTAGGTGTTATCTTTTTCTGAAATAATTTCAAATTCACATTATTTGTTCAAAGACTAGTAAATTATAGGAGTGATCAATATTCGGTTAGAACCATTTAGTATCAATACCGGATTGAAACCAAACCATAAATAAACGAACTTAAAATTAAAAATGGTGTTTGGAGAAATCTAAATCGAAACTGAATTCTAATTCGGTTTTCAGTTTTGAACATTCAAAATTCGGTTAAATCGAAAACTAAACTTAAAACTGAATTTAAAATAATTATATATTTTATTTTTATTATAATTTCTATTGTAATTATAATATTTTACTGTATTAGACTAGATATTAGAGACTCCATTAGATTAGATAAAGGTAATATTTATCTTATAAAATTTCAGATTCTCACATTATTTTCACATCATATCCTACTATGCATTAAAAGAGAGTCTAGATTACGTAATAAATGTTTTCAAAACCCCCCTTAATCACCGTTAGATTAAAAAATTACATTATAATACCCCTTAATCTAATGGTCCATATTTATTCTCTTTCATTATTAAGTACGAAGTAATAAATAAAAAAAAACTATCATAATGTACCTAAAATACCTAAAATCAGAAAAATCACGGTACCTTGTAAGATAGGTCCCAACGGTGCGTCCAGGCGAGCCGCCCAGCTCCGCCCAGGCTGGGCGCCGATGGCACTGAAGCCGCCCAGGTCCCGCCCAGGAGGCCGCCCAGCTCACACGTCCTCGTTTTCGTCCATTTTGAGCAGATATGTGGACGGATGAAATGGGTATATTTTGGCCAAATATTTTCTTTTTCTATTTTATATTTTAGCTAATGAAATTAAGATGAGATGGGTTTTGTGAAGAAGATGTGTAAAAATGAAAGTTGAAAGTTGGGATAGTTGAAGAAAATGAGTGTGAGTCCCATTATTAAATGAAAATGTGGTCACAAATTAGTGTACGTGTCATATTATTTGATTTATTTGATTAATTTTTAAGTTTTAATTAAATGTAATTTTATAATTAATAATTCTTTTAATATTATTAATAAATATAAGATTTATTTAAATAATTGTAACTAGTTGTGGAGCCCTCGCTTCGCGACGGGGGCTCCGTTTTGAATGCGAGTTAAAAAAAAAAGTCTTTCCTTTTGTGGATCTATTTTGTAATTTTTTTTTTCGACATCTAACATTGAAGGGTTGTTCCTTTTATAAAAGTTGCTTCTTTTAGCGTTAAAGTTAGTTGATCTATTTTGTAAAAAAAATATTTTTCGACATCTTTTGGTAGCATTGATTCAATGCCATTGAAGGGTTGTTCCTTTTAAGAAAGTTGCTTCTTTTATCGTTGGAGACAAAAAAAAAAAATGTAGCAGAGTAGTGGCCTATGTGGGTCTTACTGTTTGAGCGCAGTGTAGAAGCCGGTAAAGCGTGGTGGGTATTTTTGGTGTTAGTGATGGGATAAATAATAATTTATAATATAGGTATAAAGTAGGGGGTTCGATTTGTATTTTAATGAAAGTTAGGAGGTTGGTTTGTAAAAAATGAAAAAGTGAATAGTACTGTTCATAACAAGTAATACAAATTTTGTCTGTTAGTTATATTGGTAATTACCTGTTATTATAAAAAAATTAAAAAAGAAAATAAAATATGAAAGGAGGAGTATTATTGCGAGTGTTCAGTCCTGATTTAATGGAAGTGATGACGTGGGCTGAATTGTTGGCTAGTCGTGCAGGAAGTTTGTCTTTTTGGAGCACTCTAATTTTAACAAAATTAGGGGTTTCCTCCCATCCTCTGATAATTACCTCTGATCGCTCCCCGAAACATTGATCTAAACCACCGCCTTCATCTTCCTAGCTCTATCCACCGCCACTTCATCCCTCCATCTTCGTCTCTCCATCTTCATCATTCCTCCATCTATCGTCATCTCATCGCCGCGATGTTAAAAGGTGTAACCCTTTTAATTTTCGCAAAGATGTTTGCAACTTTGTTACCTTTAATCATGTAAACAAGGGGCTGGTTTCGAATACTCGTGTTTTTGGTAAGTTATGTCAATCCAGATGTGTTATCTTTAATATTATGTTATAATCACCATTCTTAAAAGTAACTATGCACCTATTCGGTAATGAAATTTAACTCTATGTACACCTATTCCATAGATGTGGTTGGATAATTAGTCAAAAACAAAAAGTATGCAGTTAAAGAGGAATCTACTAGTGAAAAGAAGTCTATTGAATTTGAACTAGCAGATGCAAGATTAGTGTCTTTGGATTCTTATTTAAAATAATAAAATCATTTTATAAATACTTGCAAACACTAATTGCCCACCTCTGTTTTCTAAATTTTGCAGTGGAGAGAGGGTTCGATGTAAGCTGTGGGGTGTTCATATAGAAAGGTTACATGAATCTCTATTGCCTAATGCTGGAAAAGAATTACCTATTATTGTGATGCTTCACAACTGTAGAACGAAAGACTGAAGGTAAATAAAATAGAGTATGAGATGTATATGTCACTGTTAACATTAGTTTCTTTACCATTTGAGCCGTATTTGTGTATAAACTAGGTCCTCAAATCAATAATCGCCGGTGGGGGTCTAGACTTAACATCAACAAACAAGTTAAACCCAATGAGGATTTTCAGATAGTGTATGTCTCTGTCCTTTATAACTGAATTCTTTTGATATGTATCGCTTAACCTATACAAAAAAATTATTTCACACCATGAACTTTCAAAGGTTGGCAACTGCTCAGCGAGAAAATGTTGGTTATGTTAAACATGTTATCGAAATAGATCTGGGTAAGGATCTCTCATCTGCTTTTGATAAATTCACTGACCAAGAACAGAATAAAGTGTATGTACTGGATGGCGTTCGTTATATTGCAAAGGTATGCAACTCAACTTGTTACAGTTTTATCATAGGCACTATACCTGGCAAACAAACCCAAAGTACTCTATCATTTTATGAAACTCGCGAAATCGCGGGTCTTTAACTAGTTTTACTTTAAAGAACGGTACAAATTGTCATTGTAATTGTTGTTGATATGATAATAATATTTGTTGTACAAATTGTCATTGTTGATATGAACAAATTGTCATTGTTGATATGCACAAGTGACTGTAAAAGGGTACTTCTAAAGGGTACTTCTGATCCAACAAACTTGGTGAACTTCATCAGCAAGAGGGCAGGGAGGGATACAAAGAATGTGAATCACGATATTGTAAGTTAATGGTATAATTTATTTTATTTTTAATACTACTACATTATCTTAAATGGGTGTAAAACATAAGGTTTTAAGTTAATTAGTAATGAAGCTGCTATATGAATTTTAAATCATCTAACCGCTTAAATTAGGTTCTGAATTGTTAATGAGTTGAATTTTATAGAGCTACAGACCTGTATAATTTGATTGTTTACTTTGTTTACTAATGGTAAAATAAATCTGGATATAAGGAGATATAAGGACAATGAAGGATATGAGTCTAAGCATGAAATTAATGGTAAAAAGATGAATACTATTTTGCTTTTTGTGTAGCTTCTTATCATCTTTGTTGATTCCTTACTGTTTGGTAGACCTTCCTTTGGCATCTTGAGATGTTCAACAACTTTTCATTTGGGTGTTGTTGTGGTTGTTATTATTGTTGTTTTCGTCATTTATATGGTTTCTCATGTGTTAAGATGCTAAAGTATATGAATGCTACATAGGCCTGTTAATCTATAGGATACACGGGCCGTTATAGTGGGTATTTTATTGGTGTTACTGACAGGGCAATCCAGCTAATGATAAACCTTGGTGTTGGTGGTGCAGATAGGGGTTATGATTGTTAAGGTGAATTGAAGTGAAGTCAGAATGGTGAAAACATACAACATGCTCGATTCACTTGCTCATGGGGCTTATTTTCTGTACTTATTCTCTGAAACTAAACAATCGAGAATTACTAATAATCAATGTTATCACATGAATGTTCAATGTCATGTTGTCCAATGTCAGACAGTAAGCTGTTTTAATGCCTTTGTGAACAATACTTTTTTTGAGTGAACACATTCAATTATATGCTCGAGAAGACTAATAATTTTTATGTGATATGCAGGGTGCTTCACTGGTAGTATATGCGAGAAGGGAACATAACGTCCAAGTATCCTGGTTTATGGAGTATTTGCCAATCCAAGTTTGGAGTATTTGCCAATCTAGGTATTCTTCTCAATCTTCTTGATTATAAGTGGTAGGATCAAGAGGGAAGTAACCAATCGGGGGAAGCGGGGGCAAGCAAAATATTTTTTTTTTTCTTCGTTTTTTGAAAAAACTTTGTTCACGAACATTATAGATTGGATGAAAATATGAACATTTAATAAAGACACTTTGTGATAAATGTTTTTATTTTGGCGGGAAAACGCTCGAAGAACTAATATATAACAATTATCGTGTTTTTCGAGCGTATGTTGAGGTTTTAGATATTAGGGTTTAGATATTAGGGTTTAGAAATTTAGGGTTTAGGGTTTAGATTTAGGATTTAGATTGAGTTTTTAACACGAACGGTTTAGAGTTTAGGGTTTAGGGTTTGGTTCCATAAACCCATAACACCAAACCCTAAACCCTAAACTCTAAATCGGGCTAAATTTTTACTTCACAAAACATGAAGAAAAATAACGTTAACATTCTTCACGAACAATATTATCTTGAATGTTATTTTTGTCGATCGTTTTTCCGCCTAAATAATACTACCTCCGTCTCATTCCAATAGGCTAGTATTTCATTTTGGGTTGTCCCATTCTGATAGTCCACTTCCATAAATAGAAAGGAAAGATGATATTTCATTGGTGAATTTGGAGAGAGAAGATATTTCATTGGTGGAGAAATGAAGTTAGTAGGATTTCCTAAAACTGCGTGTTTTTTGTCTGTGGACTATTGGAATGAGACGGAGGTAGTAACATTCATCACGAAGTGTCTTTTCTAAATGTTCATATTTTCGTGTGATCTTGATGCCTGAAAAAAAAATTCCAAAAAAAATGAATTTTTTATTTTTTATGCTTCCCCCGATTGGTTATATATATATATATATTATATATATATATATATATATATATATATATATATATATATATATATACACGGAAATCATTTTAAACATTACTATTCATATATACACCCGTCTTTTTGGGTCATAACCTGCCAATTTATAGGACAAAGGATATGGTTGACTGCCATGGAATAGTTGATGTCACAAGGAATGCAGTATGCTAACCAGCTACTCTTATTCAATCTTTTGTTCATTATTTCAAGCTAAGCATTGCTTATTTATACCTGCACGAATAGGTGATGTTACTTAATGTGTAAACTGTAAGGTTTATTATTTCATACCTTATAATCTGTCTCCTTATTGTAATATTGTTGGTGTTAGTTCTTATTTTGGAACTATTATCCCTAACTAACTTACTATCTACGATAATTTTATTTCAGCCACTTACGAGTTTTGTCAACACTTCCGCAACAAAAGTCTTATTACATTTCTGGTTAGCGTGATTTTGTTAAAGGCAAAAATGTTAATCTTTGCGACAAGTATGGCATAATCTATCTTATCTAATAAAAGATAAAAGGGAGTTGATGGTGATGTCACTATATGCTTTTTAGAGTTGTAACATGGCTTATAAGGGTTGTACCAATTAACCTTGCTTATGTCATAATTCCCTCTTTAACTTTATATTAATTCTATCAATCAATTGTACTAATGATAATAATTAATAAATAATTACATTATTACTCTGCTTATGTCTTTCATGCTTTTAAATATTACGGAGTAATTCACTGTAATTCACTGTCACCTCATTAATTTGATTGGTAGTTTCCACATCTCCGCTAACAAATGCATAGGAACTCACTACTCATTTTATCTTAATTCAAAATTTAAATTCTTTCACCTTCATCTTCCTCTTATCTAAATTTCCATTTCTCTCATCTTTGACTTTGTACAAAAATCATCCAAGTACTATAATTGATTCTGTAACAAGCTCTTATGAGACTATTCGTTTTCTTTGTTATTAGTTCTAGCATTCAATAATGTCTCGAATATTTGGGAAGTGAATGCATTCATATAGCTAAAGGCCCTGTTCAATAGTCAATATGTTAATCATTTATACATCAAATTTATTTTCACGAGTCATACTTATAGTCAACGGTGACTTTTTTTTTTTTTTTTTATTTCTTTAAGATATATATAGTTAGTAGCAAATGAAATAGTAATATCAAAATCATCTATGATGCATAAATCATAATTGTTTCATCAGTAGATTCATGAGTGTCTTCTTGATCTTCTATGGCAAAACGGGCAGGTCTTATCAAAGTTTCTTTTCTATTTTATTGGTTCGTCTTTGTTATAGTGTATGCTTTCCTAAAATGTGTCAAACTAATCTTTTTGGTCATATGCCTAACAAATTGTTAATAATTATACAAGTCAATTGTTTATGTTACGAGATATGTATATCTTGATTCATGTGTATAACACAATTAGTAAATATATCTAAGCTATAGGGTTGGATTGTGTATATAAGATCATGAAGGATGTTGGGATTGTAATGGCAATTCAAATGAAAGTGAAATAGAGACTGGTATGATTATAGAAATTAAGGTCATATGTCAAGCAACCAAACTCAACAAAACAACTTACAAAGTATACTATCAACTCATTCAGGCATTTCAACAAACACCTGGTGTGCAGTTACAAAATTTTATACTTTTACACAGATAAGTACAATCCCACTCTAGAAAATTCAACAAGCAGTTAACTTACGTTATTCATAGCATGAGGTTGTGTACATCTGCTTGAAATGAATGTCAAAGTAATAGTAAAAAGTATGAAGAAACTTAACCTGGGTATATCATAAGTTATTGATAATTGCAAGAAGATATGATCTTTGAGTTAATTCAGTGAAGGGGGAAAGAAGGTTTCAGACACAAAAAATTGTGTGCAAAAAAAAAAATAACTTTTTTTTAGAAATACTCATGCCCGACAATGGTTTTTTTTTTTTTTTTTTTTTTTTTTTTTTTTTCTCATTTCGAGAGGTGTGATAAACAATTACAGTACAAAAAAGTGGATTCATGTTGCCTAAACTATCAGCTGACAATTTGCATTTCATGGGATGAAGCCATCCGTATAATTATAACAATTGATTTCTAAGCCAATGGGGCTTTGCCTCATTGGTAACCATGCTTGCATGGTTTCGAGGAGACCCGGGTTCGAGTCTCACCAGGGGGTTTTCCCACCTGCCCGTTTGGATGGTGGTGGTTTCCTCTTGAAAAGTGCGATGCGATGCGATCTAACCACTAACCGTGCGATGAAAACTAACATGCCTTTCAAAAAAAAAAAAAAAAAAAAAAACAATTGATTTCTAAAGAGTAAAAATATGAGGGAGTAATGGCATCAAAAATTAACATAAATAATATTTGGGAAGTGAATGCATTCATATAGCTAATGGCCCTGTTCAATAGTCAATATGTTAATCATTTATACATCAAATTTATTTTCACGAGTCATACTTATAGTGTCAACGGTGACCTTTTTTTTTTTTTTTTTTTTTATTTCTTTAAGATATATATAGTTAGTAGCAAATGAAATAGTAATATCAAAATCATCTATGATGCATAAATCATAATTGTTTCATCAGTAGATTCATGAGTGTCTTCTTGATCTTCTATGGCAAAACGGGCAGGTCTTATCAAAGTTTCTTTTCTATTTTATTGGTTCGTCTTTGTTATAGTTTATGCTTTCCTAAAATGTGTCAAACTAATCTTTTTGGTCATATGCCTAACAAATTGTTAATAATTATACAAGTCAATTGTTTATGTTACGAGATATGTATATCTTGATTCATGTGTATAACACAATTAGTAAATATATCTAAGCTATAGGGTTGGATTGTGTATATAAGATCATGAAGGATGTTGGGATTGTAACGACAATTCAAATGAAAGTGAAATAGAGACGTATGATTATAGAAATTAAGGTCATATGTCAATAATATAGGCAAGAGTTATTTGAAGACCATATGAGATTTAGTTTATATAGAACTTAAAATTTTTATTAATTAGTTTTTAATATATTTTTCTTTAAAACAACCCGTGAGTTCACGGGTCACTTAACTAGTTCATGTAAAATACAATGCTCTTCGTGTGCAGCTCATGCTTTACTTTATGTGAATGTTCACATGCTCAAGTAAGATTGAATTTTGGTCAACTTTATGTGAATGTTCACTTCTTTCAATTGGTAAATGTTTATGTTGTAAACAATTTTTGCTATATTTTGGTTTCTAAATTCGTTATGGGGTAAACATTTTGATGGGTGTTGCATGACTATAAGTTTTTAGATTACTACTCTATTATGCTTTTGTTCTGTGAAACTATCTACTAATATTAATATTATGCTTTATAATTATAATAATGTTGTTTTACATAATTAGTTAAAGGGGGATGATTCTCACACACTGTTTTTTGATCCTCACACACCCTTTTACCCTATTATTAGGGAGGAGTTCAAGTAAATTGGTGTGTGAGGATAAAAAAACAGTGTGTGAGAATCATCCCCTTAGTTAAAGGTCCTGATTTAAGTCCTAAGTCCTAATTGAGACCATTAGTATATATTCAGGTCTAATTTATTGTAAACAAAATTCCTAAAATAATCCTGTGAATTTATTGCTCCCATTTCGCCTATAATTATAATTAAATTAATTAATGAACATTACAGCGAGCTATTAAGCATCAACAAAACGGCTACCAAAATATGTCATGTCAATTATTAATGTCATATGGATGTCACCTACTCAATTTTGTGTTATGTGGATTGGTGGTATTCGTCCATCTATCTATTATAAACATTAAACGTGAATAAACCCTTACAAAACCCCGCGAATTCTTGGGTCTTCAGCTAGTATATGATAATAAGACGCAAAAAAATAACGTGTCCCACTAAATAGTTCTTTAGGACCCCACTCTAAAAGCGTATATCATAATGGGACTCTAAATATTGTCTGATTCTATCTTAGTAGCTTTTAGGACCCTATTTTATTAGGTCCCAGGAAAAAAGGTCTTATATACTCATTTTTGTTTTAGTGTAAGCATGGTATTTTTGTTGATGAGTCATTAAATGATACAATTAATAGTTATGTTGATAATAATAGTACTGGTCATGTGTACATGGATGTAGTAATGGGCCAAACAAAGAGACGACCAATGGGGAGACGAATCCATCGTCTTATAAAGTTTCATTTTATGATTCACAATGAAAGTGTCATATGAAATGATATGACAATTGGGACCCCAACAACTCATCCGTCACATTACAGAATCAAAGTGTCCTAAATATTTTTAATGATACGACATATATTTCACATGTCCTATTAGCTTATGATATAATACGACTACGAAAAAAATGTCCTATGATAGTTTACTTCATGACTCTTTTATAAAGTGTCCTAGTAAATAAACACATATTGCGACGCTAAATCGTTAAATGTCTTATAAAGTTTCATGTTATGATTCACAATTAAAATGTCCTATGAGATCGTATGATAATTAGGATCCCAAAAACGCATCCGTCACATTAAAGAATCAACGTGTCCTAAATATTTAAAATGATACGACATACATATCAAATGTCCTATTAGCTGATAATATAATACGACTATGACAATTAAATGTCCTATGATATTTTATTTTTTAAGACTGTTTTAAAAAGTGTCCTATTAAATAAACACATTATGCGACACTAAACCGTTAAATGTCTTATAAAGTTCTATTTTATAATTCACAATTAAAGTGTCCTATGAATTACTATGATATTTAGGACCCCAACAACTCATCCGTTACATTACAGAATCAAAGTGTCCTAAATATTTATAATGATACGACATATATTTCACATGTCCTATTAGCTTATGATATAATACGACTATGAAAAATAAATGTCATATGATAGTTTATTTCATATGACTCTTTTATAAAGTGTCCTATTAAATAAATACATATTGCGACACTAAATCGTTAAATGTCTTATAAAGTTGCATTTGATGATTCACAATTAAAGTGTCCTATGAAATCATATGATATTTAGGACCCCAACAACTCATCTGTCACATTAAAGAATCAAAGCGTCCTAAATATTTATAATGATACGACATATATTTCACATGTCCTATTAGCTTATGATATAATACGATTATGAAAAAAAATGTCCTATGATAGTTTATTTCATATGACCTTTTTATATAGTGTCCTATTAAATTCACACATAATGCGACACTAAATCGTTAAATGTCTTATAAAGTTCAATTTGATGATTCACAATTAAAGTGTCCTATGAATTCATATGATAATTATAATTAACGTGTCGTAAAATTTTACAATGATACAACATAAATATCATATGTCCTGTTAGCTTATGTTATAATACGACTATGACAAATAAATGTCCTATTAAAGTTTATTTCATATGACTTTTATATAAGGTGTTCTATTAAATTAACATGTAATACTACACTATGCCGATAAATGTCTTATAAAGTACTATCTTATGGTTCACACTTAAAGTGTCCTATGAAATCATATGACCTTTAAGCCAGAAAAATATCAATCAGTCATATTAAGTCCTATTATGTTCTACTATGACACGACTCACAAAAATAAACATCCTATAAAGGTACATTTCATATGACCGTCATATAATGTGTCTTAATAACATAAATTTATAGGACATAAGTACCAAAAGTCCTAACATGATACAATTTAATAAGACTCTTGGAAATAGTTGGCCTCTAAAGATATATTTAATATGACGTTCATATTAAGTGTCCTATTACATAAATATATAATGAGACTCTATCAAATAAATGTCTTATAAGATCCTCTATTATGATCTAATTTTTAAGTGTCCTATGAAAATATATGATTATGGGACCTACTCTAAAAGTGTATCTCATCATAGGACCCTACTCTAAAAGAGTACCTCATAATAGGACCATACTCTAAAAGTGTAGCTCATAAAAGGACCTAAATATTGTTTGGTCCTATGTAAGTAGCATTTAGGACCATATTTTACTAGGTCCCAGAAAAAAGGTCCTATAGGAGCATTTTTCTTGTAGTGAAACAAATTAACTATGAGAAATTTTGTTAAGAATCCACGCTAACAAAATCCTAGCTAACTGTTCCTAGCTAACTGTTAATTCCTTATTGTACATTTTATTTATCGCAATTTATTTATCGCAATTTTAATTCTCGTAATTTTATTTATCGTCATTTAATTTATGTTATTTATTTTACGCACTTTATCGAAACACGTATACAATGTTTTGACATATCATATCGACGTCATCTATATATATCATTTGGAATAACCATAGACACTCTATATGCGGTAATGCCCGAGTTAGCTATACAGGGTTGAGGTTGATTCTAAATAATATATATACTTTGAGTTGTGATCGAGTCTGAGACATGTATATAATGGGTCACGACACGTATTAATTAATTCGAATATTATATATTAAACTATATATGAATTGTTGAACTACTAATTGGCGTCTACTAACTGTGGACTAATAACATTGGACAATTAAAATGAATTAAAATATTGATTATAACATATGAAACTAAAACATTTCTTCAAGTTTGCCACTTGATTTCATCTTAAACGCCATTTGTATCTTGATAATTCCAATCTGCGTTCAAATTTTTCATGATTCTTGAAAACACCCCAATCGAGAGGATAAACCAACCGCACTTCATCTACGGGAGAAAAGATTGATGCATATAGTTATGCACCTGAAAACTCTCGGAACCTGAGTAAACGTTTAACACGTATCTGTGCTAGCTCCTTTGACATTGTTATTACCGAAAATAATTTACAATCCCTCTCCAAATTAGCCAATTTTGTCATAGCTCCAGCAAATCAACTTCGATTTTCATTCGGATTAGCCTTATTATAACTTTGATATACGTTTGTCATTGTTATTGTTACCGGGGAACCTTTTATATTCCACCATATTACCAGCAGACGTACCAGCAACATCGTTGCTCCTTGGCTTTAATCTTCCCGACAAATTACTATATTTATCTATTGAAGTCTTATCATGAACTCATCGGCATCTTGTAACGATAATTATCATACCAAATACCGCGAAGCATCAATCATTAATTCTCGAATTTCGCAGCGTTCCTACATCAACAGTTATATATCTATATATAACGTATATCTTCTGGACTGATGAATTTCAATTCGGAATCTCTGAATTCATAAAAAGCACTCTAGCTTACGAATCAGATCTCCGAGTTCTGAAAAAGCTGATGATGCAGTGAAAACTGAAGACTGTTTAAACAGTCAAAAGTTTGATAATAAAGAGCAACATACTGAAAAAGTTCAAAAGTTTTGATACTGAAAAACGAATTGAGCAAACCATGAAGGAGGCTATGGACAAATCACAAAGATTAAATCTGCCTTCAAAGAATCCAAATGATTCAATAACTGCTGAACTCATTAACGAATACCTTGCTCCTGACTTTAAACCTTTACGAACAATCTTCATCATCGTCCATCAATATTAGAAATTCTAAGATATCATCGTATCTTTCATAATAAATATCCTCGATAATTCTGAAGATATTTTTATAACTATTCTTATCTGAAATCATTTATCTCTTCGCGATATCAGTATTACATCAGAAAGGAAACTGTTTTAGTTTCTAAATTCTGAAAGATTCGAATTTAAAATATGAATGTTTTTGAAGTAGTGTTGGAAATTGAAGCATGAGTTAGTAGAATATAATGACACTTGATCAACGTGATTATATTACAGTAAGTCATGCTGAGTTTCTAATGAAACGTGATGATTCACAGACTATAACGTCATCATGTGCCATTTTACACGACTCTTACATTCTATCTAATATAAAAACATATCAAGAACATGTCTTCCTGGTAATTCTATCTTTTCTCTTGAATCCTGGTAATTTAACCAATCAAAATCGTGCTATTACAATTTATCCCTTAGAACATTAGTCATGTTCATTCAAAATTTCATACCTACGAATTTTGGACCATTATTCGCTTGACTTAAAGTCGGGAAGAGAAAACAAAAGTATGAGTTAAGAAAAAAAGAATAGAAGGTATGAGCTATTGAAATAAGAAACGAAGAGGGTGGATTTAAAGTAAAATATCAGACAGAACAATCGTGACAGATTATCGCATTTAGTCAAAGAGGATCCTAACTTCCTTAATCACCGAAGAATCAAATCTTATTACGAAGAATTTCTCTAAATCCCTTGAATTCCGAAAATCAACCATATCTACGTCAAAAGATTTGACGAAACACTATTTAATCATTTCACTCTTTTGTGATAGCTTCACTCGTACGCTTCGAATAATCGAATTGTTTTATCTCTATTACTCACTAATGATATAACTCTATTTATCAACTCATATTTGTCATGAAAACATTTTTATTGTTAACCATGACAACCTCGATCAAATTTCGGGACGAAATTTCTTTAACGGGTAGGTACTGTGACGACCCGGGAATTTCCGACTAAATTTAAACTTAATCTTTATATGATTTCGATACGATAAGCAAAGTCTATTAAATTGAATTTCAAAATTTTTAAACTATTTTATGAAATCATTTGACCTTCGACCATTTCCGATGATTCACGAACAATTACTTGTAAATAGATACGTATATATTTAAATATATATAAATAATAATTTGAGATATATTATAATTAACTATGTAAAATAAAACAATATATAATAATTATTATTTAAAACATATATATATATATATATATATATATATATATATATATATATATATATATAAGGTATATTGAATATATAAATATAGTTCTGAATTTATTTAGTAAACGATAGAAGTACTTGTTTATCATTCGACGGTTATTTAAATAAGTTAAGTTCAAACTTAAGTGATTGTAAAATAAACGGTGATCCGAAAATGAGTAATATAAATTTTAGGCTTCTTAAAAATGTATTTAGGAACTATTGTTGAATTTTAAAACTTTTTATATTTTACTTGGGGTTGGGAGTGAATAATTAATGTAATTTTTATTTAATAGTTAATGATCGAATTTTATACCATAATGACCAAAATAAATAAATATAGTTAAGTTAAAAATATAGGATTTTTCTGAACACTTTTATCCGCCACTGATTATCAACGGAGCATGAATTTCAGTCCGTAAATGAAATAGTAGACGACGGCTAACAATTTACACATTTATATTTCAAATATTATTATAATCACAATCCTATGTCTAATTGATTGAAAGAGTGATTTTACTGTATCTAATTGAATTCATTATTGATGTACTAACTTCTTTCTTTCTCCCACTATCTACACAGCACCGATTAATATATATATATATATATATATATATATATATATATATATATATATATATATATATATATATACCGATTAATATATATATATATATATATATATATATATATATATATATATATATATATATATATATATATATATATATATATATATATATATATATATATATATATATACTTGTGTTATATAGTTTGAAAGACAACACATCACTAGAGTATTATATCTCCTTCTTTCTTATTGTTCTATCTTTCTTCTTCATTCAACTAATAAACAGTCTAAACCGAAAAACTCAATATATTTCCTGCTCGATCCCTTCTTGCTCACCACATCTGGGAATCAACACCATCACAAACATCGGTCATCACCCTTAATCTACCACCATCGACCTTCATCAACACCTTCATCATATTAACCACCGTAATTGCCGTTTCCTGTAAACATCGAAGCATCACTAGGCTGTTGTAAACTCGTCATTTAATCTCACCACAACAGACCCACGACATCTGCTGCTTTTACTAGTTCCAAACCCGCCACCTTGGAACCCATGAAACTCATCTTAAACACCGTAAGCCATCACCATCCATCACCACCCAACCTTCCATCTTTCTTGTCTACCTTCAAGGCCGCCGTCTACAGCCACCACCGACGACACCCCTGCAGAAACCACCACCACCGAATCCCTTTTCTCTCTCTCTCTCTCTCTCTCTCTCTCTCTCCTCTCTCTCCTAAACTTGTTCATGAAACACCATATCAAACCATCGATCACCTTAACAAGCCATCGACTACCAAAATTTCATGTTTCCTTTCATTATTCGAACACCATGAAAACCACAACAACAAGCTGCTGTACCACTATTAACCGCCACCTCTACTACTCTCTTTTCCTCTCTCTTCATCTCTTCTTTGTAAACCCACGACTATAATCTGTTTTCTGTTCCAACTTACCATTCGAAATAGCAACCCTTGCTCCTATATTGTTTATGTTTCCATTTAAATCATCACTATCACGACTCATATCATCACCCTAGAATCACCATCTTCACTTTGATTATTTTATAACTACTACTGTTTGAAAACCGATCCAAACATCATTATTTTCTTGCTGCTGTAGAGCAACCGTAACCCACCATCACTGCCACCGTAACCTGCTATTGCAGCTAACCACCATCTGCGTTTTCTATTTTATTTTTGATAAAATAAGATGATGATTAAAGATTATGGAGATGATTTGTGATGAAGATGATGAATAGTGGGTTATTATGATTGTGATTTCATGATATTGATGATGATGGGCTGTGAAGGTAATACGATGATTGAAGTATGATGATAATGATGATTAAAGTATGATGACAGCATGGTGGGGGAAGATGAAGTTATCGTTTTTCTGTCTCAATTTAATATATAGAAAAAGAAACCGATTTCGTTTAATTGTTGGGCTGTTATTTTTTTCTGTTTTTCAATTGGGCCGAGGTGTTATTTTCTGTTGGGCTGAGAGTTGGGAATGTGGGCCGATTATGATGATTGGGCTGATGGCAGACTGGACATAGAATCAATAACGGTGTAAATAAATTTGCGTCTGAGATTACATCAGATTAGATGGAACGAACGAGTGGTTAAGGTATTTATCGAGTGAGCGAGAAGTCGCTGGTTCGAGTCCCATTTGGGGCATTCTTTTTATAAAAAACTTTACAAGAGGGTATACTCCTTATCCTTATTTTTATAATTATCATTACTATTATTATTGTCATTATTATTATTTTTAGTAATATTACTAGTATTAATTATAACTAGTATTACAATTATTATTACAAGTAATATAAATGTTATTATTATTATTATTATTATTATTATTATTATTATTATTATTATTATTATTATTATTATTATTATTATTATTATTATTATTATTATTATTATTATTATTATTATTATTATTATTATTATTATTATTAAGTATGAGTGTTATTATTATTATTAATTAAGTATTATGAATATCATCATCATTATTATTATCATTAATCTAATTATTATTATTATTATTATTATTATTATTATTATTATTATTATTATTATTATTATTATTATTATTATTATTAAGTATGAGTGTTATTATTATTATTAATTAAGTATTATGAATATCATCATTATAATTATCATTAATCTAATTAGTATTATTATTATTATTATTATTATTATTATTATTATTATTATTATTATTATTATTATTATTGTTATTAATAGTATTAAGTATTATTAATATCAACTTATGATTTCCAATAATAATATTACTATCATTAATATTACTAATATTATACTATTAGTATTATTATTAATATGATCATTTAAATATCTAATAAAACTATAATTATTATTAAACTTACTACTATTATTAACAATATTATTTTTGCTAAAACTATCATTTTTACTTTATAATTATTAGTAAAACTACCATTTTATCATTATTATTATTGTCATAATTAGTATTATTATTAATCATTATTAGCATTAGGTATTATTATTATTATCAAGATTTTTATACAATATTAACATTTTCTTTACTAACAATACTACTAGTATCTATTACAACTATATTATTATTCCTATCAATATTACTATCAATATTATTAATATAATTACAATAAGAGATAATCATATAAAAATATACTTAATAAAACTATATTAAAATTTTCTTTATATAAAGAATATAAAATAAATATTAAGTTATTAATGAAACACATAACTTATTAAGATAATAATTATATCACTAATTAGATATAAAATTGTTCGATTTCAATTATATGTGTTAATATATATATATAAATAATATAGGTTCGTGAATCTGAGGCCAACATTGCACTTGTTCAATGCCATCATATGCATAATTATTATGAAATACAATATTTTGAGTTTCATTACTCCCTTTTAAATGCTTTCGCTATATATATTTTTGGGACTGAGAATACATGCGCTACTTTTATAAATGTTTGACGAAATAGACACAAGTACTTAAAAACATTCTACGATTGAGTTACGAGTACACCGGATATCACCCCTTTATAGTCTGGTAATCTAAGAATTAGGGAACCGAGCCCCTAATTGACGCGAATCCTAAAGATAGATCTATGGGCACTAACAAGCCCCAGTCAGGAGAATTTGAACTGCTTTAGTACTTCGATATAAGTATACAACCGCCAGCTTTAAAAGATATGATCTGTTTGTGAGGTGTACACAACCATCATATTTAAAAGAGTGGCCTGTTTGTATACTTTTTGCATGACCGTGCAGAATGCCGGTATGCGGGGGATATTCTATATGCATCTTGTTAAAGTCGATTACCAGGTGCTTATATATCGTATGAATGATTTTACAGCAGTGAGCAGACCTGCAAAGATTGTTTTCGAAATATGAGTATCTTGTGGTCTATTATATTATTGGAAATAATTGTTTATGATAAACTAATGAACTCACCAACCTTTTGGTTGACACTTTAAAGCATGTTTATTCTCAGGTATTAAGGAAATATTCCGCTGTGCATTTGCTCATATTAGAGATATTACTTGGAGTCATTCATGACATATTTCAAAAGACGTTGCATTCGAGTCCTCGATTTCATCAAGATTATTACTAAGTCAATTATAGTTGGATATATTATGAAATGGTATGCATGCCGTCAACTTTCATTGTAAAGAAAGTTTGTCTTTTAAAAACGAATGCAATGTTTGTAAAATATATCATATAGAGGTCAAATACCTCGCGATGTAATTAACTATTGTGAATCGTTTATAATGTATATGAACGGGTCCTTTCAAATACTTTATTTGAGAAATGCATATGCCTTTTTCATTATTTAAAAATTCTATTCCAAGAAAATGCTTGAGTTTTCCCAGATCTTTAATCTGAAATTTAGTTTTCAAAATATGTTTGACCTTCTCAATTTCAGAGTTGTTGTTCCCAGTGATAACAATGTCATCCACATGCACAAGTAGGGCAATAAAAGTATCACCATCATTTCTAACATATAAAGAGTTATCAAACACTCTGGACAAATCCATGCTCAGTAAGAGCATTATTAAGCTTAAAGTACCATTATCTAGGGGCTTGTTGTAGACCATACAAAGACTTGGTTAATTTACAAACCCTAGTATCATTAGCATCAAAATATCCTTCGGGATGGGTCATATACACATCCTCACAAAGATCACCATATAGAAAGGCATTGTTGATGTCAAGTTGAAACAAGGACCAATTATTTTGAACAGCAAGAGTAATAACACATCTGATGGTCACATGTTTAACAACTGGAGAGAAAGTCTCATCATAGTCAATTCCCTCCTTTTGACTATAACCCTTAACAACAAGTCTAGCTTTGTACCTTTCTATTTCACCATTAGAATTGTACTTTATTTTATATACCCATTTACTGTCTATAGGTTTTCTATCAGGTGGTAGTTCAGTAATTACCCATGTGTTGTTTCTGTTTAGGGCTTCCATTTCAAGGTTCATGGCCTCCCTCTAGTTTGGGTCATTTATAGCATGTTTATAACAACTGGGTTCAACAGATTTATTTAAACTGGACACAAAAGCATAATTTTCACAATTCAGAAAAAAATAATTCACATATTTCTCAACACCATATTTAACCTTTCCTTCTACAATAAAGTCATTAAATTTTCTAGGAAGGTTAGTCTCTCTGGTTGATCTCCTTAGATTTTGATTTGGTTGAGTATTGCCCTCAGTAGAAGTGGGATTATCCACTGGTGTTGTTGTAGAACCCTCATCACTGCCACTATTGTCATCAATGTGATGCACATTAGTTGCAGGACCAAAGTCACTACTGCCATCACCTTCATTATGCTCTCTCTCCTCATCATTGAGACTTGAGATGTTTGATTCATCAAAAAACAGAAATTTTTGTGATTTAAAATATTTTCATTTTCAAAATTATTTGAAGCAAATTTTTTAACTTTAAAAGGAAAGACAGTTTCATAAAACTTAACATCTCTAGAAAAATAGTAGTTTTATTTTCAAGGTTAAAGAGTTTATATGAAACAACCCAACCCGTATTCAACCCGAGTAAATTTATTTTTTTCTTTTTATCATAATAATATATGCAACATTGGTCCATGTACGTTTCCGAAAACATCATCATTACAATGGTAAGTTTAAACACCTTTAAAACATACAATATATAAATTAAGTTTACAAAACAGGAATGCAACCCGGGACCCATTTGACGTATCCAAAATATAATTCATGATCCGACTAGTTCATTTTACAACCAAAACCGAGCATGGTGATTGGGAACGCTACCCAATCCTAATCAAAAGTATAAAGCAATCTGTAAAGCACTAGTCCCCAAGCAAACCCAAGCCGCCACTTGCAACCTATAAAAATGTAAACAAGTATTGAGTAAAACAATTATACACATACATATACAATTTACCTACTCGTATCCACGAACACGAACTACGCATGCATAACAAGCTAGTAACAACATACAACTAGCACAATATTAGCATAATAAACACAACAATGTAATAATGCTAAATATAAACACCAATGACGTACAACAAAACTAACCGAAATAAAATAAGGGATAAGATCCCTGCGTATAAGTCACCGATGTTCACAACATCCCTCGGGTTACCAAACAAACCCCATGAGTGGTATCACCAAATCGAACTTAAGACCACCCGTCACGTCTAATGTGGTATCGTCTCATCGAACTTTAAACCCACATATGAGGTATCGCCATATCGAACTTTAAACCCTCATCGCACGCCTTTATACAATAGTGATATGGTATCGTCAAATCAAACTTTAACCCATATCACCCGTCTAATATGGTATCGTCTAATCGAACTTAAAACCCACATATGAGGTATCGCCAAATCGAACTTTAACCCTCATTACCCTCCAATACAAATCATTGATATGGTATCGACAAATCGAACTTAAGACCATATCATACATACATGACAATGAGGTATTGTCAAATCGATTTAAACCCTCATTGCCTACGACACGAATAAATAAATCATATATATACATATATAATTATTCCACTCAACTTATCACCCCGGTGGTGATAAAAACACTTCCGTGAGCTTCAAGCGAAGTACCTAATACATTAAGTACGCAAATCAACATACAAACTAGTGGGACTAACCACCAACACTTAACTCTCGAGCATTTAATGACCCAATTGCATTACATGACCCATTTACACCAAAACCGCCCATTAAAGGCCAAGACTCATCATTAATCACTAAAAGCTAGTGATTAAAGTCTACTAATGCCAACTAACACAAACTATGGGTATTTCATACCCATCTTACCCAACTAGGTCAACCATTACCCATTTGGCCCATTTCAACACTTAGACTTATATTTTGGTCAAACTTGCACCCATTAACAATCTTTCACAAATTCACAAGTGTACTAGTGTTTTTAACATCAATTTAACACTTACAAACACCAAGTTCATGACCAAACCCTAGATTACAAGCCTTAGGGTTTTCATACACCAATTTAACCCAAATTCACCCATTTAACCCCCAAATGGGTCTTACAAGTCTCAAATGAACAAACCCTAGCTATAAATCAATTAAAACTCAAAACACGGAGTTAAGACTTACCAACACTATCACGACGTAGCTAGAGTTGTAAGGAACAACTTTAAAACTCGGGCTCGGGCGAGATTTGGTCTCCTTCTTCTCCAAGTGAGCTCTCTCTCACTAAAAACCTCAACTCTCTCTCTAGGATTTAATTGGTGAAGGTGAAGATGTGATAAATGAGGATTGGGTAAGGTTGAATCAGCTTTAAACTCCCCAAAACCGGCCATAAGTGAAAGGACTATTATACCCCCAAAAGATGCCATTTAAAATGGCTAAAAAGTCATTTCAGCGACATTTGTCGCGTTTCGCGACACTTCGTCGCGTTTTGCGACACCAGGACGCGATAAAAAGCACTCAAACGCGACAAAGTGGTCAGAAATCACCATCAGAAGTTGTCTCGTTTCAAGCGTGTTTGTCACGGAACGCGACACACCAGAACGCGACAAACTGCACTCAAACTCGACAGATTACCTGATGTACTCCAATTTCACTTTTAAAACATCCCAAAGTCAAACGTGGTCAATGCATTACATCCAAACTATTAAATAAACATTTTTGGACTTCAAATGATGCCCCGAGCATCATGTTTAGAAAAACGGGGTGTTACAACTCTCCCCCACTTAAATTCGATCACGTCCTCGTGATCCTAGTCACTTAACCAATCCGAACATACACGCTGTAGTTCTCAAACAATCGTTCCAATCCGACTTCCACCACATTACTCATTAACCCTAAGACTAATCCATTAACTAAATACACACTTGCACGCATTTCGAGCCGTGTAAAACATCCGAAGTCTATAACGATCACTTAGAATACGCGGAATCACCATGTATTCTTCCACTCCTCTAGGCGATTCTTCTCAAAGAGTCACCTTTAACAACTAAATCGTCACCCGCAATTTATCGAATCCACAAATCCGAGCACAAAACTTGCTCAATCCCTCACATTGGGAAAACTCAACCAATCTTTCTAGCATACCGTACCAAGTACATCGCTAGTAACAACCACATACCAAAATAAAGTCAACCATCTAGCCGATGAAGACCGAATCAAAACGAATCCTTACGGATAACACTTACCACTCAACATGGTCACAAACGACTCAACGGATCCAACAAAAAGGCGTATCCTCACGATTGGATAACGCTCGACATAATATTTGCAAGAAAGCAAACGCACCAAGTGATATGGTATCGTCAAATCGAACTTAAACCCACATCACATACTAACGCACCTATCGATATGGTATCGTCAAATCGAACTTAAACCCATATCTCATGCCAACTCACGCCTTGATATGGTATCGGCAAATCGAACTTAAACCCATATCTCATTCCACCGCTTTTGCAAATGAGGTATCGTCAAATCGAACTTAACCCTCATTGCACGTACGCTAAGTATGTACACATACTTAGTATAATTCTACTCGACTTGGAATTTCCGTTCACTAGTTACATGTATCGACATCATGACCTAGTAAAAGTCACTTGCATCACTAATATGAACAAAACAACGATTCTCTAAAAGAGATTTCGACACGTCATTCTTTGTCCACGAGGCCTCATATTGCTCGTCAAACTCGCTCACTTAACTCTCGATGAGTTATCAACGTTACTACCTCGAGTAGTAATTTAAATCTAAATCAATAAATACAATTTCAACCTAAATTGTACTTTTCCATCATTCGACCATTCAAGGTCTCGACACGAATTCCAAATCTATCACAAACACCGTCCGAAATCTCACATTAAAATCCCTTTGTGCGAGAGTAACACTCCCCTACTTAGGATCTCGTCCCATAATCACATTGTCAAGATAATATCATCCGACGATAGTTATCATTTTCCAAAATCCGTGACCAATCACTCCATCGGTCGTAGTCCTCGAATTCTCAAGAATTCATTTCGCACACTAGAGATTAACGTTTACCGTCACCTGTTGGCGTTAATTAAACAATGACATAAAGCCAAAACACAACACGCACCTTGTACAACCGTACAATGCTACCGAGAGGTAGACTTTTCTAACAATTGGGTTCACCCGACCCGTCACAACACTTGCTCCAATCTTGGGCATACGAAGGATCTTAACCTATCCTTAATCACCTCAACGAAGAGTTCATCACAATTTACACAAACCTTGTTCTTGCAATTCTACGAATGCCATAATTTGTCAAGGTTCCACCTAGTCACTCATGTACCTAAAGGTTTCTCTCCGGTACCCTAAGTACAACGTAACAACAACACCGTCGGAGTCGAACATTACGCTTGCAGGTATGAAAAAGGCACCTGACATCGCGTCATTTAGACTCCACTACTAACATTATCAAAGTCAAAAGACTTGTTACCTAGGGTTCCATCCGCTCGCGAATACCCATATCCTAATTAGAATGACTTTAAGTCATACGTGCTCGTCGAACCTTATGGTTCATAATCTCATAACACAAAAGTGACCACGCACTAACAAGTAACTCCAAAGCCTACTCCCATGGCTTGGTAAAATATTTTACCCCACACTAAGGAATGCTTGGAAGCACCAAGTCTTACGCCCTTCGACCGTCATCCCAAACATTATCATGGGGTAATTCCGAAAGGAATGCTACCCTTCCTTTCACTACGCACTTAACACAATACATCAACCAAAAATTCGTAAGTACATTCCATTAACATAATCGAAAAGTACCTCAAACGTTATGGCTAGTTCCTCCGCGCATCACCAACCAACTCAGGACACTCCGACTTTCGGTGTCCCTTTTTCTGACAATTAAAACACGTAACCTGGTTGGAAGTTGGCTCTGTACAATCGCGAGACAAATGACCCCGTAACCCACAGTTGTAGCAAGCAGGGAGGTAATTTCCGGAGCCATCCTTCTTCACACTACCGACAACTTCAGTCACACTTTTACTCTTCTTGTTCGAATATATCGTAGTTTCGAACTTTCGCTTACTAACATCGGAACCGCTTGCCTTCGACACCTCCGGTTCGAAACCCCGAGCTAACTCAAACAACTCTTCGAAAGACTTAGCCATCCCCCGACTAATCTTACGTTTCAATTCATCGCTTAAAGTACGATAGAAATCTAGCATCAACATTCGGTCATCACCGACATACTCCGGACAAAAACGAGTTTTTGACAAGAAAGTAGACTTGAGAGTAACCAAGTCCATCGAACCTTGTCGCAAATCACGCAACTCATCTCGGATTTTATTAAGGTCAGACTGAGTTCGGTATTCATCAAAGAACTCCTTTCTAAACTCTTCCCATGACAAGCTCGTACATTGTTCTTCACCATACAATTGAATCTTGTCATCCCACCACAACTTGGCTTCTTCACGCAACATACTAGAACCGTATCTCGTTTTCTTCTCGGGAGGACATTCACTAGTACGAAAAGCCCCCTCGATGTTGGAAACCCAACATGTACTCTTCAACGGATCCCTCACCCCATTAAACATAGGAGGTTGAGCATCCTTGAAGTTCTTGTAATGGAAGTCTCGCCTTCCATGTCCACCGTTACCATCACCTCCTTCACCGCGAGGATAAATATTTCTAGCTTCGAATGCCTCTTCGATCGCGACATTCATTCGTTCGTTGATTAACTCGGTTACTTGCCCATCAACCAATTCCTGGAAAACCTTTCTAACATCCTTGAGAAACTCCACTTTTTGCCGTTTAAAGATGGCCTCAACCTTAGCCGTGAACTCAGAGTCGTCGCCTTGTTCCTCGTTAACTTGTTTGTTCCTTGTCATCATTCTAAGAAATGAACTCGGTTAGGAACGCAACATAAATAAATTACATACACCGCCACGATCTATATTCATAATCATATAAATACATTACCGTTCGTACATCCCATCTAGTTCAATACTTGTGGTACATTACTCACTTGACTTGGCTTGCAACCGTAATAATGGTCGCGAAGCATTTTTACGCTCACACGCCATGCCGAACTCATAAATACAACAACCATCTTACTAGATGTCCAACATAAACAACATGATTAGTAACACAAAATCAACATATAACTAAAACCCGAACCGACCTGTAATCCTACAAGTCCCGCATAATAGCACACACAAAAGTCTAAGTCTAGGCGCCTATCTCAAGTCACCTAAATCCCTTAGACCATGCTCTGATACCACTTGAAACAACCCAACCCGTATTCAACCCGAGTAAATTTATTTTTTTCTTTTTATCATAATAATATATGCAACATTGGTCCATGTACGTTTCCGAAAACATCATCATTACAATGGTAAGTTTAAACACCTTTAAAACATACAATATATAAATTAAGTTTACAAAACAGGAATGCAACCCGGGACCCATTTGACGTATCCAAAATATAATTCATGATCCGACTAGTTCATTTTACAACCAAAACCGAGCATGGTGATTGGGAACGCTACCCAATCCTAATCAAAAGTATAAAGCAATCTGTAAAGCACTAGTCCCCAAGCAAACCCAAGCCGCCACTTGCAACCTATAAAAATGTAAACAATGAGAGGGTAAGCTAATGCTTAGTGAGTAAAACAATTATACACCTACATATACAATTTACCTACTCATATCCACGAACACGAACTACGCATGCATAACAAGCTAGTAACAACATACAACTAGCACAATATTAGCATAATAAACACAAAAATGTAATAATGCTAAATATAAACACCAATGACGTACAACAAAACTAACCGAAATACAATAAGGGATAAGATCCCTGCGTACAAGTCACCGATGTTCACAACATCCCTCGGGTAACCAAATAAACCCCATGAGTGGTATCGCCAAATTGAACTTAAGACCACCCGCCACGTCTAATGTGGTATCGTCTCATCGAACTTTAAACCCACATATGAGGTATCGCCATATCGAACTTTAAACCCTCATCGCACGCCTTTATATAATAGTGATATGGTATCGTCAAATCGAACTTTAACCCATATCACCCGTCTAATATGGTATCGTCTAATCGAACTTAAAACCCATATATGAGGTATCGCCAAATCGAACTTTAACCCTCATTACCCTCCAATACAAATCATTGATATGGTATCGACAAATCGAACTTAAGACCATATCATACATACATGACAATGAGGTATCGTCAAATCGATTTAAACCCTCATTGCCTACGACACGAATAAATAAATCATATATATACATATATAATTATTCCACTCACCTTATCACGCCGGTGGTGATTAAAACACTTCCGTGAGGTTCAAGCAAAGTACCTAATACATTAAGTACCCAAATCAACATACAAACTAGTGGGACTAACCACCAACACTTAACTCTCGAGCATTTAATGACCCAATTGCATTACATGACCCATTTACACCAAAACCGCCCATTAAAGGCCAAGACTCATCATTAATCACTAAAAGCTAGTGATTAAAGTCTACTAATGCCAACTAACACAAACTATGGGTATTTCATACTCATCTTACCCAACTAGGTTAACCATTACCCATTTGGCCCATTTCAACACTTAGACTTATATTTTGGTCAAACTTGCACCCATTAACAATCTTTCACAAATTCACAAGTGTACTAGTGTTTTTAACATCAATTTAACACTTACAAACACCAAGTTCATGACCAAACCCTAGATTACAAGCCTTAGGGTTTTCATACACCAACTTAACCCAAATTCACCCATTTAACCCCCAAATGGGTCTTACAAGTCTCAAATGAACAAACCCTAGCTATAAATCAATTAAAACTCAAAATATGGAGTTAAGACTTACTAACACTATCACGACGTAGCTAGAGTTGTAAGGAACAACTTTAAAACTCGGGCTCGGGTGAGATTTGGTCTCCTTCTTCTTCAAGTGAGATCTCTCTCACTAATAACCTCAACTCTCTCTCTAGGATTTAATTGGTGAAGGTGAAGATGTGATAAATGAGGATTGGGTAAGGTTGAATCAGCTTTAAACTCCCCAAAACCGGCCACAAGTGAAAGGACTATTATACCCCAAAAAGATGCCATTTAAAATGGCTAAAAAGTCATTTCAGCGACATTTGTCGCGTTTCGCGACACTTCGTCGTGTTTCGCGACACCAGGACGCGATAAAAAGCACTCAAACGCGACAAAGTGGTCAGAAATCACCATCAGAAGTTGTCTTGTTTCAAGCATGTTTGTTGTAGTGACCCGAACTTTTCCATGTTTATATATATTAATTGAGATTGATATTTACATGATTAAATGTTTCCAACATGTTAAGCAATCAAACTTGTTAAGACTTGATTAATTGAAATATGTTTCATATAGACAATTGACCACCCAAGTTGACCGGCGATTCACGAACGTTAAAACTTGTAAAAACGACTTGACGATATATATATGGATATACATATGGTTAACATGAGATTATGATAAGTAAGTATCTCCATAAGTATATTAACAATGAGTTATATACATATAAACAAGACTACTAACTTAAGGATTTCGAAACGAGACATATATGTAATGATTATCGTTGTAACGACATTTAAATGTATATATATCATATTAAGATATATTAATATATCATAATATCATGATAATATAATAATTTAACATCTCATTAGATATAATAAACAATGGGTTAACAACATTAATTGAGATCGTTAACTTAAAGGTTTCAAAACAACACTTACATGTAACGACTAACGATGACTTAACGACTCCGTTAAAATGTATATACATGTAGTGTATTTAGATGTATTAAAATACTTTTGGAAGACTTCAAGACATATATCAAAACACTCATACTTAACGAAAATGGTTACAGTTACTTTCCCATTCTTTTCTTTCATCAAGAATTCTAGTCGTATTCTTACCCGTATTATACACAGCTTCAAAACGTACTTACTATGGGTATATACCAATAGGAACTAGCATGGGATTCCACTCTTGATTATGTCATGTATGACTAATCAATTTTAACTTCTACCATGAGCTAGTCAACTAACTAGAACTCCTTTTAACCCCACTCACCACTCACCAATTAACACTCATCATTCACTCCATTTCACTTCCAAATCTCTTTCTAATTCTCTCTCAACACACCCACACTATTATGAACGTATTTTTCCAGTAGTTAATCATCATCTTCATCAAAAATCACTTCAAGAATCAAGCTATAATCATCATAGGAAGAACACTTCAAGAATACTTCAAAAATCCCTTCAAGTTTACTAATTTACTTCCAAGCTTCCTAATCCATTCCAAGTAATCATCTAAGATCAAGAAACCTTTGTTATATACAGTAGGTTATCTTTCTTATTCAAGGTAATATTCATATTCAAACTTTGATTCAATTTCTATAACTATAAACTATCTTAATTCGAGCAAAAATCTTACTTGAACTTGTTTTTGTGTCATGATCCTACTTCAAGAACTTTCAAGCCATCCAAGATCCTTTGAAGCTAGATCATTTCTTGTCACTTCCAGTAGGTTTACCTACTAAACTTGAGATAGTAATGATGTTCATAACATCATTCGATTCATATATATAAAACTATCTTATTCGAAGGTTTAAACTCGTAATCACTAGAACATAGTTTAGTTAATTCTAAACTTGTTCGCAAACAAAAGTTAATCCTTCTAACTTGACTTTTAAAATTAACTAAACACATGTTCTATATCTATATGATATGCTAACTTAATGATTTAAAACCTGGAAACACGAAAAACACCGTAAAACCGGATTTACGCCGTCGTAGTAACACCGCGGGCTGTTTTGGGTTAGTTAATTAAAAACTATGATAAACTTTGATTTAAAAGTTGTTATTCTGAGAAAATGATTTTTATTATGAACATGAAACTATATCCAAAAATTATGGTTAAACTCAAAGTGGAAGTATGTTTTCTAAAATGGTCATCTAGATGTCGTTCTTTCGACTGAAATGACTACCTTTACAAAAACGACTTGTAACTTATTTTTCCGACTATAAACCTATACTTTTTCTGTTTAGATTCATAAAATACAGTTCAATATGAAACCATAGCAATTTGATTCATTCAAAACGGATTTAAAATGAAGAAGTTATGGGTAAAACAAGATTGGATAATTTTTCTCATTTTAGCTACGTGAAAATTGGTAACAAATCTATTCCAACCATAACTTAATCAACTTGTATTGTATATTATGTAATCTTGAGATACCATAGACACGTATACAATGTTTCGACCTATCATGTTGACACATCTATATATATTTCGGAACAACCATAGACACTCTATATGTGAATGTTGGAGTTAGCTATACAGGGTTGAGGTTGATTCCAAAATATATATAGTTTGAGTTGTGATCAATACTGAGATACGTATACACTGGGTCGTGGATTGATTCAAGATAATATTTATTGATTTATTTCTGTACATCTAACTGTGGACAACTAGTTGTAGGTTACTAACGAGGACAGCTGACTTAATAAACTTAAAACATCAAAATATATTAAAAGTGTTGTAAATATATTTTGAACATACTTTAATATATATGTATATATTGTTATAGGTTCGTGAATCAACAGTGGCCAAGTCTTACTTCTCGACGAAGTAAAAATCTGTGAAAGTGAGTTATAGTCCCACTTTTAAAATCTAATATTTTTGGGATGAGAATACATGCAGGTTTTATAAATGATTTACAAAATAGACACAAGTACGTGAAACTACATTCTATGGTTGAATTATCGAAATCGAATATGCCCCTTGTTATTAAGTCTGGTAATCTAAGAATTAGGGAACAGACACCCTAATTGACGCGAATCCTAAAGATAGATCTATTGGGCTTAACAAACCCCATCCAAAGTACCGGATGCTTTAGTACTTCGAAATTTATATCATATCCGAAGGGTGTCCCGGAATGATGGGGATATTCTTATATATGCATCTTGTTAATGTCGGTTACCAGGTGTTCACCATATGAATGATTTTTATCTCTATGTATGGGATGTGTATTGAAATATGAAATCTTGTGGTCTATTATTATGATTTGATATATATAGGTTAAACCTATAACTCACCAACATTTTTGTTGACGTTTTAAGCATGTTTATTCTCAGGTGATTATTAAGAGCTTCCGCTGTTGCATACTTAAATAAGGACAAGATTTGGAGTCCATGCTTGTATGATATTGTGTAAAAACTGCATTCAAGAAACTTATTTTTTTGTAACATATTTGTATTGTAAACCATTATGTAATGGTCGTGTGTAAACAGGATATTTTAGATTATCATTATTTGATAATCTACGTAAAGCTTTTTAAACCTTTATTGATGAAATAAAGGTTATGGTTTGTTTAAAAATGAATGCAGTCTTTGAAAAATGTCTCATATAGAGGTCAAAACCTCGCAACGAAATCAATTAATATGGAACGTTTTTAATCAATAAGAACGGGACATTTCAGTTGGTATCAGAGCGATGGTCTTAGAGAACCAGAATTTTGCATTAGTGTGTCTTATCTAGTTTGTTAGGATGCATTAGTGAGTCTGGACTTCGACCGTGTTTACTTGAAAAATGATTGCTTAACAAATTTTGTTGGAAACTATATATTTTTAACATGTGAATATTATGTGATATATTAATCTCTTAACGCGTTTGATATTATGTGATAGATGTCTACCTCTAGAACAAGTCTCATTGACTCACCTAATAATAATGAAGAGTCAAATGTAAATTGGAATGATTCGTGGACTGATTCACAAGTTCCCGAAGAGGAACCGGAAGAAGAGTCGGAACCAGAAGAAGAATCGGAATCGGAAGAAGAATCGGAACCGGATGAAGAAATAGAACCGGTGGGGGAAATAATAAAACGGTTAAGTAAAAGAAAATCCTCAACCAACCGACAAAGGTTAATTATGGTCAATGGTGTTTCCGCTAAGGAAGCAAAATATTGGGAGGATTACCAATTCTCCGATGAATCGGATTCCGACGAGAATTCCGATGATGTTATAGAAATTACCCCAACTGAATTTAAAAAGGCAAAAGAAAATAATAAGGGAAAGGGCATAAAAATAGAGAAATCTAATTCCAACCCCGATGAACTTTATATGTATCGTCAACCCCCGAAGTCCTTAAGTTGTAACAATGACCCGGGAACCTCTAAACCACCAGGTTTTTCTAAACCAATGTGGAAAATAACGGCTCGTATTAGGGGAACATCATATATCCCTAGAAACTTGGGAAAACGAACCAAAACCAAAGAAGAAGAAACAAGCGAGTCGGAATAAGATAGTTGTATTCGTGTGGTGTAATATATGTAATATAGTGTGCTTATGCTTTATGATATATGTAAAAATTGCTTGTATTAATAAGTATTTTTTTTATGAATCTAACTCTTGTCTATTTTACAGTATAAAAACACAAAATGGATAGACAACCCAATATTTTAAGAGACCTACCCGGAGACATGATTGATGAAATCTTGTCTAGAGTCGGTCAGAATTCCTCGGCACAACTATTTAAGGCGAGATCAGTTTGTAAGACATTCGAAGAACGTTCCAAGAATGATTTGGTTTATAAAAGGCTTTCGTTCGGAAGATGGGGGATATCACATTGGGAAATCCATAAGTTACGATGTGTTTACTTTGACGCATATATTGCGGGGAACCCAAATGCTATTTTACGCAACGGGTTAAGAAATTATTTTGACTCAGTATATCCAAATATAGGACTTCGTGATTTAGAAAAAGCGGCTAACATGCAACATAAAGAAGCATGTTATGCTTACGGGTTTAAAATGTTCGCTTCTCACCAAAGTGAGAACAAGAACCTCGGGCTACAACTATTAAACAAAACGTTCCCTCAAGTGACGGAGTCGGTAATTGGGGTAAGAAATGAGGTTTTTAGGTTATTACGAGACTGTTGGTCATTACGTAACCCTCGTCCCTTTGACGACGTTACAACACGCTGTCTTATCAACGGCCATAACGGTTATGTTCCACAAGACCAAGGATGGGAAGTAATCCTAGTAAAACCAGAATGCATGACTTGTTTCTGGACGTATGAATTACGTGTCTTTATTGCCTTTGCTGAACGACTTGTGTACTAGCTAGAATTATCTTCACAACCATCTTGTATCAAATTTATTGTGTGCTATATTTCATGCTATATGTAAAATAAGCGGTATTGTAAGTTTGTAAAATATTGTGTAAAAGTTTGAACGCGAAATATTATTACAATCAGTTTTTCATATAGAATTGTAGTAGTTGAATTGTATATTAGCTACTAAGTATGAACTTAACGGGTAGGTACTACCCGAATTTAAACTTATAAAACGCTAATATGAAGAAAAAGCTTTTATAAATGAGTTCATATTATGCTACGAAATACTATTAACTACTCTTAATATTCTGTATGATTAACTTGTTCCATTTAACTATTTTGAAGGAAATGGCACCGACTACTCGACACACCGTGAATATGAATGAAGAGGAATTCCGTACTTTTCTAGCTTCAAACATAGCCGCAGTACAGGCTGCGCTATATACCAACAATAACCTTGGATCTGGCAGTACAGGAAATCGTGTAGGATGCACCTACAAAGAATTCACTGCCTGCAAACCTTTGGAATTTGATGGAACCGAAGGACCGATCGGATTGAAACGGTGGACCGAGAAGGTCGAATCGGTGTTTGCCATAAGTAAGTGTACTGAAGAGGACAAAGTGAAGTACGCTACGCATACCTTTACAGGTTCTGCGTTAACATGGTGGAATACCTATCTAGAGCAAGTGGGACAAGATGATGCGTACGCACTACCGTGGTCAGCATTCAAGCACTTGATGAACGAGAAGTACCGTCCCAGAACCGAGGTCAATAAGCTCAAGACAGAACTTAGAGGGTTACGAACCCAAGGATTTGATATTACCACGTATGAAAGACGATTCACAGAATTGTGCCTATTGTGTCCGGGAGCATTCGAAGATGAGGAAGAGAAGATCGACGCGTTTGTGAAAGGATTACCAGAAAGAATCCAAGAAGATATAAGTTCACACGAGCCCGCCTCCATACAACAGGCATGTAGAATGGCTCACAAACTAGTGAACCAGATTGAAGAAAGAATTAAAGAACAGACTGCTGAAGAGGCCAATGTGAAGCAAGTCAAAAGAAAGTGGGAGGAAAATGGTGATAAGAATCACCAATACAACAACAACAACAATCGCAACATCAATCGCAACTACAACAAACGGCTCAACAACAACAACAACAACAACAACAACAACAGCAACAGCAACTACAACAATCATCCCAACAACAATAATAACCGCAACAACAATAACAATCAGAAACAGCTATGCCAAAGGTGTGAAAAGTATCACTCGGGGTTCTGCACCAAATTTTGCAACAAGTGTAAAAGAAATGGTCATAGCGCGGCGAAGTGTGAGGTCTACGGACCAGGGGTTAATAGAACAAAAGGAACAAATGGTGTCGGAACGAGTAATGGCGGAGCAAGTAGTGTCGGAGCAAGCTATGCCAATGTAGTTTGTTATAAATGTGGAAAACCGGGCCACATTATTAGAAATTGCCCGAACCAGGAGAACACGAATGGACAAGGCCGCGGAAGAGTTTTCAATATTAATGCGGCAGAGGCACAGGAAGACCCGGAGCTTGTTACGGGTACGTTTCTTATTGACAATAAATCTGCTTACGTTTTATTTGATTCGGGTGTGGATAGAAGCTATATGAGTAGAGATTTTTGTGCTAAATTAAGTTGTCCATTGACGCCTTTGGATGGTAAATTTTTACTCGAATTAGCAAATGGTAAATTAATTTCAGCAGATAATATATGTCGGAATCGAGAAATTAAACTGGTTAGCGAAACATTTAAGATTGATTTGATACCAGTAGAGTTAGGGAGTTTTGATGTGATAATCGGTATGGACTGGTTGAAAGAAGTGAAAGCAGAGATCGTTTGTTACAAAAATGCAATTCGCATTATACGAGAAAAAGAAAAACCCTTAATGGTGTACGGAGAAAAGGGCAACACGAAGCTACATCTTATTAGTAATTTGAAGGCACAAAAACTAATAAGAAAAGGTTGCTATGCTGTTCTAGCACACGTCGAGAAAGTACAAACTGAAGAAAAGAGCATCAATGATGTTCCCATTGCAAAAGAATTTCCCGATGTATTTCCGAAAGAATTACCGGGATTACCCCCACAGCGATCCGTTGAATTTCAAATAGATCTTGTACCAGGAGCTGCACCAATAGCTCGTGCTCCTTACAGACTCGCACCCAGCGAGATGAAAGAACTGCAAAGCCAATTACAAGAACTTTTAGAGCGTGGTTTCATTCGACCAAGCACATCACCGTGGGGAGCTCCTGTTTTGTTTGTCAAGAAGAAAGATGGTACATTCAGGTTGTGTATCGACTACCGAGAGTTGAACAAACTTACCATCAAGAACCGCTACCCACTACCGAGAATCGACGACTTATTTGATCAACTACAAGGCTCGTCTGTTTATTCAAAGATTGACTTACGTTCCGGGTATCATCAAATGCGGGTGAAAGAAGATGATATTCCAAAGACTGCTTTCAGAACACGTTACGGTCATTACGAGTTTATGGTCATGCCGTTTGGTTTAACTAATGCACCAGCTGTGTTCATGGACCTTATGAACCGAGTGTGTGGACCATACCTTGACAAGTTTGTCATTGTTTTCATTGATGACATACTTATTTACTCAAAGAATGACCAAGAACACGGTGAACATTTGAGAAAGGTGTTAGAAGTATTGAGGAAGGAAGAATTGTACGCTAAGTTTTCAAAGTGTGCATTTTGGTTGGAAGAAGTTCAATTCCTCGGTCACATAGTGAACAAAGAAGGTATTAAGGTGGATCCGGCAAAGATAGAAACTGTTGAAAAGTGGGAAACCCCGAAAACTCCGAAACACATACGCCAGTTTTTAGGACTAGCTGGTTACTACAGAAGGTTCATCCAAGACTTTTCCAGAATAGCAAAACCCTTGACTGCATTAACGCATAAAGGGAAGAAATTTGAATGGAATGATGAACAAGAGAAAGCGTTTCAGTTATTGAAGAAAAAGCTAATTACGGCACCTATATTGTCATTGCCTGAAGGGAATGATGATTTTGTGATTTATTGTGACGCATCAAAGCAAGGTCTCGGTTGTGTATTAATGCAACGAACGAAGGTGATTGCTTATGCGTCTAGACAATTGAAGATTCACGAACAAAATTATACGACGCATGATTTGGAATTAGGCGCGGTTGTTTTTGCATTAAAGACTTGGAGGCACTACTTATATGGGGTCAAAAGTATTATATATACCGACCACAAAAGTCTTCAACACATATTTAATCAGAAACAACTGAATATGAGGCAGCGTAGGTGGATTGAATTGTTGAATGATTACGACTTTGAGATTCGTTACCACCCGGGGAAGGCAAATGTGGTAGCCGATGCCTTGAGCAGGAAGGACAGAGAACCCATTCGAGTAAAATCTATGAATATAATGATTCATAATAACATTACTACTCAAATAAAGGAGGCGCAACAAGGAGTTTTAAAAGAGGGAAATTTAAAGGATGAAATACCCAAAGGATCGGAGAAGCATCTTAATATTCGGGAAGACGGAACCCGGTATAGGGCTGAAAGGATTTGGGTACCAAGATTTGGAGATATGAGAGAAATGGTACTTAGAGAAGCTCATAAAACTAGATACTCAATACATCCTGGAACGGGGAAGATGTACAAGGATCTCAAGAAACATTTTTGGTGGCCGGGTATGAAAGCCGATGTTGCTAAATATGTAGGAGAATGTTTGACGTGTTCTAAGGTCAAAGCTGAGCATCAGAAACCATCAGGTCTACTTCAACAACCCGAAATCCCGGAATGGAAATGGGAAAATATTACCATGGATTTCATCACTAAATTGCCAAGGACTGCAAGTGGTTTTGATACTATTTGGGTAATAGTTGATCGTCTCACCAAATCAGCACACTTCCTACCAATAAGAGAAGATGACAAGATGGAGAAGTTAGCACGACTGTATTTGAAGGAAGTCGTCTCCAGACATGGAATACCAATCTCTATTATCTCTGATAGGGATGGCAGATTTATTTCAAGATTCTGGCAGACATTACAGCAAGCATTAGGAACTCGTCTAGACATGAGTACTGCCTATCATCCACAAACTGATGGGCAGAGCGAAAGGACGATACAAACGCTTGAAGACATGCTACGAGCATGTGTTATTGATTTCGGAAACAGTTGTGATCGACATCTACCGTTAGCAGAATTTTCCTACAACAACAGCTACCATTCAAGCATTGAGATGGCGCCGTTTGAAGCACTTTATGGTAGAAAGTGCAGGTCTCCGATTTGTTGGAGTGAAGTGGGGGATAGACAGATTACGGGTCCAGAGATTATACAAGAAACTACCGAGAAGATCATCCAAATTCAACAACGGTTGAAAACCGCCCAAAGTCGACAAAAGAGCTACGCTGACATTAAAAGAAAAGATATAGAATTTGAAATTGGAGAGATGGTCATGCTTAAAGTTACACCTTGGAAAGGCGTTGTTCGATTTGGTAAGCGAGGGAAATTAAATCCAAGGTATATTGGACCATTCAAGATTATTGATCGTGTCGGACCAGTAGCTTACCGACTTGAGTTACCTCAACAACTCGCGGCTGTACATAACACTTTCCACGTCTCGAATTTGAAGAAATGTTTTGCTAAAGAAGATCTCACTATTCCGTTAGATGAAATCCAAATCAATGAAAAACTCCAATTCATCGAAGAACCCGTCGAAATAATGGATCGTGAGGTTAAAAGACTTAAGCAAAACAAGATACCAATTGTTAAGGTTCGATGGAATGCTCGTAGAGGACCCGAGTTCACCTGGGAGCGTGAAGATCAGATGAAGAAGAAATACCCGCATCTATTTCCAGAAGATTCATCAACACCTTCAACAGCTTAAAATTTCGGGACGAAATTTATTTAACGGGTAGGTACTGTAGTGACCCGAACTTTTCCATGTTTATATATATTAATTGAGATTGATATTTACATGATTAAATGTTTCCAACATGTTAAGCAATCAAACTTGTTAAGACTTGATTAATTGAAATATGTTTCATATAGACAATTGACCACCCAAGTTGACCGGCGATTCACGAACGTTAAAACTTGTAAAAACGACTTGACGATATATATATGGATATACATATGGTTAACATGAGATTATGATAAGTAAGTATCTCCATAAGTATATTAACAATGAGTTATATACATATAAACAAGACTACTAACTTAAGGATTTCGAAACGAGACATATATGTAATGATTATCGTTGTAACGACATTTAAATGTATATATATCATATTAAGATATATTAATATATCATAATATCATGATAATATAATAATTTAACATCTCATTAGATATAATAAACAATGGGTTAACAACATTAATTGAGATCGTTAACTTAAAGGTTTCAAAACAACACTTACATGTAACGACTAACGATGACTTAACGACTCCGTTAAAATGTATATACATGTAGTGTATTTAGATGTATTAAAATACTTTTGGAAGACTTCAAGACATATATCAAAACACTCATACTTAACGAAAATGGTTACAGTTACTTTCCCATTCTTTTCTTTCATCAAGAATTCTAGTCGTATTCTTACCCGTATTATACACAGCTTCAAAACGTACTTACTATGGGTATATACCAATAGGAACTAGCATGGGATTCCACTCTTGATTATGTCATGTATGACTAATCAATTTTAACTTCTACCATGAGCTAGTCAACTAACTAGAACTCCTTTTAACCCCACTCACCACTCACCAATTAACACTCATCATTCACTCCATTTCACTTCCAAATCTCTTTCTAATTCTCTCTCAACACACCCACACTATTATGAACGTATTTTTCCAGTAGTTAATCATCATCTTCATCAAAAATCACTTCAAGAATCAAGCTATAATCATCATAGGAAGAACACTTCAAGAATACTTCAAAAATCCCTTCAAGTTTACTAATTTACTTCCAAGCTTCCTAATCCATTCCAAGTAATCATCTAAGATCAAGAAACCTTTGTTATATACAGTAGGTTATCTTTCTTATTCAAGGTAATATTCATATTCAAACTTTGATTCAATTTCTATAACTATAAACTATCTTAATTCGAGCAAAAATCTTACTTGAACTTGTTTTTGTGTCATGATCCTACTTCAAGAACTTTCAAGCCATCCAAGATCCTTTGAAGCTAGATCATTTCTTGTCACTTCCAGTAGGTTTACCTACTAAACTTTAGGTAGTAATGATGTTCATAACATCATTCGATTCATATATATAAAACTATCTTATTCGAAGGTTTAAACTCGTAATCACTAGAACATAGTTTAGTTAATTTCTAAACTTGTTCGCAAACAAAAGTTAATCCTTCTAACTTGACTTTTAAAATTAACTAAACACATGTTCTATATCTATATGATATGCTAACTTAATGATTTAAAACCTGGAAACACGAAAAACACCGTAAAACCGGATTTACGCCGTCGTAGTAACACCGCGGGCTGTTTTGGGTTAGTTAATTAAAAACTATGATAAACTTTGATTTAAAAGTTGTTATTCTGAGAAAATGATTTTTATTATGAACATGAAACTATATCCAAAAATTATGGTTAAACTCAAAGTGGAAGTATGTTTTCTAAAATGGTCATCTAGATGTCGTTCTTTCGACTGAAATGACTACCTTTACAAAAATGACTTGTAACTTATTTTTCCGACTATAAACCTATACTTTTTCTGTTTAGATTCATAAAATACAGTTCAATATGAAACCATAGCAATTTGATTCATTCAAAACGGATTTAAAATGAAGAAGTTATGGGTAAAACAAGATTGGATAATTTTTCTCATTTTAGCTACGTGAAAATTGGTAACAAATCTATTCCAACCATAACTTAATCAACTTGTATTGTATATTATGTAATCTTGAGATACCATAGACACGTATACAATGTTTCGACCTATCATGTCGACACATCTATATATATTTCGGAACAACCATAGACACTCTATATGTGAATGTTGGAGTTAGCTATACAGGGTTGAGGTTGATTCCAAAATATATATAGTTTGAGTTGTGATCAATACTGAGATACGTATACACTGGGTCGTGGATTGATTCAAGATAATATTTATTGATTTATTTCTGTACATCTAACTGTGGACAACTAGTTGTAGGTTACTAACGAGGACAGCTGACTTAATAAACTTAAAACATCAAAATATATTAAAAGTGTTGTAAATATATTTTGAACATACTTTAATATATATGTATATATTGTTATAGGTTCGTGAATCAACAGTGGCCAAGTCTTACTTCTCGACGAAGTAAAAATCTGTGAAAGTGAGTTATAGTCCCACTTTTAAAATCTAATATTTTTGGGATGAGAATACATGCAGGTTTTATAAATGATTTACAAAATAGACACAAGTACGTGAAACTACATTCTATGGTTGAATTATCGAAATCGAATATGCCCCTTGTTATTAAGTCTGGTAATCTAAGAATTAGGGAACAGACACCCTAATTGACGCGAATCCTAAAGATAGATCTATTGGGCTTAACAAACCCCATCCAAAGTACCGGATGCTTTAGTACTTCGAAATTTATATCATATCCGAAGGGTGTCCCGGAATGATGGGGATATTCTTATATATGCATCTTGTTAATGTTGGTTACCAGGTGTTCACCATATGAATGATTTTTATCTCTATATATGGGATGTGTATTGAAATATGAAATCTTGTGGTCTATTATTATGATTTGATATATATAGGTTAAACCTATAACTCACCAACATTTTTGTTGACGTTTTAAGCATGTTTATTCTCAGGTGATTATTAAGAGCTTCCGCTGTTGCATACTTAAATAAGGACAAGATTTGGAGTCCATGCTTGTATGATATTGTGTAAAAACTGCATTCAAGAAACTTATTTTTTTGTAACATATTTGTATTGTAAACCATTATGTAATGGTCGTGTGTAAACAGGATATTTTAGATTATCATTATTTGATAATCTACGTAAAGCTTTTTAAACCTTTATTGATGAAATAAAGGTTATGGTTTGTTTAAAAATGAATGCAGTCTTTGAAAAATGTCTCATATAGAGGTCAAAACCTCGCAACGAAATCAATTAATATGGAACGTTTTTAATCAATAAGAACGGGACATTTCATTTGTCACGGAACGCGACACACCAGAACGCGACAAACTGCACTCAAACTCGACAGATTACCTGATGTACTCCAATTTCACTTTTAAAACATCCCAAAGTCAAACGTGGTCAATGCATTACATCCAAACTATTAAATAATCATTCTTGGACTTCAAATGATGCCCCGAGCGTCATGTTTAGAAAAACGGGGTGTTACATTATAACCCTTTTTTTTATTTGAATATCCAATTAAAACACACTGTTCAGATCTATGACTGAACTTGTCAAAAGGTTTTAAAACAGTAGTATACATAAACAACTAAAACATCTTAAATGAGAGAGGTAGGAGATTTCTTGAACAAAAGTTTATAAGGAGAAAATCCAGAGAGCACAGAAGATGGTGTCCTGTTTATCAAGTAGCAAGCAGTGAGAATACAGTCACTCCACATATTTAAAGGTACCCCACCCTGGAACATGAGTGCCCTGGACACATTTAGAAGGTGTCTGTGTTTTCTCTCAACAATTCCATTTTGTTGAGGGGTATAAACACATGAGGTTTGTGTAGTGACCCGAACTTTTCCATGTTTATATATATTAATTGAGATTGATATTTACATGATTAAATGTTTTCAACATGTTAAGCAATCAAACTTGTTAAGACTTGATTAATTGAAATAGGTTTCATATAGACAATTGACCACCCAAGTTGACCGGTGATTCACGAACGTTAAAACTTGTAAAAACTATACGATGACATATATATGGTTATATATATAGTTAACATGATTTTATTATAAGTATGTATCTCATTAGGTATTTTAACAATGAGTTATATACATAAAAAATGAGACTATTAATTAAAGAAACTCGAAAACGATATATATAACGATTATCGTTATAACAACGTCTTACTAGGTACATATGAATCATATTAAGATATTGATACACTTGGTTAATTATGTTAAATGATAAGTAATTATATTATTAAGTGTATTAACAATGAAATACATATGTAAAAATAAGACTACTAACTTAATGATTTCGAAACGAGACATATATGTAACGATTATCGTTGTAACGACATTTAACTGTATATATATCATACTAAGATATATTATATATCATAATATCATGATAATATAACAATTTAACATCTCATTTGTTATAATAAACAATGGGTTAACAACATTCAACAAGATCGTTAACCTAAAGGTTTCAAAACAACATTTACATGTAACGACTAACGATGACTTAACGACTCAGTTAAAATGTATATACATGTAGTGTTTTAATATGTATTCATACACTTTTGAAAGACTTTAAGGCACTTATCAAAATACTTCTACTTAACAAAAATGCTTACAATTACATCCTCGTTCAGTTTCATCAACAATTCTACTCGTATGCACCCGTATTCGTACTCATACAATACACAGCTTTTAGATGTATGTACTATTGGTATATACACTCTAATGATCAGCTCTTAGCAGTCCATGTGAGTCACCTAACATATGTGGGAACCATCATTTGGCAACTAGCATGAAATATCTCATAAAATTACAAAAATATGAGTAATCATTCATGACTTATTTACATGAAAACAAAATTACATATCCTTTATATCTAATCCATACACCAACGAATAAAAACACCTACAAACACTTTCATTCTTCAATTTTCTTCATTTAATTGATCTCTCTCAAGTTCTATCTTCAAGTTCTAAGTGTTCTTCATAAATTCCAAAAGTTCTAGTTTCATAAAATCAAGAATACTTCCAAGATTGCAAGTTTACTTCCAAGTTTTCTAAATCCATTCCAAGTAATCATCCAAGATTAAGAAACCTTTGTTACTTACAGTAGGTTATCATTCTAATACAAGGTAATAATCATATTCAAACTTTGGTTCAATTTCTATAACTATAACAATCTTATTTCAAGTGATGATCTTACTTGAACTTGTTTTCGTGTCATGATTCTGCTTCAAGAACTTCGAGCCATCCAAGGATCCGTTGAAGCTAGATCCATTTTTTTCTTTTCCAGTAGGTTTATTCAAGGAACTTAAGGTAGTAATGATGTTCATAACATCCTTCAATTCATATATATAAAGCTATCTTGTTCGAAGGTTTAAACTTGTAATCACTAGAACATAGTTTAGTTAATTCTAAACTTGTTCGCAAACAAAAGTTAATCCTTCTAACTTGACTTTTAAAATCAGTTAAACACATATTCTATATCTATATGATATGCTAACTTAATGATTTAAAACCCGGAAACACGAAAAACACCGTAAAACCGGATTTACGCCGTCGTAGTAACACCGCGGGCTGTTTTGGGTTAGTTAATTAAAAACTATGATAAACTTTGATTTAAAAGTTGTTATTCTGAGAAAATGATTTTTATTATGAACATGAAACTATATCCAAAAATTATGGTTAAACTCAAAGTGGAAGTATGTTTTCTAAAATGGTCATCTAGACGTCGTTCTTTCGACTGAAATGACTACCTTTACAAAAATGACTTGTAACTTATTTTTTTGACTATAAACCTATACTTTTTCTATTTAGATTCATAAAATATAGTTCAATATGAAACCATAACAATTTTATTCACTCAAAACGGATTTAAAATGAAGAAGTTATGGGTAAAATAAGATTGGATATTTTTTCTCATTTTAGCTACGTGAAAATTGGTAACAAATCTATTCCAACCATAACTTAATCAACTTGTATTGTATATTATGTAATCTTAAGATACCATAGACACGTATACAATGTTTCGACCTATCATGTCGACACATCTATATATATTTCGGAACAACCATAGACACTCTATATGTGAATGTTGGAGTTAGCTATACAAGGTTGAGGTTGATTCCAAAATATATATAGTTTGAGTTGTGATCAATACTGAGATACGTATACACTGGGTCGTGGATTGATTCAAGATAATATTTATCGATTTATTTCTATACATCTAACTGTGGACAACTAGTTGTAGGTTACTAACGAGGACAGCTGACTTAATAAACTTAAAACATCAAAATATATTAAAAGTGTTGTAAATATATTTTGAACATACTTTGATATATATGTATATATTGTTATTGGTTCGTGAATCAACCAGTGGCCAAGTCTTACTTCCCGACGAAGTAAAAATCTGTGAAAGTGAGTTATAGTCCCACTTTTAAAATCTAATATTTTTGGAATGAGAATACATGCAGGTTTTATAAATGATTTACAAAATAGACACAAGTACGTGAAACTACATTCTATGGCTGAATTATTGAAATCGAATATGCCCCTTTTTATTAAGTCTGGTAATCTAAGAATTAGGGAACAGACACCCTAATTGACACGAATCCTAAAGATAGATCTATTGGGCCTAACAAACCCCATCCAAAGTACCGGATGCTTTAGTACTTTGAAATTTATATCATATCCGAAGGGTGTCCCGGAATGATGGGGATATTCTTATATATACATCTTGTTAATGTCGGTTACCAGGTGTTCACCATATGAATGATTTTTATCTCTATGTATGGGATGTGTATTGAAATATGAAATCTTGTGGTCTATTGTTATGATTTGATATATATAGGTTAAACCTATAACTCACCAACATTTTTGTTGACGTTTAAAGCATGTTTATTCTCAGGTGAATACTAAGAGCTTCCGCTGTTGCATACTAAAATAAGGACAAGATTTGGAGTCCATGTTTGTATGATATTGTGTAAAAACTGCATTCAAGAAACTGATTTTGATGTAACATATTTGTATTGTAAACCATTATGTAATGGTCGTGTGTAAACAGGATATTTTAGATTATCATTATTTGATAATCTACGTAAAGCTTTTTAAACCTTTATTTATGAAATAAAGGTTATGGTTTGTTTTAAAAATGAATGCAGTCTTTGAAAAACGTCTCATATAGAGGTCAAAACCTCGCAACGAAATCAATTAATATGGAACGTTTTTAATCAATAAGAACGGGACATTTCAGTTTGTTAGAATGCATTAGTGAGTCTGGACTTCGACCGTGTTTACTTGAAAAATGATTGCTTAACAAATTTTGTTGGAAACTATATATTTTTAACATGTGAATATTATGTGATATATTAATCTCTTAACGCGTTTGATATTATGTGATATATGTCTACCTCTAGAACAAGTCCCATTGACTCACCTAATAATAATGAAGAGTCAAATGTAAATTGGAATGATTCGTGGACTGATTCACAAGTTCCCGAAGAGGAACCGGAAGAAGAGTCAGAACCGGAAGAAGAATCGGAACCGGAAAAAGAATCGGAACCGGATGAAGAAATAGAACCGGTGGGGGAAATAATAAAATGGTTAAGTAAAAGAAAATCCTCAACCAACCGACCAAGGTTAATTATGGTCAATGGTGTTTCCGCCAAGGAAGCAAAATATTGGGAGGATTACCAATTCTCCGATGAATCAGATTCCGACGAGAATTCCGATGATGTTATAGAAATTACCCCAACTGAATTTAAAAAGGCGAAAGAAAATAATAAGGGAAAGGGCATAAAAATAGAGAAATCTAATTCCAACCCCAATGAACTTTATATGTATCGTCAACCCCCGAAGTCCTTAAGTTGTAACAACGACCCGGGAACCTCTAAACCACCAGGTTTTTTCTAAACCGTTGTGGAAAACGATAGCTAGTATTAGGGGAACATCATATATCCCTAGAAACTTGGCAAAACGAACCAGAACCGAAGAAGAAGAAACGAGCGAGTCAGAATAAGATAGTTGTATTCGTGTGGTGTAATATATGTAATATAGTGTGCTTATGCTTTATGATATATGTAAAAATTGCTTGTATTAATAAGTATTTTTTTTATGAATCTAACTCTTGTCTATTTTACAGTATAAAAACACAAAATGGATAGACAACCCAATATTTTAAGAGACCTACCCGGAGACATGATTGATGAAATCTTGTCTAGAGTCGGTCAGAATTCTTCGGCACAACTATTTACGGCGAAATCAGTTTGTAAGACATTCGAAGAACGTTCCAAGAATGTCTTGGTTTATAAGAGACTTTCGTTTGAAAGATGGGGGATATCACATTGGGAAATCCATAAGTTACGATGTGTTTACTTTGACGCATATATTGCGGGGAACCCAAATGCTATTTTACGCAACGGGTTAAGAAATTATTTTGACTCAATGTATCCGAATATTGGACTTCGTGATTTAGAAAAAGCGACTAACATGCAACATAAAGAAGCATGTTATGCTTACGGATTAGTAATGTTCGCTTCTCACCAAAGTGAGAACAAGAACATCGGGCTACAACTATTAAACAAAACGTTCCCACAAGTGACGGAGTCGGTAATTGGGGTAAGAAATGAGGTTTTTAGATTGTTACGGGACTGTTGGACATTACGTAACCCTCGTCCCTTTGACGATGTTACAACACGCTGTCTTATCAACGGCCATAACGGTTATGTTCCACAAGACCAAGGATGGGAAGTAATCCTAGTAAAACCAGAATGCATGACTTGTTTCTGGACGTATGAATTACGTGTCTTTATTGCCTTTGCTGAACGACTTGTGTACTAGCTAGAATTATCTTCACAAACATCTTGTATCAAAGTTATTGTGTGCTATATTTCATGCTTTATGTAAAATAAGCGGTATTGTAAGTTTGTAAAATATTGTATAAAAGTTTGAACGCGAAATATTATTATAATCAGTTTTTCATATAGAATTGTAGTAGTTGAATTGTATATTAGCTACTAAGTATGAACTTAACGGGTAGGTACTACCTGAATTTAAACTTATAAAATGCTAATATGAAGAAAAAGCTTTTATAAATGAGTTCATATTATGCTACGAAATACTATTAACTACTCTTAATATTCTGTATGATTAACTTGTTCCATTTGACTATTTTGAAGGAAATGGCACCGACTACTCGACACACCGTGAATATGAATGAAGAGGAATTCCGTACTTTTCTAGCTTCAAACATAGCCGCAGTACAGGCTGCGCTACATACCAACAATAACCTTGGATCTAGCAGTACAGGAAATCGTGTAGGATGCACCTACAAAGAATTCACTGCCTGCAAACCTTTGGAATTTGATGGAACCGAAGGACCGATCGGATTGAAACGGTGGACCGAGAAGGTCGAATCGGTGTTTGCCATAAGTAAGTGTACTGAAGAGGACAAAGTGAAGTACGCTACGCATACCTTCACAGGTTCTGCGTTAACATGGTGGAATACCTATCTAGAGCAAGTGGGACAAGATGATGCGTACGCACTACCGTGGTCAGCATTCAAGCACTTGATGAACGAGAAGTACCGTCCCAGAACCGAGGTCAATAAGCTCAAGACAGAACTTAGAGGGTTACGAACCCAAGGATTTGATATTACCACGTACGAAAGACGATTCACAGAATTGTGCCTATTGTGTCCGGGAGCGTTCGAAGACGAGGAAGAGAAGATCGACACGTTTGTGAAAGGATTACCGGAAAGAATCCAAGAAGATATAAGTTCACACAAGCCCGCCTCCATACAATAGGCATGTAGAATGGCTCACAAACTAGTGAACCAGATTGAGGAAAGAATTAAAGAACAGACGGCTGAAGAGGCCAATGTGAAGCAAGTCAAAAGAAAGTGGGAGGAAAACGGTGATAAGAATCACCAATACAACAACAACAGCAATTACAATAATAATCGCAACAATTATCCCAACAATCGCAACATCAATCGCAACTACAACAAACGGCCCAACAACAACAACAACAACAACAACAACAACAACAACAGCAACTATAACAATCATCCCAACAACAATAATAACCGCAACAACAACAACAATCAGAAGCAGCTATGCCAAAGGTGTGAAAAGTATCACTCGGGGTTCTGCACCAAATTTTGCAACAAGTGTAAAAGAAATGGTCATAGCGCGGCGAAGTGTGAGGTCTACGGACCAGGGGTTAATAGAACAAAAGGAACAAATGGTGTCAAAACGAGTAATGGCAGAGCAAGTAGTGTCGGAGCAAGTTATGCCAATGTATTTTGTTATAAATGTGGAAAACCGGGCCACATTATTAGAAATTGCCCGAAACAGGAGAACACGAATGGACAAGGCCGCGGAAGAGTTTTCAATATTAATGCGACAGAGGCACAGGAAGACCCGGAGCTTGTTACGGGTACGTTTCTTATTGACAATAAATCTGCTTACGTTTTATTTGATTCGGGTGCGGATAGAAGCTATATGAGCAGAGATTATTGTGCTAAATTAAGTTGTCCATTGACGCCGTTGGATAGTAAATTTTTACTCGAATTAGCAAACGGTAAATTAATTTCAGCAGATAATATATGTCGGAATCGAGAAATTAAACTGGGTAACGAAATATTTAAGATTGATTTGATACCAGTAGAGTTAGGGAGTTTTGATGTAATAGTTGGCATGGACTGGCTGGAGAAGGTGAAAGTAGAGATCGTATGTTATAAAAATGCAATTCGCATTGTACGAGAAGAAGGAGAACCCTTAATGGTGTACGGAGAAAAGGGCAACATGAAGCTACATCTTATTAGTAATTTGAAGGCACAAAAACTAATAAGAAAAGGTTGCTATGCTGTTCAAGCACACGTCGAGAAAGTACAAACTGAAGAAAAGAGCATCAATGATGTTCCCGTCGCAAAAGAATTTCCTGATGTATTTCCGAAAGAATTACCGGGATTATCCCCACATCGATCTATTGAATTTCAAATAGATCTTGTACCAGGAGCTGCACCAATAGCTCGTGCTCCTTATAGACTCGCACCCAGTGAGATGAAAGAACTGCAAAGCCAACTGCAAGAACTATTAGAACGTGGTTTCATTCGACCAAGCACATCACCATGGGGAGCTCCTGTTTTGTTTGTCAAGAAGAAGGATGGTACATTTAGGTTGTGTATTGACTACAGAGAGTTGAACAAACTTACCATCAAAAACCGTTATCCACTGCCGAGAATTGACGACTTATTTGATCAACTATAAGGCTCGTCGGTTTATTCGAAGATCGATTTACATTCTGGATATCATCAAATGCGAGTAAAGGAGGATGATATTCCAAAAACTGCTTTTAGGACGCGTTATGGTCATTACGAGTTTATGGTTATGCCGTTTGGATTGACTAAGACACCAGCTGTGTTCATGGACCTTATGAACCGAGTGTGTGGGCCATATCTTGACAAGTTTGTCATTGTTTTCATCGATGACATACTTATTTACTCAAAGAATGATCAAGAGCACGAAGAACATTTGAGAAAAGTACTAGAAGTATTGAGGAAAGAAAAAATGTACGCTAAGTTTTCAAAGTGTGCATTTTGGTTGGAAGAAGTTCAATTCCTCGGTCACATAGTGAACAAAGAAGGTATCCAGGTGGACCCGGCAAAGATCGAAACTGTTGAAAAGTGGGAAACTCCAAAAAAACTCTGAAGCATATACGTCAATTTTTAGGATTGGCTGGTTACTACAGAAGATTCATCCAAGATTTCTCCAAAATAGCAAAACCCTTGACTGCATTAACGCATAAAGGGAAGAAATTTGAATGGAAGGATGAACAAGAGAAGGCGTTTCAATTATTGAAGAAAAAGCTAACTACGGCACCTATATTGTCATTGCCTGAAGGGAATGCTGATTTTGTGATTTATTGTGACGCATCAAAGCAAGGTCTCGGTTGTGTATTAATGCAACGGACGAAGGTGATTGCTTATGCGTCTAGACAATTGAAGATTCACGAGCAAAATTATACGACGCATGATTTGGAATTAGGCGCGGTTGTTTTTGCATTAAAGACTTGGAGGCACTACTTATATGGGGTCAAAAGTATTATATATACCGACCACAAAAGTCTTCAACACATATTTAACCAGAAACAACTGAATATGAGGCAGCGTAGGTGGATTGAATTATTGAATGATTACGACTTTGAGATTCGTTACCACCCGGGGAAGGCAAATGTGGTAGCCGATGCCTTGAGCAGGAAGGACAGAGAACCCATTCGAGTAAAATCTATGAATATAATGATTCATAATAACCTTACTACTCAAATAAAGGAGGTGCAACAAGGAGTTTTAAAAGAGGGAAATTTAAAGGATGAAATACCCAAAGGATCGGAGAAGCATCTTAATATTCGGGAAGACGGAACCCGGTATAGGGCTGAAAGGATTTGGGTACCAAAATTTGAAGATATGAGAGAAATGGTACTTAGAGAAGCTCATAAAACCAGATATTCAATACATCCTGGAACGGGGAAGATGTACAAGGATATCAAGAAACATTTTTGGTGGCCGGGTATGAAAGCCGATGTTGCTAAATACGTAGGAGAATGCTTGACGTGTTCTAAGGTCAAAGCTGAGCATCAGAAACCATCAGGTCTACTTCAACAACCCGAAATCCCGGAATGGAAATGGGAAAACATTACCATGGATTTCATCACTAAATTGCCAAGGACTGCAAGTGGTTTTGATACTATTTGGGTAATAGTTGATCGTCTCACCAAATCAGCACACTTCCTGCCAATAAGAGAAGATGACAAGATGGAGAAGTTAGCACGACTGTATTTGAAGGAAGTCGTCTCCAGACATGGAATACCAATCTCTATTATCTCTGATAGGGATGGCGGATTTATTTCAAGATTCTGACAGACATTACAGCAAGCATTAGGAACTCGTCTAGACATGAGTACTGCCTATCATCCACAAACTGATGGGTAGAGCGAAAGGACGATACAAATGCTTGAAGACATGCTACGAGCATGTGTTATTGATTTCGGAAACAGTTGGGATCGACATCTACCGTTAGCAGAATTTTCCTACAACAACAGCTACCATTCAAGCATTGAGATGCCACCGTTTGAAGCACTTTATGGTAGAAAGTGCAGGTCTCCGATTTGTTGGAGTGAAGTGGGGGATAGACAGATTACGGGTCCGGAGATTATACAAGAAACTACCGAGAAGATCATCCAAATTCAACAACGGTTGAAAACCGCCCAAAGTCGACAAAAGAGCTACGCTGACATTAAAAGAAAAGATATAGAATATGAAATTGGAGAGATGGTCATGCTTAAAGTTGCACCTTGGAAAGGCGTTGTTCGATTTGGTAAACGAGGGAAATTAAATCCAAGGTATATTGGACCATTCAAGATTATTGATCATGTCGGACCAGTAGCTTACCGACTTGAGTTACCTCAACAACTCGCGGCTGTACATAACACTTTCCACGTCTCGAATTTGAAGAAATGTTTTGCTAAAGAATATCTCACTATTCCGTTAGATGAAATCCAAATCAACGAAAAACTTCAATTCATCGAAGAACCCGTCGAAATAATGGATCGTGAGGTTAAAAGACTTAAGCAAAACAAGATACCAATTGTTAAGGTTCAATGGAATGCTCGTAGAGGACCCGAGTTCACCTGGGAGCGTGAAGATCAGATGAAGAAGAAATACCCGCATCTATTTCCAGAAGATTCGTCAACACCTTCAACAGCTTAAAATTTCGAGACGAAATTTATTTAACGGGTAGGTACTGTAGTGACCCGAACTTTTCCATATTTATATATATTAATTGAGATTGATATTTACATGATTAAATGTTTCTAACATGTTAAGCAATCAAACTTGTTAAGACTTGATTAATTGAAATAGGTTTCATATAGACAATTGACCACCCAAGTTGACCGGTGATTCACGAACGTTAAAACTTGTAAAACTATACGATGACATATATATGGTTATATATATAGTTAACATGATTTTATTATAAGTATGTATCTCATTAGGTATTTTAACAATGAGTTATATACATAAAAAATGAGACTATTAATTTAAGAAACTCGAAAACGATAGATATAACGATTATCATTATAACAACGTCTTACTAGGTACATATGAATCATATTAAGATATTGATACACTTGTTTAATTATGTTAAATGATAAGTAAATATATTATTAAGTGTATTAACAATGAAATACATATGTAAAAATAAGACTACTAACTTAATGATTTCGAAACGAGACATATATGTAACGATTATTGTTGTAACGACATTTAACTGTATATATATCATACTAAGATATATTATATATCATAATATCATGATAATATAACAATTTAACATCTCATTTGTTATAATAAACAATGGGTTAACAACATTCAACAAGATCGTTAACCTAAAGGTTTCAAAACAACATTTACATGTAACGACTAACGATGACTTAACGACTCAGTTAAAATGTATATACATGTAGTGTTTTAATATGTATTCATACACTTTTGAAAGACTTCAAGACACTTATCAAAATACTTCTACTTAACAAAAATGCTTACAATTACATCCTCGTTCAGTTTCATCAACAATTCTACTCGTATGCACCCGTATTCATACTCATACAATACACAGCTTTTAGATGTATGTACTATTGGTATATACACTCTAATGATCAGCTCTTAGAAGTCCATGTGAGTCACCTAACATATGTGGGAACCATCATTTGGCAACTAGCATGAAATATTTCATAAAATTACAAAAATATGAGTAATCATTCATGACTTATTTACATGAAAACAAAATTACATATCCTTTATATCTAATCCATACACCAACGACTAAAAACACCTACAAACACTTTCATTCTTCAATTTTCTTCATCTAATTGATCTCTCTCAAGTTCTATCTTCAAGTTCTAAGTGTTCTTCATAAATTCCAAAAGTTCTAGTTTCATAAAATCAAGAATACTTCCAAGATTGCAAGTTTACTTCCAAGTTTTCTAAATCCATTCCAAGTAATCATCCAAGATCAAGAAACCTTTGTTACTTACAGTAGGTTATCATTCTAATACAAGGTAATAATCATATTCAAACTTTGGCTCAATTTCTATAACTATAACAATCTTATTTCAAGTGATGATCTTACTTGAACTTGTTTTCGTGTCATGATTCTGCTTCAAGAACTTCGAGCCATCCAAGGATCCATTGAAGCTAGATCCATTTTTCTCTTTTCCAGTAGGTTTATTCAAGAAACTTAAGGTAGTAATGATGTTCATAACATCCTTCGATTCATATATATAAAGCTATCTTATTCGAAGGTTTAAACTTGTAATCACTAGAACATAGTTTAGTTAATTCTAAACTTGTTCGCAAACAAAAGTTAATCCTTCTAACTTGACTTTTAAAATCAACTAAACACATGTTCTATATCTATATGATATGCTAACTTAATGATTTAAAACCTGGAAACACGAAAAACACCGTAAAACCGGATTTACGCCGTCGTAGTAACACCGCGGGCTGTTTTGGGTTAGTTAATTAAAAACTATGATAAACTTTGATTTAAAAGTTGTTATTCTGAGAAAATGATTTTTATTATGAACATGAAACTATATCCAAAAATTATGGTTAAACTCAAAGTGGAAGTATGTTTTCTAAAATGGTCATCTAGACGTCGTTCTTTCGACTGAAATGACTACCTTTACAAAAACGACTTGTAACTTATTTTTCCGACGATAAACCTATACTTTTTCTGTTTAGATTCATAAAATAGAGTTCAATATGAAACCATAGCAATTTTATTCACTCAAAACGGATTTAAAATGAAGAAGTTATGGGTAAAACAAGATTGGATAATTTTTCTCATTTTAGCTACGTGAAAATTGGTAACAAATCTATTCCAACTATAACTTAATCAACTTGTATTGTATATTATGTAATCTTAAGATACCATAGACACTTATACAATGTTTTGACCTATCATGTCTACACATCTATATATATTTCGGAACAACCATAGACACTCTATATGTGAATGTTGGAGTTAGCTATACAAGGTTGAGGTTGATTCCAAAATATATATAGTTTGAGTTGTGATCAATATTGAGATACGTATACACTGGGTCGTGGATTGATTCAAGATAATATTTATCGATTTATTTCTGTACATCTAACTGTGGACAACTAGTTGTAGGTTACTAACGAGGACAGCTGACTTAATAAACTTAAAACATCAAAATATATTAAAAGTATTGTAAATATATTTTGAACATACTTTGATATATATGTATATATTGTTATAGGTTCGTGAATCAACCAGTGGCCAAGTCTTACTTCCCGACGAAGTAAAAATCTGTGAAAGTGAGTTATAGTCCCACTTTTAAAATCTAATATTTTTGGGATGAGAATACATGCAGGTTTTATAAATGATTTACAAAATAGACACAAGTACGTGAAACTACATTCTATGGTTGAATTATCGAAATCGAATATGCCCCTTTTTATTAAGTCTGGTAATCTAAGAATTAGGGAACAGACACCCTAATTGACGCGAATCCTAAAGATAGATCTATTGGGCCTAACAAAGCCCATCCAAAGTACCGGATGCTTTAGTACTTTGAAATTTATATCATATCCGAAGGGTGTCCCAGAATGATGGGGATATTCTTATATATGCATCTTGTTAATGTCGGTTACCAGGTGTTCATCATATGAATGATTTTTATCTCTATGTATGGGATGTGTATTGAAATATGAAATCTTGTGGTCTATTGTTACGATTTGATATATATAGGTTAAACCTATAACTCACCAACATTTTTGTTGACGTTTAAAGCATGTTTATTCTCAGGTGAATACTAAGAGCTTCCGCTGTTGCATACTAAAATAAGGACAAGATTTGGAGTCCATGTTTGTATGATATTGTGTAAAAACTGCATTCAAGAAACTGATTTTGATGTAACATATTTGTATTGTAAACCATTATGTAATGGTCGTGTGTAAACAGGATATTTTAGATTATCATTATTTGATAATCTACGTAAAACTTTTTAAACCTTTATTTATGAAATAAAGGTTATGGTTTGTTTTAAAAATGAATGCAGTCTTTGAAAAACGTCTCATATAGAGGTCAAAACCTCGCAACGAAATCAATTAATATGGAACGTTTTTAATCAATAAGAACGGGACATTTCAGTTTGATGTAAAATACCTTTGTTTTTGACAAACTCATCCATTTGATTATTTATAAACTCAGAACCATTGTCAGATCTTATGATCTTCACTTTTGACTCAAACTGTGTTTCAAGAAATGACAAAAAACTTTTGATTTGATTGATAGTGCTCCAAATGAACATATATTTAGTAGCAATATCGTTCCAATATGTAAAGTTTTTAAATGTAATTTCCTTATTTTTAGTTGTAATAGTTAAATAAATAAGTGCGAAGACGAAAGACGCAAATCGCTCGAAAATGAAGATTTAAAGACAAAAACAAAGATTTGAAAGACCAAAACGTCCAAAAAGCTCAAATGTACAAGATACAATTCAAAAGGTTCAATTTATTGATGAGAAACGTCTAAAAATGATAAGAGTACAAGTTACAAAACGCAAAGTACAAGATATTAAATTATACGAAAGGACGTTCGAAAATCCGGAACCGGTACCCGAGCCAACTATCAACGCTCGACGCAACGGAGCTGAAAGTACAAGTCAACTATGCACAAGAATATAATATAATATTTAAATAATTCATAATAAGAATAATAATAAATAATAAAAAGTTGTTAATTGAGCATAGTTAAGGGGTCATAAGTGAAAATTTCAAATCAACATTTGACTATAAAATGGAATTCACGTAGTAATGAAAAAGAACACCTTCACTTCATTTTTCTTTCTTTCCCTCTGTAAGAATATATATATTTATATTTATAATATTAAGTTTAATTTAAGTTTAATAATAATTGGGTTATTGTAAGAAATATTTTACGGGTTTTAAAGTCGAAACTCTGCCCGTGTAACGCTACGCGATTAATCACCACTGTAAGCTATGTTCTTCCTTTTTAAATTAATGTATCGTAACTAAGTTATTATTATGCTTATTTGAGCCGAAGTAATCGTGATGTTGGGCTAAAATATTAAGAAGGGGTTATTGAACTTTGGACCATAATTAAGGTTTGGGCAAAAGACCGACACTTGTGGAAATTGAACTATTGACTATTAATAGATGGGGGGTATTGTCTAATTGAGTGACAACTCATTGGAGTCTGTCGAACCTATCTTCAAATTAATTAACCTAATAATTAATAATGATTATGGTTGTCCTATTTAGTGAAGTTCATATGGAATCTGTTATAATCATTTAATTAATCAATTGGGTTGGGTAATTGATTATTCATTCTGATCAAGTGGATGAATTAATATTCATAAACTAATTAAAACAGGGGTGGATTACATACAGTGATAACTGGTGTAATTGTTGACAGAAATGATAGCTGCGTCACAGTTTAAATCCTTAATCAGTTGGAATATTTGACTTCGGGTATAAGGGTAATTTGACGAGGATACTCGCACTTTATATTTATGACCGATGGACTATTATGGACAAAAACCAGATAGACGTATCAAATAAACCAGGACAAAGGACAATTAACCCATGGTAATAAATTAAAATCAACACGTCAAACATCATGATTACGGAAGTTTAAATAAGTATAATTCTTTTATTATATTTCTCATCGTATCTTTATTTACTGTCATTTTATTACTCGCAATTTTATTTACTGTCATTTTATTTATTGTCATTATTTTACGCACTTTAATTATCGTCATTTATCTTTACGCTTAAAATATAGAATCGACAAACCGGTCATTAAACGGTAAAACCCCCCTTTTATAATAATATTACTACTTATATAATTATATATATTTTGTATAAATATAGTTAAAAATATAGTAAGTATCACCAGCTCCCTGTGGAACGAACCGGACTTACTAAAAACTACACTACTCTACGATTAGGTACACTGCCTATAGTGTTGTAGCAAGGTTTAGGTATATCCCATCCGTAAATTAATAAAACTTGTGTCATATTTCGTCGCATTTCATATTAAAAATAACACTATTTCGTACCCTCACGCTACATCATCAAGTTTTTGGCGCCGCTGCCGGGGAGCGCTAAAATGCTATATTTTTAATTATAATAATATTGAAATAAAATATAATAGTATAGTAATATTGAAATAGAATATAATAATATAATAATATTGAAATAGAATATAATAATATAATAATATTTTAGAATCTATTTTGAATCGTAAAAGTTTTAAAAAGTCGTATTTATTAAATACTTCAGGGGTATATTATGTAACTTATAATTAATAATTTCTATAATGTCGCTTTCATGTGAATAGTAAATTAATTAATAATCGTAAAAGTTTTAAAAAGTCGTATTTATTAAATACCTCAGGGGTATATTATGTAACTTGTAATTAATAATTTCTATCATGTCGCTTTCATGTGAATAGTAAATTAATTAATTTCTTTTCATTTACTATTCATGAATAGTAAATGAATTAAAAAAAAAGTTTTGAAAAAAAATAATAATTATAAAAAATTATTAATTTGTAAAAAAAATCGTTTTAAAAAAAAAAAAAAGGTTGTAAAAAAAAAATTCGTTTTTTTAAAAAAAAAAAAAATTTAAAATTTTTTTTTTTTTTAAAAAATAATAAATAATAATTTTTTTTAAGTTTTATTACCTTTAGATTTTTAGACTATAGTTACAATTTTTAGTATTAAGTTTAGTTTTGCCATAGTTATTTTTATTTCTAGAATTTTTAGGTTTGCCGTAAAATCCCTTAAGTGCTTATTCCTTAGACTAAGATTTATGTGCTTTAGAATTTTGCGACGCCGTTTTTCGCGCTACTTTCTTATTTTTATTTTTCGACGCCTATTTTTCGACCTTTTATTTTTTGACCTTTTTCGACGCGTTTTTTTTTCTTTCTTATTTCTCGCTATTCTAGTTTTAGGATAAGATTTTTATTCTACTTCTTATCTAAATTTCTTAAAATTACGAAAATTTATTTTAAGTGGTTAAATTGATAGACATCAAAATTTTCTGGTTCGTAGTAATAGTTGGATTTGTACGTGGACCGGGTTATTGGAGCCAAACAGTACTCAATTATATTGAGACCAAACGAATCCTGCCCCTCTGCTGCATCTTTTGGCTATTCGAAACGTGGGCAAAATCAGAAAAGTCTATTAATTGGATAACTTATATAATTTTTCTTTCCTTTTAAAAACTAATAGGATATTCAGTGAATGCACCGAGTAAAATGTTCACCACCTTTCATACGTTCACCACCTATAACTCGATCAAGACATCTAGCCAATATTGTCGCCGTTGATTTTTCTTTAGAATCATCATCTAGTCGACCAAGAACTCCAACTCAAATTTCCGATAATCCATCTTTTGAACCCGACCTCACAATTGAGAATCCGGAGAATATTCAGGGACAATTCCAAGATCCAGAACCACTAATCATTCCTCCTGAACCACAAACCATTAAATCAGAGTCCTCTAGTGATTCGTATTCAACGAATTCAATTATGGAAGTAACGGAACCTCTAAGTATGGAAGATCGAATGAGAGCTAAACGCACGGGCCAAGGTCACGCCATTATTAAGCCAGAAGTTAATGCTCCAGATTATGAAATCAAAGGACAAATTCTACATATGGTAACTAATCAGTGCCAATATAGTGGTACGCCAAAAGAAGATCCCAACGAACATCTTCGTACCTTTAATAGGATCTGTAAACTATTCAAAATCCGAGAAGTGGAGGATGAACAGATCTATCTCATGTTGTTTCCCTGGACTTTAAAGGGAGAAGCCAAAGATTGGTTAGAATCGTTACCTGAAGGGGCGATTGACACATGGGATGTTTTAGTTGAGAAATTTCTTAAAAGATTCTTTCCGGCATCTAAAGCCGTGAGACTTCAAGGAGAAATTGTTACGTTCACACAAAAGTCAAATGAAACTCTATATGAGGCGTGGACAAGATTTGGAAAGTTGTTGAGAGGATGTCCTCAACACGGTTTAGACACTTATCAAATAGTACAAATATTCTACCAAGGTGTCAACGTTGCTACACGAAAAGACATCGACATAACAGCTGGTGGTTCCATTATGAAGAAAACCGCAACTGAAGCTTACAAAATTATTGATAACACAGCCTCCCACTCTCATGAGTGGCACCAAGAGAAAGATATATATCTCTCATCTAAAGCGGCTAGAGCTGATTCTAGCCATAACTTTGATTCCGTTTCCGCAAAAATAGATGCTTTCGAGAGACGAATGGAAAAGATGAATAAAGATATTCACGCAATACGAATCAGTTGTGAGCAATGCGGTGGACCACACTTAATGAAAGACTGTCACATTGAACAAACGATGGAACAACGTGAGAATGTTGTCTACGTGAACCAAAGGCTGGAAAATAGTTATCAGAATAATTATCAACCGCCAAGGCCAAACTTCAATCGAAATCAAAACATTCTTTATAATCCAAATGGACCAAACAATAATTCGTACAACCAACAAGGTCCGAATAACCAACCGACTCAAACCAACACTTTCAATCAACAAAGACCTGGCTTGTATAAACCACCACAACAAACCGAAGAGAAAAAGCCAAATCTAGAAGAAATAATGGCAAAGTTATTTGAATCTCAAACACAATTTATTACATCTCAAACCCAAACAAATGATAGGTTTGATCAGTCATTAAGAACTCAACAAGCTTCCATTTTGAATCTAGAAAAACACGTAGGTACTCTTGCTAGCATAATGAGTGAGAGGGAACAAGGAAAGCTACCGAGTAATACTGAAGTAAATCCTCGGAATGAGAATGTTAATATGGTTTCAACAAATTCTGAAAAACCAGCTCCAGAAGATGGGAAGGTTTTAGATGAGAGTAACAATGAAGAATTTACACCACCACCACCACCCGAGTATGTAAAGCCAGTGGTGTCACCATACAAACCACCCATCCCGTTTCCAAGAAAAGGAGTTGAGTATGAGCAAGTAATAAGTAATAAAGATTGTGATACTTCTGGAACGAAGAAGAAGAAAAAGAATAAGAAAGTACAAGAAACAAAAGCCGTAGAAGTAAACCCGGTGAATACAGTTCCACCAAAACCTTCACCTAGGGTAGGTGATCCGGGTGAATTTATTGTTCCTTGTCTACTTAGTGATTGTGTCATGTATGATGCACTGGCAGATTTAGGTGCAAGTGTGAGTGTTATGCCTCTTTCCTTATATAAGAGATTAGGTGTAGGTAAGTTAAGTCCAACGGATATGAGTGTTCGACTCCTTGATCAAACCATTAAGCACCCAGTTGGAATTGCTAACAACCTACCCATTCAAGTAGGTAATTTAACCTTTCTAGTCGAATTCATTGTCATTGACATAGAAGAGGACCCAAACATTCCTCTAATTTTAGGTCGACCATTCTTAGCGTCCACTGGGGCGTTATTTGATGTAAGAAATGGTAGAATGACACTTAGTAATGATGAAAAATCGATCACCTTTATGATTCGAAAGTCTAAATCTCCACCAACCAAAACTGTTGAACCAGCAAAAACGATTGGTAAGAACCATGTTGTTTTACCAACTCCAACGGTAGTGCTTAGCAATAATAAAACGCCTAAGTGTGGGGAAAATGAAGTAACACCTAATGATGACCTGATAACAAAGAACCCCGTTGTTCATACGAAATAAAATGACCCCGTTATTAATAGTTCAATGAAGAAACTTATTAAACGGATTCGCGATGCTAGAACCAAGGGGAACTTTAAGTTATGTAACCGGTTAGTATCCAATCTATCACCTAAAGAAAAGGAGAAACTAGTTGAAATTGTGGATATTACACAGGAATCCGACCAATGGCTTAAAGAAAAAGTCACGGATATGCAAGTTGATTATGGACCAAGAGAAATTGACGATGAAGTTAATCACAATTTCGACACCACAGCTACCTAAGTGTGGGGAGATTTAAATGTTCTAAAAAGAAAATGCTGTCTAGAGTTAATTGTTCTGTTCTCGTGTAGTTCCGAGAATGGAATCCGATTGGTCTTTTCCGCTAGCAGACACTAAAGAACTAGTTTTCTCCCACCATTCTGAATTTTTATTTTTTAGGTTTTAATTAATATGCCTTTTAAATTTAAGTTTTGTGTGATTTTAAAAACAAAATTTACTTTATTTCATTAAGTTTAAAAAATTGATTTCTAAAATTCGTCGTGAGTTGAAGACTAGGTCGTTGAACCGAAATTGCTTTACCCGAGGGCGGGACGACAAATTTTATTATCATTATTTTTAATATTATTGATCTAAAGTATGCCAAAAATATTATATGAACGTAGGGAGATATACCCAACTTTAAAAATATGTATATATGTTTGTAGTTTATCTTATGTATAGAACAGGGTAAAACAACGCACTTTCAAAGACGGACATTAAGTTCAGAAAAGCAATCATTTTTGAAGAAAAACATGTGTGATAAAACAATAAAAGGAATGAACGATGCGGCGCGCCATCTATCATTCGACGAGCTTTGTAATTACAAACTCGGTATTTTTAATCACTTTTCTACGCTAATCACCCTCATGAATTTATAATTATAGTCTGATTTCATGCAAATGAGGGCATTGCATGATCTCAAGTGTGGGGAAGGGTTATAAATTCTCTCGGGTTTACACTTGGTTTTAATTGCCAAATTTTGTGAAAATTTGAAAAAAAATTCAACTAAATGAACTCAAAATCATGTTTATACATATTTATGAACGATGAAAACTAGGTGATAATGCCGAAATTATCATTACCTCGAAAGGATATAAATTGAGAAACAACCCAAAAACGCTTGAATTCATTTAAAATGGAATAGAAGAAAATAAAAAGGCAAAGAAAAGAATAAATAAAAGCTAAATATGGGGAGAATGTACCAAGTTATTCAATTAAAAACTATCTATCACATATTATTGTACAAGATTATTGCAGGTACTTTTGCTTTGGACTAACCTAATCAGTTTTACCCAATTTATTGTAATATATTTGAAAGGAAGATAAATCTACACGATGAATCAATTCCATCATTAAGAGGAAGTAAAGTCTTCCGAAAAAGACACGCACTTCTTGATTTAGGTCATGAAGTTGTCGTCCAGACCAGCTGTAGGTTGACGAAAAATCTAGAAAAATCATCTCTAAAATCAGCAGGAAATCCACGGACCTCAGCATCAAACAGGGTCGCCAGGTGGTCAGATTTATCCTAACCATGAGAAGGATTTATCTCGTACAATGGGGAGGCACCGTGCAAATTAGCTTGATATGACTAATGAATCAGATCCCCAGAAAGGATAATCTCCTTAAAGATTAAAAATCAGCTTTTAAGCCTGATATTACTCAATCCTAGAGATTGACCTTAAAGATTGAGAATTACAAACTCATGGAATTCAATGATATCTAAACTCGAGCTTGAACGAGAAAATATTTTGATCAAAAATACAAACCGATTTGTTTTCTGAAAACCCATTTTCAATGCGTTCATTACCATTGAACGTAAAATCCTAGGAATTCACCTGGAATTCATTAGGTCACCTGAACCAAATCGGGTGTCAACCGTAAGAACGGTGGTTGCATAGCATGGTCGGAGACAGGACCTTGTGCCAGACCGAAAAATCATAGGATGATCTTTACTATTGCTCCTACCAAGGATAGTTCTAGCATCCGACACGTTAATAAGACCATAATCATCTGCATGTCACGGGACATTGCCTTAACAGTTTCTTGTTCATCGCTTTCCTTTACAACCGGACGGTAGTTTACCGAAAGGTAATATACGGAACAAGTAAACTGGATGTGTGCTTTTCGATACAGGGATAGCAGTGGATTACACGAACCTAAAAGTTTTTAGCCAAAATATTGATCCACAAATATATTTTGCAACAACGAATGGTGGGTCAAATCAGAAAACTTGTCTAGGATAAAATCTAGCTTGAATTTTCAAAAGATCAAATGTTTTCATAAAGATCCAATTTCCTTAAGGATCTACATTTTCATAGTCATGTGGGACTGTAAACCACCTTTCAAATGTGCACTTTGCTTTGGAAACCGAAAGTAAATCGGCTATTTGATTGCAAGTGTCGTTGACCTAAACCCGAGGCAACTGTGGATGACACACCCACCTTTAACCATCATTACTGTCATTGTTTATACCGCTATATCAAAATCACTGATGTACAAAATGTGATGAATAAAAAAGTGATTCATGTATGTTTTTATTTCAAGTTCTGTATTGCTTGAGGACAAGCAACGCTCAAGTGTGGGGATATTTGATAGTGCTCCAAATGAACATATATTTAGTAGCAATATCGTTCCAATATGTAAAGTTTTTAAATGTAATTTCCTTATTTTTAGTTGTAATAGTTAAATAAATAAGTGCGAAGACGAAAGACGCAAATCGCTCGAAAATGAAGATTTAAAGACAAAAACAAAGATTTGAAAGACCAAAACGTCCAAAAAGCTCAAATGTACAAGATACAATTCAAAAGGTTCAATTTATTGATGAGAAACGTCTAAAAATGACAAGAGTACAAGTTACAAAACGCAAAGTACAATATATTAAATTATACGAAAGGACGTTCGAAAATCCGGAACCGGTACCCGAGCCAACTATCAACGCTCGACGCAACGGAGCTGAAAGTACAAGTCAACTATGCACAAGAATATAATATAATATTTAAATAATTCATAATAAGAATAATAATAAATAATAAAAAGTTGTTAATTGAGCATAGTTAAGGGGTCATAAGTGAAAATTTCAAATCAACATTTGCCTATAAAATGGAATTCACGTAGTAATGAAAAAGAACACCTTCACTTCATTTTTCTTTCTTTCCCTCTGTAAGAATATATATATTTATATTTATAATATTAAGTTTAATTTAAGTTTAATAATAATTGGGTTATTGTAAGAAATATTTTACGGGTTTTAAAGTCGAAACTCTGCCCGTGTAACGCTACGCGATTAATCACCACTGTAAGCTATGTTCTTCCTTTTTAAATTAATGTATCGTAACTAAGTTATTATTATGCTTATTTGAGCCGAAGTAATCGTGATGTTGGGCTAAAATATTAAGAAGGGGTTATTGAACTTTGGACCATAATTAAGGTTTGGGCAAAAGACCGACACTTGTGGAAATTGAACTATTGACTATTAATAGATGGGGGGTATTGTCTAATTAAGTGACAACTCATTGGAGTCTGTCGAACCTATCTTCAAATTAATTAACCTAATAATTAATAATGATTATGGTTGTCCTATTTAGTGACGTTCATATGGAATCTGTTATAATCATTTAATTAATCAATTGGGTTGGGTAATTGATTATTCATTCTGATCAAGTGGATGAATTAATATTCATAAACTAATTAAAACAGGGGTGGATTACATACAGTGATAACTGGTGTAATTGTTGACAGAAGTGATAGTTGCGTCACAGTTTAAATCCTTAATCAGTTGGAATATTTGACTTCGGGTATAAGGGTAATTTGACGAGGATACTCGCACTTTATATTTATGACCGATGGACTATTATGGACAAAACCAGATAGACGTATCAAATAAACCAGGACAAAGGACAATTAACCCATGGTAATAAATTAAAATCAACACGTCAAACATCATGATTACGGAAGTTTAAATAAGCATAATTCTTTTATTATATTTCTCATCGTATCTTTATTTACTGTCATTTTATTACTCGCAATTTTATTTACTGTCATTTTATTTATTGTCATTATTTTACGCACTTTAATTATCGTGATTTATCTTTACGCTTAAAATATAGAATCGACAAACCGGTCATTAAACGGTAAAACCCCCCTTTTATAATAATATTACTACTTATATAATTATATATATTTTGTATAAATATAGTTAAAAATATAGTAAGTATCACCAGCTCCCTGTGGAACGAACCGGACTTACTAAAAACTACACTACTCTACGATTAGGTACACTGCCTATAGTGTTGTAGCAAGGTTTAGGTATATCCCATCCGTAAATTAATAAAACTTGTGTCATATTTCGTCGCATTTCATATTAAAAATAACACTATTTCGTACCCTCACGCTACATCATCATTGATTAAAGACTTCATCTTTTGACTTAATTAAGTAGGTCCATACAGCCCTTGAGTAATCATCAACAATAGTCAAAAAATATTTGAAACCTTCTCTACTTTGGATCCTAAAGGGACCCCAAAGATCAATTTGAACAAGGTCCCCAACTACAGCAGACTTGTTATCACTATCATTAAAGGTTTCTCTAGTTTGTTTAGCTTTGTGACATATGTCACATGGTTCAAAAACAGTGTCTTTACTTGAAAGATCAATTTTATCTTTAAGTTTTTTCAAAACATTTTCAGAAGGAAGACCAAGTCTGTTGTGCTATAGGTGTTTGGACAGGTAACATTTACTTTCAGGAAGACACATATTCATATTTTTAGAACCACTTACATTAAACACATAGAGGCCATTATAAACATCACCAGTCCCTACAATTATCCCCAGCCTTAAGTCCTGAATATAGCACTTAGTATTATCAAAGATAATAAATAACTTACTGTCCTTAGTCACTTTATGAATAGAAAGAAGATTAACATTGTATTCAGGAATGACAAGGACATTGAAAAGGGTTATTTTTTCATTAAGTTTTATATCACCAATTTTTTTTAATAAAAGCTTTAGTTCCATTTGGATGACCAACAGTTAAATTCAGGTGAGAAACATCAATAACATTTTCAAGTTTATTATCAGACCCCGTCATATGTTAAGTTGCCCCTGAATCAATGATCCAACCCATGCTCATGTTGTCTGAATAATTAGCTTTGGGGTTAAAAAACTTATGAAAATTTTCATTAAACCTTTTACTGTTGTTTAACACAGTACCTGCCATATTCCTAGAAGCAATCTCAGGACCAGATTTCTCATTTATTAGGCTCAACAACTTCACCATTTATTCATTTGTCAGGTTCATATTGTTTCCAGACCCTGACCCAGTGTCCTCACTCATAGAACTATGATTTGCAGAGTTCTTATTATTAAATTTGTTAAAAGGTTTTTCTTTCCACCCAGGTGGGTAGCCCACAATTTCATAACATCTGTCTATGGTATGCCCAAGTTTATTACACTTTGTGCATTTGTATTTTGGATTGAGTGGAGCTCTATTGTTATTAGAAAAGTTATATGAATTGTTTACATTTGAGAAAGTGTTACCATTTGAAAAATTGTTTTGATTTCCTCTTCTTTGAACATTATTGTTAGAAACAGCATTGTTAGAAGAGGAAATGTTTGAACCAGTTTGAGCAAGAAAGACAGATGTTTGAGGTTTGTTTTCAGAATTGGTCAATCCCCTGTGGGATTCCTCCCTGGACAACACAGAGTAGGCGGTTTTGACATCAGGTAATGGGTCCCTTAACAAAAGATTACTTTTAACATTCATGTAGCAGTCATTTAGCCCCATCAAAAATTGCATTAACTTAAGCATACTGTTATGTTTTACAGTTTCATTAGCAGCTTCACAAGTACAGGTTTTTAAATTGGCCATGGCATCATATTGTTTCCAAAGAGAGTTTAACTTAAGATAGTATTCACAAAGGGAACTACATCCTTGTTTTAATGTGCTAATGTTAAAATGAAGGTTAAAGATAATAGACCCATCAATTTTATTATAAGTTTCTTTCAATTCAGACCAAACAGTACTAGCATTTTCAGAAAATATCAAACCAGCATACAGTTCATCAGATATGGACCCAGGTAGCCAGGACAAGACCACAAAATTACATCTATCCCATTGTTTAGACAAGACCTCATCAGTGGTATTTTTGACACATGTACCATCAACAAAACCAACTTTATTTTTTGTGCCAAGAGCAAGTAAAACAGACCTACTCCATATTTTGTAAATTTCAGTTCCTTTAAGTTTAAAAGAGACAAGAGGTGTACTAGAGGTGTCACTGGGGTGCAGATAAAGAGGGTCACCAAAGTCAAGTTTATTAATAAGGGTCAATGCAGTTTCATCACCCATAGCACCAGACCAAAACAGAAAAAACAAGCAAGATCAAACAAACCTGTAAGAAAAAAGGAACCCAGGTACAAAAGATAAAAGTAGACAGGTCTTGAATCAACCAAGTGCTTGATCAGGTATTCATGAGTTTTAAGGAACTCAGATCAAGAGTTGGGCACTGGGATTCGGTCAAGTAAAGGGGTGAAAGAAAAGTGAGAGAGAGGATAAAGGAGAGGTACTCCCCTAATAGGGTATAAAATCCTAGCACAGCAACAAGATACATCGAAAGACGATTAACGAAGCTTTGACCTGTTACAATTGCAGAGAGCAATGATCGAATAAAAACCTAACCCTAGTTCTGAAATTAGGGTTTCTTCTATTGAAAACACCGATCGATAGATAGCCTATTGCTCTGATACCATGTGAAATTTACGCCAACAGGATATCAAACAACCAAATGCTACAATATTATTAACCAAATAGAGACCAACTAGTATAGATCAACAGAAACACAAACAAGATTGGATCCACAAACCGGATACAATCTTTAGCCAAGATTGGTTAATAACAAACAAAGTGCCAAGATTACAATATGAGAATCACAAGTACACAAGTACTATAAACAACTGAAACAAATGAAGATGATGATGAAATGAACGGGGTGGTTGTGTGTGTGATTACACACACAGAGCCCAAGTTTATATACATAAACCCTAGATGAAAGTTACATAAGACCCCCTTGAAGAAGCAGACATAAACAGCTTTAGCCACGCTCCTTAAACTAATTCAAGTGTAGTCCATAGAAGTTTCACTCAAGCCCTCCAGCTTTATAACTTTAACAGCACGGGTCCATCACACATTGCACAGGAAGTCCAAATGTTAACAACCTACACAAAAGGACTAGAACAACCACAAATCCGAAAAGATAAACAAAAATGAGTTTGATATGATCGTAATTTTAACACCTTTGCACCCTAAATTGTAATTCGTGAACTTTTTAACTAGAACATTGTTTGTACGGTTGAAGCTATTCGTTTGTACCATTCTTGATGTATATAAAAATTACCTTGATTTTCAAAAAAAAAAAAAAAAATTATATTCAATTTCCATTTGACTTGCTGTAAAAGATAAATGTAAAAAGTATACGTATTGATTCATATTTCTCAAGCTTCAAAACAAAAAATAATCAAATTCAAAACCAAAATTCAAATATTGAAAATATCTTGATACCATGCCGTGGTGAAAAAGTAAGAGGGGTTAAAACTTAAAAAGGTTTATCTAGTAAGTTGAGTAGGATTGTAATTCGCCATGATCACACACTACAAATATTTCGGTTAAATCTAATGATGGTTTCAATTTAAAAAACTTAAGTAATGGATCAAATACAAGAAACTATTTCGAACTTTCTTTTCTCTAAACAAAACATTATTGCCATTATCATTGTTACAATAATATTTAATTGTTTCGGCACCTGTCTCACATTCCGTTATTTCATCAGTAATGGCTATTTAATTGTCGGCCAACGACCACCAACCACTTACTCGATTACCACCTTACAAACTCGCCTTCCTCCGTCTCAATACTCTGGTAGCGCATGTAACAAGAGTTCGATTTGTTTAGAGTGTTTAGAAGAAGGAGAGTCATATCGTGCACTTCCAACGTGTAACCATGTGTTTCATGCACAATGTGTGTACTTGTGGCTAATCAAAGTAGCGAACTGCCCCCTTTGCAGGGTACCCGTTAGGCTAGAAGTGTTGGGAAATTACGGCCTCACTAATTCCCAACAAACGCCCAATGAAAAACAGTAAAGAAATAAGAACAATACACAACACAAGATTTAACTTGGAAACTCCAAAATAGGAGAAAAACCACCGGCCCCCAAAAAGAGAAATACACTATATCAAAAATTGTTACAATGATATAAACGACTCTCTTAAGCCAACTACACTCTCCAAAATATTTAACTAATACAACTCTCAAACAAGGGAAGAAATAAAGAAATAATCAAATACTTAAAGTGTATTGATTGGTTCAATTTGGAAGTAATCCCATAAGCTCCTTTTATAACCAAAGAGATTACTTCCCACTCTTTCCATCCACCGATGTGGGACTAAGCAAAAAACATTTCTTCTACTAGCCAAAAAAATCAAACCAACAAATCTCCACCTTTTGGATAGAAGAAGATAACCATGCTTCCACATTGCAAGGATAATCGATGTAGACGCTTCCTCGACGACAACTTCAAGATCCTCATCTTCATGTCGTTGACATTATCTCCCAAGAGACAAAACGTGCATCTTTACCGAACATTGTCTAAACCGACAATCATTGTCATCACAGACAATCATAACTCTTAACAAGAATTATCATACTACACCATTAAGAGTATAGCACTTAGAATATCACATTCCAAGCATTTCACCTCGGCACATGTTGAACAACCAGCTAAAACTTTATGGTGCAACTTCCCTGTTTGGATTTCCTGAAAGTCCCATCAGCTACAACATCAGTTTCCACCACACAACCTGCATCAACGCCAAACCAATGCCCATGTGTAATTGTGGAACCGCTAATGAACATCGCTTTTCACGGTGGCGCGAACACACCATGAGGATGACGTGACTTCAGAGGAATTCGTCACTCTCCGTAACAACGGAGACAATGTTAGCGTCTTTGGAGCCATTTGTCGGATTAGATCCACCTGGACAATTAACCCTTACATGCCCAGTCTTTCCGCACCTCCAGCATACCAGATTCTTCCCAGAGTTTTTCTTTCGCCTATCCGAACACAACACTATCGTATCTTCTGATGACGAGACCCCGTTACCTTCCAGTCTTTTCTCCTCGGATAGGAGCTTGCTAGTAACGTCTTCAAACTTCAGAGTTTTCTTCCCATACATCAAAATAGGTTTCATGTGTTCATAAGACGATGATAAAGATAATATCAACCTCAAAGCTTTATCTTCATCATCCGTTTGAACTCCAATAGCCTCCAGTTCTGAAACAATACCGTTAAGAATACTTAGATGATCTGAAATCTTTGAACCCCCATCCATACGCAGAGTATGAAATTGTTCTTTAAGACACAACCGATTTGAGATGCTCTTGCCCTGGTACAACTGCTCTAGTTTAACCCAAAGCTCCTTTGCCGTTGATAACCCGTGCACATTTGCAAGCACGTTCTTTGCAAGACACAAACGAATCGCACTTGCTGCCCTCAAATCCATATCATCCCATTCTTCTTCATCGAACTTACTACTAGAATAACTGCCGGGAACAAAGGTGGGTTTACCTTTCAATGCCTTGTGTAACCCGGACTGAATCAACACATCCTTGACTTGAACCTGCCATAAGCCAAAATTGATCATCCCATCAAATTTCTCTACATCAAACCTCATTGGACTGAACTTCGACATCGTATCCGTATCCTATAAACAACACTTTCTCTGATTTTGTTCACGTTTCGAATAGCCAAAAGATGTAGCAGGTAGCCAGGACCCTTTAAATCGGAAATCCACAACTCGCCACTAACAAATCCAACTATTACTACGAATAAGAAAAAATATTGTCTAACCAGATACCCTATACGATCAATAGAACTCGTTTCTGATGTGGACGATCCACTCCCGTGGCAACCACAGAGCATACTCCGACTCCTATAACCGAGACCCCCGTCAAACCTGACGCTCCGATACCAGTTGTTGGGAAATTACGGCCTCACTAATTCCCAACAAATGCCCAATGAAAAACAGTAAAGAAATAAGAACAATACACAACACAAGATTTAACGTGGAAACTCAAAAACTGGAGAAAAACCACCGGCCCCCAAAGAGAGAAATACACTATACCACAAATTGTTACAATGATATAAACGATTCTCTTAAGCCAACTACACTCTCCAAAATATTTAACTAATACAACTCTCAAACAAAGGTAAGAAAGAAAGAAATAATCAAATACTTAAAGTGTATTGATTAGTGCAATTTGAAAGTAATCCCATAAGCTCCTTTTATAACCAAAGAGATTACTTCCCACTCTTTCCATCCACCGATGTGGGACTAAGCAAAAAACATTTCTTCTACTAGCCAAAAAAATCAAACCAACAAGAAGTTGGTCAATCGTTTAATTGCTTCAATTGCAACAATGAAATTGTATAGAGAGATTAATTAGGTAGCGATAAACTGTAGTGTTGAATGTTGTAAATGGCATATACTCCGTACTAGTATTGTTTCAATCGTATATTTGAAAATTTTTTTGCTTTAAAATGGTCATTGAGGTCATCAGCAAAATCGAAACAACAAACTCTTTCGTAATAAAATTTGGATGGCATCTAAGGCAATTTAAGAGATTCAAGTGAAAACTTATGAATGGATCGCTAATCATTCGAAGAAGACATCAATAGACTGGCTACAGTGAATCTCAAACCATAGAGTGTTTGATGATCATGGTTGAGCAAATATAGTGAATTTAGTCAATTTTATAATATTATAATTTGGTTTGCGGGTCTATTAGATTTTTATTAGAATAGCCCGCTGATTTATAATATATTTTTGCTGTTCAAAAAGAAAATCTCTCTTTATAATGTGTTTATGATGTTCGTTTGTTTTTTGCTGCACCATGCTCCTTGAAGCATGAATAGGTACATTGTGTTGATATATGAATGAAATTCTTGTTTGGCTTAAAAAATAATAATAAATAAAAGAATGTCTTAATAGTTTATCAATCTCGACATCATTAAATACGAGTATTAAAGATGGGGTCAATATTTATAATAAAATCTTAATTTGAAAATAAAAATTGCTACCACTGAGATTGACACAATCTCGATAAAAAATTTCTGCTTCCAACAGGTTAATTGACAAGGGTTGGAAACTAGTGGGGGGATGATCAGAGTCGTCTCCGAGAGGCTGTTAACGAATCGAACTCAAGTCGAGCAGTAAGAAATTAAACTTGACTCGTTTGAAAATTTATTTGTTCGAACTCGACTCAATCTCGATTAAAAATTCTATAACTTGTTCGAGTCCGAGTCCGAATTCGAATTTTTTGTTTGTTCGAGCTCGAACTCAATATTCGTTTAACTTTGCTTGTTTACGAACTCAAACTGAAGCTCGGATTAGAGCTCGATCCGAACTCAGATTGAAGCTCGCTTAAACACATTTATGATCATAAAAGATCTTTGTGTAGCTAATATTGTGTTGTAGCTCAAGTAGTAGTGGCCTGACACTATTTGTTAGAGGTCGGGAGTTCAACTCCCGGTGACTACAACATTGCACACAAGGTTATCCCCTAACTTTGAAATCCACCCAAGGTCGCCTTTCGCACATTGAGTTGCGGAGGCGGCGGGGAGGGGGGGTTTTTTACCAGCCATGCCCTCGGATTGGTCTGGGTTTCATCCGCGACAGCAGTTGGGGCGGGTTATGCAACCGCGATAGATGATCGCGTGGGTGGTTTAGTCGCATCTGGGTGATCCCAAACTGATATTAAAAATTTTTATATTTCATAGATTATTTAATAAAAATTAACTAAATATTTAGAGATTGGTTTAGTTTTATAATACTTATATTTAAATTTTTAAATATCATATTTCAACCTTTAAAATTGATATTATCGTTACACATATATTTAAAATGAACTCATCTCATTTTATTTTCTTATTCCATCTGATATGAGATGAACTAAATAAGTGAAAGAATTTCATCCCACATTAAATTTTGAAAAAAAAGAATGTCATTATAAACATAAGACTCAAATGTGTTGATAATTTCATATAGGGCAAATGGCCCGAAAGGGTAACCTATGTTGTTAAATTTGACAATCAAGGTAACCCCCGATTGCCTAAGTCCAAAAAGGACTCCATTTTAATTTTTGCTCAGTAAAAGGATTGCGTGTTGTAATTTTTTAAAATTGAGGTAATTTTTGTCCAGGTGGACATTTTGTACTTAAAAAAAATGCTACATGTATTTTCCATGTGTTTTTTCTTTTTCCACATGTTTTTTTCTTTATTTTTTGAACAATCATCGGTTCATTACCATCTCCACCCATTTCATCTATTTTCATCTCATTCTCATTTCTTCCCACAATCATTCCCAATAAATTCCTTCTGTTACTTGATTTCAAACCCATAAAAATTTCCAAATATAAACAAACAAAATGCTAAACAAACAAAAACTTCCAAATATCACCGAATTTGTTCAGATGTTCATGATAACATCGACTTGTTCATCACTGTTCTTCGTGAAATTATCCAAACGTTGAAGTTGTTTGAATTAATACATAAAATCGATTGAAACATATTCCTTATGCATCGATTAGGATATTTTGTGAAGATTACGATCCAAAAACATCAACAAATTTGAAAATCAAATGATGAAACTGTTAGCGGTTGTTCTTCATGAACCTATGAATCAAAATCGAAATCTATTGCTTTTTAGATGATTTATTCTGAATGAAAAACGTTGTAAATCACATCCATATGCTTCTTCGATCTTTAACAAAACCTGAATCGAAACATCTCTTTCCAATTTAAAGGAAGAAGAATATGTTGACTTTTTTAATACTGTAGCATCCTGTTACCGGGCCTAGTTGAAATGACCCTTTTGACCTTGGGTGTGTTTGTATGTTAGTATAATAATTATATATTTATAATTATTTGGTTGTATAGTTGAGACCAGTTTGTGAGAAGGGTCACAGAACATGTTCGTTTATTTAATTTGGACTCCGTTAGGGTAGTCAAATTAAGTATAGAAGATATCAGATAACTGGTAAATGCCCGTTTGTGATGGGGTATTGTATTTAACCTAAATATATAAGCAAGTAATTAGCTTCTTCTCTCATTTTCTTGAAGCTTCCAAATATTACTCCGTACCTAACATTCACTTCCTTGAAATCCTAATCTCTTGAATCTCGATTTTGAGTCTAAATTGTGTTGTGTAATTAGTTGCTACTGATTTCGTGGTCATAAAAAGTAAGAATCATTCATTTTGGTGTTGTAATATGAGTTTAAATGGAATTTTTGGTTAGGTTGTGATAAAAGTGCATTGTTGGTCAAAATCAAGTTTGGGTGTTGTTTTGATGAAATTGGTTGGGGTTTATGTTTTTATAAGTGTTATAAATGTTTCCTAAACGGATTTTGGTGTCAAAACGTTTAGAAATCGAGATTTGGGTGATTTTGGTTTGAAACCCGTCAGTTTCTGCTGCTGTTGCTCGATGAATACAACCGTACGGTTGCAGCTTGTATCCGCACGGGTACATGGTGCAACCGTACGGGTGCATGTGCAACAGTACGGGTGCGGTGGTGTTGGTGCAACCGGGCAGTGAGTGTGCAACCGTACGGATGCATGTGCAACCGTACGGATGCAGATCAGTGTTACATTGTTGTGTAATTTGGCCGTTTTCTAGTCGTTATGCTGCCCGTGTGACTTATGATAATCAGGATGTAAATTCTGAAAATGCATAAGTGTTAGGTGGACTTTTAGTGACACTTTTGTTACTAATTTGATGTATTGTGCTGTTTTGTGCTAACGGACAGAAACTAACTTGATTTGCCTTATGTTCAGGTGATAAGGATAATGAAGAAGCTCAGTGATAGATTATCTAAGCTAGTTGCTGGTATTCGGTGAGTGGGATTATCACTTGGTGTAGTATAGAGTAGCAAGTTGCGCTACTGTATTTATCTTGTTGTTAGTTGCCATGTTTAGTAGTTATCTTGTACAGTTGATCGCAATTAGGGTTGCAATGCTTTTAGTAGTATTAGTTGCCTGTTGTAGTAGTAGTAGTTGACTAATTGTAAGTACACAAGTTGTTGTTGTTGTTACTGTTGTTGTTGTTGTTGGAACCTTGATCTGTTAGGTTCAGCTCAGAGAGGTCAACCTAGTTGTGGTTGGGTCCAGTTGGCTACTGTTTGTTGAGCATAGTGCTGAACGACGCATCACCTACGTGTGGATGACTTTACTTGAGATTCAGTAGTAAGGACTATCGGTACACTCTAGCCTGATCATCTAGTGGTCGTGTGCCCGTACAAGCCGTCGGTCCTCTAGTTGGAGCATAGTTGACAGTTGTAACGACCCGGCAAAACGTCATTGACGGCGTCGTCAACTTAGGTCCCGTAACGTGGTCATAGTCCCTATATGAGACGCGTTTGACCAAAATTATGTCGCATTCATTTGAAACGTACAAGACTTACAAAGTTTAGTTTACCCAACGGTCCGGCAACAAGTTTAAGTTTACAAAAGTAATAAAGTATAATTGAAATATCTTGTGACATAATAAGTTGAAATTCACGGTTACTATAAATAGCGTAAGTATGTATGCTTTAAGTTTGAATCCAAGGGTGCTATCACTTGAAATGTCCCGTTCTTATTGATTAAAAACGTTCCATATTAATTGATTTCGTTGCGAGGTTTTGACCTCTATATGAGACGTTTTTCAAAGACTGCATTCATTTTAAAACAAACCATAACCTTTATTTCATCAATAAAGGTTTAAAAAGCTTTACGTAGATTATCAAATAATGATAATCTAAAATATCCTGTTTACACACGACCATTACATAATGGTTTACAATACAAATATGTTATAACAAAATAAATTTCTTGAATGCAGTTTTTACACAATATCATACAAGCATGGACTCCAAATCTCGTCCTTATTTAAGTATGCGATAGCGGAAGCTCTTAATAATCACCTGAGAATAAACATGCTTAAAACGTCAACAAAAATGTTGGTGAGTTATAGGTTTAACCTATATATATCAAATCATAATAATAGACCACAAGAATTCATATTTCAATACACATCCCATACATAGAGATAAAAATCATTCATATGGTGAACACCTGGTAACCGACATTAACAAGATGCATATATAAGAATATCCCCATCATTCCGGGACACCCTTCGGATATGATATAAATTTTGAAGTACTAAAGCATCCGGTACTTTGGATGGGGTTTGTTAGGCCCAATAGATCTATCTTTAGGATTCGCGTCAATTAGGGTGCCTGTTCCCTAATTCTTAGATTACCAGACTTAATAAAAAGGGGCATATTCGATTTCGATAATTCAACCATAGAATGTAGTTTCACGTACTTGTGTCTATTTTGTAAATCATTTATAAAACCTGCATGTATTCTCATCCCAAAAATATTAGATTTTAAAAGTGGGACTATAACTCACTTTCACAGATTTTACTTCGTCGGGAAGTAAGACTTGGCCACTGGTTGATTCACGAACCTATAACAATATATACATATATATCAAAGTATGTTCAAAATATATTTACAACACTTTTAATATATTTTGATGTTTTAAGTTTATTAAGTCAGCTGTCCTCGTTAGTAACCTACAACTAGTTGTCCACAGTTAGATGTACAGAAATAAATCGATAAATATTATCTTGAATCAATCCACGACCCAGTGTATACGTATCTCAGTATTGATCACAACTCAAACTATATATATTTTGGAATCAACCTCAACCCTGTATAGCTAACTCCAACATTCACATATAGAGTGTCTATGGTTGTTCCGAAATATATATAGATGTGTCGACATGATAGGTCGAAACATTGTATACGTGTCTATGGTATCTCAAGATTACATAATATACAATACAAGTTGATTAAGTTATGGTTGGAATAGATTTGTTACCAATTTTCACGTAGCTAAAATGGGAAAAATTATCCAATCTTGTTTTACCCATAACTTCTTCATTTTAAATCCGTTTTGAGTGAATCAAATTGCTATGGTTTCATATTGAACTCTATTTTATGAATATAAACAGAAAAAGTATATGTTTATAGTCGGAAAAATAAGTTACAAGTCGTTTTTGTAAAGGTAGTCATTTCAGTCGAAAGAACGACGTCTAGATGACCATTTTAGAAAACATACTTCCACTTTGAGTTTAACCATAATTTTTGGATATAGTTTCATGTTCATAATAAAAATCATTTTCTCAGAATAACAACTTTTAAATCAAAGTTTATCATAGTTTTTAATTAACTAACCCAAAACAGCCCGCGGTGTTACTACGACGGCGTAAATCCGGTTTTACGGTGTTTTTCGTGTTTCCAGGTTTTAAATCATTAAGTTAGCATATCATATAGATATAGAACATGTGTTTAGTTGATTTTAAAAGTCAAGTTAGAAGGATTAACTTTTATTTGCGAACAAGTTTAGAATTAACTAAACTATGTTCTAGTGATTACAAGTTTAAACCTTCGAATAAGATAGCTTTATATGTATGAATCGAATGATGTTATGAACATCATTACTACCTTAAGTTCCTTGGATAAACCTACTGGAAAAGAGAAAAATGGATCTAGCTTCAATGGATCCTTGGATGGCTCGAAGTTCTTGAAGCAGAATCATGACACGAAAACAAGTTCAAGTAAGATCATCACTTGAAATAAGATTGTTATAGTTATAGAAATTGAACCAAAGTTTGAATATGATTATTACCTTGTATTAGAATGATAACCTACTGTAAGAAACAAAGATTTCTTGAGGTTGGATGATCACCTTACAAGATTGGAAGTGAGCTAGCAAACTTGAAAGTATTCTTGATTTTATGAAACTAGAACTTTTGGAATTTATGAAGAACACTTAGAACTTGAAGATAGAACTTGAGAGAGATCAATTAGATGAAGAAAATTGAAGAATGAAAGTGTTTGTAGGTGTTTTTGGTCGTTGGTGTATGGATTAGATATAAAGGATATGTAATTTTATTTTCATGTAAATAAGTCATGAATGATTACTCATATTTTTGTAATTTTATGAGATATTTCATGCTAGTTGCCAAATGATGGTTCCCACATGTGTTAGGTGACTCACATGGGCTGCTAAGAGCTGATTATTGGAGTGTATATACCAATAGTACATACATCTAAAAGCTGTGTGTTGTACGAGTACGAATACGGGTGCATACGAGTAGAATTGTTGATGAAACTGAACGAGGATGTAATTGTAAGCATTTTTGTTAAGTAGAAGTATTTTGATAAGTGTATTGAAGTCTTTCAAAAGTGTATAAATACATATTAAAACACTACATGTATATACATTTTAACTGAGTCGTTAAGTCATCGTTAGTCGTTACATGTAAGTGTTGTTTTGAAACCTTTAGGTTAACGATCTTGTTAAATGTTGTTAACCCAATGTTTATAATATCAAATGAGATTTTAAATTATTATATTATCATGATATTATCATGTATGAATATCTCTTAATATGATATATATACATTAAATGTCTTTACAACGATAATCGTTACATATATGTCTCGTTTAAAAATCATTAAGTTAGTAGTCTTGTTTTTACATATGTAGTTCATTGTTAATATACTTAATGATATATTTACTTATCATAGTATCATGTTAACTATATATATATATATATCCATATATATGTCATCATATAGTTTTTACAAGTTTTAACGTTCGTGAATCACCGGTCAACTTGGGTGGTCAATTGTCTATATGAAACATATTTCAATTAATCAAGTCTTAAAAAGTTTGATTGCTTAACATGTTGGAAACATTTAATCATGTAAATATCAATCTCAATTAATATATATAAACATGGAAAAGTTCGGGTCACTACAGTACCTACCCGTTAAATAAATTTCGTCCCGAAATTTTAAGCTGTTGAAGGTGTTGACGAATCTTCTGGAAATAGATGCGGGTATTTCTTCTTCATCTGATCTTCACACTCCCAGGTGAACTCGGGTCCTCTACGAGCATTCCATCGAACCTTAACAATTGGTATCTTGTTTTGCTTAAGTCTTTTAACCTCACGATCCATTATTTCGACGGGTTCTTCGATGAATTGAAGTTTTTCGTTGATTTGGATTTCATCTAACGGAATAGTGAGATCTTCTTTAGCAAAACATTTCTTCAAATTCGAGACGTGGAAAGTGTTATGTACAGCTGCGAGTTGTTGAGGTAAATCAAGTTGGTAAGCTACTGGTCCGACACGATCAATAATCTTGAATGGTCCAATATACCTTGGATTTAATTTCCCTCGTTTACCAAATCGAACAACGCCTTTCCAAGGTGCAACTTTAAGCATGACCATCTCTCTAATTTCAAATTCTATATCTTTTCTTTTAATGTCAGCGTAGCTCTTTTGTCGACTTTGGGCGGTTTTCAACCGTTGTTGAATTTGGATGATCTTCTCGGTAGTTTCTTGTATAATCTCCGGACCCGTAATCTGTCTATCCCCCACTTCACTCCAACAAATCGGAGACCTGCACTTTCTACCAAAAAGTGCTTCAAACGGTGCCATCTCAATGCTTGAATGGTAGCTGTTGTTGTAGGAAAATTCTGCTAACGGTAGATGTCGATCCCAACTGTTTCCGAAATCAATAACACATGCTCGTAGCATGTCTTCAAGCGTTTGTATCGTCCTTTCGCTCTGCCCATCAGTTTGTAGATGATAGGCAGTACTCATGTCTAGACGAGTTCCTAATGCTTGCTGTAATGTCTGCCAGAATCTTGAAATAAATCTGCCATCCCTATCAGAGATAATAGAGATTGGTATTCCATGTCTGGAGACGACTTCTTTCAAATACAGTCGTGCTAACTTCTCCATCTTGTCATCTTCTCTTATTGGCAGGAAGTGTGCTGATTTGGTGAGACGATCAACTATTACCCAAATAGTATCAAAACCACTTGCAGTCCTTGGCAATTTAGTGATGAAATCCATGGTAATGTTTTCCCATTTCCATTCCGGGATTTCGGGTTGTTGAAGTAGACCTGATGGTTTCTGATGCTCAGCTTTGACCTTAGAACACGTTAAACATTCTCCTACGTATTTAGCAACATCGGCTTTCATACCCGGCCACCAAAAATGTTTCTTGAGATCCTTGTACATCTTCCCCGTTCCAGGATGTATTGAGTATCTGGTTTTATGAGCTTCTCTAAGTACCATTTCTCTCATATCTCCAAATTTTGGTACCCAAATCCTTTCAGCCCTATACCGGGTTCCGTCTTCCCGAATATTAAGATGCTTCTCCGATCCTTTGGGTATTTCATCCTTTAAATTTCCCTCTTTTAAAACTCCTTGTTGCGCCTCCTTTATTTGAGTAGTAATGTTATTATGAATCATTATATTCATAGATTTTACTCGAATGGGTTCTCTGTCCTTCCTGCTCAAGGCATCGGCTACCACATTTGCCTTCCCCGGGTGGTAACGAATCTCAAAGTCGTAATCATTCAATAATTCAATCCACCTACGCTACCTCATATTCAGTTGTTTCTGATTAAATATGTGTTGAAGACTTTTGTGGTCGGTATATATAATACTTTTGACCCCATATAAGTAGTGCCTCCAAGTCTTTAATGCAAAAACAACCGCGCCTAATTCCAAATCATGCGTCGTATAATTTTGTTCGTGAATCTTCAATTGTCTAGACGCATAAGCAATCACCTTCGTTCGTTGCATTAATACACAACCGAGACCTTGCTTTGATGCATCACAATAAATCACAAAATCATCATTCCCTTCAGGCAATGACAATATAGGTGCCGTAGTTAGCTTTTTCTTCAATAACTGAAATGCTTTCTCTTGTTCATCATTCCATTCAAATTTCTTCCATTTATGCGTTAATGCAGTCAAGGGTTTTGCTATTCTGGAAAAGTCTTGGATGAACCTTCTGTAGTAACCAGCTAGTCCTAAAAACTGACGTATGTGTTTCGGAGTTTTCGGGGTTTCCCACTTTTCAACAGTTTCTATCTTTGTCGGATCCACCTTAATACCTTCTTTGTTCACTATGTGACCGAGGAATTGAACTTCTTCCAACCAAAATGCACACTTTGAAAACTTAGCGTACAATTCTTCCTTCCTCAATACTTCTAACACCTTTCTCAAATGTTCACCGTGTTCTTGGTCATTCTTTGAGTAAATAAGTATGTCATCAATGAAAACAATGACAAACTTGTCAAGGTATGGTCCACACACTCGGTTCATAAGGTCCATGAACACAGCTGGTGCATTAGTTAAACCAAACGGCATGACCATAAACTCGTAATGACCGTAACGTGTTCTGAAAGCAGTCTTTGGAATATCATCTTCTTTCACCCGCATTTGATGATACCCGGAACGTAAGTCAATCTTTGAATAAACAGACGAGCCTTGTAGTTGATCAAATAAGTCGTCGATTCTCGGTAGTGGGTAGCGGTTCTTGATGGTAAGTTTGTTCAACTCTCGGTAGTTGATACACAACCTGAATGTACCATCTTTCTTCTTGACAAACAAAACAGGAGCTCCCCACGGTGATGTGCTTGGTCGAATGAAACCACGCTCTAAAAGTTCTTGTAATTGGCTTTGCAGTTCTTTCATCTCGCTGGGTGCGAGTCTGTAAGGAGCACGAGCTATTGGTGCAGCTCCTGGTACAAGATCTATTTGAAATTCAACAGATCGATGTGGGGGTAATCCCGATAATTCTTTCGGAAATACATCGGGAAATTCTTTTGCAATGGGAACATCATTGATGCTCTTTTCTTCAGTTTGTACTTTCTCGACGTGTGCTAGAACAGCATAGCAACCTTTTCTTATTAGTTTTTGTGCCTTCAAATTACTAATAAGATGTAGCTTCGTATTGCCCTTTTCTCCGTACACCATTAAGGGTTTTCCTTTTTCTCGTATAATGCGAATTGCATTTTTGTAACAGACGATCTCTGCTTTCACTTCTTTCAACCAGTCCATACCGATTATCACATCAAAACTCCCTAACTCTACTGGTATCAAATCAATCTTAAATGTTTCGCTAACCAGTTTAATTTCTCGATTCCGACATATATTATCTGCTGAAATTAATTTACCATTTGCTAATTCGAGTAAAAATTTACTATCCAAAGGCGTCAATGGACAACTTAATTTAGCACAAAAATCTCTACTCATATAGCTTCTATCCGCACCCGAATCAAATAAAACGTAAGCAGATTTATTGTCAATAAGAAACGTACCCGTAACAAGCTCCGGGTCTTCCTGTGCCTCTGCCGCATTAATATTGAAAACTCTTCCGCGGCCTTGTCCATTCGTGTTCTCCTGGTTCGGGCAATTTCTAATAATGTGGCCCGGTTTTCCACATTTATAACAAACTACATTGGCATAACTTGCTCCGACACTACTTGCTCCGCCATTACTCGTTCCGACACCATTTGTTCCTTTCGTTCTATTAACCCCTGGTCCGTAGACCTCACACTTCGCCGCGCTATGACCATTTCTTTTACACTTGTTACAAAATTTGGTGCAGAACCCCAAGTGATACTTTTCACACCTTTGGCATAGCTGCTTCTGATTGTTGTTGTTGTTGCGGTTGTTATTGTTGTTGGGATGATTGTTGTAGTTGATGTTGTTGTTATTGTTGTTGTTGTTGTTGTTGGGCCGTTTGTTGTAGTTACGATTGATGTTGTGATTGTTGGGATAATTGTTGCGATTATTGTTGTAATTGCTGTTGTTGTTGTATTGGTGATTCTTATCACCGTTTTCCTCCCACTTTCTTTTGACTTGCTTCACATTGGCCTCTTCAGCAGTCTGTTCTTTAATTCTTTCTTCAATCTGGTTCACTAGTTTGTGAGCCATTCTACATGCCTGTTGTATGGAGGCGGGCTCGTGTGAACTTATATCTTCTTGGATTCTTTCCGATAATCCTTTCACAAACGCGTCGATCTTCTCTTCCTCATCTTCGAATGCTCCCGGACACAATAGGCACAATTCTGTGAATCGTCTTTCGTACGTGGTAATATCAAATCCTTGGGTTCGTAACCCTCTAAGTTCTGTCTTGAGCTTATTGACCTCGGTTCTGGGACGGTACTTCTCGTTCATCAAGTGCTTGAATGCTGACCACGGTAGTGCGTACGCATCATCTTGTCCCACTTGCTCTAGATAGGTATTCCACCATGTTAACGCAGAACCTGTGAAGGTATGCGTAGCGTACTTCACTTTGTCCTCTTCAGTACACTTACTTATGGCAAACACCGATTCGACCTTCTCGGTCCACCGTTTCAATCCGATCGGTCCTTCGGTTCCATCAAATTCCAAAGGTTTGCAGGCAGTGAATTCTTTGTAGGTGCATCCTACACGATTTCCTGTACTGCCAGATCCAAGGTTATTGTTGGTATGTAGCGCAGCCTGTACTGCGGCTATGTTTGAAGCTAGAAAAGTACGGAATTCCTCTTCATTCATATTCACGGTGTGTCGAGTAGTTGGTGCCATTTCCTTCAAAATAGTCAAATGGAACAAGTTAATCATACAGAATATTAAGAGTAGTTAATAGTATTTCGTAGCATAATATGAACTCATTTATAAAAGCTTTTTCTTCATATTAGCGTTTTATAAGTTTAAATTCGGGTAGTACCTACCCGTTAAGTTCATACTTAGTAGCTAATATACAATTCAACTACTACAATTCTATATGAAAAACTGATTATAATAATATTTCGCGTTCAAACTTTTATACAATATTTTACAAACTTACAATACCGCTTATTTTACATAAAGCATGAAATATAGCACACAATAACTTTGATACAAGATAGTTGTGAAGATAATTCTAGCTAGTACACAAGTCGTTCAGCAAAGGCAATAAAAAACACGTAATTCATACGTCCAGAAACAAGTCATGCATTCTGGTTTTACTAGGATTACTTCCCATCCTTGGTCTTGTGGAACATAACCGTTATGGCCGTTGATAAGACAGCGTGTTGTAACGTCGTCAAAGGGACGAGGGTTACGTAATGTCCAACAGTCCCGTAACAATCTAAAAACCTCATTTCTTACCCCAATTACCGACTCCGTCACTTGTGGAAACGTTTTGTTTAATAGTTGTAGCCCGATGTTCTTGTTCTCACTTTGGTGAGAAGCGAACATTACTAATCCGTAAGCATAACATGCTTCTTTATGTTGCATGTTAGCCGCTTTTTCTAAATCACGAATTCCAATATTCGGATATATTGAGTCAAAATAATTTCTTAACCTGTTGCGTAAAATAGCATTTGGGTTCCCCGCAATATATGCGTCAAAGTAAACACATCGTAACTTATGGGTTTCCCAATGTGATATCCCCCATCTTTCAAACGAAAGTCTCTTATAAACCAAGACATTCTTGGAACGTTCTTCGAATGTCTTACAAACTGATCTCGCCTTAAATAGTTGTGCCGAGGAATTCTGACCGACTCTAGACAAGATTTCATCAATCATGTCTCCGGGTAGGTCTCTTAAAATATTGGGTTGTCTATCCATTTTGTGTTTTTAAACTGTAAAATAGACAAGAGTTAGATTCATAAAAAAATACTTATTAATACAAGCAATTTTTACATATATCATAAAGCATAAGCACACTATATTACATATATTACATCACACGAATACAACTATCTTATTCCGACTCGCTTGTTTCTTCTTCTTCGGTTTTGTTTCGTTTTGCCAAGTTTCTAGGGATATATGATGTTCCCCTAATACGAGCCGTCGTTATCCACATTGGTTTAGAAAAACCTGGTGGTTTAGAGGTTCCCGGGTCATTGTTACAACTTAAGGACTTCGGGGGTTGACGATACATATAAAGTTCATCTTTTGCCTTTTTAAATTCAGTTGGGGTAATTTCTATAACATCATCGGAATTCTCGTCGGAATCCGATTCATCGGAGAATTGGTATTCCTCCCAATATTTTGCTTCCTTGGCGGAAACACCATTGACCATAATTAACCTTGGTCGGCTGGTTGAGGATTTTCTTTTACTTAACCGTTTTATTATTTCCCCCACCGGTTCTATTTCTTCATCCGGTTCCGATTCTTCTTCCGGTTCCGATTCTTCTTCCGGTTCCGACTCTTCTTCCGGTTCCTCTTCGGGAACTTGTGAATCAGTCCACGAATCATTCCAATTTACATTTGATTCTTCATTATTATTAGGTGAGTCAATGGGACTTGTTCTAGAGGTAGACATCTATCACATAATATCAAACGCGTTAAGAGATTAATATATCACATAATATTCACATGTTAAAAATATATAGTTTCCAACAAAATTTGTTAAGCAATCATTTTTCAAGTAAACACGGTCGAAGTCCAGACTCACTAATGCATCCTAACAAACTCTATAAGACACACTAATGCAAAATTCTGGTTCTCTAAGACCAACGCTCGGATACCAACTGAAATGTCCCGTTCTTATTGATTAAAAACGTTCCATATTAATTGATTTCGTTGCGAGGTTTTGACCTCTATATGAGACGTTTTTCAAAGACTGCATTCATTTTAAAACAAACCATAACCTTTATTTCATCAATAAAGGTTTAAAAAGCTTTACGTAGATTATCAAATAATGATAATCTAAAATATCCTGTTTACACACGACCATTACATAATGGTTTACAATACAAATATGTTACAACAAAATAAGTTTCTTGAATGCAGTTTTTACACAATATCATACAAGCATGGACTCCAAATCTCGTCCTTATTTAAGTATGCGACAGCGGAAGCTCTTAATAATCACCTGAGAATAAACATGCTTAAAACGTCAAAAAAATGTTGGTGAGTTATAGGTTTAACCTATATATATCAAATCATAATAATAGACCACAAGATTTCATATTTCAATACACATCCCATACATAGAGATAAAAATCATTCATATGGTGAATACCTGGTAACCGACATTAACAAGATGCATATATAAGAATATCCCCATCATTCCGGGACACCCTTCGGATATGATATAAATTTCGAAGTACTAAAGCATCCGGTACTTTGGATGGGGTTTGTTAGGCCCAATAGATCTATCTTTAGGATTCGCGTCAATTAGGGTGTCTATTCCCTAATTCTTAGATTGCCAGACTTAATAAAAAGGGGTATATTCGATTTCGATAATTCAACCATAGAATGTAGTTTCACGTACTTGTGTCTATTTTGTAAATCATTTATAAAACCTGCATGTATTCTCATTCCAAAAATATTAGATTTTAAAAGTGGGACTATAACTCACTTTCACAGATTTTACTTCATCGGGAAGTAAGACTTGGCCACTGGTTGATTCACGAACCTATAACAATATATACATATATATCAAAGTATGTTCAAAATATATTTACAACACTTTTAATATATTTTGATGTTTTAAGTTTATTAAGTCAGCTGTCCTCGTTAGTAACCTACAACTAGTTGTCCACAGTTAGATGTACAGAAATAAATCGATAAATATTATCTTGAATCAATCCACGACCCAGTGTATACGTATCTCAGTATTGATCACAACTCAAACTATATATATTTTGGAATCAACCTCAACCCTGTATAGTTAACTCCAACATTCACATATAGAGTGTCTATGGTTGTTCCGAAATATATATAGATGTGTCGACATGATAGGTCGAAACATTGTATACGTATCTATGGTATCTCAAGATTACATAATATACAATACAAGTTGATTAAGTTATGGTTGGAAATAGATTTGTTACCAATTTTCACGTAGCTAAAATGGGAAAAATTATCCAATCTTGTTTTACCCATAACTTCTTCATTTTAAATCCGTTTTGAGTGAATCAAATTGCTATGGTTTCATATTGAACTCTATTTTATGAATCTAAACAGAAAAAGTATATGTTTATAGTCAGAAAAATAAGTTACAAGTCGTTTTTGTAAAGGTAGTCATTTCAGTCGAAAGAACGACGTCTAGATGACCATTTTAGAAAACATACTTCCACTTTGAGTTTAACCATAATTTTTGGATATAGTTTCATGTTCATAATAAAAATCATTTTCTCAGAATAACAACTTTTAAATCAAAGTTTATCATAGTTTTTAATTAACTAACCCAAAACAGCCCGCTGTGTTACTACGACGGCGTAAATCCGGTTTTACGGTGTTTTTCGTGTTTCCAGGTTTTAAATCATTAAGTTAGCATATCATATAGATATAGAACATGTGTTTAGTTGATTTTAAAAGTCAAGTTAGAAGGATTAACTTTTGTTTGCGAACAAGTTTAGAATTAACTAAACTATGTTCTAGTGATTACAAGTTTAAACCTTCGAATAAGATAGCTTTATATGTATGAATCGAATGATGTTATGAACATCATTACTACCTTAAGTTCCTTGGATAAACCTACTGGAAAAGAGAAAAATGGATCTAGCTTCAATGGATCCTTGGATGGCTCGAAGTTCTTGAAGCAGAATCATGACACGAAAACAAGTTCAAGTAAGATCATCACTTGAAATAAGATTGTTATAGTTATAGAAATTGAACCAAAGTTTGAATATGATTATTACCTTGTATTAGAATGATAACCTACTGTAAGAAACAAAGATTTCTTGAGGTTGGATGATCACCTTACAAGATTGGAAGTGAGCTAGCAAACTTGAAAGTATTCTTGATTTTATAAAACTAGAACTTTTGGAATTTATGAAGAACACTTAGAACTTGAAGATAGAACTTGAGAGAGATCAATTAGATGAAGAAAATTGAAGAATGAAAGTGTTTGTAGGTGTTTTTGGTCATTGGTGTATGGATTAGATATAAAGGATATGTAATTTTATTTTCATGTAAATAAGTCATGAATGATTACTCATATTTTTGTAATTTTATGAGATATTTCATGTTAGTTGCCAAATGATGGTTCCCACATGTGTTAGGTGACTCACATGGGCTGCTAAGAGCTGATTATTGGAGTGTATATACCAATAGTACATACATCTAAAAGCTGTGTATTGTACGAGTACGAATACGGGTGCATACGAGTAGAATTGTTGATGAAACTGAACGAGGATGTAATTGTAAGTATTTTTGTTAAGTAGAAGTAATTTGATAAGTGTATTGAAGTCTTTCAAAAGTGTATAAATACATATTAAAACACTACATGTATATACATTTTAACTGAGTCGTTAAGTCATCGTTAGTCGTTACATGTAAGTGTTGTTTTGAAACCTTTAGGTTAACGATCTTGTTAAATGTTGTTAACCCAATGTTTATAATATCAAATGAGATTTTAAATTATTATATTATCATAATATTATCATGTATGAATATCTCTTAATATGATATATATACATTAAATGTCTTTACAACGATAATCGTTACATATATGTCTCGTTTAAAAATCATTAAGTTAGTAGTCTTGTTTTTACATATGTAGTTCATTGTTAATATACTTAATGATATATTTACTTATCATAGTATCATGTTAACTATATATATATATCCATATATATGTCATCATATAGTTTTTACAAGTTTTAACGTTCGTGAATCACCGGTCAACTTGGGTGGTCAATTGTCTATATGAAACATATTTCAATTAATCAAGTCTTAACAAGTTTGATTGCTTAACATGTTGGAAACATTTAATCATGTAAATATCAATCTCAATTAATATATATAAACATGGAAAAGTTCGGGTCACTACATCACTAGCGTATACATGTATGCTTGACCCCAAGCAAGTAATCAAAGTATGCAGAAGCATGTATCAAGTAGCCAAGTATGAACCCGAGAAACATATAGAAAACTGTCAACGAAAAACGTTGGTGAAATCATAGGTGTATTTGTAAAATTATGTCTTTGAACCACAAGATTTTGTATAAGTGATTTCCAAATCGTTTACATTCCAAAAGTTGTTGTTTGTATCACGAGAACCCAATTACCAAGGGTTAACTGAATAGTACCTCTGCATTATAGTGTTAGAACCTACACTATATACCGAAAATACGTTTCATTCATCCGAATGAGGGTTCGTTAAACCCGTATGGCCACACAACATAAGTTCTCGCTTACACCCTACAAGTGTAACTAATGATAATTGGACTTGAGGATTTTTGTTCTAACTCGTACGTGGAATGTTTGTTTCCGTACTTGTGTTCAATGTATAAAAGTATCAACCGTATATGTTTCTCATCCCATTATTTAAAAGAATAAAAGTTATTGAAAAGATGGGACTATGATCTCACCGTAGTTGCATGCCAAAGTACTTGTTAATGTACGGTTTTCATGTCATCCAATATACCAAATCAAAGCATATGAAGCTAGTAACACAATTAGCACATGAACTTTAAGATCTAACAACATTTCATTAACCAAAATCGAGGATTAAAGTAACCCATTTTTCATATTCAAGCTAGTTACTCATACAAGCAAATCAAGCAACCAAATTACATATACATCAACCTAATGAGCCATAGACACTAACTAACACCATTTCATGTTTATAAATCGAATTTGAGAAATCTAGAGTTTTTAGAAACCTTACCCCAAGTAGTGAAATTAGTATCAAAACATAGAGGATGAAGAGAGGATTCCAAAAGTACAATTTGTTTGAGTTGAGGCTTGCTAGATCTTGAGTAGATGATGAATCTTTGTTGAAGATGGAAAGGATGCAAAAATGGAAGTATTACTTGAAAGAAAATGGAAAAGAAAATGGAAAAGAAAAAGAAAAGAAATGAATGGAGGAGGTGAGGTGGTTGACTAGTTGACCTAGTCACCACTTTGGACAATTGACACGATTAGTCCCTCGAGTTTAAGAGCGGGTGCGTGAATTAACCGAACGAATTATTTTAAATACGCTAGAGTAAACGAAAGATGTTATAATTAAATAACGGGAATATTAAGAACATTAGTTAACGAAAGGTACGAATTTAGATAACGAAAGATATTATTTAAAAAAAAAAAGACGGTGTTAAAATAAATTAACGAAAAAGGAGGGTCATTACATTACCCACACCTTAAAAGAAATTTCGTCCCGAAATTTAGTTGGAAGTAGTAGTTGTTGATTCTTCCTAGAGACCTTGCGTCGCAAATTCTACGAATAAGTGAGGGTACTTTGTTTATATTTGATCTTGCCTTTCCCACGTAAACTCGGGTCCTCCTTTTGGTATTCCCACGAACTTTGAAAATCGGGATTTATGTTGTTTTAAAGTTTGGTTTCACGGTTCATAATTCCAACCGGTTTTCCTATGAAGTGGAGTTTGTCATTGATGGCAAGCTTATCGAGAAGAATAACAAGTTCTTGTACCGCAAGACACTTCTTTAAGTTTGATACATGGAATGTAGGATGAACGGAACTCGATTGAGTTGGAAGATTGAAACGGTAAGCAACGTGTACAATACGCTCCAAGATTTAAAGGATCAGAATGTCGCGGATTTAGCTTTCTACTTCTCCCGAAATGGATTACACCTTTCCAAGGTGCGACTTTTAATATCACACGGTCACCTATTTGGAATTTGAGAGGTTTACGTCTAACATCGGCATAGTTTATTCAACAACTACGGGTCTTTTTGAGCCTTTCTCGGATTTGAACGATCTTAACGGTTATTTCATGAATGAGTGCGGGTCCTGGGATTTGCTTGTCACCTACTTCAGCCCAACGAATAGAGAACGACATTTGCGGCCATATAAGGTTTTGAAAAGGCGCGGCGTTAATACTCGAATGATAACTATCATTATAAGAGGAATCGGCTAAAGGCAACAATGTAAGTTCGTAATACGTCTTCCAAGGTTTGTATCGTACGTTTGCTTGGTCCATCGGTTTGTGGATGGTACGCGGTACTCATGTTTAAACGTTTCCCCAAGGCTTCTTGTAAGTCTAGAAGTGAAACGAGCATCTCGATTAGAGATAGTTTACGATGATACACCGTGTTGGAATAGAATTCCTTCAATGAATAGTTGTGCAAGTTTTTCCATTTTGCCGGTTTCTGAAAATGTTTGATAAGATTATTCCCCTTCGTGGTGTATACTGGTATAGTGTGTGGAGTCTCTCTCCATCGAGAGATTGGGTGATAAGATTTCCTTATACGGAAGTACGAGTGCAATGATATAAGAAGCTTTCATTTTTGATATAGTCACATCGCGCGTCTTGTGGTTAAGTGTTGAGACTTGGTGGAAACGAGATAGTACACGTAGTTAATATGTTTTGGAGTTGAGTAGTAGCTGGCCATTTATCTAAAGCATAAGGACGATAAGTCAATGAAGAAAGAGGTATCCTTGGTTTGTGTGTTATCTTAGGTTCTGGTAATATCAGACGGCAATAGTGAAATAACAAAGTTATGTAACGTGGTACGTAGTGATGGGAAGGTTGTTCGAGCCTCATAATTAGGTATCCAAATTTCTTCAGGCAGAAAATTAACGAATTTCAGTTTCCTTGATTTCGAGTCAAGAGAGGATGCTTTTCAGGTGTTCACTTAGGAATATTTTCATATTTGAGTTCTATTTTGGGGCTGCATGAATTTGGCTAGTAAGGTCGGTGTAGATAATCACGTTTAAGGTTCAGACATGGAGAAGTTTAATTCTTTCCTTTCGGCTCAAAGTATAGGCTACAACGTTTGCCTTGCCCAGATGGTAACGAAATTCACAATCATAATCATTTAATGTTTCAATCCACCGTCGTTGTCTCGTGTTGAGTTGTTTTTGATCGAAAATATGTTGGGGGCTTTTGTGGTCGGTGAGAACGATACTTTTAATTCCATAAGGTTAGTGTCTCCACACTTTAAGTGCAAAGACAATGGCTCCAAGTTCGAGATCGTGTGTCGTGTAGCTCTGTTCATAATTTTTCAATTGTCGGGAAACGTAAACGATAACTTTCTTTCGTTGTATGAACACACACCCAAAACCTTGTTTGGAGGAGTCACAAAATATACGATAAAATCATCATTGCCTTCGGGAAGAGATAAGATAGGAGCGGTGGTCAACTTTTTCCTTAAGATTTGAAATGCCGACTCTTGTTCGGCGGACCCAACAAATTTCTTTCCTTCCTGAGTTAACGATGTTAAAGGACGAGCAAAACGGGAAAGGTCGGAAATGAATCTTTGGTAATAACCAGCTGTAACGACCCAGATTTTTCCGCTAATATATTGAAGATTAATATTTATATATTTAAATGTTTTCAACATGTTAAGCAATCAAACTTGTCAAGATATATATATTTGGAATGGATTTTATGCAAATGTTTGACCACCCAGTCTGTCTGACGATTCACGAACATCATAATTTGAAATAATTATATAATGATGTATATATGGATATATATATACTTATGATTTGTTAAAATGATATTTAAGTATCTCATTATATATAATAACAATTGGTTATATACATAAAATGAGATTATATATATATATATATATATATATATATATATATATATATATATATATATATATATATATATATATATATATGTATTAATACACTTTTGAAAGACTTAATAATATATATCAATATATTTATACTCGATAAAGATAGCTATACTCATTTTCTCATTCAATTTTATCAAGAATCCTATTCGTATTCATACGGTATTTATACCCGTATAATACCCAGCTTCTATACGTATTTACTATAGGTATATACATACCAAATCATTGATCTTAGTAGCCCTCAATCAGTTGTGAGACATGTATCAACATGATGTAGACTTGTGGGAACCATGGCTTGGAAACTAGTATGACTAAATGCATAAAATTACAAACCATGGAGCCATATTGTTGTCCCCATTTTGATGCCAAAATGTAGGATAAATAACCATCCATTTCATTCCAATTAACTACATCATTTTACTCTCTAAACACATACTCAAACACTCTCTCAAACCTCCATTCAATTCAGCAAGTATTGGTCTCATAATCCAAGTTATAATCATCATAACAAAGCTTGATCAAGAACACTTCAAGAATTCCAAGCCATCAAGGGTATCTTTTGAACTCAAGATATTCTCCTTATTTCTCCAGCAACTTTACTCATTTGATTTGAGGTAGTAACCTTATTCATAATCTTATTCGATTCGTATTCATATAGCTATCTTATTTTGAGTTATAACTAATAACATCAAGAACATAGTTTAGATTATTTCTAAACTTGTTTGCAAATAAACTTAATCCTTCTAACTTGAATTTTAAAACACTTCAACACATGTATTATGACAGTATGTCAAGCTAACATAAGGATATAAAACTTGTAAACACGAAGAACACCTTAAAATCGAATATACGCCTTCTTAGTCGAACGGGGGCTGTTTTGGGTTTAATTTTAAAAACCTATCTTAAACTTTGAATTAAAAGATTTCATTTGGTGAAAAATCTTATTTTATATGGATATGAAATATATCCAAAATCTATGGTTAAACTCTAAGTGTAAGTATGTTTTTCAAAAGGGTCATCAAGATGTCGTTCTTACGACGGATATGACTATCTTCTCTTATTTGACACCTAAGCTGTATTTTCAACTATAAACCTATACTTTGTCTGTTAAGATTAATAATGTTGAGTTCGATACGAAACCATGGCAACTCGAATCACTCAAAACGGATTTGTAACGAAGAAATTATGGGTAAAACAAAATTGGATATTTTTCTTAATTTTTAGCTACGGACATGATTTATAAAAATGGATGCTAACCTTATCCTAGCTAACTTTCCTTGTATCCTACATGTATTTGTACATGTCTTGTTCCCGAACTTATGGAAATACAATTTATAATAGTCGTGATTAAGTTCTACGACAATATATTATAGTCTTAATAAAGATCGTAAGGCACCATATATATATATGACTCGATCACCGTGGATTCATATACAAAGTTTTGACATATCATTTTGACTTCTTCTATATATATTATTGGAACGAACTATTAGATACCATTGGCAGTAATCTCGAGTTAGCTGTGGGTCGAAGTGGATTCCAAAATATTATATACTTTGAGTTGTGATCGAGCCTGAGACATGTATACAATGGGTCGCGGATTGCTTCAGACAATATACATATTATGTGTCTTATTATATTAAGACAATATATTATAGTGTTAGTGAATTCTAACACAATATACGCATTTATATTTATATATATATATTTATACTGTTGGACTATTGGACTATTGGACTACGAACGTTGGACTACTAACAATGGACAATTAAAATTATCACAAGTATCATAAGTATGGAATATTAAATATATATATATATCTTGACACAGGAATATTATTATTAGGTTCGTGAATTTGTCAAAAGGCCAAGTCTTATCACCATCTTTTCGGAAATCATCACAAGTGAGTTATAGTCCCATTTTCACTATCTAAATTATTTTGGGATGAGAATACATGCAAAATTTATAAATGTTTTACAAAATAAGCACAAGTTCATGGAACTACATTCTACGATTGATTTGTTATACCGGATATCTGTACTTATTATTATTATGCTTGGTAACCTAAGAATTAGTGAAAAACACTAATTGACGCGAATCCTAAAGGTAGATATACGGGCACCAACCACCCCCATTTTCGAATAGTGGAAATGCTTTAGTACTTCGAAGGGTTCTTGTCATACATTTGAATAGTGGAATGTATGATGCCAGATATCTTAAGCACTCTATGTTAAGGTCGGTTACCAGGCGACTCATCGTATGAATGATTTTTGCAGTTGTAATGATCCTGCGCATTTAATTAAATGATATCTTGTGGCTTATTAAATGTTATGATTATTATATAGAAATTAAACCTATGACTCACCAACATTTTTGTTGACGTTTTAAGCATGTTTATTCTCAGGTGAATATTAAAAACGCTTCCGCTGTCGTATGCCAACCCAAGGTCAAGATTTGGAGTCGGCATAATTGTTTATATTGTTTAAACTTGCATTCGGAGTATTTGTTGTAATATATTTGATCATATTGTAATGGGTTGTGTAAAAACTTATTTATTTGAGGAGATTGTCTTTGATAGACAATCTAAATTATATCATTAAGACCTTTATTCAATAATAAAGGTTATGGTGGTTTTTTTTAAAAACGAATGCAAGATTTGAAAAAACGTCTCATATAGAGGTCAAAACCTCGCAAAGAAACCAATTAATATAAAACGTTTATAATTAATATGAACGGGGCATTTCAGTTGGTATCCGAGCGTTGTATAATAATAACAATAAGCATGGAAGGTTAATTATTGTATAATTATTAATATGAACGGGGCATTTCAGTTGGTATCCTTATGATTGTATAATAATAACAATAAGCATGGAAGGTTTATTATTATTATTACAACTTATTATTACGTAGTAACGTAATAACTTACCATAGTTTTTCATATTAGAATTTTAGTAGTTAATTTGTGTGTTAGCTGCTAAGTATGAACATTATTATAGTTATAAAATGCTAATATGAAGAAAAGGCTTTTATAATAATAAGTTTATTATTAAGCTACAAAATACTTTTTGGCTACTTCTAAAATTCTATATGATTAACTCAGTCGGCTATTTTTGAAGGAAATGGCTCCTCCGGCTACTAGACAACAACAATTGAACACAGAAGAACTTCAAGCTTTCGCTACAAATATGGCTGCAGTGGTGAATGCAATGAACAACAATAACCAATCGAGTTCCAGCAGTGGAGGAAACAATGGCAACCGGGTAGGATATTCCTACAAAGCTTTTATGGCCTGCAAACCAATCGGGTTCCAGTCGTGTTCGCAATCAGCAACTGCGCAGAAGAGGATAAAGTTAAGTATGCCACACATACTTTCAGGGGTACTGCTTTGACATGGTGGAATACCTACATGGATTACGTAGGACAGAATACCGCCTACGCACTTCCATGGTCCGCTTTCAAGCACATGATGACGGAAGAGTACCGTCCCAGAACCGAAATCAACAAGCTCAAGGCAGAGCTTAAAGCACTGACAACCCAAGGGTTAGATGTCACTACCTACGAGCGACGTTTCAATGAACTGGCTTTAATGTGTCCTGGAGCATTTGAGGACGAAGAAGCAAAAATTGAAGCATTCATAAAAGGGTTGCCGGAATGAATCCAAGAGCATGTAGGTGCTAACGACCCTGCAACAATGCAGAAAGCGAGCCGTATAGCCCACAAATTGATAGGCCAAATTACAGGAAGGATAAAGAAAGAAGCGGCCGAGGAGACCATAATGAAACAGGGAAAAAGAAAGTGGGAGGAAAGCAGTGATCAGGGTCACCAGTACAACAACAACAATCAAAACAACAACTACAACAACAATCGCAACCACCCCAACAACAACAATAATCGCAACAATAACCGCAACAATAACTGCAACAACCATCCCAATAATAATAACAACAACAACAACAATCCCAATCATAACAATAACAACAACAAACGACTCAACAACAATAACCCTAACAATAACAACAACAACAACAACAACAACAACAACAACAATAACAACAACAACAACGACAACAAAAGGCAAAGAACTATATGCCCCAGGTGTGATACGTTTCATTCGAAATGGTTTTGTAGAGAATTATGTACCAAGTGTAATAGGAATGGCCATATTGCCGCAAAGTGTGAATTCTACGAACCAAATAGAAACAAAGGAGTAAATAATGCCGGAACAAATAATAACGGCGTTGTTTGCTATGGATGTGGAAAATCGGGCCATACCATAAACCAGTGCAGGAATGGAAATAGGCAAGGCCGTGGGAGAGCCTTCAACATTAATGGGGAGAAAGAAAAAGAAGACTCGGAGCTTGTTACGGGTACGTTTCTTATCAACAATACACCTGCTTATGTTTTATTTGATTCGGGTGCTGATAGAAGTTATATGAGTAGAGAATTTTGTGCCAAATTAAGTTGTCCGTTAACGCCTTTGGATAAAAAGTGTATAGTTGAAGTAGCAAATGGTAAACTAATTAAGGTTGATAAAATTTACCGAAATCGAAAAATTAGTTTAGTTAGCGAAACGTTTGCAATTGATTTAATACCGGTGGAATTGGGAAGCTTCGACGTAATTATTGGAATGGACTGGATGTCCAAGGTGAAAGCCGAAGTTGTTTATCATGAGAAGGCGAATCGCATTCCGAGAGAAAACGAGTTACCCTTAATGGTGTACGGAGAAAAGGGTAATGCCAAATTAAATCTTATTAGTAGTTTGAAGGCGCGCAAACTAATAAGAAAAGGTTGCTATGCCGTACTAGCACACGTCGAGAAGGTTGAAAAAGAAGAAAAGAAAATCGATGACGTTCCCGTTGCAAGAGAATTTCCTGAGGTGTTTCCGGATGAATTACAGGGACTACCTCCACACCGATCCGTTGAATTCCAAATAGATCTTGTACTAGGAGCCGCACCAATAGCTCGTGCTCCATATAGACTTGCGCCCACCGAAATGAAAGAATTACAAAGTCAGCTACAAGAATTATTAGAATGTGGTTTTATCCGACCGAGTACGTCACCATGGGGAGCTCCAATTTTGTTCGTTAAAAAGAAAGATGGGTCTTTTCGCATGTGTATCGATTACCGTGAGCTGAACAAAGTAACCATCAAAAACCGATGCCCTTTACCCCGAATCGACGATCTATTTGATTAACTCCAAGGTTCGAGCGTATACTCCAAAATCGACTTAAGGTCGGGTTATCATCAACTTCAACTGAGGGTTAAAGAAGCCGATATACCGAAATCAGCCTTCGGAACTCATTATGGCCACTACAAATTCATGGTTATGCCATTCGGTTTAACCAATGCACCTGCAGTTTTCATGGACCTCATGCACCTTGTATGTAGTCCATATTTAGATAAGTTTGTTATTGTCTTTATTGATGACATTCTGATCTATTCGAAGAATAACCAAGAACACGAACAACACTTGAGATTTGTATTAGAGTTGTTAAGAAAAGAACAACTTTATACAAAATTCTCTAAGTGCGCTTTTTGGTTAAATGAAGTACAATTTCTTGGCCATGTAGTCAGTAGTAATGGAATCAAAGTTGATCCCTCCAAGATCGAAGCCATAAAAAATTGGGAAACCCCGAAAACTCCAACGCAAATACGTCAATTTTTGGGTTTAGCCGGTTATTATAGGAGATTTATTCAAGATTTCTCCCGAGTAGCCAAACCTTTAACTGCCTTGACATACAAGGGGAAAAAGTATGAATGGACTTCCGAACAAGAGGGTGCCTTCCAATTGTTGAAAAAGAAGTTGACTACGGCACCCATTTTATCGTTACCTGACGGAATGGAAGATTTTGTTATCTGCTGAGACGCATCAAGAATGGGTTTTGGGTGTATTCTTATGCAACGGAAGAAGGTGATTGCATATGCTTCTCGACAACTCAAAATTCATGAACAAAACTACACTACACACGATTTGGAATTGGGCGCCGTTGTTTTTGCATTAAAGATGTGGAGACATTATCTATATGGGGTTAAGTTTATTGTATACACCGACCACAAAAGTTTCCAACATATTTTAAATCAAAAGTAACTAAATATGAGGCAGCGTAGGTGGGTTGAGCTGTTAAATGATCATGATTGTGAAATCCGTTACCAATCGGGGAAAGCGAATGTGGTAGCCGATGCCTTGAGTCGAAAGGAAAGAGAACCTATTCGAGTAAAAGCTATGAACATGATTATTCATACTAATCTTACTACTCGAATAAAAGAGGCACAACAGGAGGTTTTGAAGGAAGGAATTTTTAGAAAGGAAATACCCAAAGGATTAGAAAAACAGCTTAATATTCGGGAAGATGGAACCAGGTATTTAGCTGAAAGAATTTGGGTACCAAAGAATGGGGATTTGAGGAAAGTGGTACTAGATGAAGCACATAAAACCAGATATTCAATAGATCCCAGAGCGGGGAAAATGTACCAAGACCTCAAGAGAAACTTTTGGTGGCCAGGAATGAAGGCCGATATAGCCACATATGTAGGAGTATGTTTGACTTGTTCTAAAGTCAAAGCTGAACATCAGAAACCATCGGGTCTACTCCAACAACCTGAAATCCCAGAATAGAAATGGGAAAACATTACCATGAATTTCATTGCTAAGTTACAGAGAACCGCAGGTGGTTATGATATGATTTGGGTAATAGTCGATCGTCTTACTAAGTCAGAACATTTTCTGCCAATAAAAGAAGAGGATGGTATAGAGAAATTAGCACGATTATACCTGAAAGAAGTTGTTTCTAGACATGGTATACCAATCTTTATTATCTCTGATCGTGATAGCAGATTTACTTCCAGATTCTGGCAGGCATTACACGAAGCGTTGGGAACTCGTCTAGATTTAAGTACTGCCTATCATCCACAAACTGATGGGCAGAGTGAAAGGACGATTCAGACACTCGAAGACATGCTACAAGCATGTGTTATTGATTTTGGAAGCAGTTGGGATCGACATCTACCGTTAGCTGAGTTTTCCTACAACAACAGCTATCATTCTAGCATTGAGGCGGCACCATTCGAGGCACTTTATGGGAGGAAGTGCAGGTCTCCGATTTGTTGGAGTTATGTGGGGGAAAAATGGATTACAGGTCCAGAAATTATCCAGGAAACTACCTACAAGGTCATTCAGATTCAGCAACGATTGAAAACAGCTCGGAGTCAGCAAAAGAGCTACGCGGATGTTAGAAGGAAACCTTTAGAGTTTGAGGAGGGTGACATGGTTATGCTTAAGGTATCACCTTGGAAAGGTGTTATTCATTTTGGAAAGCGAGGAAAATTGAGCCCAAGATACATTAGGCCATTCAAGATCGAAAAACACATTGGGCAGGTGGCCTATCGACTTGAACTACTTCCACAATTAGAAAAGATTCACAACACCTTTCATGTTTCGAACCTGAAGAAATGCCTAGCTACCGAAGATCTCATTATCCCTTTAGACAAAATTCAGATTGATGAGAAACTAAATTTCGTCGAAGAACCCGTCGAAATTATGGATCGTAAGGTCAAACGACTCAAACAAAGTAAGATACCAATCGTTAAGGTTCGGTGGAATGCTCGTAGAGGACCTGAATTCACTTGGGAATGAGAAGACCAAATGAAGCTGAAGTACCCACATTTGTTTTCCGATATCGCACGTTAACTAGGTACTATTCTAAATTTCAGGACGAAATTTAATTTAACGGGTGTGTAATGTAACAACCCGGATTTTTCTGCTAATATATTGAAGATTAATATTTACATAATTAAATGTTTCCAACATGTTAAGCAATCAAACTTGTCAAGATATATATATTTGGAATGGATTGTATGAAAATGTTTGACCACCCAGTCTGTCTGACGATTCACGAACATCATAATTTGAAATAATTATATAATGATGTATATATGGATATATATATATATATATATATATATATATATATATATATATATATATATATATATATATATATATATACTTATGATTTGTTAAAATGATATTTAAGTATCTCATTATATATAATAACAATTGGTTATATACATAAAATGAGATTACTAACTTAAAGACTTCAAGACTATATACATATATATAACGATTACTAGCGTTGAGGATGGGAGTGTTTGATCAGTTTGGATCACATCTCACTCATCAAACACTCCCATCCTCAAACCCTAGAGTGAGATTGAGTTCTAGTGAGAGAGAACTCCATTTGGAGAAGAAGGAGGTTGTTTCGGGTCAAACCTCAAGCATTAAAGTTGTTCTACTCATCAACGGAATCATTTTGGCGGTATTGGTAAGTTCTAACTCCGAATTTCATTGTTGATTTTGCTATTCAAAGTTAGGGTTTGAACTTGATTTGTTGATAAACCCATTTAGAATCATGAAGTGGGTTTAGTGATGCTAGTAATCGGGTTTATTGTTAGTGTTGGTGGATTTTGGGTTGGTGAACAAATTGGCCTTGATTAGGACTTGTAATTGGGTTTAATCACTAGGTTTAGTGATTATAGAAGTGTTGGAACACTTTTAGGTGTGTTGGTTGACTAATTTTGACTTTGGGTCAAAATTAGTGTTTGGTGATGATTATGACCCAATTGTTGAATTAATAAGGTTTATAAACTTAAAATGGATTAGGTTGAAGCATAGAACCGAGTTAAATATGTTTTGGTGTCAAAACTTGCTAATGGCGTGATATTGACTTCTTATGGGTCAAATTAGGGTTTAAGTGTCATTTTGGGCAAGATAGGTATTTAACACCTATGATGGGATTTAATTGGCGTATTAAGACCATTCTCACTTGTGTTAGTGATTATTGGTTAATTTTGGGCGCGGTTTGTACTTGGAAGTGCATTTGGGTCAAATTTGCACTAGTTGTCAATTTGGGTTGATTTGTAAATCCACCCTAATTGTGTTGTTGTATTTGTGATAATGGAATAGGTACATTCCATCGGTGTGTTGCGGATTATTCGGTGGCATTTCTTCAAGGGGACAAGGTGAGTGGAATATTTATACATGTATGTATGTGGTTTATTTACTTGTACGCGATGTGGGCCTTTGGTGCCACATCGTGAGTATTGGGCGTTATGTCACAAGATGGTGACTTATTGAGGTTAAGGGTGAAAAGAACTACGGGTTGGTAGTGTCTCGTTAGGTGCCTCACAAGTCGGTGACACCTCATGGTGGTTTACGAGGCGGTGACCCCTTTGGTAATTGGTTGATGGTTCACAAGTCGGTGATACCATAAGTTGGGGAAGTGATTCACAAGTCGGTGACACTTCGTAGTGTTCACGAGTCAGTGACACTAGATGGTGATTCACAAGTCGGTGACACCTTATGATGAGTCACAAGTCGGTGACATTTCTTAGTGTTCACAAGTCGGTGACACTAGGTGGGGCTTCACAAGTCGGTGATTCCACATGGTGATTCACAAGTCGGTGACACCTTACGATGAGTCACAAGTCGGTGACATCATACGAGTGAGACTCGACGTTAATGGTCGTCTACAAGTCGGTAGTGCCATAGCGGGGAACGGTTTGTTATATTTATGCATTATTGTGATTTAGTATATTATTGTGGCGATTTATATACTAACGTTGTTGCTAGTCGTATGTTTGGTGTTGCTAGCTCGTTTATGCATTTTGTTTGCATGGTATTGTAAGTGGATGCGTGTAGGTAAATTACATATGTATATGTATAAGTATTGCATTCACTAAGCGTTAGCTTACCCTCTCGTTGTTGACTTTTTTATAGATTGCATGAATGCGGAGGCCCGGGTAAGCGGGGACTAGTGGACTTGCGTAGTTGCTTTAGAAGGCTTGCTTTTGGATTGATTAGGATTGGGTAGCGTATCCCCAATCGTCATGCTCGGCCTTTATTTTGTATTACAAATCATGTGGTTTAAAAACTTGTATTTTCGTACGAAAGTCGTAAAACGGCCGATGTGGGCCCGGTCTCGTAAAACTTATTTTATGAATGGAACATGTTAGTTTTTCATATATGAATATGTTGTGAATAGCGTCTTGTCTAAATACGTCGGGAAGTGGTCAAACATTTTCGCATTTCAAGACTTTTTGGACAGGCCACTTTGGCGCGCCGCGCAAGGTTATGGCGCGCCGCGCCACCTGCTGAACAAAGAAATTTTTTTTTATGTTGGCAAATTTCACGTGGTCGATTGTATATCGGGTTGGGTTGTTACAATATATATATATATATACTTATGATTTGTTAAAATGATATTTAAGTATCTCATTATATATAATAACAATTGGTTATATACATAAAATGAGATTACTAACTTAAAGACTTCAAGACTATATACATATATATAACGATTAACGTTGTAATAACTTCTAAATTAAAATGTATGTATATGTATTGTATTAATATGAATTAATACACTTTTGAAAGATTTAATAATATATATCAATATATTTATACTCAATAAAGATAGCTATACTCATTTTCTCATTCAATTTTATCAAGAATCCTATTCGTATTCATACGGTATTTATACCCGTATAATACCCAGCTTCTATACGTATTTACTATGGGTATATATATACCAAATCATTGATCTTAGAAGCCCTCAATTAGTTGTGAGACATGTATCAACATGATGTAGACTTGTGGGAACCATAGCTTGGAAACTAATATGACTAAATGCATAAAATTACAAACCATGGAGCCATGTTGTTGTCCCCATTTTGATGCTAACATGTAGGATAAATAACCATCCATTTCATTCCAATTAACTACATCATTTTACTCTCTAAACACATACTCAAATACTCTCTCAAACCTCCATTCAATTAATCAAGTATTGGTCTCATAATCCAAGTTATAATCATCATAACAAAGCTTGATCAAGAACACTTCAAGAATTCCAAGCCATCAAGGGTATCTTTTGAACTTAAGATATTCTCCTTATTTCTCCAGCAACTTTACTCATTTGATTTGAGGTAGTAACCTTATTCATAATCTTATTCGATTCGTATTCATATAGCTATCTTATTTTGAGTTATAACTAATAACAACAAGAATATAGTTTAGATTATTTCTAAACTTGTTTGCAAATAAACTTAGTCCTTCTAACTTGACTTTTAAAACACTTCAAAACATGTATTATGACAGTATGTCATTTTAACATAAGGATATAAAACTTGTAAACACGAAGAACACCTTGAAATCGAATATACGCCGTCTTAGTCGAACGGGGGCTGTTTTGGGTTTAATTTTAAAAACCTATCTTAAACTTTGAATTAAAAGATTTCCTTTGGTGAAAAATCTTATTTTATATGAATATGAAATATATCCAAAATCCATGGTTAAACTCTAAGTGGAAGTATATTTTTCAAAAGGGTCATCAAGATGTCGTTCTTACGATGGATATGACTATCTTCTCTTATTTGACACCTAACCTGTATTTTCAACTATAAACCTATACTTTTTCTATTAATATTAATAATGTTGAGTTCGATACGAAACCATGGCAACTCGAATCACTCAAAACGGATTTGTAACGAAGAAATTATGGGTAAAAGAAAATTGGATATTTTTCTTAATTTTTAGCTACGGACATGATTTATAAAAATGGATGCTAACCTTATCCTAGCTAACTTACCTTGTATCCTACATGTATTTATACATGTCTTGTTCCCGAACTTATGGAAATACAATTTATAATAGTCGTGATTAAGTTCTACGACAATATATTATAGTCTTAATAAAGATCGTAAGGCACCATATATATATGACTTGATCACCGTGGATTCATATACAAAGTTTTGACATATCATTTTGACTTCTTCTATATATATTATTGGAACAAACTATTAGACACCATTGGCAGTAATCTCGAGTTAGCTGTGGGTCGAAGTGGATTCCAAAATATTATATACTTTGAGTTGTGATCGAGCCTGAGACATGTATACAATGGGTCGCGGATTGCTTCAGACAATATACATATTATGTGTCTTATTATATTAAGACAATATATTATAGTGTTAGTGAATTCTAACACAATATACGCATTTATATTTATATATATATATATTTATACTATTGAACTATTGGACTACGAACGTTGGACTACTAACAATGGACAATTAAAATTATCACAAGTATCATAAGTATGGAATATTAATTATATATATATATATATATATATATATATATATATATATATATATATATATATATATATATATATATATATATATCTTGACACAAGAATATTATTATTAGGTTCGTAAATTTGTTAAAAGGCCAAGTCTTATCACCATCTATTCGGAAATCATCACAAGTGAGTTATAGTCCCATTTTTACTATCTAAATTATTTTGGGATGAGAATATATGCAAAATTTATAAATGTTTTACAAAATAAGCACAAGTTCATGGAACTACATTCTACAATTGATTTGTTATACCGGATATCTGTACTTATTATTATTATGCTTGGTAACCAAAGAATTAGTGAAAAACACTAATTGACGCGAATCCTAAAGGTAGATCTACGGGCACCCACCACCCCCATTTTCGAATAGTGGAAATGCTTTAGTACTTCGAAGGGTTCTTGTCATACATTTGAATAGTAGAATGTATGATGCCAGATATCTTATGCGCTCTATGTTAAGGTCGGTTACCAGGCAACTCATCGTATGAATGATTTTTGCAGTTGTAATGATCCTGCGCATTTAATTAAATGATATCTTTTGGCTTATTAAATGTTATGATTATTATATAGAAATTAAACCTATGACTCACCAATATTTTTGTTGATGTTTTAAGCATGTTTATTCTCAGGTGAATATTAAAAATGCTTCCGCTGTCGTATGCCAACCCAAGGTCAAGATTTGGAGTCGGCATAATTGTTTATATTGTTTAAACTTGCATTCGGAGTATTTGTTGTAATATATTTGATCATATTGTAATGGGTTGTGTAAAAACTTATTTATTTGAGGAGATTGTCTTTGATAGACAATCTAAATTATGTCATTAAGATCAATAAAGGTTATGGTGGTTTTTTTTAAAAACGAATGCAAGATTTGAAAAAACGTCTCATATAGAGGTCAAAACCTCGCAAAGAAACCAATTAATATGAAACGTTTATAATTAATATGAACGGGGCATTTCACCGGCGAGATCCAAAAATTTACGAATATGAGTCAGAGTCGTGGGGGTCCCTAATTACGTTTGGCTTCAATTTTTGCGAGATCGACTTCAATACCTTGGCCACTAACAACGTGGCCTAGAAAATGGACTTCGTTCAACCAAAACTTCACACCCGGAGAATTTGGCATAGAGTTGTTCTTTTCTCAAGAGCTCGAGCTTAAGACGGAGAGTTATTCGTGTTCTTTTTCGATTTTTGAATAGATTAAGATATCATCTATGAATATGATAACGAATTTGTCTAGATAAGGCTTGCATACGCGATCCATAAGATCCACGAATATGGCCGGGGCATTAGTTAAACTGAACGGCACTACAAGAAATTCATAACTACCGTAGCGAGTTTGGAAAACGGTTTTGGAGACATCTTCTCCCTTAACCCTCAATTGATGATAACCGGAATGGAGGTCGATTTTGGAATTCACACGAGATCCTTGAAATTGATCAAGAGATTGTCGATACGGGGAAGAGGATATTGGTTCTTAACAGGTAATTCCTTTAGTTCACGATAATCGATGCACATTCGTAGGGATCCATTTTTTTTTCTTTTTAACGAATAGGATTGGAGCTCCCTATAGTGGATGGCTAGGTCGGATAAAACCACGGTCAAGTAGTTCTTAGAGTTAACTTTGCAATTCTTGCATCTCGGATGGAGCGAGTCTATACGGTGCACGTGCTACGGGTGCGGCTCCTTGTATAAGATCGATTTGGAATTCAACGGCTTGTGAGGTGGAAGTTCCGGTAGTCCCTCGGAAAGAACATCGGAAAAGTCACTAACAATCGGTAAGTCCTCGATAAGTTTTTCATCAGTTTTGGCTTTCTTAACGTGGGCTAGGGTCGCAAAACAACCCATACAAAGGTATTTTTCAACGTTGAGACACGAAATGAGGTTGAGTCCGGTGCAACTTCTTTTTGCTATAAACGATCAAGGGTTCACCGTTCTCGATAGGGATACGAATGGTTTTGAGATCACAAGGAATGTTGAGTTTCGTCTTAGCTAACCAATCCATACCAATTACTACATCGAAGTTTTATAGGTCTAGAGGTGTTAAATAGATTTTAAATTCTTTACCCACCATCATTTTGAGCCATTGGGACTTTGGTATGACTTATCATAATATAACCACGTCGATCAAGTGTCGTTATATTTCGTTAGTTCATACCTTCATTCCAACACCTCTCCATATGGTTAAGTTTGTGTAATCGTGGAGATTGCAAATGAACAAGGTGCAACGACATCTTTAACAAGACTCGTATTTAATCGATAGAGCTAATGCAATCTCCGAGAATGTGTTTCCTGCGGGAAATGTATAATTGATTGTTCATGTGAAAATGTTTAAAGTCGATTAATGGTATCCCAGGTATAAAGAGAGTAATGAATCATGGTAACGAGTAGTACGCAACAGTAGTGATAAGTAGTGATAGACGATACTCATCGATAGTAGCGGTAGTAGTAACGAATGGTGATATATAGTGAAGAGCACTAGTGTAATATCAGTAGTGAGTAGTGAGTAGTGACCGTAATAGTTGTAAAAGTTTTACCACACTTGTGGATAGGAAGCTGGGATGGTGGCGAATAAGATGGGAAGTCAGAATTTCCAAACTAGTGTAGTGAATGAAGTCGCGTCATCCTTACGCGTATGAATCTCAAGTTTACGTGTGTTACCAGAAAATGGCAGAATACGGGTTCGCATGAGACTTAGGTACAACTATTGGGTTATAGTCTAGACTCAATAATGCGTCCTAACAACTCTGTCAGACACACTAATGCATATCCTAGATCCCTACAACCAATGCTCTGATACCATCTGTAACGACCCGGAAAAATGTCATTGACGGCGTCGTCAACTTAGGTCCCGTAACGTGGCCATAGTCCCTATATGAGACGCGTTTGACCAAAATTATGTCGCATTCATTTGAAATGTACAAGACTTACAAAGTTTAGTTTACCCAACGGTTCGGCAACAAGTTTAATTTTACAAAAGTAATAAAGTATAATTGAAATATCTTGCGACATAATAAGTTGAAAATCACGGTTACTATAAATAGCGTAAGTATGTATGCTTTAAGTTTGAATCCAAGGGTGTTATCACTAGCGTATGCATGTATGCTTGACTCCAAGAAAGTAATCAAAGTATGCAAAAGCATGTATCAAGTATCCAAGTATGAACCCGAGAAACATATAGAAAACTGTCAACGAAAAACGTTGGTGAAATCATAGGTCTATTTGTAAAAGTATGTCTTTGAACCACAAGATTTTGTATAAGTGATTTCCAAATCGTTTACATTCAAAAAGTTGTTGTTTGTATCACGAGCACCCAATTACCAAGGCTTAACTGAATAGTACCTCTACATCATATTGTTAGAACCTACACTATATACCAAAAATACATTTCATTCATCTGAATGAGGGTTCATCAAACCCGTATGGCCACACAACATAAGTTCTCGCTTACACCCTACAAGTGTAACTAATGATAATTGGACTTGAGGATTTTTGTTCTAACTCATACGTGGAATGTTTGTTTTCGTACTTGTGTTTAATGTATAAAAGTATAAACCGTATATGTTTCTCATCCCATGATTTAAAAGTATAAAAGTTATTGAAACGAATGGGACTATGATCTCACCGTAGTTGCATGCCAAAGTACTTGTTAATGTACGGTTTTCATGTCATCCAATATACTAAATTGAAGCGTATGAAGCTAGTAACACAATTAGCACATGAACTTTAACATCTAACAACATTTCATTAACCAAAATCAAGGATTAAACTAACCCATTTTTCATATTCAAGCTAGTTACTCATACAAGCAATTCAAGCAACCAAATTACATATACATCAACCTAATGAGCCATAGACACTAACTAACACCATTTCATGTTTATAAATCGAATTTGAGAAATCTAGAGTTTTTAGAAACCTTACCCCAAGTAGTGAAATTAGTATCAAAACGTAGAGGATGAAGAGAGGATTCCAAAAGTACAATTTGTTTGAGTTGAGGCTTGCTAAATCTTGAGTAGATGATGAATCTTTGTTGAAGATGGAAAGGTGCAAAAATGGAAGTATTACTTGAAAGAAAATGGAAAAGAAAGAGAAAAGAAATGAATGGAGGAGGTGAGGTGGTTGACTAGTTGACCTAGTCACCACTTTGGCCACTTGACATGATTAGTCCCTCGAGTTTAAGAGCGGGTGCGTGAATTAACCGAATGAATTATTTTAAATATGCTAGAGTAAACGAAAGATGTTATAATTAAATAACGGGATATTAAGAACGTTAGTTAACGAAAGGTACAAATTTAGATAACGAAAGATATTATTTAAAAAAAGACGGTGTTAAAATAAATTAACGGAAAAAGGCGGGTCATTACAACAGTTGTTGTACGTTGCTTGTTGTTGTATGTTGTTGCTATAGGAGTACAAGTTGGTGCTGTATGCTAGACCTTTTGATAGTTCCATTCACTTAGTATTGTGCTAACCTCTCACCTCCTCCCTTGTGTGACGACCCGAAAATTTCTGACCAAATTTAAATTTAATCTTATTATGTTTCCGACACGATAAATAAAGTCTGTAATGTTGAGTCTCGAAAATTTTGGAACTATGTTCATATATTTAATTACCATTTGACTGTGCTCGACGATTCACGAACATTTATGTGTATATAGACATGTATATATATAATATATAGTTATATTAATTAAAAACGTTATCAAAGTATTAGATGTATAATACTTTACATAAACGTATTTGTTTCAATATATGTTTAATATAATTATCGATGGAAGTATATGATAATATCAAATGATTGAATTATCATATACATTGTGATAGATTACGGGTCTCTGTTGTGAGGTCCATTATGATTTAATAAATCTTTCCTTTTTAACAATATTCGAAATAAATGGTAAAGTGATTTTTGTGTTAGAACAAAGTGTCAATTAACGAGAACTAGACAAAAGATAGTGGAGATTCCTGATTAATTTTTAATACATGCTTTACAATGATTGCCTCGTGCCCCTTGTTAAATGAATTATTTAGTTTTCATAATATTAAAAACATTATTGATATAATAACTTCTATTATTTAAACGATTTTGATTTATATAAAACAAACTTTGAAATATAATTAGTTTTGAAAAACTAAATATTATATTATTAAAATAATTTAAATTCATATTTCGAAATGAAAATATATATATATATATATATATATATATATATAATATGATAAAATATAATATTAACTTTGTTATAAAACATTTTGATTTAAAATAATACTATATATATAAATATATATATATATATATATATATATATATATATATATATATATATATATATATATATATATATATATATATATATATATATATATAACGAGGCGACGATTTAAGAACGCAAATGACCAAAACACTCGAACGTTCAAGTTACACTTTGAGCGATATAGTTTATTGATGATTTTAGTCTAATTGTTGATAAAGATACACGTCATGAAACGTAAAGTACTACTTTTCTAAGCGTACGAAAGGACATTCGAAAAACCGAAACTGGGACTTAAGTCAAGCGTCAACGTACAAGTCTTCGGAAAAAAAATTACAAGTCAACCATGCACGAGAATATAATATATATATATATATATATATATATATATATATATATATATATATATATATATATATATATATATATATATATATATATTATATATTGAAAACTGTCGGCAGCCCACGAGATAATCAATTATGAGCTGAGACCAGTAGGCTCGCGATCGCGGAGCCAAGCGGCTTACGATTTTCGCGATCGCGAAGAGTCAAAATCCAAATTTGGCCTATAAAAGCTCGATTAATTCTGGTCGCAGTTCATATTCCTATCTCTCTCTCTATACACACACACATATACACACACACACACACACACATATATATATATATATATATATATATATATATATTATTAAGATTATTATTATTATTAATCTTATTATTATTAGTAGTATTAGTATTAGTATTAGTATATACATAAAATACTACGACGGAGTGCTGTTCGAGTGATCTCAAACGGATTTAAGCTTTGGAATTATGGGTTATAGCTAAGGAGGTTATGAGTATTGTGATATTAGCGAGGCGATGATGATGAGACTAGGATGGTATAACTCTCGTCACTTTTATTATTATTATTATTATTATTATTATTATTATTATTATTATTATTATTATTATTATTATTATTATCGTTATTATTATGATTATGATTATGTAATTGTGAAATAGAAAATGTCAAAAAGCTATTAATTTAGATGATTATGAGATAATGAATATAAGTACTAGGATTTAGTTTTGATGCTGTTAATGTTATAGCTTAGATAAAATTATCACTTTTATCATTATTAGAATTAGCATTAATTTTAGTATTATTATTAAAAATGATTATTATAACTATTATCATTAATATTATTACTAATTATTATTAAAAATTAACATTTTTATAAAAAATATTATTTTATTATATTTTTATCATTATTATTATTATTAAAAGTAGCATTAATATTAAAAGTATCACTCTTATTAAAATTATCATTTTTAATAGAAATATCATTTTATTATAAAATATTATTATTATTATCATATTAGGATTATTATTGTTAAAAATTATCATTTTTGTTAGAATTATCATTTTTGTAAAATATTATTATTACTATCATTATTATGATAATTATTATATTTTGTAAATATTATTATTAAGATAATTTATATTATTTTTACTAATATTGAAAATTATTATTATCATTATTATTAAGGCATCGTAATTATCAATTATCATTTAAAATTTATCATTTTTAATAAAACTATCATTCTATTAAGAATTATTATTTTTATTATTAAAAATTATCAAAATTATTATTTATCATTAGCAAATATAATTATTGTTATCATTTATATCATTGGTATTATTATTATTACTAAAATGATTGATATTATTATTTTTACAAAATAATACAACGTTTGTTCATTATTATTATTATTAAAATTACTTTATAAATATTTGATACAAAGATATATTTACTACAAGTAATACAATTATATTTTAATAATTCATATCACTATACGTTTTTTTTTCATTAAAATGTTATTAAATAAACTTTATATAAATTATATTACTTACTATATAAAAATATAGGTTTTTATTACTATTATATTATATTGAATTATAAATAAAGGATTAAACTATTTTAAAAAAGTATTTATTACATTTATATTAATAAATGTAAATTTGAACATATATATATATATATATATATATATATATATATATATATATATATATATATATATATATATATATATATATATATATATATATATATATATATATATATATATATTAACTATTTAAAACATATAGAATAAATATAACTTATTATTAATATAACATATAAGTTGTTAATATAAAAGGTATATTATTAATATATATATATATATATATATATATATATATATATATATATATTTACTTGTTTATTATGGGTGTTAATATATAAACTTGTTATATATTTTAATATATATGTAACTAGTATAGGTTCGTGAATCCGAGGCCAACCCTGCACTTGTTCAGTGCCGTCATATGCATGTTTACTACAAAATATTGTATCGTGAGTTTCATTTGCTCCCTTTTTAAATGCTTTTGCAATATATATTTTTGGGCTGGGAATACATGCGCTGCTTTTATAAATGTTTTATGAAATAGACACAAGTAATTGAAACTACATTCTATGTTGGATTATTATACCGGATATCACCCTTTTTAGTCTGGAAACAGACACCCTAATTGACGCGAATCCTAAAGATAGATCTATTGGGCCTAACAAACCCCATCCGGGTTACGGATGCTTTAGTACTTTGATTTTATCATATCCGATGAGAGTCCCGGAATGATGAGGATATTCTAGATGCATTTTGTTAATGTCGGTTACCAGATGTTCACCATATGAATGATTTTTATACACAGGTTATGTGTATCATGTTTTGTACACGGGTTACGTGTGCGATTAAATATTTGAAATCTTGTGATCTATTAAAATGATGGAAATGAATGTTTATGATAAACTAATGAACTCACCAACTTTTTGGTTGACAGTTTTAAGCATGTTTATTCTCAGGTATGAAAGAAATCTTCCGCTGTGCATTTGCTCATTTTAAAGATATTACTTGGAGTCATTCATGGCATATTTCAAAAGACGTTGCATTCAAATCATTTGAGTTCAAAAAGATTGTTGATAGATGAATGACAGATTAGTCAAATATATTTGGAAAACATGATAATATCTTTGGTATGCATATTTGTAAACTTTCGTTGATACGAAAGTTGTCTTTTAAAAAGAATGCAATGTTTGTAAAATGTATCATATAGAGGTCAGAACCTCGCAATGTAATCAACTAATGTGAATCGTTTAACATCGATATGAACTGATCATTTCACCTTGCAGGTTTTGAATCTTAGTGCTGGTAGGGACGGGAGTCTGGCTGACGATATGTTTGACAAGACGAACTCTGATGTCTTAGCCTTTTTAATCACGTAACTAGTTGTTTAACGTAACACCTGTGGTTTGTAATTAAGTAATTAACTAAATGATTTGTAGTAATCATGTTTGTAATTAACTAAGAGTATTACTGTGAATTCAGTCTTCCGCTGTGTTTATAATAAAAAAATTCAGGGTGTTACAAATGTGGTATCAGAGCATAGGTTTGGCCGCATGTACATTATGTTGAATGTCATGTTCCCAAACCTTGTGTTGTGTCAAACATATCTGAGGGGACGGGTTAAGTGAATGTAGGGATTACATGCGTTAGTTAATAGGTACTAACCTGTTTTCCACTAAGAGTTGTGTGAGTTGTTGTGGTAGTGCAGATATGACAGATAATACAGGAAACGCAACTGGTCCGTCAGCCCCCGAAACATTCAGAGCCCCAGATGTGTCATACCCCGTCCAAATCCATCTGGACGAAGTCACCAACATTTGGTCTCATTGCGATGATCGACTCCAAATAATGTCTTTAAAATGAGCAAATGCACAGCGGAAGGTTTTCTTTCATACCTGAGAATAAACATGCTTTCAAGTGTCAACCAAAAGGTTGGTGAGTTCATTTGATTCCCTTTTACTCTTTACATTTTTGGGACTGAGAATACATGCGCTACTTTTACAACTGCTTTATTAAATGCTTTTGAAATACATTTTGAACTGCGAATACATGAAATGTTTTTATAAATGTTTGACGAGATAGACACAAGCAAAACATTCCTCGAATGAATTATGTGGACGTGATAATTGCCACCATTGAATTATGTGGATGTCTGTAGTGACCCGTCCTAGTCCATCTGGATGAATACATTACATTTGGTTACATCGTGAGGTACTTGACCTCTATATGATACATTTTACAAATATTGCATTCGTTTTTAAAAGACAAACTTTCATCACATCAAAAGTTGACATCATGCATACCATTTCATAATACCTCCAACTATAATTGACTTAATAATAATCTTGATGAACTTGATGAACTTGACGACTCAAATACAACGTCTTTTGCAATATGTCATGAATGACTCCAAGTGATATATCTAATATGAGCAAATGCACAGCGGAAGATTTCTTTCATACCTGAGAACAAACATGCTTTCAAGTGTCAACCAAAAGGTTGGTGAGTTCATAGGTTTATCATAAAACAATAAAGTTTATCATTTTGATAGACCACAAGATTTAAATGCTGCATGGTACAAATGGGCCTGAATCCTATACCCACCTGTAATGTACATGCGATATCTTTTAAATACAGTACACCTTTCTCGTGTATAAAATCATGTTTCATAAATCTTAGTAACTGTACACATATATCGTGCACAAAAATAACATACACATAACCTGTGTATAAAATCATTCTCTCGATACATAACATTCATATCAATTGGTGGCAATTATCATGTCCACATAATTCAATGGTGGCAATTATCATGTCCACATAATTCAACGGTGGCAATTATCATGTCCACATAATTCAATAATAATTCGCAGAACTTCTGTCTGCATAATAATTCATTCGAGGAATGTTTTGCTTGTGTCTATCTCGTCAAACATTTATAAAAACATTTCATGTATTCGCAGTTCAAAATATATTCAAAAGCATTTAATAAAGCAGTTATAAAAACAGCGCATGTATTCTCAGTCCCAAAAATATAAAGAGTAAAAGGGAATCAAATGAACTCACCTAATATATTTTGTAGTAAAAATACATATAACTATATTGAACAATGCAGGGTTGGCCTCAGATTCACGAACCTTAAAGAAATAGCTTCCAAAAAAATAATGTCGCAGCCCGGGTTCGAACCCCCGACCTCTAGCTCAAACCCACACCCTCTAACCATTAATCTGTCATTTCTTTTTCTGATTATATCCCAACTTAAATTGTATTTAACCCGTTATATTCCTTTTCCATTTTCTTATACATGGAACAAAACCATAAACTATTCAAATTCATCATCTTCTTTCAAAACAAAAATAAATATAGCAGTGAGCATGCTCATTCGTTCGTTCAGCAACATAGGTCGACCTTGACCCATCAACATAACCAGGTCACGCCCATATAATTATATATATATATATATATATATATATATATATATATATATATATATATATATATATATATATATATATATATATATATATATATATATATATATATATATATATTAATGATGAAATACATAAGTTACTAATATAAAAAAATTATATCATTAAAAATAATATAAATACATATAAACTAAGATATAATATATATAAATTTGTTCGATTACAAATATATGTGTTAATATACATTAATGATATAGGTTCGTAAATTCGAGACCAACCCTGCATTTTTCAATGTCGTCATGTGTATTTTTACTACAAAATACAGTAGGGTGAGTTCATTTGCTCCCTTTTACTCTTTATATTTTTGGGACTGAGAATACATGCGCTGTTTATATAACTGTTTTATTAAATGCTTTTGAAATCTATATTTTTGGACTGAGAATACATGAGATGCTTTTATAAATGTTTGACGAGATAGAAACAAGCAAAACATTCCTCGAATGAATTATTATGCAGACAGAAGTTCTGTGGATTATTATTGAATTAGTTGGACGTTATAATTGCCACTAATTGTTGTGAATATTTTTCCCTGATTATTATTGCTTGATAACCTAAGAATTAGAATCGGGTATGACCCTAATTTACGCGAATCCTAAAGGTAGCTACCGAGTTTAACACCCCCACCCAGAATGTTCACTAGACGGAAGAGCTAGTGGACGTGGTGTCTAGTACTTTCAGGTTTATATATTATACAGACGAGATGTTCTGTTTTGGGGATATTATTGATGCGCATATTATGTTAAGGTCGGTTACCAAGCCAAGCAATGAAAGCAAAGTGAATGTTATGTATCGAGAGAATGATTTTTATACACAGGTTATGTGTATGATATTTTGTACACGAGATATGTGTACGGTTACTAAGATTTATGAAAAATGGTTTTGTACACGAGATAGGTGTACTGTATTTAAATTTTGTGGTCTATCAAAATGATGAATTTTATTGTTTTATGATAAACTTATGAACTCACCAACCTTTTGGTTGACACTTAAAAGCATGTTGATTCTCAGGTATGAAAGAAACATTCCGCTGTGCATTTGCTCATTTTTAAAGACATTATTTGGAGTCGATCATCGCAATGGAACCAGATGTTGGTGACTTCGTCCAGATGGATTAGGACGGGCACCTACCCGTTAAAGAAATTTCGTTCCGAAATTTGAGTGAGGTGGTCATTGCTAACATTAAAAATGTTTTCAAGACGAATATGAGTTGATAAATAGAGTTTTATCATCATTGAGTAATGTGGATAAAACAATTCGATTACTCGAAGAGTACGAATGAAGCTATCACAAAAGATTGAAATAGGAAAAGTAAAAATTCGTCTTAACTTTTGATAGAGTCAGGGTTGAATTTAGAAAATATGGTTCGTCTTAACTTTTGACGTTGTCTTGTTTGAATTCCGGAATTCAAGAGATTTAAAAGAAAATCTTGGAAATCTATAAGATCTGATTCTTCAGGATTTATGGAAATTAAGATCTCTTTAATTAAATACGGTGATCTGTATCAATTACTCTGTCTGATATTTCTATTATAAATTAAACTTTTTCCGTTCCATTATTTTCCACCACTCCCATTTTCTATACTTTCATTCATAATTCATACATCCACAAGATTGCGAAAATGCTTAATCCCGTTCTAATCCTTGATATTTTTCTAATTATCAATTCTGTCATCTTTCTCTTCCACCAGAAAAATCTGTTTACTTCTACTCTTACCTTGGGATGATACTATTCTTAATTCTACCGTGTCCTTATATTGCTATTCGTATTAGTATCCACGGTTTGTAATCTCCGTGTTGTTCTTGGGCTTTATATTTTCTCTTATATCTCGGTGTTCCTGCTCCTGTCTTTTATAATCATCGTTATCCACAGTTAATGCTCTCTCTTATTTGCTGCGATTTATACCCCCTTTCTATTTCGGAGCTTCATGCTTTTGTTTTTTTTTCGCAAGTATTTGTCCAGAATTTGTAGGTATGGAGTTCCGAATGAACTTAATGTTCTAAGCAAGAAAGAACGTAATAGCACGATTTGATTTGTCAAATTACCAGAATCACTGAGAATAGAACTATCAAGAATATTTTTTTGATATGTTCAGAAGTTAATTTGAATGAAAGAGTTATGTAACATGGCACGTGATGACGATATGTTCTGTGAATCATCACGTTCCATTAGAAACTCAGCATGACTTACTGTAATATAATCACGTTGATCAAGTGTCATTATATTATACTAACTCATGCATCAGTTCCCAACATACAATTCTTTATCATCAACTTTTGGCTGTTGAGATCGTTTACAGTTTTTGTTGCTTCATTCAACTTTTCAAAATTCAGAGCATTAATTCGCAGAGTGGGTGCTTTTCAGAATTTTAGAATGGAAGATCATAATTCTAAGAGATAAATATTATATGGATACATATAACTGTTATTGTGGAAACGTTGCGAGACTCACAATACAGATTTGCTGATTCCCGGTAATTGGTATGACAATTCTTGTTACAAGATGCGGATGAGTACATGATGAGACTTCAATAGATAAATATAGTGATTTGTCGGAGAGATTTAAGCCAAGGAGCAATGAGGTTGCTGGTACGTCTACTGGTAATATGGTAGAATATAAAAAGGTTCCCTGGTAACAATAAAAGAGCACGCATATATATCAAGGTTATAATAAGGTTGTTTCGAACGAAAAGTCGAAGTTGATTTGCTGGAGCTGTGACAAAATTAGCTATCTCGAACAGGAGTTGCAAGATTATTTTCGGTAATAATAACGCCGAAGAGGCTAGTACAGATATGCGTTAAACGTTTACTCAGGTTTCGAGTATTTTCAGGTGCATGACTATATGCATCAATCTTTTCTTCCGTAGATGAAATGCGATTGGTTCATCCTCTCGATTGAGATGTTTTCAAGAATCATGAAAGGTTTGAACGCAGATTGTAATCGTCAAGATACAAATGAGGTTTAAGATGAAATCAAGTGGCAAACTTGAAGAATTGTTTAGTTTCATATATTATAATCAATATTTTAATTCATTTTAATTGTCCAATGTTATTAGTCCACAGTCGATAGTCCACAGTTGACAGTCCAATAATTCATATATAGTTTAATATATAATATTTGAATTAATTAATACTTATAGTGACCCGTGTACATGTCTCAGACTCGATCACAACTCAAAGTATATATATTATTATAGAATCAACCTCAACCCTGTATAGAGAACTCGATCATTACTGCATATAGAGTGTCTATGGTTATTCCAAATAATATATATATATATGCGTCGATATGATATGTCAAAACCTTGTATACGTGTCCCGATATTTAAAGTGCGTACAATAAATACAAAAATTAAATGACGATAAATAAAATTGCGATAATTAAATTGCGATAAATAAACTGCGATAAATAAAATGAATTCAGTTAGCTAGGAACAGTTAGCTAGGATTTTGTTAGCGTGGATTCTTAACAAAATTTTCTCATGGTTAATTTGTTTGTTTCTAACAAATTTTTATTTTTGTCCAATGTTTTCTTCATTATGCCACTTGTTGGATTCTGATAGATCAAAATCCAAATATTAAATTGAATGAAAATGGTTATTCTGCGGTGAACGGATACGTATATCTGTGGTTGTAAATAGGATAGTAAATGACTGTTGAATTAGGTTTGAAAGAATGTACAGTGTACTTATTAATGTGAAATTTAAATATTCCTCGGGTATTACCTACCCGTTAAAATATTTTCACCATTAACAGTTTGTACGAAAGAATTTTTAATTACAGTCTTTATGAAAAAATATATATACATATATATTTTTTTCAGATCTAATCATGGATTTAATGAGTAAATATGATATTAAACTCATTTAATTTACCGTTAGAACAAGAATATAGAATCTCTAAAACATTAGAGATTACATAATCGTTATGTCGAACGAAGATAAATGATGTAGAACGATACGTAGAATGATGATTATACTCGAGATACAGAATGAGATGTTGAGGCATGGATTGTTGATGGTACTGGTGCTGTTATTGATGGTACTGTTAGTACCGGTGATGTTGCTGAAGCTGTTAAATTTTGCACCATATTCCCCAAATTGATTACTCGAGCGCGAAGTTCGTTGACTTCTTCTATTATTCCGGGATGATTGTTGGTCGGAACAAGTGGATGAATAAGGTTTAGAATTGTGGATAGAATATAATCGTGTCGAGATACCCTGGAAATGAGGCTGAAAATGGTGTTTCAAATAGGTTCGCCGGTAAGTGCTTCAGGTTCATCGTTGAGAGGGCAATAAGGTGGGTGGAAAGGATCGGCTTCTTCTTGTCTCCAATGATTAAGTAGGCTACTAACCCATCAGATAAATTGGGGGTGGATGATTGGTTGATTCATTCTGGTGACGCTGCTTCCGGAGATTAGGTGAACATCCATGTCGGAATAGCTGTCGGGTTCCGAAGAACTTGAACTAGTGACAAGTTCCAATTCGTACGAATGAGTAAAGGATTTTTCGATATAAAATGATTTTCGGATACCAGATGATATTCTAATTACATAGAATATCTATATATATGGTTCTAAAGATTTCGTAGACTACAGAGGAATTTACGGCATATACTAGGCAAAGTTTACAGTAACAGATACGCTAAGATATGAATTTTGTCTATACACTATTTATGCAGTCAACGCAGTAAAACGTGTCTAGACTAAGAATGATAAGCAGGTAATTTCCTAAGGATGATAAGCAGGTAATTTTTGACACGAAATGATAAGCAAAATTTTTGACATGTAGACACGGTCAAAGTCCAGACTCACTAATACATCCTAACGACTTATCTGTTATACACACTAATGTAGACCTGGTTCGCTAAGACCACTGCTCTGATACCAACTATAGAGACCCGTCCTAATCCATCCAGACGAAGTCCATATCGATTATAAATGATTCACAACAGTTGATTACATCGCGAGGTACTTGACCTCTATATGATACATTTTACAAACATTGCATTCATTTTTGGAAAAGACAATCTTTCATTTCATCGAAAGTTAATGACATGCATACCATTTCATAATATATCTAACTATAATTGACTAAATAATAATCTTGATGAACTCAATGACTCGAATGCAACGTCTTTTGAAATATGTCATGAATGACTCCAAGTAATATCTTGAAAATGAGCACATGCACAACGGAAGATTTCTTTCATACCTGAGAATAAACATGCTTTAAAGTGTCAACCAAAAGGTTGGTGAGTTAATTAGTTTATCATAACAATCATTTCAATATTTTAATAGACCACAAGATTTCATATTTCAATACACATCCCATACATAGAGATAAAAATCATTCATATGGTGAACACCTGGTAACCGACATTAACAAGATGCATATATAAGAATATCCCCATCATTCCGGGACACCCTTCGAATATGATATAAATTTCGAAGTACTAAAGCATCCGGTACTTTGGATGGGGTTTGTTAGGCCCAATAGATCTATCTTTAGGATTCGCGTCAATTAGGGTGTCTGTTCCCTAATTCTTAGATTACCAGACTTAATAAAAAGGGGCATATTCGATTTCGATAATTCAACCATAGAATGTAGTTTCACGTACTTGTGTCTATTTTGTAAAACACTTATAAATATTGCGCATGTATTCTCAGCCCAAAAATATAAAGGGTAAAAAGGCAAATGAAACTCACCTAATGTATTTTGTAGTAAAAATACATATGACTATATTGAACAATGCAGGGTTGGCCTCGAATTCACGAACCTATATCATTTATATATTTATTAATACACATAATCGTAACCGAACAAATTTATTTATTATATCTTAATTTATACATTATATATTTAATTTTGTATATATATTCAAAATGATTAATATCTATATAGTTATATTAATATATATTTAGTTAGTATTATATTAAAATACTTAAGTTGTTATATATGAATATTTATATATAAAAAATGTTATTATGATTATTAAATACATATATGTAATATTACTAAAAGTACATTTTATATACAAAATGGCTATATGGTAAAATAATATCAATAATAGTAATGAAAGTTGTTTTTGATTATAATAATAATATATTACTAATAATAATAACTATAAAAATAATGATTTTATAAATAATAATAATATTACTAATTCTCATTTTAATAACTACAATGATAATAATACTAATAATAATAATAATAATAATAATTAATATAAAAACTAATAATAAAACGAATTATATCATAGTCATTATCATGTTTATGTTTATATCTTATCCCTTTTCTAATTTCATAATTTTATCTTTTATCAATACTTGTAATTATACTTACTTTTATATCATACTATAAACTAATTCATACTTATTATTATATTTTATCAATTCATACTTAAACATATTTGTAATCATATCCATATTCATTTTCATACATATTTATACATATAAATATATTTGTATGTAATCAAAATTTAAGTTATATTAATAACAATTGTATTCATAGTGCTTAATAATAATTATATATCAATAAAGATAATAATAATAATTATATCAATAATTCAATTAAGTCACAAAGTAATTATAATCCTAACAAAGTTTTAATCTAATAATAATAATAGTAATAGTAATAATAATAATAATAACAATAACAATAATAATAATAATAATAATAATAATAATAATAATAATAATAATAATAATAATAATAATAATATTAATTATGGAAATAGAAGAAAAGGTATACCCTCAAAAAAAATGCACCGGACGAGGCTCGAACTCGAGACCTCCCATTCACGCACCACACCCTATAACCATCTGCACCAGCCTGCTTTTTTGTTATATTTAACACCCATATTTATTTATTCCGACATAAACTGTTTCTTCTTCATGTAACAAATCGATCAGGGATGAACTCATTTGCTGTACGAATTGGTTTTAAGATTTTATAACGAACCTAAATGTTTGTAACTGGTATCCCAATTGAACAATATATATATATATATATATATATATATATATATATATATATATATATATATATATATATATATATATATATATATATATATATATATATATATAGCAGCATAACAGCTACCGCTGTTCGACAGTTTCATAAAAAAAATGATTTTGAGTTTTGGACCGTTTTAGGCTATGGTTACTAAATAAGATAGGTAGTAAATCGTTGTTAGAAACTTCGGGTATCATCAATTGATCCAGAATCATCAACTAGGATTCGAATTTAAGGATGAACAAAAGGGTTGACTTTTAAAATTTAAAGTTTGACTCCATAATTAGGATTTGTTAAAAGAAACTCGAACTTGAAATTTTAGAGATAGTTTACCTAAATGTTTCCTAACACATCTGCAAATACATATTTTAACAAGTGATTCGATTTCATGTTTTGGTAAAAAAAATGAAACAGAGGGTACCGGCGGTTCTTGAGGTTTTCTTTGAAAATCTCGATTTGATAGAGTCTGAAAGTGTTTGAACTTGATAAAGATAATAAAGAATTGAATGTGTTAATCCAAATTCATAGAATAATTCGTTTGATATAGCCACTGGTCGACATGTTTTTATTCGATCGTACAAAAAAAATAAGAAAAAATAATAGAAAGTGATAATGACTGATAACTAATATTGTTTGTATTAGAAGACTTAGATCGACATTTAGACAAGTAAATCGAATCTCAGTATACTCTGATTACTACTGGAAACAGATTCAACCTTTTTTTAAATCAGTATTATGATCTATATAAATTATAAATTATATTAATAATAATATAAATACTTATAATAATAATAATAATAATAGAATTAATAATAATAATGTTAATAATACTAATCACAAAATAATACTACTTATAAGAAAAATGATCAAAGTAATAGAAATAATGAAAATGAATATTTTTAGTAATTATGTTAATAATGATAAAAATATCTATAAAATTGATGTTAATAATATTATTAATGATAATAATAATAATAATACTGATTAAAATAATATTATTAATGATAAAAATAATATGAGTAACTATAACAATTTATATATATATATCAAAATTATACTTATAGATTATATATTTAAAATAATAATATTAATATCACTTAGTATTGGTATTAGTATTGAATTTGGTATTAATATTGAAAGTAATAATTATAACAACTTATATTTATAATTAGATTTAATATATTGGTATTACATTTTTATTGATTATAAAACATAATAATAACAACTTATATTGAGTATTAATTTCTTATACATTTTAATGCATATACATTGTACATATAATAATCATGTACTGAAATCCTATATATATATATATATATATATATATATATATATATATATATATATTCATTTTAGTAATAACTTAATTATATTATTTTTATATAATATATATATACATATTATTTATATATATTATTTTTATATTATTTATATAATTATATTATATAAATCATTATATGTACTTATTTTTATATTTATATATACATATTTATATATATATATATATATACTTACAACATATGTTCGTGAATCGTCGGAAATAGTCACAAGGTCAAATATATACATGAACACAGTTCAAAGTTGTTGAGACTTAACATTACAGACTTTGCTTATCGTATCGAAATCATATAAAGATTAAGTTTAAATTTAGTCGGAAATTCCCGGGTCATCACAACATGAAGACGGGTATGTGTCAGAAGAGGATCCACATGAGCAAATTCTAGATTTAGAAAGTAAGTTAAAGGAAGCACGTGATCGAAAAAGGGAATTAGAACAACGTCAGGTAACAGTGAATCCAAGTGGTAGTGTACTGAATCAGATGTTTAGTGGGTATCCGGTGCAGTAGAATATTTATCAGCAAACTGGAAGTGCTTTCCAACAACAGCAATGGTTACCACCTCAGTGTCAATTTCCTCAACAGTATCAGGTAACACCTCAGTATAATCAACAGTTCCCAAATCAGATGTGAGGTCAGTATCAGATGCCGATGTTTCAACCACCGAAGAAATCTACTTTCAAACAGTTTCTGAATTGTAATCCGCCAGAGTATTCAGGAAGTTCTAACCCAATGGTAACCCTTATTTGGTTAAGAGAGATAGAAAAGGTTTTTGAGGTCTTTCAGTGCGAACCAGAATTACCGGTGATCTATGCTAGTCGTATGCTGAAAAATAGGGCAATGATGTGGTGGGATACTGTAATGACCCAACCTTTTATCCAACCGAAAACACTTAAAAAAATTTTTTTATAAAAAAAACAGCCCAGATTCAGCAATTGGAGCGGCGCGCCCCAGGGTGGAGCGGCGCTCCAAAGTGGCCTGTCCACTTCCTTGTTTATGCACGTTCGTAAAACACGTTTCCCAACACTTTTAGACGAAACGACTTTCACAACACGTTATAATAAGTAAAACTAAGAGATTCCCAAAATAAAAACGAGTTTTACAACACCGAGCCCACATCGACCCGAATTACGAATTTCGTACAAAATACAAGTTTCGACCACATTAGTTTAATTTCCAAACGACACTTAGAGCATGGTGTTTGGGGTTAAACTACCTAAATCTTGGTCGAACTTCCAAAAGCTAACTCCCCGAGAGTCACTAATCCAAACGGATACCTTTGCCCTTATCCACGCCGGAGCCTAAAAAGGTAAACAATGAGAGGGTAAGCATAATGCTTAGTGAATGCAATAATTATACATATACATATATGGTATACCTACTTGCAAACACTTACACACATACCGCATACATGCTAGCTAAACAATTAGCATACCATCTCAAGTACAAAGCTAATAACCTCCACAACCGCAACTAGCATAATCATTATCATATAATCGAAACAATATAATATGCAACACTAAAACGCATACACAAACCATATGGTTAACATAAACGTTATGGTGCTACCGGCTCATGGTTCACACCATACGAAATGCTATGACGCTACCGGATCCTTAGTTCACGCCACTACGCATTTGAGTCATACTCTTTTATAGTGCTACCCGCTCCTTAGTTCACACTTTGGCGCTACCGGCTCGTGGTTCACACCTCATTTTATAGTGCTACCAGTTCGTGGTTCACACTTTAGTATTACCGGCTCGTGGTTCACACTTTGATGCTACCGGCTCGTGATGCTCGCATTAACCCAATATCAAGATGTTACCGGCTCGTGGTTCACATCATGACACCCGTCACATACATGTTATGGTACCACCGGCTCGTTGGTTCATACCATAACATTCACAAATAAATACGCCATATACATAAACACATAATTATTCCACTCACCATAATGCTTTTGGTGAACGATAAACAAGCTCGCAACCTTCAATGCAACGTACCTATTACATCATGCATATAATCAATCACACAATCAATTTGGTCAACCAAATCACTCACTATCCTAGTGTCATTTTAACTCATAGTGCAAATGTGACCCATTGGCACCTGTAACCCTACACTAGGTCGAGATTACGCCAAATCTCTAACATTAATTGATTATGGTCTTACTACACTTGATGTTCGCAGAGGTGTATATGAAATAGTTATATTTTTGCTACAAAATACTAATAAATACGACACAATTTTACAGAAGTTATTTATTTATTTAAAGAGTGGATATACCTAAACCTTGCTACAACACTTATAGGCAGTGTACCTAATCGTACAGTAGTGTAGTTTTTAGTAAGTCCTGTTCGTTCCACAGGGAGCTAGTCAAGTTTAAAGCTATATTTTTTTAAAACTATATTTGTATATATATATATATATATATATATATATATATATATATATATATATATATATATATATATATATATATATATATATAGTATTATTATTATAAAAGGGGGTTTTTACCGTTTAATGACCGGTTTGTCAATTTTAAAACTTTAGTCGCAGTTAAAACCTAATGTAAAATATTAAAAATAAATATAACTTAATTTAAAGCGTAAAGTAAATGACAATAATTAAAATGCGATAAATAAAATTGCGATAATTAAAAAGTACGATAATTAAAAGTGCAATAAATATAATGACAGTAAATAAAAGTGCGATAAAATATGAAATAAAGGAATTATACTTATTTAAACTTCCATAATCATGATGTTCGACGTGTTGATTTTAATTTATTACCATGGGTTAATTTTCCTTTGTCCTGGATTATTCGATATGTCCATACGGTTTTATCCATAATAGTCCATCAGTCATAAATATAAAGTGCGAGAGTCTTCGTCAAATTATCCTTATACCCGAAGTCAAATATTCCAACTAATTGGGGATTCGAACTGTAACAAGGTCTTAATACTTTGTTTAATGAATACACCAGGTTATCGACTGCGTGTAATCCAAAGTTTTATTACTTTGTTAATAATTACACCAATTACCCTTGTATGTAATTTACCCCTGTTTCAACAAGTCTATTGATTATTAATCCATCCCCGTATTCGGTCAAATGAACGATAATTCGTATTTATAGATATCCCACCCACCGTACCCGATTAAGCGTATGTGGTTATATATAGATACGTCAAATTATAATCTTTATATTAAATTAACGAGGTATCATTTAGTTAATATAAAGTCCATAAATAGCCCATAGTCTAATTTCCACAAGTGTCGTTCTTTTGTCCAAACCCCAATTATAGTACAAAGCCCAATTGCCCCGTCTTTAATATTTAGCCCAACATCACGATTACTTTGGCTTAAATAAGCATAATAATAACTTAGCTACGAGACATTAATTTAAAAAGGTTGAACATAACTTACAATGATTAATAATAGCGTAGCTTTACACGGACAGAATTTCGACTTAAACATTTACAACATTCGCTAACATAACTTTATTATTATTAATCTTAAATTAAAATTAAAATTAAAATTAAAATTATATATATATATATATATATATATATATATATATATATATATATATATATATATATATATATATATATATCGTGAGAGAGAGAGAGAGAGATTGAAAAATTTGTGTATATAATTCGCCCGAAAAACGCTGAATTTATAGATGTGGCATGTGATTCCTTCCCATGCGATTGCATGGTGTTTGGGCATGCTGGCCATGTGATTGAATGGCAGCCAAAAACTGTTTCAAGTCATTCCAAAACGTAGGCTGCTGAATTAATTAATATATATAATATAATATATATAAATTTATATAATTATATATATATATATATATATATATATATATATATATATATATATATATATATATATATATATATATATATATATATATATATATATATATATTATATTCTTATATTTCGTTGACTTATAATTTTTGGTCCGTTGCGTCGTACGTTGATAGTTGGTTCATGTCCCGGTTTCGGATTATCGAACGTCCTTGCGTACAATTTAATATCTTGTACTTTGCGTTTTGCATCTTGTACTCCTGTAACTTTTAGATGTTTCTCATCAATAATTTGAACCTACTTTGATTGTACTTTGTACTTTTTGGTGTTTTAGTCATTTGCGTCTTCAATTCGTCGAATCTGTCTTTTGTCTTTACCTTTTATTATTTAAACAAATATCACTTGTAAATAGAACAATCGCAACCAAAAGCTTGTCTTTCTCGAAGGATAATGCTATGAAATATATGTTCGTTTTTAGCATTATCAAATATTCCCACACTTGAGCGTTGCTTGTCCTCAAGCAATATAGTCTTGAAATAAAAATACTAGAATCACTTCTTTATTCTTCACACTTTGTACATCAGTGATTTCGATTTGGCGGTATGAACAATGATAGTAACGTTGTGGTTTACAGTCCCACATGACTATGAAAATTTAGATCCTTTAGAAAACTGGATCTTTATGAAAATATTTGATCTTTTGAAAATTTAATCTAGCTTTTACCCTAGATAAGTTTTCTGGAATAACCCTTCACCGGTGTTTGCGAAATTGTTTTTGTGGGTTTTGTGGGTTTCAGATTTGAAAATTTTAGCTCAAAAACTTGCGGTTTTGTATCACCCACTTGCTAACCTTGTATTAGGAAAGCAACACGTCCAGTATACTTGCTCCGTATATTACCTTTCTGTAAACTACCGTCCGGTTGTAAAGGAAAGCGTTGAACAAGCAACTGTTAAGGCAATGTCCCGTGATATGCTTTTGATTATGGTCTATAACGTGTTGGATGCAATTAATCCTTTGTAGGAGCAATAGTAAAGATCACCCTATAGTTTTTTGGTCTGGCACAAGGTCCTGTCTTTGACCATACTATGCAACCACCGTTCTTACGGTTGACACCCGATTTGGTTCAGGTGACCTAATGAATTCCAGGTGAATTTATAGGATTTTACGTTCAATGGTAATGAACGCATTGAAAATAGGGTTTCAGAAAACAAATCAGTTTGTAATTTTGATCAAAATATTTTCTCGTTCAAGCTCGAGTTTAGATATCATCGAATTCCATGAGTTTGTAATTCTCAATCTTTAAGGTCAATCCCAAGGATTGAGTAATATCAGTCTTAAAAGCTGATTTTTGATCTTTAAGGAGATTATCCTTTCTGGGGATCTGATTCATTAGTCTTATAAGCTAATTTGCACGGTGCCCCCCATTGTACGAGACATATCCTCTCATGGTTAGGATAAGTTTGACCACTTGGCGACCCTGTTTGATACTGAGGTGGGTGGATTTCCAGCTGATTTTCGAGAAAACTTTTCAAGGTTTTTCGTAGACTCTACAACTGGTCTGGACGACAAATTCCTGACCTAAATCAAGAAGCGCGTGTCTTTTTCTCGGAAGACTTTACTTCCTTTTAAATTTCATTTATATTACAATAAACTGGGTAAAACTGATTAATATTGTCCAAAACAAAAGTATCTTTAATTATTTGTACAAAAATATGTGATATATGTTTTAAATAACTTGGTAAATTTTTCCCACACTTGGCTTTTATTTTCCTTTCTTTGCCTTTTTATTTTCCTCTATTCCATTTTAAATGAATTCTAACATTTTGGGTTGTTTCTCAATTTATGTCCTTTCCGAAGTAACAATAATTTCGGTGTTAACACCTAGTTTTATCGTTCATAAATATGTATAAACATGATTTTGAATTCATTTATTTGAAAATTTTGAAAAATTTTACTAGAATTGGGTAGTCAGTATATAAGACTAGGGCTGTTATTTATTATCAGAGAGCACTAGATTCTAATACAACTACTACGTTACTAGTATTTTTAATGGTAACCAAGTGTTTAAAATTAAAATTTTGAAAATCTGAAAGAATTTAACCCCTTCCCACACTTAAGATCTTGCAATGCCCTCATTTGGAAGAAATCAGTAACAATTTAAATTATTGAGGGTGAGTAGCGTAGAAAAATGATCAAATTTTACCAAAGTTTTCAAACATATTGGCGTTTTTTTTATAAAACCTTTGACTAATAAAAAAATAATTAAATTATTTAAAATTTTTTTCTTTTAGAATGAGGGGGTTTCGGATCTTAGTCCTAGTCCGTCTCTCGACAAAGTTTTAAAATTTGTTACTTTTTAAGCGTCGTTTTAAAAGCAAAGATTTTTGGTTTTTTTATGTTTTTGGCATACTTTAATTCAATAAGATTAAAAATAATGATAATAAAATTTCTCGTCCCTCCCTTGGGTAAAGCAATTTCGGTTCAACAACCTAGTTTTCAACTCACGACGAATTTTAAATATCAAATTTTTAACTTAATGAAATAAAGTAAATTTTTTTGTTTTAAATATTCACACCAAACTTAAATTTAAAATGCATAAAATTAAAAATTCATATAAATATCATTAATATTTTTATACATTAATTTTACAAACTTATATTAAAAATATTAATTTTTTTAAAATTTTTAAAAACTTAAATATATTGATTTTAAAAATTTACAATAATAATATAATATTAATTTTAAAAACATGGTAAAGATTAAAATTAAAAATCTTTTTGGTCTTTTATCCCACTTTAATCAATCAAATATTAACAAAAATATACGCCCCTCTTTTCGGTAAAGTAATTTCGGTTCCAAGACATAGTTTTACTCCTGACGAATTTTTGAAATATTTTGGGTTGATTAATTAAAGATATTTATACCTTAAGAATAAATGGTAAATTTCGCAGTGATGTAATAAATTTTTGTATGATATCAATAATTTTGGTTACGCATACCTAATTTTATTGAATATCAATTTAATACTTTATAGTGAATGATTTAGCGTTTATTATCAAAAGGTTAAAACCAATAAAAATAAAAACAAATAAAAACTGTACATACTTACCTGTGAGATAGAATTCTCAGAAACCTGCTTTAGCTGACTCATAGGAGAGTCGTGTGATTTGATTTTCCATAGCTACATAAGCGTAACCTCGATTCTTCAATAACTTTTCTTCTAAACATATGAACGGTCCTTCTCTGCATAGAGTAACAAATTCGGTATTTGAATATGTTTGATTGTTTGATCATTTACCTTCGTGTGACCATTTTCCGCATTTATAACATCTTTCAAGGTGTCGTGCTCTTCTCTTTTGTTGCGGATTTTGATTTTCCTTTTCTAAAATGTATCTTATGATGATCTTTCCTGAGTTCTTTCCTTACTTCGTCCATTTTTCCTCTTACGAATGATACCAGTTCACTCGGGAGTGTGTCATTATTACGTTTAGTAATCATAGCGTGTAGTAGTAGACCATGGTTCAGATCAAAGGAATTCTTCATCTCGTAAAACCTAAAAAGAAAAAAAAAATTCAGAATGGAGGGAGAAGACTAGTTCTTTAGGGTCTGCTAGGGAAAGACCATTCAGATTCCATTCTTGGAAACTACACAAAAACAGAATATCTAACTCTAACAGAAATATATATTATCCTTAAAAGACTTGATTCTCCCCAGACTTAGTTAGCTGTGGTGTTGAAATTGTGATTAACTTCATCTTCAACTTCCATTGGACCATGTATGTAATGTTTAACTCTGTGGCCATTAACTTTAAATTCAATCCCATTTGAATTTATCAACTCTATTGTTCCATATGGGAAAACTCTTTTGACTATGAATGGTCCAGACCATCTTGATTTCATTTTTTCAGGAAATAACTTGAATCGTGAATTGAAAAGAAGAACTCTGTCTCCTTCTTTAAATTCTTTTGAACTTCTGATTCTTTTATCATGCCATTTCTTCGTTCTTTCCTTATAGATTAACGAATTTTCATATGCTTCATGTCTTAATTCTTCTAATTCGTTTAATTGACATAACCGTAGACGTCCGGCTTCATGTAAATCGAGATTACATGTTTTCAAAGCCCAAAATGCTTTGTGCTCAATTTCTACTAGAAGGTGACATGCTTTTCCATAAACGAGTCTAAAAGGTGTGGTTCCAATAGGAGTTTTGTAGGCTGTTTTAAAAGCCCAGAGTGCATCCTTCAATTTTATGGACCATTCCTTCGGATTTGATCCTACGGTTTTCTCTAGAATACGTTTTATAGCTCGGTTGGTATTTTCAACTTGTCCACTTGTTTGTGGATGATAAGCGGTTGAGATTTTATGAGTTACTCCATATCTTTTGAGAACTTTCTCAAGTTGATTGTTACAAAAATGAGTACCCCGATCACTTATTAAAGCTTTCGGTGTTCCAAACCTAGCAAAAAGACGTTTTAAGAAGTTGACTACAACTCGTGCATCATTAGTTGGGAGAGTTTGTGCTTCCGCCCATTTAGATACAAAATCAATGGCAACGAGAATGTAGAGATTACTATGAGATTTTGGAAATGGACCCATAAAGTCAATACCCCAAACGTCAAATACTTCACATACTTGAATGACATTTTGTGGCATTTCATCACGTTGACTTATTTTTCCGGCCCTTTGACAAGCATCACAGGATTTACAAAGAAGGTGTGCGTCTTTGAAAATTGTAGGCCAATAGAATCCAGCGTCATAGACTTTTTTTGCTGTGAGTTGAGGCCCATAATGTCCTCCTGTTGGTCCTGTATGACAATGGTTTAAGGTTTGACTAGCTTCATCTCCGAATACACATCGGCGTATTATTCCATCGGGACAACTTTTAAACAAATGTGGATCTTTCCAGAAATAGTGTTTTATATCACTAAAGAGTTTCTTTCGTTTTTGGTACGACAACCCTTTTTCAAGGAATCCACATACTAAATAGTTTGCATACTCTGCAAACCATGGAATTTCATTATAATCGATCTTCAATAGATATTCATCAGGAAAGTTATCTTGTATAATCGATTCATTTAGAACTTCTAATTCGGGATTCTCAAGACGAGAAAGATGATCAGAGGCGAGATTTTCTGCTCCCTTTTTGTCTCAAATCTCAATATCGAACTCTTGTAAGAGTAAGATCCAACGAATTAATCTTGGTTTGGCATCTTGTTTTGAAAATAGGTATCTAAGAGTAGAATGGTCGGTATAGACCACCGTTTTAGCTAGAACGAGATATGAACGAAATTTGTCAAAAGCAAAGACAATGGAAAGGAGTTCTTTTTCAGTAGTTGTGTAGTTCGTTTGTGCTCCTTGTAATGTCTTACTAGCGTAATAGATAGGTTGAAATCATTTTTCAATCCTTTGTCCTAAAACGGCTCCCATTGCAAAATCACTTGCATCGCACATAAGTTTAAATGGTAGATTCTAATTTGGAGTTATCATGATCGGCGCATTAGTGAGTTTTTCTTTAAGAATATTGATTTGATGCATTCATCTTAAAAGATGAATGGAGCATCCTTTTCTAGGAGTTTATTCATAGGAGTGGCAATTTTGGAAAAATCTTTTATGAAACGTCGGTAAAAACCAGCATGCCCTAGAAAACTCCTAACTCCTCTAACATTGGTGGGATGTGGAAGTTTAGCAATTACATCTACTTTAGCTCTATCCACTTCAATTCCTTCGTTTGAAATTTTATGACCAAGAACGATGCCTTCTTTAACCATGAAATGGCATTTCTCCCAATTAAGTACTAAATTTGATTGTTCACATCTAATAAGCATTCGTTCAAGATTAACTAGACATGTTTCAAAAGTATCACCGAAGACTGAAAAGTCATCCATGAAAACTTTCATGCATTCTTCTATCATGTCATGAAAAATCGCCATCATGCACCTTTGAAAGGTTGCAGGGGCGTTGCAAAGTTCAAATGGCATGCGTTTGTAAGAAAAAGTACCATAAGGGCACGTGAACGTGGTTTTCTCTTAGTCCTCGGGTGCGATTGGAATTTGAAAGTATCCGGAAAAACCGTCAAGAAAACAATAGTAACTGTTTCCGGCTAATCTTTCCAACATTTGATCAATGAAAGGTAAGGAAAAGTGATCTTTTCTGGTGGCGTCATTTAATTTTCTATAATCAATACAAACACGCCATCTTGTTACAGAACTAGTAGGAATAAGCTCATTTTTCTCATTTGTAATGACAGTCATGCCACCCTTCTTAGGTACGCTTTGAACTGGGCTTACCCATGGACTATCAGAAATTGGATAAATTAAACCTGCATCTAGCAGTTTAATAATTTCTTTCTTAACAACATCTTGCATATTAGGATTTAGTCTTTGTTGGTGTTGCACATACGTTTTATGACCTTCTTCCATAAGGATTTTATGTGTGCAATACGAAGGACTTATGCCTTTAATGTCATGAATCTTCCATGCAATAGCTGGTTTATGAGCTTTTAGCACAGAAATGAGTTGAGATTTTTCATTTTTCGTAAGAGAAGATGATATTATTACAGGTAATTCAGATTTACCATGTAAATAAGCGTATTCCAAATGGTTTGGAAGTTGCTTTAACTCTAATGTCGGTGGTTCTTCTATCGATGATTTGTATCGATATCTGTCTTCTTTTTTTAGCATTTGAATTTCTTCTGTTGTTGGTTCATATCCATTAGCCATGAGTGTAGCTAACATTTCAGCTTCATTAAATTGGTTTAGTTCCTTCTCCTAAAGAACATTCTCTTGTTCCTTGTAATTCTGAAAATTCTTCTAACAATTCTGCATGTAAATCTATAGTTTGAATATAATAACATGTATCATCTGCAGATTGCGGTTGTTGCATGACTCTATCAACAGAAAAGGTAACACTCTCGTCCTCTATACTTAGGGTCAGTTTCTTACCGAACACGTCTATTATTGCTTTAGCCGTGTTTAAGAATGGTTTTCCTAATATGAGAGGAACTCGAGAATCTTCTTCCATGTTCAGAATAACAAAATCTACTGGAAATACTAAAGTACCAACTTTAACTAGCATGTTCTCCATTATCCCTCTAGGATATTTTACTGATCGATCTGCTAGTTGTATGCTTATTCGTGTTGGTTTCAATTCTTCGAGGTCTAGTTTATCGTATAGTGAATACGGCATTAAATTTATACTAGCACCTAAATCTGCCAATGCTTCTATTGAACTAAGACTACCCAGAAAATATGGAATTATGAAACTTCTTGGATCTGATAATTTTTCTGGTATCTTATTCAACAACACTGCAGAACAATTTGCATTCATAGTAACAGCCGAGAGTTCTTCCATTTTCTTTCTATTTGTGATTAGATCTTTCAGAAATTTAGCATATCTAGGCATTCCTGAAATCACATCAATGAAAGGAAGATTGACATTTATTTGTTTAAACATATCCAAGAATTTGGATTGCTCGGCTTCAAGTCTTTCTTTTCTCATTTTACTCGGGTAAGGAAGTGGTGGTTGGTATGGTTTAACATAAGGTTTAGCCTTAACTGTGTTATCTTCATTAACTTTTTCAACTACCGATTCTTTTTCCTTATCTTACTCAGGTTGTGGTGCATGTGGAGTAGGAATAGAGTCATCAGAAATCACAGGTATTTCAGGTGGTTTAAGTGTAATACCACTTCTTGTGGTAATGGCTTTAGCTGTTTCATTCCGGGGGTTAGCATTTGTATCGCTAGGTAGACTTCCCAGTTTTCTTTCACCTATCAACCTTGCTAGGTTGCTCACTTCTTGTTCTAGATTTTGGATTGAATCTTGTTAATTTCTAAATGCTTGAGCATTTTGTTCATTGGTTTGTTTCTGAGATGTGAAAAATTGAGTTTGAGATTCAACTAGCTTCAACATCATGTCTTCTAAATTTGGCTTTTTATCATCGGTTTGTGGTGATTTATTTTGAAAAATAGGTCTTTGCTGATTGTAAGTATTGTTGGATACTTGTTGATTGTTAGGACCTTGTTGATTGTTGTATGGAACATTTTGGTTATAATTCTGATTTTGATTGTAGATTGGTCTTGGCGGTTGATAATTATTCTGATAATTATTTCCAGGCCTTTGATTCATGTATGAAACATTCTCTCTCTGTTCCATTGTTTGTTCAATACTGAGACAATCTTTTATCAAATGTGGTCCTCCACACTGCTCACAACTAATTCGTATTGAGTGAATATCTTTAGTCATCTTTTCCATTCGTCTCTCGACAGCATCTATCTTTGCAGACATGGAATCAAAGTCATGGCTAGAATCGGCTCTAGCTGCTTTAGATGATCTAACGATATCTTTTTCTTGGTGCCACTCATGTGAGTGAGAAGCAGTGTTATCAATAATTTTGTAAGCTTCAGTTGCGGTTTTCTTCATAATGGAACCACAAGCTGCTATATCGATGTCTTTTCATGTAGTGATGTCGCATCCTTGGTAGAATATTTGTACTATTTGATAAGTGTCTAAACCATGTTGCGGACATCCTCTCAATAACTTTCCAAATCTTGTCCATGCCTCATACAGAGTTTCATTTGGCTTTTACGTGAACGTAACTATTTCTCCTTGAAGTCTTACGGCTTTAGATGCCGGAAAGAATTGTTTAAGAAATTTTTCAACTAAAACGTCCCATGTATCAATCGCCCCTTCAGGTAACGATTCTAACCAATCTTTGGCTTCTCCCTTTAAAGTCCAGGGAAATAACATGAGATAGATATGTTCATCCTCCACTTCTCGGATTTTAAATAGTGTACAGATCCTATTAAAAGTTCAAAGATGTTCGTTTGGATCTTCCTTCGGCGCACCACTAAATTGGCATTGATTAGTTACCATGTGTAGTATTTGTCCTTTGATTTCATAATCTGGCGCATTAATGTCTGGTTGAGTAATTGCGTGACCTTGGCCAGTGCGTTTAGCTCTCATTCGGTCTTCCATACTTAGAGGTTCCAGATTTTTCATGATTGAATTTGTTGAATCTGAATCACTAGAGGATTCTGACTTAATGGTTTCTTCCTCGACAATCTCTGGATGAGTAATTTGTGGTTCAGGAGTAATGATTAGCGATTCAGGATCTCTGAATTGTCCCTGAATATCCTCCGGATTCTCAATTGTGAGGTCGGGTTCAAAAAATGGATTATCGAAAATTTGAATTGGAGTACTTGGTCGACTTGACGGCGATTCTAAAGAAAAATCAACGGCGACAATATTGGCTAGATGTCTTGATCGAGTTACAGGTGGTGAACGTATGAAAGGTGGTGAATGTTTTGCTCGGTGCATTCACAGAATATCCTATTAGTTATAAAAGATAAAAATTATATAAGTTATCAAATTAATAGACTTTTCTGATTTTGCCCACGTTTCGAATAGTCAATAGATGCAGCAGGTAGCCAGGACCCTTTATATCGGAAGCCCACAACTCGCCACTAACAAATCCAACTATTACTATGAACCAGAAAATTTTGAATGTCTATCAATTTAACCGCTTAAAATAATTTTTCGTCGAAGTTTAAAGAAATTTTAGAGAAGAAATAGAAAATTCTATTTCCTAAAAACTAGAGCGTCGAGAAATGAGAAAGAAAAAGAGCACATCGAAAAACGTTGAAAAATAAACAGTCGAAAAATAAAAATAAGAAAATAAAGCGTCGAAACTTAGAATTCTAAAAACTTAAGTCTAAAAGTTGCGTCTAAAGGTATTAAAGCTTAAAAGAAATTCTATATCCAAAACGGTAATAACTTGAAAAGGTACTAAAATCTTGAAAAGGCGTCGCAAAATTCTAAAGCACCTAAATCTTAGTCTAAAGAAAAAGCACTTAAGGAATTTTACGGCAAATCCTAAAAATATAGAAATTTAAAATAACTACGGCAAAATACTAAGTTACGAACTAATTACGAAAGAAAAATTATAAAATTACGCTTTAACGATTAAAAAAATACAAAATATAAAAATAGGCTTAAAGTTATAAAAATTCAATTTTTATAAAAATATTATTTTTATATTATTTATTTTATAAAAGTATTAGTTTATATAATAAATAAAAAATATTAAAACTTAATAATACTAAATATAAATTAAAACTAAAATTTAAAAACTAATTAAATATCTAAACCCTAATTAGGGTTAATAATAATAATAATAATAAATAAAACTTACGCGTAATACATGTTGTCTTAGGTTTGTGGCCTGTCACAGTCAGTCATGCGACCGCATGAAATTAAGGCGTCCAACTCATGCGATCGCATGGGCCTGGATTTCAGATTAGTTCTTGGGCTGCTACAGTAATGTGGCCCGAGAATTTTTTATATTTATATAAAATATTTATATAAATTTACTAAAACTTATATTTAAAAATTAAAATAGAAATAAAAATACTTTATAATTTTATATATTTTGAACAACTCTTAAAAATATATATTTTTTGTTTTTCTTTTTATATTTTTGTATTTTTAATATTTAAAACGTATTTTTACAAAAAGAAATTAGAACTTAATAAAAATCTTTTTTTTATTATTATAACGTTTCGATTTCGGCGTTTAATATGTCCCCGGCAGTGGCACCAAAAATACTCGATGTTCGCAGAGGTGTATATGAAATAGTTATATTTTTGCTACGAAATACTAATAAATACGATACAATTTTACACAAGTTATTTATTTATTTAAAGAGTGGATATACCTAAACCTTGCTACAACACTTATAGGCAGTGTACCTAATTGTACAGTAATGTAGTTTTTAGTAAGTCCGGTTCGTTCCACAGGGAGCTAGCCAAGTTTAACGCTATATTTTTTTAAAACTATATTTGTATATATATATATATATATATATATATATATATATATATATATATATATATATATATATATATATATATATATATATATATATATATATATATATATATATATATATATATATATAAGTATTATTATTATTATTATTATAAAAAGGGGGTTTTTACCATTTAATGACCGGTTTGTCGATTTTAAAACTTTAGTCGCAGTTAAAACCTAATGTAAAATATTAAAAATAAATATAACTTAATTTAAAGCGTAAAGTAAATGACAATAATTAAAATGCGATAAATAAAATTGCGATAATTAAAAAGTACGATAATTAAAAGTGAAATAAATAAAATGACAGTAAATAAAAGTGCGATAAAATATGAAATAAAAGAATTATGTTTATTTAAACTTCCGTAATCATGATGTTCGACGTGTTGATTTTAATTTATTACCATGGGTTAATTGTCATTTGTCCTGGATTATTCGATATGTCCATACGGTTTTGTCCATAATAGTCCATCAGTCATAAATATAATGTGCGAGAGTCTTCGTCAAATTATCCTTATACCCGAAGTCAAATATTCCAACTAATTGGGGATTCGAACTGTAACAAGGTCTTAATACTTTGTTTAATGAATACACCAGGTTATCGACTGCGTGTAATCTAAGGTTTTATTACTTTGTTAACAATTACACCAATTACCCTTGTATGTAATTCACCCCTATTACAACAAGTCTATTGATTATTAATACATCCCCGTGTCTGGTCAAATGAACGATAATTCGTATTTATAGATATCCCGCCCACCGTACCCGATTAAGCGTATGTGGTTATATATAGATACATCAAATTGTAATCTTTATATTAAATTAACGAGGTATCGTTTAGTTAATATAAAGTCCATTAATAGCCCATAGTCTAATTTCCATAAGTGTCGTTCTTTTGTCCAAACCTCAATTATGGTACAAAGTCCAATTACCCCGTCTTTAATATTTAACCCAACATCACGATTACTTTGGCTTAAATAAGCATAATAATAACTTAGCTACGAGACATTAATTTAAAAAGGTTGAACATAACTTACAATGATTAATAATAGCGTAGCTTTACACGGACAGAATTTCGACTTACACACTTACAACATTCGCTAACATAACCTTATTATTATTAATCTTAAATTAAAATTAAAATTAAAATTATAAATATATATATATATATATATATATATATATATATATATATATATATATATATATATATATATATATATATATCGTGAGAGAGAGAGAGAGAGAGATTGAAAAATTTGTGTATATAATTCGCCCGAAAAACGCTGAATTTATAGATGTGGCATGTGATTCCTTCCCATGCGATTGCATGGTGTTTGGGCATGCTGGCCATGCGATCGCATGGCAGCCAAAAACTGTTCCAAGTCATTCCAAAACGTGGGCTGCTGAATTAATTAATATATATAATATAATATATATAAATTTATATAATTATATATATATTATATTATATTCTTGTATTCCGTTGACTTGTAATTTTCGGTCCGTTGCGTCGTGTTGATAGTTGGTTCATGTTCCGGTTTCGGATTTTCGAACGTCCTTGCGTACAATTTAATATCTTGTACTTTGCATTTTGCGTCTTGTACTCTTGTAACTTTTAGACGTTTCTCATCAATAATTTGAACCTACTTTGATTGTACTTTGTACTTTTTGGTGTTTTGGTCATTTGCGTCTTCAATTCGTCGAATCTGTCTTTTGTCTTTACCTTTTATTATTTAAACAAATATCACTTGTAAATAGAACAATTGAAACCAAAAGCTTGTCTTTCTTGAAGGATAATGCTATGAAATATATGTTTGTTTTTAGCATTATCAACACTTATTAACACAAGTTTAGTGTATTGTTATACTCACTAGACAATTTAGGTCACCCAAGACTCCTTTGACCCATTTCAAGGTTAACATACCCATTTTGGGTCATCTACTAAGCCAAATAACACCCATTCACTTAAAAACCAAGTGTGCTAGTGATTAACTAACCATTTAAGACTCACAAACACATTTATCATTTCAAAACCCTAGGTTAGTCATCTTTGAGTCCTCGTGATTCAATCTTACCCAAAACCCCCAAAATCACCAATTATGGGTTCTATGTTCATCATTTACCCAAACCATAACCCTTACATAAATCAAAGTAAGGAAAATCAAGGTTAAGACATACCACCACAATCAAAATGTAGCTAGTGACTAGATGAACAACTTTAATACACGAGCTTTGACCCGAATCAAGCTTCTTCCTCCTTGATTTGAGCTTTCTCTCTCTCAAAGTGTTTCTTACTCTAAAATTGAAGTGGGATAGAAGATGATGTTGGTGGTTGTGTTGAATGTGTTTCAACTACCACAAAACTGGCCATAAATGACCTAAACCCGACCTCAAGTGAAAAGACAAGAATGCCCCTCATTTAACTTTATTTTAAAAACAAGAATCTGTCACAGGAACTGTGCGCGGCGCACGCCCTTAACCTTGCGCGGCGCGCACGAGGGTCTGATCAGGCTCTGGCCTCTTTTTAATTACACAATGCATCCCCCACTTTATGTACATTATTTACACTTCTGTACAATAATTATTTGTGTCTTACAGATACGGTTATCTCTAGTATACCAAAAGAGCAAGTGAGCATGATTACTTGAGAAAAATTTTATAGTAAAATTTGTGAGCAGTACTGTTCGTCCTATGACCTCAATAGAATTAAGACAGAATTTCTGGCAATGAAAATGACACCTCAGATGACGATAGATGAGGTAATTGAGCAGTATATGGATAAATTAAGGTTCGTGCAACAGTGGGTTCTAGATGAACAGTCCAGAATTCAGCATTTTGTTAATATAATTTTACCAGAGTACAGAACAATGGTTAGAATGGCGACGACGTTATCGCAAGCGTTTGTTATGGCCAAAATGGTAGAGGATGACGTCAGAGCAGCAAGAAATCGAATGGTAGGTTATGTGATGTCACGACAAGATCAGGTGATGAGTCATTCAGACTCTAGGTCAAAGAAGTCTGTTAAGTTAAAACAGAAAAGTGGGTCAGAACTGAGTGGGTCAGCATCAAGTCAGAATTCTTGGTGTTATAGTTGTAGATCATCTCATAGTGGTCCTTGTTCGGATTCAACCAAAAGATGTTTGAGATTTGGTATTGTGGGACACGAGATTTGGATGTGTTCATTTCAAGAGGATGTATGTTGGAGATGTCATCAAGTGGGGCATATGTCAGCTCAATGTCTGTATGTAAGAGGATCAGGTTCTGGAGTGGGGCCAGGAGCGCAGTCGGGATTGGTAGGTGAATCTTTTGGTTCTCCAGTAGGGCAGAAAAGAAAGAACCCACCTACGACAACAGCAAGAGCTTATCAAATGGTTGCTGATACAGATGATGATTATGATGCGAATACAGGTATGCTTTAAAGTCCTCGTACTGTTTAGTTATATATATATATATATATATATATATATATATATGTATATATATATATATGTGTGTGTGTGTGTGTGTGTGTTTGTGTGTGTGTAGAAAGATTTATTTTGTTGAGTTATGTTGGTGTATGTTTGGTTGCGACCGTTATGTGCTTTGTGGGGTAAAGGTGAATCTTAGGTTGATTTTTGGGATTGAAAACTATGACTTGGATAGAGATGTGTTGTGATTTATGTAGTGGACTCTTAGACGGCAGAAGACTATTAGATAATGATATTTTTGTTACCGATGTGATGGAATGAGGGTTGTGTTGAATGGACAATTCTTTTGCTTAACGAGAAGTATAATACTGCTAGTTGAGCGTATTTTGACATTAAGGAACATATGTTGCGATTTCCTATGCTTGCTAGAGGTGTGGTAATGTTAGTAGATTATATTTGAACATTTGATGGACAATGTTTAAATAACTATGATTGGACATATGGTATGATTGATTAATTATAAAGTAGCTTAGTTATTGCCGAAGCGTTTGAGGAGACTCTTTGGACTTAAGTTAGTGGATGGAACAAGTAGTATTTTTTTGTTTCGAGCGACTCAGAATGAAGGTGTGATTCAGGATAATATACTTGTGTCTAGCCAACAGAAGTGTATTATGGTGAGTCATTCAAAATTTTCGGGAAGCTGAAGGAAAAATTAGGTGTCCTGTGCTATATTTGATTGTGATATGATTGGACAGAAGACGAATAACCTTGAATATTGCCTTGAATTAAGGATAAATTTTGTAGACATAGACACATAACTTAGAATGATGATTGATTTTATTGCCTGAGCTTGGAATAATTGTGAAATGTTGAATGTGTTAGGAGTTGAAATTGATGACAGATTTTGAAAATTCGATACAGAATGACTTAGAAACGTGAAATTTGACTTGGATAATTGGATTGATAGTGGAGATTTTTGGATTCAAGTTGTTAACCAGTGGACATGGTGGTAATTTGTATTGTATCGGACGTGAGTAAAAGTTAGAAATTCCATATGCGTGCACTTGTTTGAAGAAAGACGATGGGTATTGGAAGGAAGATTTTCTATTTTGGGTTGATTATTGAGAAAGACTTAGTTGAGGTAACGGTTTGTTGACCGTAGTTGACCCAATTCCGAGGATAGAATCTCTTTAAGGGGGTAGATTTGTAACATCCTATTACCGGGCCTAGTTCAAATGATCCTTTTGACCTTGGGTGTGTTTGTATGTTAGTATAATAATTATATATTTATAATTATTTGGTTGTTTAGTTGAGACCAGTTTGTGACAAGGGTCACAGAACAGGTTCGTTTGTTTAATTTGGACTCCGTTAGGGTAGTCAAATTAAGTACAGAAAATATCAGATAACTGGTAAATACCCATGTGTGATGGGGTATTGTATTTAACCTAAATACATAAGCAAGTAATTAGCTTCTTCTCTCATTTTCTTGAAGCTTCCAAATATTACTCCGTACCTAATATTCACTCCCTTGAAACCCTAATCTCTTGAATTTCGATTTTGAGTCTAAATTGTGTTGTTTAATCAGTTGCTACTGATTTCGTGGTCATAACAAGGTAAGAATCATTCATTTTAGTGTTATAATCTGAGTTTAAATGGAGTTTTTGGTTAGGTTGTGATAAAAGTGCATTGTTGGTCAAAATCAAGTGATTTGGGTGTTGTTTTTACGAAATTGGTTGGGGTTTATGTTTCTATAAGTGTTATAAGTGTTTCCTAAACGGATTTTGGTGTCAAAACGTTTAGAAATCGAGATTTGGGTGATTTTGGTTCGAAACCCGTCAGTTTCTGCCGCTGTTGCTCGATGAATACAACCGTACGGTTGCAGCTTGCAACCGCACGGGTACATGGTGCAATCGTGCGGTTGCATGTGCAACCGTACGGGTGCAGTGGTGTTGGTGCAACCGGGCAGTGAGTGTCCGTACGGTTGGACTTGCAACCGTACGGATGCATGTGCAACCGTACGGATGCAGATCAGTGTTGCATGGTTGTGTAATTTGGCCATTTTCTAGTCGTTATGCTGCCCGTGTGACTTATGATAATCAGGATGTAAATTCTGAAAATGTATAAGTGTTAGGTGGACTTTTAGTGACACTTTTGTTACTAATTTGTTGTATTCTGCTGTTTTGTGCTAACGGACAGAAACTAACTTGATTTGCCTTATGTTCAGGTGATAAGGATAAGGAAGAAGCTCAGTGATAGATTATCTGAGCTAGTTGCTGGTATTCGGTGAGTGGGATTATCACTTGGTGTAGTATAGAGTAGCAAGTTGCGCTACTATATTTATATTGTTGTTAGTTGCCATGTTTAGTAGTTATGTTGTACAGTTGATTGCAATTAGGGTTGCAATGCTTTTAGTAGTATTAGTTGCCCGCTGTAGTAGTAGTAGTTGACTGATTGTAAGAACACAAGTTGTTGTTGTTGTTGTTGTAGTTGGAACCTTGATCTGTTAGATTCAGCTCAGAGAGGTCAACCTAGTTGTGGTTGGGTCCAGTTGGCTACTGTTTATTGAGTATAGTGCTGAACGACGCATCACTTGCGTGTAGATGACTATACTGGAGATTCAGTAGTAAGGACTATCGGTAGACTCTAGCCTGATTAGCTAGTGGTCGTGTGCCCGTACAAGCCGCCGGTCCTCTAGTTGGAGCATAGTTGACAGTTGTTGTACGTTGTTTGTTGTTGTATGTTGTTGCTGTAGGAGTACAAGTTGGTACTGTATGCTAGACCTTTTGATAGTTCCATTCACTTAGTCTCGTGCTAACCCCTCACCTCCTCCCTTGCAGGTTTTGGATCTTAGTGCTGGTAGGGACGGGAGTCGGGCTGACGATATGTTTGACAAGATGAACTCTGATGTCTTAGCTTTTGTAATCACGTAACTATTTGGTTAACGTAACACCTGTGGTTTGTAATTAAGTAATTAACTAGATGATTTGTAATAATCATGTTTGTAATTAACTAAGGGTAATACTGTGAATTCAGTCTTCCGCTGTGTTTAAAAAAAAAAATTAGGGTGTTACAAATACGAATTTTGACCTTCAGATTCATGCTTGATTCTTCGATTTAGGATGTGAAAATTTGCAGAAACAATCAAGATGAGATTTAGCCATAACTGCATTTTTACTTTTAGAAAATTCGTTCCAAATCAACATCGTAGATAAAAAAAATAAAAACAAGTCTATTGTTTCTTTATTTAACTGTTAAACTCAAATAAAAAATAAAATAGGTGGAAAATAAAAAAACATGTGGAATATACATGTGGATTTTTTTTAATAAAAACTGTCCACCTGTACAAAAATTACCTCAATTTTAACAAAATTCAACACGCAGTCATTTTAATTAGCAAAAATTAAAATGGAGTCTATTTTAGGCTTAGACAAATTAGGGGTTACCTTGATTGTCAAATTTGACAACATATGTTACACTTTCGGGCCATTTGCCCTTTCATATACCTAGCATTTATATATCCTAGTAAAAAGTTTAATTTAATTTCTAATTACATACTTAAGTTTTTAATATAATATTTACATTTATAGGTTTTAAATTAAAAATATATTTTTTTTCACACAAGCACGTTCAATAAGCTCGTTCAACTCGGCTAGTGTAGCTCGACTTGTTTAAGTATAAACGAGCATACGAACTATTTAAGCCATACAGGTTCGATTAACTCTTTCGATTATTAAACAATTTTCGATCGAGTCGAGTCGAATATTAACTTTTTCATACTCGACTCGTGAAATCAATCGGACAATGTCGAGTTCGAGACGAGTTATAACTCGAGTAGCTCGTTAAAAGTTCGATTCGTTAACGGCTCTCACTCGTCCCATTAATTTAAACATAACAGGTTTAGATTGTTGTGGATGTGGCAACCATAAAATAAGAAAGTCGGTTAGCATAGCATGATTGGTAATGTACAAGTAGTTAGATGAGTGATGAAAGGAATTAGTTATTGATTTGTATGTGTGTGAAAACACCATGCCCCTCTATTTCTCTAGTCTCTACTATAAGTGCATTCTTATTCTTAGAAATCGATTCATACAATTAGTTGATAGGTTTAATCCAAATGCTTTCTTAATCCAGTTATCTCTTGATTGATTGGCATCTTTCTCCATTTCGTAATCGATTTCAGAAGAGGTCATTACAAGTGGTATCGAAGTACTTTTCTGGACCGTTCTGGGAATCAAAGATTTGAAACAGAAATCGTAGGATATATTGGCATACGAAAACGATAACAAGTTTTTGGTCCTGGGAATCAAAACTGCAGTAAATTATGATAAAAGTAATCATGCACGTAAGGTGTTTGATAAAATGTCAAATAACATTAGTCCGAGTACTTTAGGAAAATTTGGTGATGCTGATGGTGCTATCTTGATCCAGGTTTGCCAATGCCCATTTGTGTTTGAGATCTTTTAGTATAAAAGATTGTGCATGCCAAAGTAAGTAACATTATTTATATGCATGCATATGATATTGAGGAAGATGATTTATTTGGTTTTGACATACAGAAAGAGGTTATTTCTCACCGGTATCACCTTGAAAATTTGAATCATTTGTAAGTAAAAATATTAATGTAGATATATACAAAGATATAGATACAAATACACATATACATATAATTATACATATAGATACAGAGATACGAGATACAAATACTGATAGACAAGTACAAGTACACATACAAATTTAATTACAAAATCAAACTCAAACTCGAATACAAATACAAATACAAATATAAATACATATAGGAATACGAATACTTATTTGTTCGCTAAGCTTCACCACCTGGAATTGGAAGATAGAGGTGATCTTTAACTTCATCATCCCTTGTTTTAAATTCATAGTAGTAAACAGTAAACACCACATACATAAAAAGTGTCACCAACAAACACAACCCATTTGTCAAAGTAACATAAACGCCCAACTGTAAGATCCTGCTTAGATCACAGCTTCTAAATCCTGCATCCTTAATGAAACCAACACCAACATACACAATCGCGAAAGGAACCATCAACGTTATATATTTAATGTTTTTACCCGCCAATAGCATTCCACCTCTACTAACTGCTAGACTCCCAGCAACACCATCTTCCAAAACCGAAACAACGAAACATACCATCCAACGTGGGCTTCAAATAGGTACAAAATCTGAGCGTAACCAATGACAAATCTCGAGAAGAAACGAGACGCTGAATTCATTGGCAAAATGGAGTCGATGACAAATAAAACGAAAACAAGTAAGATGTAATTTAAACTTGATAAGATCAAGTAATAGGTAGTGACAAAAGGCTTTTTCCAAGTTCTACCAACTTTCAACATGACGTCTTCAAGGCCTAATACTTTGTCAGTATAAGCTTCGTATGAGGACGATACTGTAGCAACGAAGAATATCAGTGTTACGCACCAAGATAACGCTTGGAAAATAAGTTTTACGACTAGAATCTCTAGTGTAGCATCTAGTGCACCGTCAACAAAAAGTTGATTGAGTTTTTTAATGAGATCATTAAGCAATTTCGGGTGGTTTTCTAACAGAAACATAAGATAGTACGCGTTAGTAGCCGAATGCAACCCAGGAGGATCCTTGAAGTGTAATACTATAACGTTCTCAGCAAGATCCAACATAGACATAGACACAATCACAACAAGTAGGATTGGAACCAACAGTTGTTTGTTTCGGTATATGGTTTTCGAGGAATCTTTAAAGATTCCAAAATAGGATAAGGATTGTGGTTCCAAGTTATCCTCCATTTTTCAATGATATGATGTAATTTAGATGATCAGGTGTGGATAGAGTAAGAGTTATATATAGAGTTGAGATTGTTGTGGCCTTTTTGAAAAGCAAAAGAAAGCATATAAAAGGTTGATTTTTACAAGAATGAAGCGATTAATTTATTGGATTGACTACATCAATAAGCCGAACAACATGAGATCCTAAGTTAAAGATCATAGATACCTAGGACCTTTCCTAAGACACTTGCTTTTGTACACTTGTAGTAGTCACTCTTATATATATATATAGAATAAATCGCATATATTACTTCATCCGTTTCAAAATAATTATCATATTTTGACTTTTGAAAGTCTTTCTTTTCTAACTTTGACTTTGAATATTTTTTTTCTAATTTTATTATATAAACACTACATATAATATTTGATGAAAGTATATCAATGAATATACGTTAAAAACTCAATCCACACATATAAATTTCATATGGTATTATGTAAAAAAACAAAAAAATAAATAAATTAAAGTTGAAAAAGAAAACACTTTTAAAAGCCAAAATGAGAAAGATATTTTAGAACGAAAAAAAGTATTTGTCTACCTATTTAGCATGATTCATCATTTTCTGTACGATATTGATTGGATATAGGGAAACGAGGGTCCTAGACCCGCGCATTCCGACAGAATAATTTCCGTTGTACAAAACTATATGTTTACTTTTATAATATTTTATCTGTAGTGAGCCTAAACAATAATTCGGTTCAACCTATGAACCCATATAATATTATCTTTAATAATGAATACAATCAAACTAACCACGTTATCGAACCCATATAATTTGAACACTTTTGTTTATCAATTGGTCTCCTGCATACATTTAATTACTAACTAGTCCACTAAACTACAAAATTACCCAATAATCGTTGGAGGTTTTGGAGTTGTCGGGTAGGGTAAAATAATCGATGACCGGATAAATCACTGAATCGTGGTATCACTTTCCGAAAGTAACTATTCGACCCTTATTGCCCGGGTTACACGAATATCACTTTGGGATAAGATAGCGATTATATTCTAACTTTTGGTACAAACTAAGAACCCGTGTGCTAGAGAGTATTAGGTTATTTGCTTGTTCTTTTCTCATGAATAATTTCGTATCCTTATATAGGCACCCAAAGCATGGAAGACATTATGTGAATTAATGGCCAATTAATCCTTCATAAGTATATCCATCTCAACAGTCACAAAGACCTTTGATCTTCAAGAAGGTTAAAAGTCTCATCATAATGATACTAACTCATTATTAGATCATTATTTCTTTAACCACAATCCTTTAGTCAGATTTTGTGCTTACTAAGAAAACTTAGCATGAAAACACTTAGTCAACATTTCGTGCTTACTAAGAATACCAAGCACGAAAAACACTTAGTCATTTTCGTGCTTACTAAGAATACCTAGCACGAAAACATTGAGTGCTTACTAAGAAGACTAAGCACGACATTTCATGCTTACTTAGAAGACTAAGCACGACATTTCGTGCTTACTAAGAAAACTAAGCAGGAAAACACTTAGTCAAATTTCGAGCTGACTAAGTCATTATAGTGACTAAAGGAAAATCACTTGGGTCCGGGTAATCTATCAATTAATGGGTGTAAATTCCGTACCTCCTATCCCATTTACAAGTGTAGACGAAATCCCTTAATTACACTAAATTTTCAACAATCCTCCCCAATTTAGTGCAATTCTTTTCATGAGAAATAAACAAATAAAACAAACTCATGCATAAATGAAAATATCTTAAAGATTGAATTTCTACCTTAGTACATTACACATTTCAAATATTCAAGAATCAGGGTGTTCTAAGAATTGAACCCTTCAACCTATTGGAATACCTGAAAATAACATACACATAAGTTTTCAAATACTCTAAAACTAGCCTGACACTTTACAAGCCATGTGTCCATATCCTTTCATGAATGTATCCAAAGCTAAAAGTCCAAAGCTTTCTTGAAGCGGCAAAACTTCACATTCACGTAGGTAGTTCACTTCAGTCATGCACCTGCTCTTGCACTTTTTCAAATGAACTATTAAGAAGCTAGACTTCAACCTCACCTTCAGCAGGTCCAAGTACATACCTTACCTTGGGATGATACAATATTTATGTACTCTAAATTTCTAAGAATAAGCCTTCCACATTGAATTCAGCTTATGATTTTCATCATAAAGGAATCAGGTATCTTATTATCATAAATTTATGTAGACTTTAAACCCATCCCCACATCAGACTTGTCAACCAAGTCTCTTGCCAATCCCTTCGTCAATTAATCGACTAATTTTGTTGTGACCTCACAAACACTATAGAAATTACCCCATTCGCGATGAGTTCACGAATCATGCTATGTCTAACACCTAAGTGTCTAGACTTCCCATTGTACATATGGCTATAAGCCTTTGCCAATGTAGCAACACTATCACAATGGATACACATGGGTGCAATAGGTTTAGGCCATAATGGTATTTCATGGATTAAGTTTCTAAGCCATTCTGCCTCTTTACCAGTAGCAACTAAAGCAACAAACTCTGACTCAATCGTTGAGTTGGTAATATATGTCTGCTTCTTAGAAGCCCATGAAATGGCACCTCCCCCAAGTAAGAACACCCAACCACTTGTTGAAGAATGATCTTCAACATTGGTTATCCAACTAGCAAAAGTGTATCCTTCTATTACCAAAGGAAACCTACTATAAGATAAACTATAGTCCATAGTTTTCTTCAAATACCTTGATTCCTGCCTAATTGATTGCCAATGATGAGTACTAAGGTTACTAGTATATCTACTCAATTTTCCCACAGGAAAAGCAATACCCGGCCTTATACAAGTCATAACATACATCAAACAGCCAATCACCAGTGAATACTCAGGTTGCAATACAGCTTCATCTTGATTAGGCATAAGCTTCTCACTTTGATCCACGGTTGTACTCACAGGAGTACAATCAAAGCAATTGAAATTTCTCAACACCTTCTCAATATAATGAGATTGAGAAATCGAAATTCCACTGCTTTCACGTTTGATCCTAATACCAAGAATAGCGGCAGCCTCCCCCATATCTTTCATAGAGAACTTTGATGACAAAAAATCTTTATTTAAATCAACCCGACTTTGGTCAGTCCCAAAGATCAACATGTCATCAACATATAGAAAAATTATAACTCCTTTACCAGAGTCATCAAATGTGCTAGATACACATTTATCAGCTTGGTTCAATTTAAAACCACTAGATAAAACCACTTCATCAAACTTTTGATATCATTGCTTAGGTGCTTGTTTCAATCCATATAAGGATTTCACAAGTTTTCACACCTTGCTTTCATTACCTAGTATGAAAATTCCATGAGGTTGTGATGTGCTACTCACGATACGGTTGAAACGGACGGTTTTATTCGTGCGGTGTCGTTAGGTCGCAGGACGTCAGATTCAGTTGATCAGGGTAGCACACAGTGGTTTTATTTATTTATATTGTGCGGGGCCTAAAGTTACTTTTACTTTATATGGTGTAGAAGGTGTAAGTTAACCTAGTGTCGTATTTTTGAATAGATTAATGAATTGAAAATCAAGTGGATAATTGTCTTTTATTTAAATTACCTAGATAAAGGATAGTAGTTGGTTTAAGCTAAAAGTCCTATGTGCGGAAAAGTAAATAAGTGGAAGGATATCCGGAGTATGCAAATCAGGGAAATGTTGACCAAGATATTACTATTGGGTTAGGGAAATGTAATTCTGCTTATGTTAAGACTATGCTTGGAATGATGTAGATCTGGTTGGATGAGCCAATCACACAGACCTACTTGTCTCTGAACTCTGGGAGTTCTCTTTGAGCAGTGAGAAGTATGTCACTTGGTTGTATAATTGAAAGGTAGCTACACCTTGGAGGTTATCCTCACTAAAGTACTGGGTTTATTAGTGAGTTGAGCTCTAATCCTAACCCTCGTTATCAGTTTGGTTAACTGAATAACAACGTGTCGTGTTAATTGAACACTGATCACAAACGGAAGGAGTCCGTCGATTTAAGTTGGAAAAACCTTAAATGAAAACCAATAACCATTTCATCATACTAATGAGATCATATCAGTTCAAGCATTATACAGTATTACAGTTGATATACTGAAAGTAAAGCAAATAGAAACCTAATAAATACCTAAACAGTTGATATGACTTAATTCTAAGACAACAATCAAACAAGAACATGCAATAGGTTTGGGGTCACACAGTGAAGGCACTAATTAGATCTTAACAGCTCCTAAGAAGTCTCTTCGGAACAGTCAATAGGCATAATAGGTCATTCATGTCTCAATTCCTAAGTTCCGTGTCCTAAAAGCGCATTAAATGCCTCTCGGGAACTTCGGCCATAACGAGTTCATAGAATCTTCAGATACAGTATAACCAGGGGTCTTAATCCTATGAAATAGCTAATTTCATATAGGTGGACAAGTCCTGATCACAACCTAGGTTGGTCAATCCTTAAGATGCTAGCATACAAATCTATCAGACTTCCTAGTTCAGTATTACGACAGTAATCGTACTAAATTAACATAATTACGCTAACCCAAACTTCTGTCATGACAACATACAGATTAATTAAGCTATCATGGTAATATTAGAACGCATTATTAAACATAAAAAGTAAATGTTTAATACAAAAGACAAGCGTTTCGGATAAAAACCTGAAAAGGCTGAAGAAATCTGCCCGAGATCGCAGGGACTCGCCGGGATATCCTCCGGAAAATAAAAGCTAAGCTAACTACTACTAAAAACTAACTAAAAGCTTGAAAATATAAATTGAATTATATATTGAGTGTGTGTTGAAATGGATGGAGAGAGCCCTTTAAATAGACTTGAATTTTGCTTGCAAACGGCTGGCAGGCCGTTTGGCAGGCCGTTTGCAGGGGCCGTTTGCCAGACCAAGCCGTTTGTAGGGGCCGTTTATCTTGGGCGTGTGGCAAGCCGTTTTTGAGCCAGGCAGGCCGTTTGGCAAGCCGTTTGGCTGCCCGGTCAGCTGAAATTCTCTGGATCGTAACTTGATTTCTTGTCTTTCACCGTTTTCGCTCTAGAATCTTCGTTTTAGCTCTGTTTTACTTGATTCTTATTGCATCGCCTTCGTAATTACTTAATCTACAAAATCAACTGATAAAGCGATAATTTTACCGACAAAGTTTGAATCTTTATTGTTTTAGGGTTTAATATTGGGGATAAAAATGTGACTTTTTGGCCGTATCAAATACCCCACACTTAGCTTTTCTTGTCCTCAAGCAAAAAAGAGGGAATATAAGGTTCTTTTTAATAGATTCTCCCTTGCCCACCCGTGGATCTTTTTATTATGCCTTCATCAGAAGTCGTCACATCGTTCGAAAGTATTATAAAAAGTTTCGAGCTTCGATGATTTGGTCGCTAGATTTCAATTGCGTCCATAGTGAAAAATGCGTACTTCCCAACTCTTAGATGTAGAGTATACATGACCAGGCTCCTCACTAGCGGGTCACTCATATCACTCAAGTGTTTAGGGTGCCCTAATCTAATTGTATTGTCGCTCAGAAGCCAGTCCTGTAACAATTCTCATCATAGACTTGGTAAAGCATCGATATCTCCACCGGTTAAGTGAGGACGCCACTGATCTTCTTCCTAGGCATTCTTTCAAGAGGAAGACGGGTTGTAGGGTTTGGTTGGGAAATTTTTTATGGATTGGTGAAAGGTATCCAGATCTTTTGATTTAGAGAGAATTAATAGATTTCGATTCTTCAAAGTATCAATTTTTGGATCGAGAGTGGCTTGGAATCCGTAAAAAGTTTCTTCGGAAGAGGCGGATTTTGCTAAGACTTTGTCTAGAATTTTTCTTTAGCTCCTTCGGTATTCTTCTTTGGGGCAACTTCTCGGGTCTTTTTCTTTGCCTTTATTTCTAGAGACTTTGCTCTCTCTCTCTCTCTCTCTATATATATATATATATATATATATATATATATATATATATATATATATATATATATATATATATATATATATATATATATATATATATATATATATATATATATATATATATATATATATATATATATATATAATTTATTTATTTTTTTAATTTTTTTTCGGCATACCCTTTCTTCATAACTTTTGTCTTTCGTTCCTGGTGCCCAGAGAGGAAGTGATAATCCACTGAAAATAGGCCTTTGACCTATCAAAAACAATCAGGGGTTCGGAATCTTTTAACAAGTGCTTTTGAAGTGAATTTGATCGATCTATCTCTTCATTAATCTCTGGATCTTTTGATAAATGGAAAGGGGAATGAAGGTGAATGGGTAGTGTATTTTTGGGAGTGAATTTAGGGTGAATTTTTCTGATTCATCAACTCTTTATGTGAGTCGGTCGGTTTAAATTGCGTGGAGTGGAAACGGAAACGGATGGCTTTTTTTTCTTCTCTATTCAGAATGATTTCGGAAGGAGTATCGCACCTGCACCACGTATGGCGCTTACTAACCATTGGTCTTGAAACGTATGTCAGAACCAAGTTCTAACTTGAACCATACACCGGCACGCTCATCAATTGAAATGACAAAGTGCTGTAGATTTGATGGGTCGTACAGATACTTTGGGTCCAAGAGTCCTCACTTTTGGGAGTAGGGGTCGTGCTTGGTCATGCGTAGCCTTTTACATATTTTCTTAAAAGAAATCTTTTGACACAAAACATAAGTTTCAGCTTAATCGTTCCGTTCTAATGAATGTTTCGAAAACCGATTTCTAGCAATTTTATTAGATCTTTTGGGCAAAACAAGGTAATAATTTTTCGAAATCACCCAATATCCATTGCTAATTACTTTTTAGACAAAAGAATTTTTCAAAACTTGGCGTTTTACTGTTACTTGTCCTTTAAACCTCTACCCAATACCCCACTCTTAGAAAAACATTGTCCCTAATGTTCTCTGAAAAAGAATATTTTAATACTTTATAAATTAAGGACATTGTTTTCTAAAATTTCTAAGTTGGTTGCGGGTGTGACCCCACACTTAGAGATTTTAGTGCGTAATAATTGAAATAGGTTTGAGGAAGGATTACTTCCCTATGGTCAGGTTACTTCCCTAGTGCTGGGCCTTCCTACGGTCGGTCTCCTAATTGCTGGAAAGGACCAGCCTCTTTTGATAAAATTTCTGCATGAAGAACAAAAAGAGAAAGGCAGCATTTCCACTACATATAACTTTTTAATACAATGCTTCAAAAAGATAAAACTAAAGGTAAAAAAAAAGTAAAGTAGTCTACGGAATACTATCCTGGCCATCCTGGCCAATGTGCTGAGCGGTGTCTGCGAAGTATCCATGAAGTCCGAAGGGATCATCATCATCCTCTATGTAGTGACCCGAACTTTTCCATGTTTATATATATTAATTGAGATTGATATTTACATGATTAAATGTTTTCAACATGTTAAGCAATCAAACTTGTTAAGACTTGATTAATTGAAATAGGTTTCATATAGACAATTGACCACCCAAGTTGACCGGTGATTCACGAACGTTAAAACTTGTAAAAACTATATGATGACATATATATGGTTATATATATAGTTAACATGATATTATGATAAGTAAACATATCATTAAGTATATTAACAATGAACTACATATGTAAAAACAAGACTACTAACTTAATGATTTTGAAACGAGACATATATGTAACGATTATCGTTGTAACGACATTTAATGTATATATATCATATTAAGAGATATTCGTACATCATAATATCATGATAATATAATAATTTAAAATCTCTTTTGATATTATAAACATTGGGTTAACAACATTTAACAAGATCGTTAACCTAAAGGTTTCAAAACAACATTTACATGTAACGACTAACGATGACTTAACGACTCAGTTAAAATGTATATACATGTAGTGTTTTAATATGTATTCATACACTTTTGAAAGACTTCAAGACACTTATCAAAATACTTCTACTTAACAAAAATGCTTACAATTACATCCTCGTTCAGTTTCATCAACAATTCTACTCGTATGCACCCGTATTCGTACTCGTACAATACACAGCTTTTAGATGTATGTACTATTGGTATATACACTCCAATGATCAGCTCTTAGCAGCCCATGTGAGTCACCTAACACATGTGGGAACCATCATTTGGCAACTAGCATGAAATATCTCTTAAAATTACAAAAATATGAGTAATCATTCATGACTTATTTACATGAAAACAAAATAACATATCCTTTATATCTAATCCATACACCAACGACCAAAAACACCTACAAACACTTTCATTCTTCAATTTTCTTCATCTAATTGATCTCTCTCAAGTTCTATCTTCAAATTCTAAGTGTTCTTCATAAATTCCAAAAGTTCTAGTTTCATAATATCAAGAATACTTTCAAGTTTGCTAGCTCACTTCCAATCTTGTAAGGTGATCATCCAACCTCAAGAAATCTTTGTTTCTTACAGTAGGTTATCATTCTAATACAAGGTAATAATCATATTCAAACTTTGGTTCAATTTCTATAACTATAACAATCTTATTTTAAGTGATGATCTCACTTGAACTTGTTTTCGTGTCATGATTCTGCTTCAAGAACTTCGAGCCATCCAAGGATCCATTGAAGCTAGATCCATTTTTCTCTTTTCCAGTAGGTTTATCCAAGGAACTTAAGGTAGTAATGATGTTCATAACATCATTCGATTCATACATATAAAGCTATCTTATTCGAAGGTTTAAACTTGTAATCACTAGAACATAGTTTAGTAAATTCTAAACTTGTTCGCAAACAAAAGTTAATCCTTCTAACTTGACTTTTAAAATCAACTAAACACATGTTCTATATCTATATGATATGCTAACTTAATGATTTAAAACCTGAAAACACGAAAAACACCGTAAAACCGGATTTACGCCGTCGTAGTAACACCGCGGGCTGTTTTGGGTTAGTTAATTAAAAACTATGATAAACTTTGATTTAAAAGTTGTTATTCTGAGAAAATGATTTTTATTATGAACATGAAACTATATCCAAAAATTATGGTTAAACTCAAAGTGGAAGTATGTTTTCTAAAATGGTCATCTAGACGTCGTTCTTTCGACTGAAATGACTACCTTTATAAAAACGACTTGTAACTTATTTTTCCGACTATAAACCTATACTTTTTCTGTTTAGATTCATAAAATAGAGTTCAATATGAAACCATAGCAATTTGATTCACTCAAAACGGATTTAAAATGAAGAAGTTATGGGTAAAACAAGATTGGATAATTTTTCTCATTTTAGCTACGTGAAAATTGGTAACAAATCTATTCCAACCATAACTTAATCAACTTGTATTGTATATTATGTAATCTTGAGATACCATAGACACGTATACAATGTTTCGACCTATCATGTCGACACATCTATATATATTTCGGAACAACCATAGACACTCTATATGTGAATGTTGGAGTTAGCTATACAGGGTTGAGGTTGATTCCAAAATATATATAGTTTGAGTTGTGATCAATACTGAGATACGTATACACTGGGTCGTGGATTGATTCAAGATAATATTTATCGATTTATTTCTGTACATCTAACTGTGGACAACTAGTTGTAGGTTACTAACGAGGACAGCTGACTTAATAAACTTAAAACATCAAAATATATTAAAAGTGTTGTAAATATATTTTGAACATACTTTGATATATATGTATATATTGTTATAGGTTCGTGAATCAACCAGTGGCCAAATCTTACTTCCCGACGAAGTAAAAATCTGTGAAAGTGAATTATAGTCCCACTTTTAAAATCTAATATTTTTGGGATGAGAATACATGCAGGTTTTATAAATGATTTACAAAATAGACACAAGTACGTGAAACTACATTCTATGGTTGAATTATCGAAATCGAATATGCCCCTTTTTATTAAGTCTGGTAATCTAAGAATTTGGGAACAGACACCCTAATTGACGCGAATCCTAAAGATAGATCTATTGGGCTTAACAAACCCCATCCAAAGTACCGGATGCTTTAGTACTTCGAAATTTATATCATATCCGAAGGGTGTCCCGGAATGATGGGGATATTCTTATATATGCATCTTGTTAATGTCGGTTACCAGGTGTTCACCATATGAATGATTTTTATCTCTATGTATGGGATGTGTATTGAAATATGAAATCTTGTGGTCTATTATTATGATTTGATATATATAGGTTAAACCTATAACTCACCAACATTTTTGTTGACGTTTTAAGCATGTTTATTCTCAGGTGATTATTAAGAGCTTCCGCTGTCGCATACTTAAATAAGGACAAGATTTGGAGTCCATGCTTGTATGATATTGTGTAAAAACTGCATTCAAGAAACTTATTTTGTTGTAACATATTTGTATTGTAAACCATTATGTAATGGTCGTGTGTAAACAGGATATTTTAGATTATCATTATTTGATAATCTACGTAAAGCTTTTTAAACCTTTATTGATGAAATAAAGGTTATGGTTTGTTTTAAAATGAATGCAGTCTTTGAAAAACGTCTCATATAGAGGTCAAAACCTCGCAACGAAATCAATTAATATGGAACGTTTTTAATCAATAAGAACGGGACATTTCAGTTGGTATCCGAGCGTTGGTCTTAGAGAACCAGAATTTTGCATTAGTGTGTCTTATCGAGTTTGTTAGGATGCATTAGTGAGTCTGGACTTCGACCGTGTTTACTTGAAAAATGATTGCTTAACAAATTTTGTTGGAAACTATATATTTTTAACATGTGAATATTATGTGATATATTAATCTCTTAACGCGTTTGATATTATGTGATAGATGTCTACCTCTAGAACAAGTCCCATTGACTCACCTAATAATAATGAAGAGTCAAATGTAAATTTGAATGATTCGTGGACTGATTCACAAGTTCCCGAAGAGGAACCGGAAGAAGAGTCGGAACCGGAAGAAGAATCGGAACCGGAAGAAGAATCGGAACCGGATGAAGAAATAGAACCGGTGGGGGAAATAATAAAACGGTTAAGTAAAAGAAAATCCTCAACCAACCGACCAAGGTTAATTATGGTCAATGGTGTTTCCGCCAAGGAAGCAAAATATTGGGAGGATTACCAATTCTCCGATGAATCGGATTCCGACGAGAATTCCGATGATGTTATAGAAATTACCCCAACTGAATTTAAAAAGGCAAAAGAAAATAATAAGGGAAAGGGCATAAAAATAGAGAAATCTAATTCCAACCCCGATGAACTTTATATGTATCGTCAACCCCAGAAGTCCTTAAGTTGTAACAATGACCCGGGAACCTCTAAACCGCCAGGTTTTTCTAAACCAATGTGGATCACGACGGCTCGTATTAGGGGAACATCATATATCCCTAGAAACTTGGCAAAACGAACTAAAACCGAAGAAGAAGAAACAAGCGAGTCGGAATAAGATAGTTGTATTCGTGTGGTGTAATATATGTAATATAGTGTGCTTATGCTTTATGATATATGTAAAAATTGCTTGTATTAATAAGTATTTTTTTTTATGAATCTAACTCTTGTCTATTTTACAGTATAAAAACACAAAATGGATAGACAACCCAATATTTTAAGAGACCTACCCGGAGACATGATTGATGAAATCTTGTCTAGAGTCGGTCAGAATTCTTCGGCACAACTATTTAAGGCGAGATCAGTTTGTAAGACATTCGAAGAACGTTCCAAGAATGTCTTGGTTTATAAAAGACTTTCGTTTGAAAGATGGGGGATATCACATTGGGAAACCAATAAGTTACGATGTGTTTACTTTGACGCATATATTGCGGGGAACCCAAATGCTATTTTACGCAATGGGTTAAGAAATTATTTTGACTCAGTATATCCGAATATAGGACTTCGTGATTTAGAAAAAGCGGCTAACATGCAACATAAAGAAGCATGTTATGCTTACGGGTTAGTAATGTTCGCTTCTCACCAAAGTGAGAACAAGAACATCGGGCTACAACTATTAAACAAAACGTTTCCACAAGTGACGGAGTCGGTAATTGGGGTAAGAAATGAGGTTTTTAGATTATTACGGGACTGTTGGACATTACGTAACCCTCGTCCCTTTGATGACGTTACAACACGCTGTCTTATCAACGGCCATAACGGTTATGTTCCACAAGACCAAGGATGGGAAGTAGTCCTAGTAAAACCAGAATGCATGACTTGTTTCTGGACGTATGAATTACGTGTCTTTATTACCTTTGCTGAACGACTTGTGTACTAGCTAGAATTATCTTCACAACTATCTTGTATCAAAGTTATTGTGTGCTATATTTCATGCTTTATGTAAAATAAGCGGTATTGTAAGTTTGTAAAATATTGTATAAAAGTTTGAACGCGGAATATTATTATAATCAGTTTTTCATATAGAATTGTAGTAGTTGAATTGTATATTAGCTACTAAGTATGAACTTAACGGGTAGGTACTACCCGAATTTAAACTTATAAAACGCTAATATGAAGAAAAAGCTTTTATAAATGAGTTTATATTATGCTACGAAATACTATTAACTACTCTTAATATTCTGTATGATTAACTTGTTCCATTTGACTATTTTGAAGGAAATGGCACCGACTACTCGACACACCGTGAATATGAATGAAGAGGAATTCCGTACTTTTCTAGCTTCAAACATAGCCGCAGTACAGGCTGTGCTACATACCAACAATAACCTTGGATCTGGCAGTACAGGAAATCGTGTAGGATGCACCTACAAAGAATTCACTGCCTGCAAACCTTTGGAATTTGATGGAACCGAAGGACCGATCGGATTGAAACGGTGGACCGAGAAGGTCGAATCGGTGTTTGCCATAAGTAAGTGTACTGAAGAGGACAAAGTGAAGTACGCTACGCATACCTTCACAGGTTCTGCGTTAACATGGTGGAATACCTATCTAGAGCAAGTGGGACAAGACGATGCGTACGCACTACCGTGGTCAGCATTCAAGCACTTGATGAACGAGAAGTACCGTCCCAGAACCGAGGTCAATAAGCTCAAGACAGAACTTAGAGGGTTACGAACCCAAGGATTTGATATTACCACGTATGAAAGACGATTCACAGAATTGTGCCTATTGTGTCCGGGAGCATTCGAAGATGAGGAAGAGAAGATCGACGCGTTTGTGAAAGGATTACCGGAAAGAATCCAAGAAGATATAAGTTCACACGAGCCCGCCTCCATACAACAGGCATGTAGAATGGCTCACAAACTAGTGAACCAGATTGAAGAAAGAATTAAAGAATAGACTGCGGAAGAGGCCAATGTGAAGCAAGTCAAAAGAAAGTGGGAGGAAAACGGTGAAAAGAATCACCAATACAACAACAACAGCAATTACAACAATAATCGCAACAATTATCCCAACAATCGCAACATCAATCGCAACTACAACAAATGGCCCAACAACAACAACAACAACAACAACAACAACAACTACAACAATCATCCCAACAACAATAATAACCGCAACAACAACAACAATCAGAAGCAGCTATGCCAAAGGTGTGAAAAGAATCACTCGGGGTTCTGCACCAAATTTTGCAACAAGTGTAAAAGAAATGGTCATAGCGCGGCGAAGTGTGAGGTCTACGGACCAGGGGTTAATAGAACGAAAGGAACAAATGGTGTCGGAACGAGTAATGGAGGAGCAAGTAGTGTCGGAGCAAGTTATGCCAATGTAGTTTGTTATAAATGTGGAAAACCGGGCCACATTATTAGAAATTGCCCGAACCAGGAGAACACGAATGGACAAGGCCGTGGAAGAGTTTTCAATATTAATGCGGTAGAGGCACAGGAAGACCCGGAGCTTGTTACGGGTACGTTTCTTATTGACAATAAATCTGCTTACGTTTTATTTGATTCGGGTGCAGATAGAAGCTATATGAGTAGAGATTTTTGTGCTAAATTAAGTTGTCCATTGACGCCTTTGGATAGTAAATTTTTACTCGAATTAGCAAATGGTAAATTAATTTCAGCAGATAATATATGTCGGAATCGAGAAATTAAACTGGTTAGCGAAACATTTAAGATTGATTTGATACCAGTAGAGTTAGGGAGTTTTGATGTGATAATCGGTATGGACTGGTTGAAAGAAGTGAAAGCAGAGATCGTTTGTTACAAAAATGCAATTCACATTATACGAGAAAAAGGAAAACCCTTAATGGTGTACGGAGAAAAGGGCAACACGAAGCTACGTCTTATTAGTAATTTGAAGGCACAAAAACTAATAAGAAAAGGTTGCTATGCTGTTCTAGCACACGTCGAGAAAGTACAAACTGAAGAAAAGAGCATCAATGATGTTTCCATTGCAAAAGAATTTCCCGATGTATTTCCGAAAGAATTACCGGGATTACCCCCACATCGATCCGTTGAATTTCAAATAGATCTTGTACCAGGAGCTGCACCAATAGCTCGTGCTCCTTACAGACTCGCACCCAGCGAGATGAAAGAACTGCAAAGCCAATTACAAGAACTTTTAGAGCGTGGTTTCATTCGACCAAGTACATCACCGTGGGGAGCTCCTGTTTTGTTTGTCAAGAAGAAAGATGGTACATTCAGGTTGTGTATCGACTACCGAGAGTTGAACAAACTTACCATCAAGAACCGCTACCCACTACCGAGAATCGACAACTTATTTGATCAACTACAAGGCTCGTCTGTTTATTCAAAGATTGACTTACGTTCCGGGTATCATCAAATGCGGGTGAAAGAAGATGATATTCCAAAGACTGCTTTCAGAACACGTTACGGTCATTACGAGTTTATGGTCATGCCATTTGGTTTAACTAATGCACCAGCTGTGTTCATGGACCTAATGAACCGAGTGTGTGGACCATACCTTGACAAGTTTGTCATTGTTTTCATTGATGACATACTTATTTACTCAAAGAATGACCAAGAACACGGTGAACATTTGAGAAAGGTGTTAGAAGTATTGAGGAAGGAAGAATTGTACGCTAAGTTTTCAAAGTGTGCATTTTGGTTGGAAGAAGTTCAATTCCTCGGTCACATAGTGAACAAAGAAGGTATTAAGGTGGATCCGGCAAAGATAGAAACTGTTGAAAAGTGGGAAACCCCGAAAACTCCGAAACACATACGCCAGTTTTTAGGACTAGCTGGTTACTACAGAAGGTTCATCCAAGACTTTTCCAGAATAGCAAAACCCTTGACTGCATTAACGCATAAAGGGAAGAAATTTGAATGGAATGATGAACAAGAGAAAGCGTTTCAGTTATTGAAGAAAAAGCTAACTACGGCACCTATATTGTCATTGCCTGAAGGGAATGATGATTTTGTGATTTATTGTGACGCATCAAAGCAAGGTCTCGGTTGTGTATTAATGCAACGAACGAAGGTGATTGCTTATGCGTCTAGACAATTGAAGATTCACGAACAAAATTATACGACGCATGATTTGGAATTAGGCGCGGTTGTTTTTGCATTAAAGACTTGGAGGCACTACTTATATGGGGTCAAAAGTATTATATATACCGACCACAAAAGTCTTCAACACATATTTAATCAGAAACAACTGAATATGAGGCAGCGTAGGTGGATTGAATTATTGAATGATTACGATTTTGAGATTCGTTACCACCCGGGGAAGGCAAATGTGGTAGCCGATGCCTTGAGCAGGAAGGATAGAGAACCCATTCTAGTAAAATCTATGAATATAATGATTCATAATAACATTACTACTCAAATAAAGGAGGCGCAACAAGGAGTTTTAAAAGAGGGAAATTTAAAGGATGAAATACCCAAAGGATCAGAGAAGCATCTTAATATTCGGGAAGACGGAACCCGGTATAGGGCTGAAAGGATTTGGGTACCAAAATTTGGAGATATGAGAGAAATGGTACTTAGAGAAGCTCATAAAACCAGATACTCAATACATCCTGGAACGGGGAAGATGTACAAGGATCTCAAGAAACATTATTGGTGGCCGGGTATGAAAGCCGATGTTGCTAAATACGTAGGAGAATGTTTGACGTGTTCTAAGGTCAAAGCTGAGCATCAGAAACCATCAGGTCTACTTCAACAACCCGAAATCCCGGAATGGAAATGGGAAAACATTACCATGGATTTCATCACTAAATTGCCAAGGACTGCAAGTGGTTTTGATACTATTTGGGTAATAGTTGATCGTCTCACCAAATCAGCACACTTCCTGCCAATAAGAGAAGATGACAAGATGGAGAAGTTAGCACGACTGTATTTGAAGGAAGTCATCTCCAGACATGGAATACCAATCTCTATTATCTCTGATAGGGATGGCAGATTTATTTCAAGATTCTGGCAGACATTACAGCAAGCATTAGGAACTCGTCTAGACATGAGTACTGCCTATCATCCACAAACTGATGGGCAGAGTGAAAGGACGATACAAACGCTTGAAGACATGCTACGAGCATGTGTTATTGATTTCGAAAACAGTTGGGATCGACATCTACCATTAGCAGAATTTTCCTACAACAACAGCTACCATTCAAGCATTGAGATGGCGCCGTTTGAAGCACATTATGGTAGAAAGTGCAGGTCTCCGATTTGTTGGAGTGAAGTGGGGGATAGACAGATTACGGGTCCGGAGATTATACAAGAAACTACCGAGAAGATCATCCAATTTCAACAACGGTTGAAAACCGCCCAAAGTCGACAAAAGAGCTACGCTGACATTAAAAGAAAAGATATAGAATTTGAAATTGGAGAGATGGTCATGCTTAAAGTTGCACCTTGGAAAGGCGTTGTTCGATTTGGTAAACGAGGGAAATTAAATCCAAGGTATATTGGACCATTCAAGATTATTGATCGTGTTGGACCAGTAGCTTACCGACTTGAGTTACCTCAACAACTCGCGGCTGTACATAACACTTTCCACGTCTCGAATTTGAAGAAATGTTTTGCTAAAGAAGATCTCACTATTCCGTTAGATGAAATCCAAATCAACGAAAACCTTCAATTCATCGAAGAACCCGTCGAAATAATGGATCGTGAGGTTAAAAGACTTAAGCAAAACAAGATACCAATTGTTAAGGTTCGATGGAATGCTCGTAGAGGACCCGAGTTCACCTGGGAGCGTGAAGATCAGATGAAGAAGAAATACCCGCATCTATTTCCAGAAGATTCGTCAACACCTTCAACAGCTTAAAATTTCGGGACGAAATTTATTTAACGGGTAGGTACTGTAGTGACCCAAACTTTTCCATGTTTATATATATTAATTGAGATTTTTATTTACATGATTAAATGTTTCCAACATGTTAAGCAATCAAACTTGTTAAGACTTGATTAATTGAAATATGTTTCATATAGACAATTGACCACCCAAGTTGACCGGTGATTCACGAACGTTAAAACTTGTAAAAACTATATGATGACATATATATGGTTATATATATAGTTAACATGATATTATGATAAGTAAACATATCATTAAGTATATTAACAATGAACTACATATGTAAAAACAAGACTACTAACTTAATGATTTTGAAACGAGACATATATGTAACGATTATCGTTGTAACGACATTTAATGTATATATATCATATTAAGAGATATTCGTACATCATAATATCATGATAATATAATAATTTAAAATCTCTTTTGATATTATAAACATGGGTTAACAACATTTAACAAGATCGTTAACCTAAAGGTTTCAAAACAACATTTACATGTAACGACTAACGATGACTTAACGACTCAGTTAAAATGTATATACATGTAGTGTTTTAATATGTATTCATACACTTTTGAAAGACTTCAAGACACTTATCAAAATACTTCTACTTAACAAAAATGCTTACAATTACATCCTCGTTCAGTTTCATCAACAATTCTACTCATATGCACCCGTATTCGTACTCGTACAATACACAGCTTTTAGATGTATGTACTATTGGTATATACACTCCAATGATCAGCTCTTAGCAGCCCATGTGAGTCACCTAACACAAGTGGGAACCATCATTTGGCAACTAGCATGAAATATCTCATAAAATTACAAAAATATGAGTAATCATTCATGACTTATTTACATGAAAACAAAATAACATATCCTTTATATCTAATCCATACACCAACGACCAAAAACACCTACAAACACTTTCATTCTTCAATTTTCTTCATCTAATTGATCTCTCTCAAGTTCTATCTTCAAATTCTAAGTGTTCTTCATAAATTCCAAAAGTTCTAGTTTCATAAAATCAAGAATACTTTCAAGTTTGCTAGCTCACTTCCAATCTTGTAAGGTGATCATCCAACCTCAAGAAATCTTTGTTTCTTACAGTAGGTTATCATTCTAATACAAGGTAATAATCATATTCAAACTTTGGTTCAATTTCTATAACTATAACAATCTTATTTTAAGTGATGATCTCACTTGAACTTGTTTTCGTGTCATGATTCTGCTTCAAGAACTTCGAGCCATCCAAGGATCCATTGAAGCTAGATCCATTTTTCTCTTTTCCAGTAGGTTTATCCAAGGAACTTAAGGTAGTAATGATGTTCATAACATCATTCGATTCATACATATAAAGCTATCTTATTCGAAGGTTTAAACTTGTAATCACTAGAACATAGTTTAGTAAATTCTAAACTTGTTCGCAAACAAAAGTTAATCCTTCTAACTTGACTTTTAAAATCAACTAAACACATGTTCTATATCTATATGATATGCTAACTTAATGATTTAAAACCTGAAAACACGAAAAACACCGTAAAACCGGATTTACGCCGTCGTAGTAACACCGCGGGCTGTTTTGGGTTAGTTAATTAAAAACTATGATAAACTTTGATTTAAAAGTTGTTATTATGAGAAAATGATTTTTATTATGAACATGAAACTATATCCAAAAATTATGGTTAAACTCAAAGTGGAAGTATGTTTTCTAAAATGGTCATCTAGACGTCGTTCTTTCGACTGAAATGACTACCTTTATAAAAATGACTTGTAACTTATTTTTCCGACTATAAACCTATACTTTTTCTGTTTAGATTCATAAAATAGAGTTCAATATGAAACCATAGCAATTTGATTCACTCAAAACGGATTTAAAATGAAGAAGTTATGGGTAAAACAAGATTGGATAATTTTTCTCATTTTAGCTACGTGAAAATTGGTAACAAATCTATTCCAACCATAACTTAATCAACTTGTATTGTATATTATGTAATCTTGAGATACCATAGACACGTATACAATGTTTCGACCTATCATGTCGACACATCTATATATATTTCGGAACAACCATAGACACTCTATATGTGAATGTTGGAGTTAGCTATACAGGGTTGAGGTTGATTCCAAAATATATATAGTTTGAGTTGTGATCAATACTGAGATACGTATACACTGGGTCGTGGATTGATTCAAGATAATATTTATCGATTTATTTCTGTACATCTAACTGTGGACAACTAGTTGTAGGTTACTAACGAGGACAGCTGACTTAATAAACTTAAAACATCAAAATATATTAAAAGTGTTGTAAATATATTTTGAACATACTTTGATATATATGTATATATTGTTATAGGTTCGTGAATCAACCAGTGGCCAAATCTTACTTCCCGACGAAGTAAAAATCTGTGAAAGTGAGTTATAGTCCCACTTTTAAAATCTAATATTTTTGGGATGAGAATACATGCAGGTTTTATAAATGATTTACAAAATAGACACAAGTACGTGAAACTACATTCTATGGTTGAATTATCGAAATCGAATATGCCCCTTTTTATTAAGTCTGGTAATCTAAGAATTTGGGAACAGACACCCTAATTGACGCGAATCCTAAAGATAGATCTATTGGGCTTAACAAACCCCATCCAAAGTACCGGATGCTTTAGTACTTCGAAATTTATATCATATCCGAAGGGTGTCCCGGAATGATGGGGATATTCTTATATATGCATCTTGTTAATGTCGGTTACCAGGTGTTCACCATATGAATGATTTTTATCTCTATGTATGGGATGTGTATTGAAATATGAAATCTTGTGGTCTATTATTATGATTTGATATATATAGGTTAAACCTATAACTCACCAACATTTTTGTTGACGTTTTAAGCATGTTTATTCTCAGGTGATTATTAAGAGCTTCCGCTGTCGCATACTTAAATAAGGACGAGATTTGGAGTCCATGCTTGTATGATATTGTGTAAAAACTGCATTCAAGAAACTTATTTTGTTGTAACATATTTGTATTGTAAACCATTATGTAATGGTCGTGTGTAAACATGATATTTTAGATTATCATTATTTGATAATCTACGTAAAGCTTTTTAAACCTTTATTGATGAAATAAAGGTTATGGTTTGTTTTAAAATGAATGCAGTCTTTGAAAAACGTCTCATATAGAGGTCAAAACCTCGCAACGAAATCAATTAATATGGAACGTTTTTAATCAATAAGAACGGGACATTTCACTCTAGTCTCGGAAAATACTCAAGTGGTTGCCCTACATCCAACTCAGGGCCTAATAGTGAATCCAGACAAAGGTCTGACGGCAACACCAGATGTGACAAGCTCGGGAAAGGATCCTCATCAGGGATGTTCCCGGTAATCTCAAAGGTATGGGCCGTGGGTGGCTCAACTTGTCAAGACCCGTCCTAATCCATCCGGACAAAGTCCACATCGATTATAAATGATTCACAATAGTTGATTACATCGCGAGGTATTTGACCTCTATATGATACATTTTACAAACATTTCATTCGTTTTGAAAAGACAAACTTCCTTACATCGAAAATTGACGATATGCATACTATTTTATAATATATCTAGCTATAATTGACTTAATAATAATCTTGATGAACTCGACGACTCGAATGCAACGTCTTTTGAAATATGTAATGAATGACTCCAAGTAATGTCTCTAATATAAGCAAATGCACAGCGGAAGATTTCTTTCATACCTGAGAATAAACATGCTTTAAAGTGTCAACCAAAAGGTTGGTGAGTTCATTAGTTTAACATAACAATCATTTCTATTATTTTAATAGACCACAAGATTTCACATTTCAATACACATCCCATACATAGAGATAAAAATCATTCATATGGATTGAACACCTGGTAACCGACATTCACAAGTTGCATATAAGAATATCCCCATCATTCCGGATCCTCCATCGGACATGATATAAATTTCGAAGTACTAAAGCATCCGGTACTTTGGATGGGGCTTGTTGGGCCCGATAGATCTATCTTTAGAGTTCGCGTCAATTAGGGTGTCTGTTCCCTAATTCTTAGATTACCAGACTTAATAAAAAGGGGCATATTCGATTTAATAATCCAGCCATAGAATGTAGTTTTAAGTACTTGTGTCTATTTCGTAAAACAGTTATAAAAGCAGCGCATGTATTCTCAGTCCCAAAATATATATTGCGAAAGCATTTAAAAAGGGATTAATGAAACTCACCTAATGTATTTTGTAGTAAAAATACATATGACGACATTAGACAAACTGAACAACGCAGGGTTGGCCTCGGGTTCACGAACCTATATCTTGTGTATATTTATTAATACATATAATCGCAATGGAGTAAATAATTATATTATTATTAGTGATAATTTCTATATTACTAACTTATGTATTTTATCATATATTCATTTTGTATACTTTAAATAAAGTATTTATGTATTTAAGTTATGGTTTTTATGTTTATTTTTATATAAATAATCTTTTGTTTACAAAATAATAGTTATAGTAATACTAGAGTAATATTAATAATCAAAATGATAATAATTATAATACCTAATACGATTAATTAAAATCATAATGGTTATGATTTCATTAGTGATAAAAATAATTATATTAATACTAATAATATACTTATATTAATAATAAAAGTCCTAATATTTATAAAATGATAATAATAATAATAATCATAATCATAATAGTGATAATAATACTTAAAATGATAAATTTGATAATATTAATAATACTTGTTTTACTAATAATTTGCTATAGTTGATAATATTGATAACAATTAATAATACTATAATACTAATAAGTAGTAATAATAATAATAACCATGATGAAAATAATAATATTAATTACTTTTAAAGATAATAACATTCTTTATATTAGTAATAACATTACATTCCTAATAATAGCATAATCAATAATCAATAATAATAATAATAATGAAGATAATAATAATAACAACAACAATAAAAGTATTTCTACCTTTGAAGCCCTTTCTAAAAAAAAACTGCCACATATGAGACTCGAACCCGCGACCTCTCGCTCCCCGACAAACACCCATGACCACTGAACTGTTTCTGTTTTCCTGATAAATGCTTGACCCAATTATTATTTAACCCGTAACATTTGTTTCCCATTTTTCATCTTCTTCATCAATTAACTAAACCATACCCACAATCAAATCTCACAGCGAGTTATTTACATAACTGGAATTTGTGCTTAAACAGAAACGATTTGATTGTGTTAATATGAATTAATAGAAAAGAAATTAAAGTAATATAAAAAAATAAAATTGCAGTAGCAGCATTTTCCTTGTCATGATGAACTCAAAACACAAATTCGGATTTCCAAAAATTTTTAGACCAAGATTACTTCATGAAGTATGTAGTATATTAATCACAAAAACTTTTGGAACTAGTAATTGAACCTTAAATTTAACAGGTACCTCAAATTTGTTCCTGGAAGAATTGTTTGACTTTTTGTAAAACAACTTTGACTCTAAAATTAAGTTTGGATTTGGAGAATTGGGACTTAAGAATTTGCAGAGAGTTTGAAGGAATCAATACTAACAACTCTGCATTAACACATTTTGAAAAACATTACGAAATTGGACTTTTGATTATTTGAGTTTAAAACAGAGGTCGACTCCTATTTTTCTGTTTTTAATTTCCAAATTTAAAGATATACTGATAATGGTTGTTGTTATAAAGTCGTTCACATCATCTGGAACTGATTAATTTACAGCCTAAATTGTGGTTGTCGACTGATATCCTACAGACAAGAATAAAAGGACAGAAAAAAAGTAAAAAAAATAAAAAGTCTGAATATGATCGTTAACAAATTTTGGATTCTATCTATGATTGATTATTGATTAGTACTAATTTAGAGACAGAAAAATCAACTTTACAGACTGAAAACGATTTATACTGAATCCTACTTTTCTGTATTTGTATATAATAAATCATATTCTTGTGTATATATATAACAGTATAAGTATTTGTATATAATATAACTGTATTTTGTGTACATATATGTATTTATGTATATCTGAATTTGTAGGGCTGTATAACAAGTGTATCTATATCTGTATATTAAATTTAAAAAAAAAACATCATAATGTTAATTATACATGCATTAATTTTTAATATTAGTTTTGTTAATAATATAATAGTGAAACTAATAATAATAATAATAATAATAATAGTTATAGTAATAATAATAATAAATAACAACGATAATAAAAATCATAAAAATAATAATAATAATATTATTAATGATAATAATAATAAATGGTATTATTTTCTAATTATAATAATTTACATGTTTTAAATTTTATATCTATATTTAATTAAAATTATATATAAATTCATAATAACATATATTTATACATATATATTTATTTATTTATTTATTTATTTTAACAGTAACCTAATTACTTTATATATTATTTTTCATATTTAATTCTAATGATTAATTTATACTCGAGAAATTATTGCAAAGCACACATTGAAAGTTAAGCAGGAATCTCCACTAACTTTTGACTAACTCTCGATAATTGGTACCTTGTTCTCACATGTAAATCACTTTACCATTTATTCCGGATATTGTTACAAAGAAAAGATTTCTCAATCATAGTGGACCTCTCTCAACCGAGACTTATCATAATAAAACAGTACATCTGATAATTCAATCTTTTGATATTATCTTTTAATTCCGTCGATAAATATATTGAAACAATTACGTTCTTGTAAAGTATTATACGCTTAATACTTTGTTAACATTTTCAGTTAATGAGTATATATTATATATACATATCTATATACACATAAACGTTCGTGAATCGTTGGGCACAGTCAAAGGGTAATTGATTCCATGAATATAATTTCAAAACTTTCGAGACTCAACATTACAGATTTTGCTTATCGTGTCGGAAACATATAAAGATTAAAGTTTAAATTTGATCGAAAATTCCCGGGTCACTACAGTACCTACCCGTTAAAGAAATTTCGTCCCAAAATTTGAGTGAGGTCGTCATGGCTAACTATAAAAATGTTTTCATGACGAATATGAGTTGATAAATAGAGTTTTATCATCATTGAGTAATATGGATAAAACAATTTGATTATTCGAAGAGCACGAGTGAAGCTATTCACAAAAGAATGAAATGAGAAACAATGATTTGTTTTTAACTTTTGACGTAGTCAGGTTTGAATTTAGAAAATAAGGCGCGTCTTAACTTTTGACATTGCCTTGGTTGAATTCCGAAATTCAAGGGATTTAAAGAAAATCTTGAAGATCTATAAGATCTGATTCTTCGGGATTTATGGAAATTAAGATCTCTTTAATTAAATATGGTGGTATGCCCCGATTACTACGTCTGATATTTCCTTTATAAATTTACCTTTTCCGTTCCATTTATTTTCACCACTTCTATACTCAATTCCCAAATTCAAAAGATTTATGAAAATGCTTAACCCTGTTCTGATCCTTGTTCTTATTCTAACTATCGCAATGATCGTTCTTCTTTTCCAACTCCCACCTGAAGAATCTGTTTATTTCTATTATGCTCTAGGGATTATTGTATTTATAATCTTCCCGTGTCTTTATATTGCTATACGTACTGATATCCACAGTTTGTAATTTCGGTGTTGTCATTGGGCTTTATATTTTCTCTTATATTTTGGATCTCTTTGCCTTTTTATTATCCTCCCGACCTCTAGTAAAGCGAGTAATGGTCCAGAATTCATAAGTATGGAATTTCGGATAAACATCATGTTCTAAATAAGAAAGAAGGTATTAGCACGATTTGATTTGTCAAATTATCAGAATCACTGAGTATAGAACTATCAAGAATATATATTTTTGATATGTTCAGAAGTTACGCAGAATGAAAGAGTTATGTAACATGGCACGTGATGACGTTATGATCTGTGAATCATCACGTCTCATTAGAAACTCAGCATGACTTACTGTAATATAATCACATTGATCAAGTGTCCTTATATTATACTAACTCATGCATCAGTTCCCAACATTACTTCAATAACATTCATATTTTAAGCTTGAAAGTTTACAGAATATAGAAACTAACAGTTTCTATATGATGTAACACTGATAGCACGAAGAGATTAATGATTTCAGATAAGAATAGATATGAAAATATCTTCAGAAATATGGAGGATATTTATAATGAAAGATACGATGATATCTTGGAATTTCTAATATCGATGGTTGATGAAGAAAGATTTTCCGCAAGATTTTAACATGAGTACGGAGCAAGATATACGTTGAAGGTTTCATTGGATCCAGAATTACCTGGATTCTTTGAATATAGGGTATGGTTCTTGTATTTGTCCTTGGTCTCCTTCGTGGTTAGCTCAACCCATTTTCCAGTTCCAACTTTTCTGAGCTTTTCCAACATACTATTCTTTATCATCAACTTCTGATGATTAAGTTCGTTTACGGTTGTCTATGGTTTCTGCTGCTTCATTCACCTTTTTCAACATTCAGAGTATTGATTTGTAGATTGAATGCTTTTCAGAATTTCAGAATGAAAGATCATAATTCTAAGAGATAAATGTTATACATATAACTGTTGATGTAGATATGCTGTGAGTTTTTTAAAGTACTGATTGCTGATTCCCGGTAATTGGTATGGCAGTTCTCGTTACAAGATGTGGATGAGTATATGATAGGGTTTCAATAAATGAATATAATGATTTATCAGAGAGATTTAAGCCAAGAAGCAACGAGGTTGCTGGTACGTCTGCTGGTAATATGGTGGAATATAAAAGGTTCCCTGGTAACAATAAAAGAGCACGCATATATATCAAGGTTATAATAAGGTTGTTTCGAATGAAAAGTCGATGTTGACTTGCTGGAGCTGTGACAAAATTGGCTACTTTGAAAAGGAATCTCAAAGTTATTTTCGGTAATAACAACGCCAAAAGAGCTAGCACAGATACGTTTTAAGCGTTTACGCAGGTTCTGAGTGTTTTCAGGTGCATAACTATATGCATAACTCTTTTTTTCCATAGATGAAGTGCGGTTGGTTCATTCTCTTGTTTGAGATGTTTTCAAGAATCATGAAAGGTTTGAACGCAGATTGTAATCGTCAAGATACAAATGAGGTTTATGATGAAATCAAGTGGCAGACTTGAAGAATTGTTTAGTTTCATATGTTATAATCAATATTTTAATTCATTTTAATTGTCCAATATTGGTCCTCAGTCGATAGTCCACAGTTAGCAATTCAATAATTCATATATAGTTTAATATATAATATTCGAATTAAATAATACGTATCGTGACCCGTGTACATGTGTCAGACTCTATCACAACTCAAAGTATATATATTATTGTAGAATCAACCTCAACCCTGTATAGAGAACTCGATCATTACTGCATATAGAGTGTCTATGGTGATTCCAAATAATATATATAGATGCGTCGATATGATATGTCAAAACCTTGTATACGTGTCCCGATATTTAAAGTGCGTAAAATAAATACAGAAATTAAATGACGATAAATTAAATGCGTAAAGTAAATAACAGAAATTAAATGACGATAAATAAAATTGCGATAATTAAATTGCGATAAATAAAATGCGATAAATAAATTGCGATAAATAAAAGGTAATACGGAATTAACAGTTAGCTAGGAACAGTTAGCGTGGATTCTTAACAAAATTTCTCATAATTAATTTGTTTGTTTCTAACAAATTTTATTTTCTCCGATGTTTTCTTCATTATGCCACTTGTTGGATTCTGATAAGTCAAAATCCAAATATGAAATTGAATGAAAATGGTTATTCTGCGGTGAACGGATACGTATATCGGTGGTTGTAAGTAGGATAGTGAATGACTATTGAATCAGATTCGAAGAATGTACAATGTAACTTATTAATGTGAAATTTAAATATTCCTCGGGTATTACCTACCCGTTAAAATATTTTCACCATTAACAGTTTGTACAAGAGAATTTTTAATCACAATCTTTATGAAAGTATATATACATATATATTTTCTTCAGTTGTAATTATGGATTTAATGAGTCAATATAATATTAAACTCATTTGATTTTCGATTTAAGCTAGACTAAGTAATCTCTAAAACTATTAGGATCCACATATTCTTCGCAGAATATTAATGAAGTTATGGATCAATATTTCATCGTTCATTGCTGTTGGTACTCCTTGTTATCTATGGTGCGTATGATGTTGGTGTTCATGGGGCAGATTGTGAAATTGAGTCTTGGAATGCGGATGTTGTTGTTGGAGATACCGTTGATGTTGATGATGTTGCTGAAGCTGGTACATTTTGCACCATAATTTTCAAGGCTACAACTCAGGCGCGAAGCTCGTTGACTTCTTTGATTACTCCGAAATGATTGGCGGTTGGAACAGCGAGTGAATAAAGTTTAGAATATGAGATATGATATGTTCATGGCGAGATATTCGGGAAATGAGAGTGAAAATGGTGTTTCAAATTGGTTCGCCGATAGATGCTTCAGGTTTTTCGTCAAGAGGTGAATTTGGTTGGTGAAAAAGGTCGTCTTCTTCTCGTCTCCATTGATTGAGTCGACTACGAACTCATCAGATGAATTGGGGATGGATGATTGATTGATTCATTCTGGTGACGCTGCTTTCGGAGCTGGAGTGGGACTCCATGTCGGAATCCGAGGAACTTGAACTAATGGTGAGTTCCATTGCGTACGATTGAATAAAGGATTTTTCGATATGAAATAATTTTCGGATATCGAATGATATTCTAATTACATAGAATATCTATACACAGTACAGAAGATCCCGTAGATTACGAAGGAAATTAAGGAAACGTGTCAGATAAAGTCTACAGCAACAGATACGCAAAGATATGATTTAGCAGATACGCTAAGATATGATTTTTGTCTATATACTATTCATGCAATCATTGCAGTATGATGTGTCTAGACTAAGAATAATGAGCAGGAAATTTCCTAAGGATGATAAGCAGATGATTTTTGACAAAAACAATAAGCAAAACTTTTGACAAGCAGACACGGTCGAAGTCCAGACTCACTAATGCATCCTAACGACTATCCGTTAGACTCACTTATGCAAGATCTGGTTCGCTAAGACCACCGCTCTGATACCAACTGTCAAGACCCGTCCTAATCCATTCGGACAAAGTCCACATCGATTATAAACGATTCACAATAGTTGATTACATCGCGAGGTATTTGACCTCTATATGATACATTTTACAAACATTTCATTTGTTTTGAAAAGACAAACTTCCTTACATCGAAAATTGATGATATGCATACAATTTTATAATATATCTAGCTATAATTGACTTAATAATAATCTTGATGAACTCGACGACTCGAATGCAACGTCTTTTGAAATATGTCATGAATGACTCCAAGTAATGTCTCTAATATAAGCAAATGCACAGCGGAAGATTTCTTTCATACCTGAGAATAAACATGCTTTAAAGTGTCAACCAAAAGGTTGGTGAGTTCATTAGTTTAACATAACAATCATTTCTATTATTTTAGTAGACCACAAGATTTCACATTTCAATACACATCTCATACATAGAGATAAAAATCATTCATATGGATTGAACACCTGGTAACCGACATTCACAAGATGCATATAAGAATATCCCCATCATTCCGGGATCCTCCATCGGACATGATATAAATTTCGAAGTATTAAAGCATCCGGTACTTTGGATGGGGCTTGTTGGGCCCGATAGATCTATCTTTAGAGTTCGCGTCAATTAGGGTGTCTGTTCCCTAATTCTTAGATTACCAGACTTAATAAAAAGGGGCATATTCGATTTAATAATCCAGCCATAGAATGTAGTTTTAAGTACTTGTGTCTATTTTGTAAAACAGTTATAAAAGCAGCGCATGTATTCTCAGTCCCAAAATATATATTGCGAAAGCATTTAAAAAGGGATTAATGAAACTCACCTAATGTATTTTGTAGTAAAAATACATATGACAACATTAGACAAACTGAACAATGCAGGGTTGGCCTCGGATTCACGAACCTATATCTTGTGTATATTTATTAATACATATAATCGCAATGGAGTAAATAATTATATTATTATTAGTGATAATTTCTATATTACTAACTTATGTATTTTATCATATATTCATTTTGTATACTTTAAATAAAGTATTTATGTATTTAAGTTATGGTTTTTATATTTATTTTTATATAAATAATATTTTGTTTACAAAATAATAGTTATAGTAATACTAGAGTAATATTAATAATCAAAATGATAATAATTATAATACCTAGTACGATTAATTAAAATCATAATGGTTATGATTTCATTAGTGATAAAAATAATTATATTAATACTAATAATATACTTATATTAATAATAAAAGTCCTAATATTTATAAAATGATAATAATAATAATAATAATCATAATCATAATAGTGATAATAATACTTAAAATGATAAATTTGATAATATTAATAATACTTGTTTTACTAATAATTTGCTATAGTTGATAATATTGATAACAATTAATAATACTATAATACTAATAAGTAGTAATAATAATAATAACCATGATGAAAATAATAATATTAATTACTTTTAAAGATAATAACATTCTTTATATTAGTAATAACATTACATTCCTAATAATAGCATAATCAATAATAATAATAATAATGAAGATAATAATAATAACAACAATAATAAAAGTATTTCTACCTTTGAAGCCCTTTCTAAAAAAAAACTGCCAATATGAGACTCGAACCCGCGACCTCTCGCTCCCCGACAAACACCCATGACCACTGAACTGTTTCTGTTTTCCTGATAAATGCTTGACCCAATTATTATTTAACCCGTAACATTTGTTTCCCATTTTTCATCTTCTTCATCAATTAACTAAACCATACCCACAATCAAATCTCACAGCGAGTTATTTACATAACTGGAATTTGTGCTTAAACAGAAACGATTTGATTGTGTTAATATGAATTAATAGAAAAGAAATTAAAGTAATATAAATAAATAAAACTGCAGTAGCAGCGTTTTCCTTGTCACGATGAACTCAAAACACAAATTCGGATTTCCAAACATTTTTAGACCAAGATTACTTCATGAAGTATGTAGTATATTAATCACAAAAACTTTTGGAACAAGTAATTGAACCTTAAATTTAACAGGTACCTCGAATTTGTTCCTGGAAGAATTGTTTGACTTTTTGTAAAACAACTTTGACTCTAAAATTAAGTTTGGATTTGGAGAATTGGGACTTAAGAATTTGCAGAGAGTTTGAAGGAATCAATACTAACAACTCTGCATTAACACATTTTGAAAAACATTACGAAATTGGACTTTTGATTATTTGAGTTTAAAACAGAGGTCGACTCCTATTTTTCTGTTTTTAATTTCCAAATTTAAAGATATACTGATAATGGTAGTGGTTATAAAGTCGTTCACATCATCTGGAACTGATTAATTTACAGCCTAAATTGTGGTTGTCGACTGATATCCTACAGACAAGAATAAAAGGACAGAAAAAAAGTAAAAAAAATAAAAAGTCTGAATATGATCGTTAACAAATTTTGGATTCTATCTATGATTGATTATTGATTAGTACTAATTTGGAGACAGAAAAATCAACTTTACAGACTGAAAACGATTTATACTGAATCCTAATTTTCTGTATTTGTATATAATAAATCATATTCTTGTGTATATATATATAACAGTATAAGTATTTGTATATAATATAACTGTATTTTGTGTACATATATGTATTTATGTATATCTGAATTTGTAGGGCTGTATAACAAGTGTATCTATATCTGTATATTAAATTTATAAAGAAAACATCATAATGTTAATTATACATGCATTAATTTTTAATATTAGTTTTGTTAATAATATAATAGTGAAACTAATAATAATAATAATAATAATAGTTATAGTAATAATAATAATAAATAACAACGATAATAAAAATCATAAAAATAATAATAATAATAATAATATTATTATTAATGATAATAATAATAAATGGTATTATTTTCTAATTATAATAATTTACGTGTTTTAAATTTTATATCTATATTTAATAGAAATTATATATAAATTCATAATAACATATATATATATATATATATATATATATATATATATATATATATATATATATATATATATATATGTATATATATATTTATTTATTTTAACAGTAACCTAATTACTTTATATATTATTTTTCATATTTAATTCTAATGATTAATTTATACTCGAGAAATTATTGCAAAGCACACATTGAAAGTTAAGTAGGAATCTCCACTAACTTTTGACTAACTCTATATAATTGGTACCTTGTTCTCACATGTAAATCACTTTACCATTTATTCCGGATATTGTTACAAAGAAAAGATTTCTCAATCATAGTGGACCTCTCTCAACCGAGACTTATCATAATAAATCAGTACATCTGATAATTCAATCTTTTGATATTATCTTTTAATTCCGTCGATAAACATATTGAAACAATTATGTTCATGTAAAGTATTATACGCTTAATACTTTGTTAACATTTTCAGTTAATGAGTATATATTATATATACATATCTATATACACATAAACGTTCGTGAATCGTTGGGCACAGTCAAAGGGTAATTGATTACATGAATATAATTTCAAAACTTTCGAGACTCAACATTACAGATTTTGCTTATCGTGTCAGAAACATATAAAGATTAAAGTTTAAATTTGATCGGAAATTCCCGGGTCACTACACAACTGATATGGGAACTGTGACTAGGTGACAACCCTCAGGTAGCTTAGTGACTGGGACTGCCTCGGTGACTGGAGCAGGTGAAACGGCTAAGACAGGCGGCGTGATGGGAGCGGGAGTAACATGTGTTGGGATGGCAGCTGAAATGACTAAGTGAACTGAGATCGGTGTGGAACGCCTGGGGTAGCTTGTCGTGTCGGCTGAACACAGCGCGCTAGCCTGAATGATAACGGGCCCAGAGTACTGCGTGGTATATTTATATATATATATATATATATATATATATATATATATATATATATATATATATATATATATATATATATATATATATATATATATATATATATATATATATATATATATATATATATATATATATGCACATCTTATAAATACATCGTTATTAGGATTTTAATTTCTTAATTCTGAGAATTCACTGGTATTAAACATACTGATAAGTATGTTAATTTGTAGACATTGCTAAATTGGAACACAAAGTGCACAACTTAACAAAGAAATACAATTAAAAAATGAATTTTCTAAAGCAAGTACTTTGTAACATCGTTTATTTGATTATTGACTTGTTATTAAGTCCGTTACTTTAATTTGAACATCATTTATTTACATTTGAACTTTTGAAATATTATATTGTTTATTTGTGTTATCATGGTTAAAGATTGTCTTAAAATATCATCATTTCATAAAACCCGCGAAATTGCGAGTCTTTAACTAGTATATATATATATATACTCGTGCTGAAGGTATGCTCCAAGAGCTCGATAAAGTCTCTGCTGGTCTCTGAGTAAAGCCCATGCAACATCTGGGTCATTCAAGGTGGCTCCATAGTGTATCACCGTCTGTGGCTCATGTGTCTCTAGTGGCTGTGTATACTCAGTAGGTCTCCTAGCTAAACGTCTGGAGCGTCGAACAGGAGGAGCTGGCGGTGCTGTACCAATATCCTCCTCAACACTCTCCAATATCAATCGCCTTGGGCCTAATTGCCCTGTTGATGGCCTGTTCTGATCAGCGCTGCTTTCCGATGAGTAAATCCTCGGAGTCCTCCTCCTACGAATTGGGATGTAAACTGAAGCTCCTGAACTTGGCATTTTCTGCCTGAACACATTCAACAAACTCATAAGTACTAAGCGCAAGTATGGCGCTTAGTTGTCAGTACACAGAGATAATATTTTTGTAGACTGAAAATAATTGAAATAAAAATAAAGAAAATAAAAAGGATAAGCAAGGGGTGCCTCCCAAGAGCGCTTTGTTTATCAAGTCGTTACATCTCGACTTTTCTTTGCCAGATCTTCAGAGTGGATCAAAGGAGAAGAGGTGCTCCTCCTTATCGTGGTCTTCTAGATAAGCTTTTAACTGGTGGCCGTTGACTTTGAAGTTGCTAGTAGGTCCTTCTAGTTCCACGGCTCCGTGTGGAAAAGCATGTATAACTTTGTATGGCCCACTCCATCTTGATCTAAATTTTCCAGCGAACTTCTTTAATCGAGAATTAAAGAGCAGAACTTTATCTCCAGGAGCGAACTTTGTAGGAATCAATTTTGCATCATGTGTCAGCTTCGTTCGTTCCTTGCATATATATGATGTTTCGTACGCTTGGTCTCTTAATTCAGCGAGTTCATTCATTTGCATCTTTCGATGCTTAGCGGTAACTGAGGGATCGAGGTTGCAGGTCTTCAGTTCCTAGAGAGCTTTATATTCTAGTTCCAGTGGAAGGTGACAGGCTTTTCCATAGATCATACGGTAGGGTGTAGTTCCTAGAGGATTCTTGTAAGCAGTTCAGAATGCCCACAGAGCATCGTCTAGTTTCTCGGCCCATTTATTTCCATGATGGCCGACAGTGCTTTCTAGAATTCTCTTGAGTGCTCTGTTGGTAACCTCTGCTTGTCCGTTAGTCTACGGATGATAGGCAGTGGACATTTTGTGGGTAACTCTGTATTGTTGCATCACCTTCATAAATTGGGTATTGCAGCGGTGTGTGCCTCTATCACTTATTATAGTACGGGGAGTTCCAAATCGGCAGAAGAGTCTCTTCAGGAAGTTGGTGACGACCTTGGCATCATTGGTTGGAAATTTTTGGGCTTCGACCAATCTGGAGACGTAATCTACTGCTACGAGCACATATTCTTTCCCATTAGACTTTGGGAATGGACGCATGAAGTCTAATCCCCATATATCAAAGATCTCACAAGCTTGGATATTAGTCCGAGGCATCTCATTCTTCATAGGGATAATACCTTGCCTTTGGCATGTGTCGTAATGCTTTACAAGCTCTTGCGCATCTCGGAATATAGACGGCCAATAAAATCCCGATTCGTAGACTTTCCTTGTAGTTAAATTTGCTCCATGATGACCTCCAATTGGTCTGTGGTGACATTGGTGAAGAATCCCTGCTGCTTGTTTCTCATCTACGCACCTCCTGATTATCTGATCAGGGCAAATTCTAAACAGGTAAGGGTCTTCCCAGTAGTAGTACTTGGCATCCCTGAAGAACTTCCTTCTTCGGGATGTGCTCATTCCCTTTTGCACTACTCCAGCAACTAGGTAGTTGGCTATGTCGGCATACCAAGGAGTATCAGTGATTTGTGATCCTATGTGAGCTTGTCCTAAACTCATAAGCTGTTCTTCCGAAAATTTAGCTCTGATATCTTATTCAGCAAGTTGTTCCATCGCTGGGTTCTCCAAACGACTAATATAGTCTGCGGCGACGTTCTCTACTCCTTTCTTATCTTTAATTTTAATATCGAATTCCTGAAGGAGTAAGATTGATGTTCATGCGAGGTGTATACGAAATAGTTATATATTTATTATGAAATACTATTAAATACGATACAATTTTACACAAGTTATTTATTTATTTATAGAGTGGATATACCTAAACCTTGCTACAACACTATAGGCAGTGTACCTAATCGTACAGTAGTGTAGTTTTTAGTAAGTCCGGTTCGTTCAACAGGGAGCTAGCCAAGTTTAACGCTATATTTTTAAAACTATCTTTGTATAAATATATATATAAATAAGTAATATTATTATTATAAAAGGGGGTTTTTACCGTTTAATGACCGGTTTGTCGATTTTAAAACTTAAGTCGCAATTAAAACCTAATGTAAAATATTAAAAATAAATATAACTTAATTTAAAGCGTAAAGTAAATGACGATAATAAAATTGCGATAATTAAAAGTGCGATAAATAAAATAACAGTAAATAAAAGTTGCGATAATTAAAAAGTACGATAATTAAAAGTGCGATAAATAAAATGACAGTAAATAAAAGTGCGACGAGATATAAAATAAAGGAATTATGCTTATTTAAACTTCCGTAATCATGATGTTCGACGTGTTGATTTTAATTTATTACCATGGGTTAATTGTCCTTTGTCTTGGATTATTCGATATGTCCATCTAGTTTTTGTCCATAACAGTCCATCAGTCATAAATATAAAGTGCGAGTGTCCTCGTCAAATTATCCTTATACCCGAAGTTAAATATTCCAACTAATTGGGGACTTAAACTGTAATAAGGTTTTAATACTTTATTATCAATTACACCAAGTGTCCTTGTATGTAATCCACTCCTGTTTTAATGAGTCCGTTAACTATTAATCCATTCCCGTGTTCGGTTAAATGAACGATTATTAGTACTTATAAATATCCCGCCCATCGTGTCCGATCGAGTGTATATGGTTATTTATAGGTACATCTAATTGTAAATCTTTATATTAAATTAACGAACTATCATTCAATTAAACAAATATAAAGCTCATTAATAGCCCATAGTCCAATTTCCACAGGTGTCGTTCTTTTGTCCAAACCCCAATTATGGTCCAAAGCCCAATTACCCCGTTTTTAATATTTAGTCTAACATCACGATTACTTCGAATTAAATAAGCATAATAATAACTTAGCTACGAGACATTAATTTAAAAAGGTTGAACATAACTTACAATGATTAATAATAGTGTAGCGTTACACGGACAGAATTTTGACTTACACCCTTACAACATTCGCTAACATAACCTTATTATTATTAATCTTAAATTAAAATTATAATTATAATTATATATATATATATATATATATATATATATATATATATATATATATATATATATATATATATATATATATATATATATATATCGAGAGATAGAGTGGATAGAAAAAGGTGTCGTAAAAACTGGCCAAAACATGTGAAATTTATAGACCTGGCCAAACTTTTGGGGCCATGCGATCGCATGGGCTTCCTTTTCATTTGCCATGCGATCGCATGGAGTCTAGGGATAGCTCACATAACTTTGTTTTCTTGTTTGCCGACGGTTTTAATATATAATATAATATATATATAATTTCAAGAATTAATTATATATTATATTATATTCATGTGCATAGTTGACTTGTAATTTTTAGTCCGTTGCGTCACGTGTTGAGAGTTAACTCTGGTCCCGGTTCCGGATTTTTGAACGTCCTTGCGTACAATTTAATATCTTGTACTTTGCGTTTTGCGGCTCGTACTCTTGTAACTTTTAGACGTTTCTCATCAATAATTTGAACCTCTTGGATTGTACTTTGTACTTTTGAGCTTTTTGGTCGTTTGCGTCTTCAATTCGTCGAATCTGTCTTTTGTCTTCACCTTTTATTATTTAAACGAATATTACTTGTAAATAGAACAATTGCAACCAAAAGCTTGTCTTTCTTGAAGGATAATGCTATGAAATATATGTTTGTTTTTAGCATTATCAAATATTCCCACACTTGAGCATTGCTTGTCCTCAAGCAATATAGAACTTGAATATAAACATACATGAATCACTTCTTTATTCTTCACACTTTGTACATCAGTGATTTCGATTTGGCGGTATGAACAATGATAGTAACGTTGTAGTTTACAGTCCCACATGACTATAAAAATTTAGATCCTTTAAGAAATTGGATCTTTATGAAAATATTTGATCTTTTTGAAAATTCAATCTAGATTTTAGCCTAGATAAGTTTTCCGGAATAACCCTTCACCAGTGTTTGCAAAATGTTTTTGTGGGTTTTGTGGGTTTCAGATTTGAAAATTTTAGCTCAAAACTTATGGTTTTGTGTCACCCACTTACTAACCTTGTATTGGGAAAGCAACACATCCAGTTTACTTGCTCCATATATTACCTTTCGGTAAACTACCGTCCGGTTGTAAAGGAAAGCGTTGAACAAGCAACTGTTAAGGCAATGTCCCGTGACATGCTTTTGATTATGGTCTATATCGTGTCGGATGCAATTACTATCCTTTGTAGGAGCAATAGTAAAGATCACCCTATAGTTTTTTGGTCTGGCACAAAGTCCTGTCTTTGACCATGCTATGCAACCACCGTTCTTACGGTTGACACCCGATTTAGTTCAGGTGACCTAATGAATTCCAGGTGAATTCCTAGGATTTTACGTTCAATGGTAATGAACGTATTGAAAATGGGTTTTCAGAAAATAAATTGGTTTGTAATTTGATCAAAATATTTTCTCGTTCAAGCTCGAGTTTAGATATCATTGAATTTCATGAGTTTGAATTCTCAATCTTTAAGGTCAATCTCAAAGATTGAGTAATATCAGTCTTAAAAGCTAATTTTTGATCTTTAAGGAGATTATCCTTTCTGGGGGATCTGAATCATTAGTCTTATAAGCTAATTTGCATGGTGCCCCCCCATTGTACGAGACAGATCCTCTCATGGTTAGGATAAGTCTGACCACTTGGCGACCCTGTTTAATGCCGAGGTCCGTGGATTTTCAGCTGATTTTCGAGAAAACTTTTCAAGGTTTTTTGTAGACTCTACAACTGGTCTGGACGACAACTTCCTGACCTAAATCAAGAAACGCGTGTCTTTTTCTCGGAAGATTTTACATCCTTTTAAATTCCATTAATATTACAATAAACTTGATAAAACTGATTAATATTGTTCAAAACAAAAGTATCTTCCATTATTTGTACAAAAATATGTAATATATGTTTTAAATAACTTGGTAAATTTTTCCCACACTTGACTTTTATTTTCCTTTCTTTGCCTTTTTATTTTCCTCTATTCCATTTTAAATGAATTCTAACATTTTGGGTTGTTTCTCAATTTATATCCTTTCCGAGGTAACAATAATTTCGGTGTTAACACCTAGTTTTATCGTTCATAAATATGTATAAACATGATTTTGAGTTCATTTAGTTGAAAATTTTGAAATTTTTTACTAGAATTGGGTAGTCAGTATATAAGACTAGGGTTGTTCTTTATTATCAGAGAGCACTAGATTCTAATACAACTACTGCGATACTAGTATTTTTAATGGTAACCAAGTGTATAAGTCAAAAAATTTAAAATTCTGAAAGAATTTAATCCCTTCCCACACTTAAGATCTTGCAATGCCCTCATTTGCAAGAAATCAGTAGCAATTTAAATTATTGAGGGTGAGTAGCGTAGAAAAATGATTAAATTATCCCAAAGTTTCCAAACATATTGGCGTTTGTTTATTGAATGATAAATGGTGCACATCATTTGTTCATTCCGTCTTGTTGTTACATCACATTTGTTTTTCATTTTGTCATCAAAATTAGTAGTTTTTGCTGAACTTAATGCCAGTTGTAACGACCCTGCATTTTCCAACGTTTATCTTTTAATAATTATTATTATTATTAATACTTGTGATTTAACGAATGTATGTTGTTACATTTACATGTTGTCATGACTAAACGTACTTGACTTTAATTGCCCGAAACGTCTTTGTGACACCCGAAACTTACACGAATAATATTTTCAAGTATTATTTACATTCATGATTGATTTTATTAATCATTTTAATTAACTATGATTATTAGTTAGTTACTTGGTCTTTAATTGGATTTATTTGTTACTTACATGAAACTTGGACTTGATTAATGTTAATGGACTCTTGAATGAGGACTTACAAGCCCAACCTACTTCTTAATGGACCTTTTAGCCCAACATACCATGTAAGTAATACGTGGAACTAAACTAGAAGACTTAACTTAGTAAAGGATCTAATTACTTGTTCATTCCCATGCCTGCACCCATTTTAACCAACTTTAAAGGCTTTAACATACAAGTGACTAGTGTGCAAACTTCTTCCTCTTTTTTTTTTTCAGCTGGCCGTAGCCTTTTAGGGATGAGAGGGAGTCAAAATCTTTTTTTTACTTACTACTTGCTCACTTGTTCCATTCTCTCATTTACACACACACTTTACTTGCAAAATTCTCTCAACTTTCTTCTCACATTTCTCTACTTCCTTGTAAGTATTATGAACAATTCTTTCATCTTTCTTGACTTCAAAACTGAAACCAAGAACACCTCATCATCATCATCTTTGGTTGTTGTTTGATTACTTGTTACTTACTTGTTGTTGTTACTTTGCTACATGTAATTGTTAGTTGTTCTTTACTAGTTACAAGATCAAACTTACTAGTTTGATTCTTCATTTATCTTGTACTTACAAGAACACTCAAGAACATAAACTTACTAGTTTATGTTCTACTTTTAAAGTTTCAAAGACTTAAGTTCATGTGTTGTGAAAACATACTTGTAATTCATGTTAGTAAACTTTAAAGTTTACTTTCTTAAAGATCAAACTTTGGTTTGAATCTTTAAAGTATGAATCACCATGAATTATTAACTTGTTTACTTAGTTTATTTCTTCATAATATGCACTTTAAATTCATGTTGTTGGTTATTATTGGTCAAGTGTTACTAGTTAACCTTGATCTCATTAATCTTGAACATAAAGTTAACTTTAAAAGTTCAAGAACATGAAAGTAATCTTTCTTTAATTTTACCTTCAAGTACTTGTAATGGATCTAAGTTATATAGCTTATGGTCTTCTTATTTTGTCATTAACAAGAGCTTTCAAGCTTACATACACTTTACTAGTTGATAATCTAAGTTTTGTAACTTATGGTTTCACTAAAGTAAAGATACAAGTGTTAATACTTAGGATTTAACTTGATAACTTTAGATCTAGACTTTTGAGTCTTGGATCTTCAAGATCTAACTAAGAACCATGTTCTACATCTTAAGATCTTGATTAGTTAGTTTACTTTCAAATTTATAGTTCAATATTTCTTTTACATTTCATGTATGTGTTAGATCTAAGACTTTGATGTAGCTTTGGTTCATCAAAACACTTGCAACACTTAATTGAGTTGTGCTTCATGTCTTAGACTTACACTTGGGTTATGATGGTCAAACCATGGTAAATATGATGTAAACACATCAATGAGTTGTACACTTGAAGCTATAGGCATCAAGGATGAGAACCATGATGAACATCAAGCACCACACTCACCGGAACCCATTATTTTTCTGCATTCTGTCTTCTACCTACTGTTTTCTGGTTTCTGTAACAGACCAGTACACCTGGCCTACTGTAACCTTGATTTTCGTATAGACCTTTTCGAGTAGATAATTTTTCATATAGGACTCGTCTTAATCCGAGTTACGGTTTAGGATTTATGGCCCTCCGATCGTCACTATGTCCTTTTAACGTTGTGCAGAAATTTCTGACCTACTCACACTTAGAGCGTCGCCACGGTCAAATGAAGACGATTTTGCTTCTGTAAATTTTACCACACTTAAAGGACTCATATACGGAGCCATGGCCACTGGTCTCACCTTAATTCAGTAAGGGTAGAGGCCGTGGTGACTGGTTGAAGTCAGCCTTTGTTTTAAACTACTTTCATAAACGAAACCTACTTTACACCTTTTGTTTGATGATGAATGATGATGACCTTTAAGACCTTATTTACATAATTTTAAACCTTTTCGGACGATTTACTGACTTAGTACTATTTGACTTAGGTTGAGGACCCGTTTGGACAACCTTCATTACTTGCTTACTTTCCGAGTCATACTTTACCGCTACTTTATCATTGTGAGTTATAGCATTCCCTTTTTACTTTAACTTATTTTGGGAACCGAGAATACATGCGGAATTTATGTTTTACATACTAGGCACGAGTACTTAAACTTATATATGTGTGGGTTATACAACGGCATAAACATTCCCTTTAGCTCGGTAACGTTTAATCATTGGTTTTTGAACCGTGAACGCGAATCTTAGATATGGATCCATAGGGTTTGACATCCCCACTCGGGCTAGTCGCGCTAGCATTTAATGAGTGTTTAATACTTCATAGACATACGCACTTGCCAAGTGTACTTTCAGGGGGTATAAACATGAAGTTAGTTACCAAGTGCCCACGGTTAACATATACTTTATCATACTGTTTTGAAACGCTCTTTGTAGCACTGAAATCTCGTGGCCTACCTTACATACTGTTATACTTAAACTATAGCTCACCAACCTTTGTGTTGACGTTTTTTCAACATGTTTTTCTCAGGTGCTTGAGGTTAGCTTCCACTGTGTACTAGTCGTGCCGTAGACACCCGCTGCTATAGTGTTATCACAGCATGAACTGTTTATCTTGCATTCAAACTTTAATACTTTTGAACTATGTTTTGTAACGACCTAAGAGTCACAAACATTTATTCATGCTTACTATTCGTAGAAGCATATTGTTGGTGTAAAACATTTGATGTCGATTATGACGTCACCTTTTTATCGTGAATGCAACTTCTTTTATTACAGCATATAGTACTTAACCTTGTAATGATCCTGTTGTTGATGATTCGTACACGATGGTTTTGTACGGGGCATCACATTTGGTATCAGAGCATTGGTTGTAGGGAATTAGGTTGCATTAGTGAGTCTAAGACCGACCCGAGTAGGATTCACTAATAGGACTAATCTACAACTTGCTAGTTTACGTGTTTCTGCTGAACTTACTGCATGCTGCTGCTTACTTTTACTGCTATATGCCGTATGATATTACATGATTTCACTACTGTATGATATTACTTGCTTTCGATTGCATGCTACTTCTGTACGATTCGTTATTATTGCATGCTACTTATTGTTATACATGATTTAAACTGTTGGCCTAATACGTGCTTGCTTTATGACTTACTGACATGGAAAATTTATTTTTCCTTGTTCAGATGTCGGATGTTCCACCTACTATCGTTTTGGGCAGTCCACCTACCACCGTTGCCGATCCACCGATCCTGATATGCACGAGTGACCCCGGCGCTTCATCTTCCGGGACTAGCAGCCAGCCGCTTGCACTAGTGGCTACTATTGATGGACACGTGGACCCTACGGAGATTCCAGCTCCGTCTGCTCCCGGACCCTCGGAGCCACAGCCCCGCATCGGTGGTGTTGTGATTCTCGCGGAGTTCGGGGAAGGGCCATTCCGTAACCATATGCGCATGCCGTGCCGACGCGCTGCTAATGGACGTTTAGTGCCGATTCCGCCAGGCAGACACAGAGAGATGTTGGCCGCCTTCGGACTGCCAGTTCAGCCACCCGTGCCACCACCACATGATTCGGATGACTCATCATCCGCCGATTCTTCATCAGATGATTCTTCATCAGACTCCAGTGACGACGAGGACCCTGCTGATATACCTATTCAGCTACCCTCCACCCCGCCGAAGAAGCGGTATCACTTCGACGGTACCATCATTCCGGGGATCAACGGAGGACGAGCCTTCACTGACGTATTTGGTCGGCGTCGTAGGGTTACTGCTCGTAAGCGGCTTGTGCCGTACCCTGCCGACCCACAAGTGCGTAAGAAACCCCGTTACGTGCTGACTATTTCTAGAGCCGGAACGTCTGCACCCCGTTTCGTGCGGTCTGCACCACCCGCACCACCGGCACCACCCGTACCACCAGCACCACCCGCACCACCCGCACCGCCTGCCCCACCACCCGCACTGCCTGCACCACCGGCACCACCGGCACCACCGGCACCACCGGCACCACCCGCACCGCCTGCCCCACCTTCTCCCTCTAACGAGGAACTGAGGAGGGAGGTGATAATCCTCCGAGCTCGGGTTACTGAGCTCGAGGAGCAGTTGGCTCAGGTTTTGGACATCCTACACCCACCTTCACCGTAGGACCTTTTGTATTAGATTTCATGATGTAATCTAGTTGTAGTTTTATGTTCCACTTATGTATTGTACGAACTTATTCAGATGTATGAAACTTATTATTATTAATGGAACTTTGCGTTATTTAATTCTTGCACTATGTTCTATTTACATTACTGTACGATGATTCTGTGGTATTTATACCTAGATGCGTTATTTAATAACATGTGATGTTTTGATTCCATGTTGGTTACTATATACTGTATTATTACTATTTAAATGCTGGATTTTTACTTGAGTCAAAATTTTTGTTTAGAACACCATGGCTAATGGTCAATCCACACCTACTGCTGCTCAAATTGAAGAGATGATCCAAGAACGTGTAGCCGCAGCCATTGCGAAAATGCACCCCCAAGCTCCACCGCCACCGCCACCACCACCGGTTATTCAACCCGTTCGAAATAGGTGTACTTACAAGGAATTCCAGAGCTGTAAACCACATAACTTCAGCGGCACTGAGGGATCGGTTGGTCTCACCAGATGGTTCGAGAAACTTGAATTAGTATTCCAAGTTAGCAACTGTTCGGAGGGCAACAAAACCAAATTTGCTTCTTGCACGCTATCTGACAGCGCGCTCACGTGGTGGAACACAATGGCACAGGCACAAGGCATTGATGAGGCGTATGCTACGCCATGGGAAGAATTTAAATGTGCCATAATTGAGGAGTGTTGTTCGAGAACCGAAATCCAAAAGATGGAAATGGAATTCATGCAGTTAAAGGCCGTTGGGAACGACCTTGATGGTTACAACAGGAGATTTTTGGAACTAGCCCTGATGTGTCCGACAATGGTCACCCCAGAATTCAAGCGAATGGAGAGATACTTCTGGGGACTCCCTAAGAGCATTAAAGGAAACGTCACCTCGTCCAAGCCACCGAATGTTCCCGAAGCGATGCGCATGGCACATACTTTGATAAATCAAATAACCATCGATGAACCGGAGAAAACTAAGTTTGAAGCGGGTACTAGTGAGAAGCGCAAATGGGATAACCACAACAACAACAACAACAGGGGAAGAAACTATGAACAGAACTCGGTGAAACGACATGAGGGTTTCAGAGGAAACAACAACGGTGGAAACCCCAACCCCAACAACAACACCAACTCCAACCCGAACTACAAGGGAACCCTACCTCAATGCAAGAGGTGTTACAAACACCACACTGGGTATTGTAATGTTGTCTGCGAGAAGTGCCAACGGTCTGGGCATGTTGGAAAAGACTGCAAGGTCACCACTTTGAATGGGAAGCCGAACCCCATAGGGCCAAGGAAGTGTTACGAATACGGACAGACGGGCCATTTCAGAAATGCTTGTCCAAATAAAAGAAAAGATGGCGGACCACCCCGCGCTAGAGCTTTCAATGTTAATGCAAGGGACGCACGCGAAAACCCCAACTTGGTGACAGGTATATTCAAAATCAACAATCTTTTAGCTTCTGTCTTATTTGATACTGGTGCGGATAGAAGTTATGTATGTAGACATTTTTCCGATAAGATTAATTGGTCATTAGTCCCGTTAAAAGAGAGTATGCTTGTCGAGGTTTCCAATGGAAAACTTGAAAAGGTTGACCATATTAGTCAAGGAGCTATTATCAACATAGCTGGTGCAGATTTTGAAATTGACTTGATACCTATCAAACTGGGAAGTTTTGACGTGATCGTTGGTATGGATTGGTTGAGCAAGATAAAGGCCAATATTATCTGTGGAGATAAAGCACTTCGCATACCGCAAGGAGATGGTGAGTCACTGATCATCTACGGAGAGATATGTACCTCGAAGTTGAACCTCATTAGTTGCGTGAAAGCACAAAAGATTATGAAGAAGGGACGTCTTGCTGTCCTAGCGTATGTGAAAACGGTAGAAACTGAGGTGAAGAGCGTGAACGACGTTCGAATTGTGAACGAATTTTCTGATGTCTTCCCAGAGGAATTGCCTGGATTGACGCCGCAGAGAGCAGTAGAGTTTCAGATTGATTTAGTGCCAGGAGCTGCACCTGTAGCTCATGCACCTTATAGACTCGCACCTTCCGAGATGCAAGAATTAGAGAGCCAACTAAAAGAACTACTTGACCGTGGATTTATCCAACCAAGTTTCTCGCCTTGGGACACACCTATGTTGTTTGTGAAGAAGAAGGATGGATCCTTCCGTATGTGTATCGACTACCGTGAGCTCAACAAATTAACGATCAAGAATTGGTATCCTCTTCTACGAATTGATGATCTTTTTGATCAACTACAAGGATCGAGTGTCTACTCAAAGATCGATTTACGATTCGGTTATCACCAGTTGAGGGTGAAGGAAAGTGACATGATGAAAACTGCATTTAGAACTCGTTATGGTCATTACGAGTTTCTCGTGATGCCATTCGGTTTGACAAATGCACCTGCCGTGTTCACGGACCTCATGAATCGTGTCTGCAAGCCGTACTTGGATAAGTTTGTTATCGTCTTCATAGACGATATCCTCATCTACTCTAAGAGCGAAGAAGAACATGAGCAACACCTCCGACTGGTACTTGAACTCCTGAGACAAGAGCAACTTTAAGCCAAATTCTCCAAGTGTGAATTTTGGTTGAAGGAAGTTCAATTTCTGGGTCATGTTGTGAGCGACCAGGGTATCAAAGTTGATCCCACCAAGATTGAAGCTATCAGCAAGTGGGAGACCCCCCACTACTCCGACTCATATTCGCCAATTCCTAGGTCTCGCCGGTTATTACCGAAGGTTTATCGAAGGTTTCTCTCTGATTGCGCGTCCTTTGACCGCGCTGACTCAAAAGGGCAAGAAGTTCATTTGGGAACCCGCACACGAATCAGCATTTCAAACTTTGAAGAAGAAGTTAACCTTCGCACCTATCCTATCGCTTCCTGAGGGCAGTGACGACTTTGTTGTTTATTGTGATGCATCGAAGAGTGGTTTTGGTTATGTACTGATGCAACAATCAAAAGTGATTGCCTATGCCTCCCGCCAATTGAAGATACACGAGCGGAACTACACTACCCATGATCTTGAACTTGGAGCCATTGTCTTTGCGCTTAAATTGTGGAGACATTATTTGTATGGAACTAAGAGCACTATCTTCACCGATCACAAGAGTCTCCAGCACATCTTTGATCAGAAGCAACTGAATATGAGACAGCGTCGATGGATCGAGATGCTCAACGACTACGATTGTGAACTTCGTTATCATCCTGGCAAGGCCAATGTTGTAGCTGACGCTTTAAGCTAAAAGGAGAGGACGGCACCTCTTCGTGGTAGGGCTCTGAACATCACCATCCATTCGAACCTCAACAGCCAAATCAGAGTAGCCCAAGATAAGGCTCTCAAGGAGGGGAATATATCTCACGAACATTTGAACATACTTGTCTCTCGATTCGAGGTTAGGGAGTCTGGACTCCGATGTTATGCTGGAAGAATTTGGGTACCTTATTATGGAGATCTACGGAACCTTATACTTGATGAAGCACACAAATCGAGATATTCGATTCATCCTGGAGCGGGCAAAATGTACCACGACCTTAAAGAACAGTATTGGTGGCCAAATCTTAAGAAGGATGTTGCGACTTATGTTGGTAAGTGTTTGACTTGCTCGAAGGTTAAAGCCGAGCATCAGAGACCTTCTGGTTTACTTCAACAACCTAAAATCCCACAATGGAAGTGGGAAAGGATAATGATGGATTTTATCACCAAGCTACCAAAGACGGTGGGCGGATACGATACCATCTGGGTTATCGTTGACCGTCTTACCAAATCTGCACACTTTCTAGCGATGAAGGAAACAGATACGATGGAAAGACTTGCTCAACTATACATCAAGGAGGTTGTATCTCGTCATGGTGTACCTTTATCGATCATCTCAGTTCGCGATCCCCATTTTGCTTCTAGATTTTGGCGTTCTTTGCAAGAAGCCATGGGAACTCGTCTTGACATGAGTACTGCTTATCATCCTCAGACTGACGGGCAAAGTGAACGAATGATTCAGACGTTGGAAGACATGTTGCGTGCATGTATCATTGATTTTGGAAAGGCCTCGGAAAGACATTTGCCATTAGCCGAATTCTCGTACAACAACAGTTATCACTCGAGCATTAATGCTGCACCTTTTGAAGTATTTTATGGCCGCAAGTGCTGATCTCCTATTTTTTAGGCCGAAGTAGGCGAAAAGCAAATCACCGGACCCGAGGTAGTCCATGAAACGACTTAGAAGATTGCTCAGATTCAAGCCAGACTTAAGACTGCCCGCGATCGTCAGAAGAGTTATGCCGATCTTAAACGTAAGGACTTTGAATTCAACGTTGGTGATCGTGTAATGTTGAAGGTTGCACCTTGGAAAGGTGTGATTCGTTTTGGAAAACGTGGAAAGTTAAACCCACGATACATTGGTCCTTTTGAAATCTTGGAATGTGTTAGACCCGTTGCTTACCGTTTGGATCTACCAGCACAATTGAGCTCAGTTCATCCTACCTTCCACGTGTCAAACTTGAAGAAGTGTCTTGATGCACCCGAACTTATCATACCACTTGAGGAACTTACTATTGACGACAAACTCCACTTTGTGGAAGAACCAGTTGAGATTATGGATCGTGAGATCAAAACTTTGAAACGCAATAAGATTCCGATCGTCCGAGTACGATGGAATGCCAAACGAGGACCTGATTTTACTTGGGAGCGAGAGGATCAAATGATGCGGAAGTATCCTCACCTTTTTCCGA